>NC_091063.1:90849268-91466611 GCF_000393655.2 Nicotiana sylvestris
AAGGATAAGGCAGTGCTTAGCCTTATGCAAATAGGGAGGCAGGGCTTAGCCTCATGCAAGATTTGAGACATGGCTTAGTCTCATGCAAAGAAAAGGCAATGCTTAGTCTTATACAAATATGGATGAAGGGTTTAGCCTCATGCAAGATTTGAGACAGGGCTTAGTCTCATGCAAAGAGGAGGCAATGCTTAGCCTTATGCAAATGTAGAGGCAACACTTAGCCTCATGCAAGATTTGAGACAGGGCTTAGTCTCATGCAAAGAGAAGGCAATACTTAGCCTTATGCAAATGTGGAGGCAAGGCTTAGCCTCATGCAAGATTTGAGACAGGGCTTAGTCTCATGCAAAGAGAAGGTAGTGCTTAGCCTTATGCAGTGAACAAGTAGCAAATACGAGTAGAATATTTCTTAGTTGGAGATATATTTGCGTCTAGTGGCCTGATTGTTAGGACTCTGGTATATGTATGTTTGCGAATACTTCTATTATGTTCACTGTTCCTGCGTCCAAAGAAAAATTGTAAGTTTTGTAAGGGGATGTTGGTTTGTGCCTTCGTCTGTTGGCTTTGATTCGCTCCACTCTGGAGGTCTTGTTTGAGTTGTCGTGGGTAACGCCTGGCTATCACATAAATAGAGTTTTCGAAAATATGTGTTTATTGATAAAATTGGAGTTACTTTTTTAAGAAGACATAGTGAAATATTAAGTGATCTTAGATGAACCAATGAATGTAACAAATTTCAGAGACGTTGCACCTTCCTTGCATTAGAATTTTGAGGGTCTCCCTCAAAATTCTGCCCCAGTTTGGTAAATGATCACTCGGCCGCTTTGCGTGTGACGAAACTTGCTGAACCTTCTCCAGAATTTTGAGAATCCTTCTCAAAATCCTGTCCCAATTTCTTAACCAATTTTTGAATGTCTGTCACATAATGGCATTGGCTGGACTTGCTTCGGAATTTTTAGGATCCTCCTCAAAATTCTGCCCCAGTTTCTGGTACTGGGGGAAATGAAAATTTTATTAAGATATGACCGAACCCACAAGGCTGCCTACGTATCCCTTCTTAAATGGGAATCAAGTCAAGCGTAGTTCAATTACATCATATGCAAGAATGTAAACAATCTAAACATAGTATCTCTTAACTGTGTCTGAATTGATTGGTTTCGGCCAAACTTCTTCATCCATTTCTGCGAGTATGATTACTCCTCTTGTTAGCACCTGGTGAACCATGTAAGGACCTTGTCAGTTGGGAGAGAATTTCCTTTTGGCTTCATCTTGATGCGAGAAGATCTTCTTCAGCACCAACTGTCCCGGTGCGAATTGTCGTGGTTTGACCCTTTTGTTGAAAACTCTGGACATTCTGTTTTGATAAAGCTGACCATGACATACTGCGTTCATTATTTTTCCGTCTATAAGGGCTAGTTGCTCATAGCGACTCCTTATCCATTCTGCATCACTGAGTTTGGCTTCCTGTATGATCCTTAAAGAAGGCATTTTTACCTCGGCTGGAATGACAGCTTCGGTACTATAAACCAGTAAATAGGGGGTTGCCTTAGTTAATGTGCAGACCGTAGTGTGATACCCCAATAGGGCAAAGAGTAACTTCTCGTGCCATTGTTTATTGTTTTCTACCATCTTCCTTAGTTTCTTCTTGATGTTCTTATTGGCAACTTCCACAGCTCCATTCATTTGAGGTCTGTATATTGTAGAGTTTTTGTGCTTGAGTTTGAAGGTTTCACACATGGCTTTCATCATGTCACTGTTGTTGGTAGTATTATCAGTGATAATGGACTCGGGAACTCCGAATCGGCAAACAATACGATCCTTGACAAAGTTTGCGATGGCTTTCTTGGTTACAGCTTTGTTGGATACAACCTCTACCCATTTTGTGAAGTAATCAATGGCCACTAAAATGAACCAGTGCCCGTTTGAATTAGTGGGCTCGATCGGACCGATGACATATATTCCCCAGGTAGCAAAAGGCCAAGGTGCACTTGTTGCATTGAGCTCGTTGGGTGGTACCATTATCATGTCTGCATGTACCTGACATTGGTGGCATTTCTGTACGTACCAGATGCAATCCGCCTCTATGGTCATCTAAAAGTATCCAGCCATGAGTATTTTCTTGGCTAAGACAAAGCCATTCATATGCAGTCCACAAGTTCCGACATGTACCTCCTCGAGTAGTCTAGAAGCCTCCTTTGCATCAATACACCTTAACAACCCTAGATCAGGAGTTCTTCCATACAGGGTCTCTCCGCTTTAAAAGAAGTGATTGGATAGTCTCCGCAGAGTGTATTTTTAGTATTGTTTACCTCCTCTGGATATTCTCCTCTTGCCAAATATTCTTTGATGTCGTAGAACCAATGTTTCCATCTGTTTCCTCTTCAGCATGAGCACAGTAAGCCGGTTGATTATGGATTTTCACTGTGATGGGATCGATGAAATTCTTGTCTGGGTGTTGTATCATTGATGATAAAGTGGCCAGTGCATCTGCGAACTCATTTTGAATTCTGGGCACATGTTTGAATTCTATCTTTGTGAATCTCTTCATCAATTCCTGCACATGATGCAAGTACAGTAGTATTTTGGTGTTCTTTGTAGTCCATTCTCCTTGAACCTGATATACCAGAAGATCTGAATCACCAATTAAGAGCAGCTCTTGTATATTCATATCGATGGTCAAATTAAGCCCCATAATTCAAGCCTCGTATTCTTCCATGTTGTTGGTGCATGGAAATCTAAGCTTTGCGGATACCAGGTAATGTTGGCCTATTTTTGATACCAAAACTGCTCTAATGCCCACTCCTTTGAAGTTTGCAGCTCCGTCAAAGAACATTCTCCAACCGTCGTAGGCTTCAACAATGTCTTCTCCTATGAACAATACTTTTTCATTGGGAAAATACATTTTTAAGGGTTCGTATTCTCCTCCCATAGGATTTTCAGCAAGGTGGTCTGCCAATGCTTGTCCTTTGATCGCCTTCTAAGTTACATAGACGATATTGAACTCACTTAACAATATCTGCCACTTGGCTAACTTCCCTATTGGCATGGGCTTTTGGAAGATGTACTTCAGAGTGTCCATCTTAGATATGAGGTATATGTTATAGGCACAGAAGTAATGCCTCAATTTCTGAGCTGTCAAGGTCAAAGCACAGCAAATGCATTCCAGCAAAGAGTATCGTGCTTCGTAAGGTGTAAATTTCTTACTCAAGTAGTATATGGCTTGGTCCCTTCTTCCTGTCTCATCTTGTTGTCCCAGAACACATCCGAAAGCTCCATCTAATACAGATAGATAGAGTAGCAAATGTCTCCCAAGTTCTGGCGGGACTAGGACTAGCAGTGTAGACAGGTATTCCTTAATTTTGTCGAAAGCCTTCTGACAATCTTCGGTCCAACTTATTTCAGCATCTTTCCTCAACATTTTGAAGATGGGTTCACATATAACTGTGGACTCTGCTATGAAGCGGCTAATGTAGTTGAGACGTCCTAGGAAACTCATCACGTTCTTTTTGCTTTTTAGTGGTGGTAACTCCTACATAGCCTTAACTTTGGACGGGTCCAACTCGATTCCTCGGTGGATGAAAATGAATCCCAGCAGCTTTCTTGCGGGAACCCTGAGTGCACATTTTGCGGGGTTCAATTTTAGATTGTACCTCCTTAGCCTGTCAAAGAACTTTCTCAAATTCGATATATGATCGGCGGACCTCTTGGACTTGATGATGACATCGTCAACATACACCTCTATTTCATTGTGTATCATATCATGGAAAATGGTCGCCATGGCCCTCATATAAGTAGCCCCAGCGTTCTTTAGACCAAATGGCATCATCTTGTAACCGTATACCCCCCCCCCCACAGTGTGATGAAAGCTGTTTTCTCTGCGTCTTCTCCATCCATCCAGATTAGGTGATAACCCGCGAAGCAATCTACAAAGGATTGGAGTTCATGCTTGGTGAAATTGTCAATCAGGATGTGTATATTTGGCAGTGGAAAATCATCCTTGGGACTTGCTTTGTTTAAATCTCGATAGTCAACACACACCTTGACTTTCCTATCTTTCTTCAGAACTGGTACAATATTGGCTAACCAGGTTGGGTACTCAACTACCCTGAGGACTTTGGCTTTGATCTTCTTAGTGATCTCCTCCTTGATTTTCAAGCTCATGTCTGGTTTGAATTTTCTGAGTTTCTGCTTCACTGGCGGACACATTGGATTGGTAGGCAATTTGTGAGCCACTATGGATGTGCTCAGACAGTTCATGTCATCATATGACCATGCAAAGATATCCACATATTCCTTCAGGAAACGAATGTACTCTTCTTTCTCTGACGGTGATAAGTGAATGCTTATGCGAGTCTCTCTAACGGTTTCGACATCTCCCAAATTTATTGCTTCGATCTCATCCAGGTTGGACTTAGGTTTGTTCTCAAAGCTTTCAACCTCCATGACAATTTCCTCAGGTATTTCATCCTGTTCTTTTGAGTCACTATCCTTATGTTGCACTATTTCATTAAATGTCACATTCATCGGTTCATCAGGAAAAGTAATAATAATGTTGTAGAAAGAAAAACGTGAAAGATAACAATGAATAATAAATAACAATGCATTAATTAAATTTTGAAAATATACAAACAAGTACGGCTCGATGAGTCGAGCAATTATTTTGAAACAAAATGCATCTTTTAAACAAAATCACTGAAAACATCTGAAATGCCTAGCATGGCTATAGAAATAAATTAGGCTAAATTCCAAGCTACCTAGGGACTCGGCGGGGCCGGGATGGTGTTGCAATCCAATTCCTAAGAACGACTCCTTTATCCACAATCTTAATGGTGAAGCCTTCTTCCTCCTCCTCCTCAATTATCACACTGCAATCCATATCCTCGTCCTCTAGGAACAAATTCCTCAGCCCATCTAAAGCTTCTTCCTCTGTAGTTCCCCATATTGTATCAGCCTGGTGAAAAGTCTAACCTAGATATGGCACTAGTTGCTCGAGAGGGTAATAAGGACCACGCCATGGAGGCGACCAATCATCATATTCTTGCCATGTATACTGGTATCCGAGCCCAAAAGTTATGCCATAACGTTTCAGCTGGATCAGTTTAGTAATGCCCTGGAGATCCTTTCCAAGTCCTTTGCCTGGTTTGTACCCAGACCATGCTAGTATGCTTGCTATCTTGTTACTCCACCATGTATCCTTCTCAACTGCATTGACATGTTCAATGTAGTGATAATTTTCCCCTCCTAGCCTTCTTCTATTCTCAATAACCGGGATGGATTGACTTGTGTAAATAGAATTACTTCCATCTCCGTGAATGATCATCTCCTGACGGTTTCATTCGAACTTCATATCCTGGTGTAGGGTAGAAGCCACATCCCCAGCGGCATGTATCCAAGGTCGACCCAACAGGAGATTGTATGTAGCTAATATGTCAAGCACTTAGAATTCAACATCGAACCAAGTTGGCCACATCTGCAGGCAAAGATTAATCTCCCCAATTGTGGCCTTTTGAGACCCATCAAAGGCTTTCACGTTCATACTTCTTGCACGTATCTCACGAAAACCTTTGCCCAATCTTTTTAGGGTAGTCAATGGACAAATATTGAGGCTTGAACCTCCATCTATTAGGACCTTGGCAATGAATTTGTCTTCAAATTATACCGTGATATGCAGTGCCCGATTGTGACTTAACCCTTCAGGCGGTAATTCATCCTCGTGGAAAATGATCTTATGACTCTCCAGCACTTGCCCTACCATATTGGCCTTCGCCATAGGTGATATTTTTGGGCACATAAGCTTCATTTAACACCTTCATTAAAACATTCTTGTGTGCGTTTGAATTTTGCAATATTGATAAGATGGATATCTGGGCGGGGATTTTTTTCAAATGATCGACAACAGAGTATTCCCTCGCTTGTATTTTCCTCCAAAGATCATCCAGTCAGTTTCAATGATAGGTTGCTTAGTAGAAGCCTCCTTACTCGATCCTCCCAAGTGTTTAGGTGTATAGATGCTTCCCATTCTGGTCATTCCTTGTGCAACATCAAATTCTTCCATTTTTGCTTTTCCTTTTTGCCTAGCTTCCACGACGTAATCCCAAGGTATGGACTTGGAATTGAAAGGAGGTGTGACTGATACTATCACTGTGAAAGGTGTGGCCACTTTTACCTTAAATGGAACAGGTGTGGCTGTAGGCGGAGCTACCTCTACCTCAAATGGAACCGATGTGGTTACACAGACGTTTCTATAACAATCCCTCAGACTCTACTGAGCTTGTCCGTGAGTTATGAGACCTATGTAACCTAGAGCTCTGATACCAACTTGTCACGACCCGGATTTCCCACCCTCGAGAGTTGTGATAGCGCCTACTGATGTGAGCTAGGCAAGCCAATCCTTAACTGCGTACTTCATTAACAAATTACTTCTTTTAACAATTATCAGTAATATCATGAAAACAACGAAATTAAATAAATATGCGGAAGACTTAAATTAAAGAAACTGAACAAAAATGCGGAAATCAACATATGCCTCTACCCAAGAACTGGTGTCACATTACTCACGAACTTCTAAGAGTACTAAATACAACCGTTTGAAAGAAAAATATAAGTTGTTTGTCTCGAAAACATGAGATAATTGACTGAAATAAAAGATAGAGGAGATGCCGGGCCTGCGGACGCCTGCAAGGCTACCTCAGTGTCTCACTAGAATGAAGGTTGGCTCCCGCGCTACTGCTGCTGTCCAAGACCTAGATCTGTGCAAAAGAGCACAGAGTGTAGTATCAGCAAAACCGACCCCATGTGCTGGTAAGTATTTGGCCTAACCCCAGCGAGGTAGTGATGAGGCTAGGACCAGACTCCAGATAAACCTGTGTGGTTTTATACTATATGGCGGAAAAAGTAAACAGGTAATAAGCAATCAAAGCTAGGAAATGGGAAACATGCTCCGGGGTAGCAGATAAAACAGAATATCAAAGAATAGTAAGGAAACTACAATTTAACTTCTAACACGGATAAAGAGAAATAAAGCAACTTTCACTTTCAGTTTCATCTTGTTGCAGGCGTGCAACCTGATCCCATTTCTCATAGCTTGTGGTAGGCGTACCACCCGCTCCCATTTTATTATATCTTGTGGTAGGCGTACCACCCGCTCCCATTTCAGTATATCTTGTGGTAGGCGTACCACCCGCTCCCATTTCATCATATCTCGTGGTAGGCGTACCACCCGCTCCTATTTCATCATATCTCGTGGTAGGCGTACCACCCGCTCCCATTTTATTATATCTTGTGGTAGGCGTACCACCCGCTCCCATTTCATTATATCTCGTGGTAGGCGTACCACCCGCTCCCATTTCATTATATCTTGTGTTAGGCGTACCACCCGCTCCCATTTCATTATATCTCGTGGTAGGCGTACCACCCGCTCCCATTTCATTATATCTTGTGGTAGGCGTACCACCCACTCCCATTTCATCACACAATCACAAGAAATTCCGGCAAGGAAACATAAATAATATAATAACTTCCCGGCAAGGGAACAAAAGCAATATAATAATTTTCCGACAAGGGAACAACAATATCGAAATAGTCATCCCGACAAGGGAGAGTCAGCTATAACCAAATCCTAACTCATTTTGTACTCTATTCAATTAATGACAATACTCAATCATAACTAAAATCTACGAGGATAAAATCAATGTTTACTCGATATAGGAGATCATTAATTAAAGCATCCAAAGTGCCATCTAAGAGCAAAACAACATTAAAATTTAAGACTCACGGTCATGCTCGACACCAACGTATAGATACTCGTCACCATGCCTATACGTCGTACTCGACAATTAGCACGTAGCAAATAAAACTCAACTCCTAATCCCTGAAGCTAAGGTTAGACCAAACACTTACCTCAAACTTCCATGGTCAAATCAATCCTCAATTACCACTTTTCCTCTTGAATTCGGCTCCAAATCGATTGTATCTATACAATAATGACTTCAATACATCAATAAATGTTAAACAATGACAAACCCAATGCCTAATTATAGCTTCCAAACATTCTTCCCAAAATTCCAAAAATCGACCCCGGTCCCGCTTGGTCAAAACACGAGGTTCGGACCAAAATAAAATCACACATTCACCCACGAGCCCGAATATATAATTTGTTTTCAAATTCGGCCCCAAAACGAGGTCTAAATCAAGAAAAATCAAAAAGCCCTAACTCTACCCAATTCCCTAATTTCTACCCTTAATTACATGTTTTAGGCCTAGAAATTCAATAGATGTTGATGAAAATGGAAGAAAACGAGTTAAAGATTACTTATCCAAGAGATTATGGTGAAGAAATGCTTCAAAAATCGCCCTAGAATATTGGAGAAGAAAGAGTTTGTGAAGTTTTGTGAAAATCCCGTAATGGTTTTGTTTTGGAGTTTTAAAATAACTGTGCAAAATTGCCCTTTGCATTCGCGACAGACCCTTCGCGTTCGCGATGTGTCAGGCTAGTTAAGTCTTCGCGTTCGCATAAACAGGCTCGCCTTCGCGGAGAAGGATCCCCTCGAGCCCTCGCGTTCGCGTCCAATGGGTCGCGTTCGCATAGGGTAATTACCCCACTCCCTGCCCAGGCCACTTGGCCTTCGCATTCGCGTGGCCAGGTCCGTGTTCGCGAAGGTATAAACCCCCATTGCCTCGCGTTCGCATCCTGGGCTACGCGTTCGCGTAGAAGGATTTTTTCTTCAGCAAATTTACTCATCGCGTTCGCGAGGGTTCTCCCGCGAACGCGAAGAAAACCATACCAGAACTGGAAACCTGCAACTTTCATAAGTCTAAAACCACTCCGAAATACCTCCGAAACACTCCCGAGCCCTCGGGGCTCCTAATCAACCACATGCACTAACTCAACAACATCATACGAACTTATTCGTGCGATCAAATCGCCAAAATAACATCAATAACAACGAATCAAACCTCAAAATCAAGAGTTTATTTTCTCCAAAAACTTCATCAAGTTTCAAATTTAGGATTTCAAGTCCGAAACACGGCAAACGACGTCCGATTTAACCAAACTTTACAGAAACATCTTAAATCATATATAAGACCTATACTGGGTGCCGGAACCAAAATACGGGTCCGATATCAACACGTTCTAATCAAATTTCATTTCAAAATTCCTTAACAATTTCAGAAAAACAATTTTACTCAAAAATTTATTTCTCGGGCTTGGGACCTCGAAATTTGATTCCGTGCATATGCCCAAGTCCCATATTTTCCTACGGATCCTTCGGGACCGTCAAATCACGTGTCCGGTTCTGTTTACCCAAAATGTTGACCGAAGTCAAATTTATTCATTTTAAACTCAAAACTTAGCATTTTTCATAGAATTTCATATTTAAGCTTTCCGGCTACGCGCCCGGACTGCGCACGCAAATCGAGCTGACTCTAAATGAGGTTTTCAAGACCTCAGATGCACAAAATGGATAAGAACACAGGTGATGACCCTTTGGGTCGTCATATCTTAATTGTTCGAACACATTATATCTAAATGTTTTAGTAATATTTACGTATAAAATATTCGTTTGCATGATTTATCAGTATTAATATGAATTTATAATTCTTGTTATTAAAATATCTTTTGTTAATTATTTAATTTTTCTCTTACCTTATAAATAATTTGTATACTTTATGTAAGATCTTATTTTGCTGCTTGAAATTATTTAATTTTTAAACTCAATAAATCCTTAATATCTTAAGTAAATTTTAGTTTTATTTTATATTTTAACTTACTCCAAAGTATAAATAGTTATAGGTTATCTCAATTTACGTCTTTATATATTTTTATTTTTTTCTATTATAGTTTTTAATTAATTTTTCACCTCCATATTTCTAGCTAATATAGACAAACAATCTATGAGTAGATCAATATGTAAATATAAATATACATATAGATATAGATACAAGTATACATATAAATTTAATTATAGATATATAGATTAGATTTGTCTAAGATCTATTTAGATTATGTATAAGATTCATTAAACTACTTCCATTAATTATGTTTCTATATATAATTTTTAGTTATTAATGTTGTCCTAAAATTGCCAAGTGGCTTCATTTTAGCTTGCCACTTGGCTTAACCACAATGCATATTACTCTCTTTTTAATATAACTAGTATTAAAAACCGCGCGATGCGCGAATAACATTTAAAAAATATTAATCATATTTTTTTAATAAAATTTCAACTGTTATTTTGTATCTTTAATGCAGTGTAACCAGAAATAAAATAGTAAAATTAAAGGAAACTAATTATATAGCTTTAATTAACTTTTCAATTTATTATTTTAATTTATTACATTATCGGCTATTTCGTATTATTACATAGATATAAAAGCTTTTATTAATGGGTTAGTATCCTTGTCCATTACTCAATTTTATATATCGATATACATTTTTATTTCTCCTACTTTTTAAATTTTTTGTTTCTTATATTGTTAACAGTTTTTCGAATATTTAATATATAAATAATAATTTTTTATTTCCTACTTTATTTTATTTTTAAAATTTGTGTGCCCTATTTTGTATATTTTTTATACTATGATGTTTTGATTAGTTTTCCTCATTTACTTTTTTATCTAATGTTTTAATATTTTTTTATTTTTTATTACATCTATTAACGATTATTTTTTCTATTTTATTTTAATTATTGAAAACTTTCTACGTGAGAAATTTCTTTCTATTTTTAACATTTCGCTGTGTTGCTCAGAGGACTTTTATTATTACATATTTTTATTATTGACTTTACTTAATGAGATTCGAGATGTGTAACAGTATTTATTGTATATCGTTGCTCTTCACAAATCAAAAATAATTCCTCATTTCAAACTAAAATAAGTATTATTCTTTCAACATTTTAAACCATGTTAGTTCGTTGTTGCATTATGCAATACTTAGTCTAACTCTTAAATTTAATTTGTTTTCACACTCTTATTTTATAGCTAGGAATTTATTGATTCAATAAAATTCAATCGGTTGAGAAGGCAAAAAAATGATAACAAGAAGAATAAAATTAAGTTTTGCTATGACAAAACAACACAAAATAATTTTTGTTTAAAAGTAATTTGATCTTTATTTTTCTAAATGTTCAATAATTTTGTAACTGTTAAATTACTACTATTTAAATAAAGAAAAGTAGTAAAAAAATCTGAATAATTGTATTCCTGGCATACCATACAAATAACATCTTCTATTATTTGCAAAAGCAAAAAAAAAGTGCATAAAAAGGTTTGAAAATAAGCAAATGAGAATTAAGTCATAGTAAAGACAAAGTACAATTCAATTCGACATTATTTCTAGACATATATACCATTTCAAATCATGTTCTTTCAATGCGTACACTAATGAAAAAATAACTCAGGAGATAATCAATACCATCTTATATTACAAAGAAGTTGTTCTCGGTCCTTGGTGCTCTATTTTAAAGAACAATGCATCAAATGGATCCAATCAATTGAGATAATTACCGTGCAAAGATCTCGGGTTCTCTAAAATTTAACAGTTGTAGCTATTACTATTTATTTATAGATATTCTAAAGAGTATTTTCTATGTTCTTTAACCAAACAGGAAGTCTGTTGAAATCAAAATAGTCGAATAAATGATAGATGATATTATAAAATATTTGACTGAAAATTTAAATACAATAATTATTTGTAATTAGATATAGCGCATACACATTATCCAATTATGAACAACGCAGAATGCCTTCATTTTATATCAACTTGATGAACCTTATAATATTCAAATTCACCAGAAAATCATACTAATTACTTTTAAGAAATGATGATATACTTCTGGAAAATGAATGAATTAAACATTAAGAACAATATCATATCATGGTTATAGAATTTTTTCAAAGCTTCATAAATAAGAAAGAAAAGGAGAATTCACCGTACTACCACTGCTTCAATGGGAAAAATAATACATTAGAGATTGCACAACTTTTAGATGGATCGAACTTGCTTTCTCTTTCCTAGAAAGAAGATTATATATACATGAGTTTAAGCTCATACTCCCTAAAATCTCTCCTAAGAATATTCTAATAATATCATATTCCTATAATATATCATATAGTATCACATCTCTAACAAATATAGATACACAATATATAAATACTATATTTACACATTTACATATCTTGATTCATAAAAGAAAATCCAACAACAATGAAGCACGAAGAAAAATCAATAAGATCTGCAATTTTTTTTAATAGTATCATAATGCTTCTTTCAATCAAACTTGATTTTTGAATCTCAATTCAAAAAAAGATTATCTTTCAATTCAAGATTAAGATTTCAATTCAAAAACTTTTATCCTTCAATTTAAATTTTCTTTATCTCAATTTAAATATGTTTTAATCTAAATTCAATATTTTTATTATAATGTTTATTAACATTTACTTTAACTTTTTCTTATCACACCACTTGACGGGGTTGATTACCTTGTTATTCTTAATTAATTATCTGAGTGATTTATTTAATTCTATTTTTCTTTAAGGATAATAGTCTAAAAGATATCCAAGAGATATGGCAGTTTATGAGTCTTTTTTCCTTAAAAATCATTTTTCAAAATATTTGCAAGATTCATTTCAATAAATTTAAACCTCATCATATAAAGTCTGCATTAACAAACATTTGGAATTCAATAATTTAATTACATCACATGTTTCTAAAAAAAATGTTTTTAGCTCTAAAGTAAAATTTATAATAAATATTTTTTCAATAGTAAGTGATCGTTGGATATGAACTATCGATTTTGTAAGATACAAAATGTTTATTTAAATATTTTTTTCTTAAAAAAGAACACCTACCATAACTGAACTATACACAAAATTTAATTAAAGATACCTATAATAATGTATATTGTTCACAAATAAGGTTAGATACAAAACTTGTACTAAATAAAGAATTATTATTTCAACTTAAAATTAGTGTATAAGATTTTCAACGAAATTTTAATTGATTCTTGCTCAAAAAAGGATACCTACCATAACTGAATTATGCACAAATTTAATTAAAGATACATATAGAAAATCTTGTACTACTACCTCCATTAAATATGTTTCTATTTATAATTCAAATTTTTAATGTTGTCTTAAAATTTCCAAGTGACTTCATTTTACTGTGTCACTTGGTTTAACTACATGTTTCACTACTCTCCTTTTAATATAATATAGCTATAGCTATAGCTATAGCTATGAAAGTAATGCTTTTCTACTATTAATTTTGAAATGTTAAGGCATAAACATATATCTGTAGCCGAATACTTAGGTGTTCGTTATCAAAGACTAATACGATGAGTTACTATAAATATACTACTTTAATTTATATTTTAACTTGGTGATTGGCTAGCTTTTCCATCTATCACTATAATTTTAAAAAATAGTATTAGATGTTAGAACGTCTTTGAAACAAAATAATAAGGATAAATCAGCATGATGACACCTTTTGAGAAAGTGGTAAATGTATAAATAAAGCACAATTACACTATTAGATGCGTAATTGTTATTAAAATGTCATTATTTATCACTGGTATAACTTTGTTTTCTTCTCATTTTCTCTGAAAATACCTAACGTTTATTTGTATATTTCTTTTGTATGTTAAAATATGGGAAGCAAAGATGGATATCCCACAAAGCAAACTTGGATTAAAGTTCAATTGTAAAAATATTTGTTTAGTTGATTCATATACAATACATACAATATTCAAAGAGAAGAAATATTTCTCTCATTTAAATATGTGTAAGGCAGATGTTACTACAATTTCTGGTAGTAGTAAATTAATTGAAGGCACTGGAAGAGCTACTATAACTCTGCCTAAGGGAACAATACTTATCATAGAGAATGCAATATTCTCCTCTGTGACGACCCGACCCGTCGTCTCGTGAGTTACCGCCCCGTTTTCCCTATTTCCTATTTTTTTATGCTTCATTATCAGTGTTGAGTGTGAACGAGTTGATTTGGATTGGTTTTAGTAGGAAATGAGGCACTTAGTCTCTTTAAGGAAGGTTTGTTTTGGAAAAGTCAACCGGACGTTGACTTATGTGTTAAAGGGCTCGGATTTGAATCCCGATGATTCGGTTAGCTTCGGGGGATGATTTGTGACTTAGGAGTGTGATCGGAAGTAATTTTGGAGGTCCGATGTAGAATTCGGCTTGAATTGGCGAAGTTAGTATTTTGGCGAATTCCGGTTGATAGGTGAGATTTTGATCCGAGAGTCGGAATGGAATTCCGAGAGTTGCTGTAGTTTCGTTAGGTGATTTGGGATGTGTGTGCAAAATTTCAGGTCATTCGGACGTGGTTTGGTCGGGGTTTTGATCGAAAGTGTATTTCGGAAGTTTTTGGAAACTTAGGCTTGAATTCGATGAGTTTTGGGTAATTTGATATTGTTTGAGGTGTTTTGATGATTGGAACATGTTTGAATGATGTTATGAGTTATGTTGGCATGTTTGGTCGGGGTCCCATGAGGCTTGGATATGTTTTGGTAGAGTTTTTGGAAGATTTTGGTGTTTCGATTATGAGCATGTAATGATCCAAAGGTCTATTTTTAGTTCTAGAGATTGAAATTTGATTTTGAGACTTCTGGAATTTTGAGATGAATTATAGGAGTGATCTGAAAAGTTTGGTCTAATTTCATCAAGTCGCGATTGGGTTTTGACGCGAAACATGAGTTAATTGTTTAACGAGCGAAATGGGTATTGAACTGAGCAAATGAGCTCTGAATTGAGTTTCGACTAAAGGGCTATGTTTGTATTATTATTTTTGACTCACAGGGACAAGAATCATCGAATTTCGAGGTCCCAGGCCCGAGAAATTAATTTTTGAGTAAAATTGCTTTCTGAAAATATTTAAGGAAAATGGAAATAAAATTTGATTAGAAAGTGATGGTATCGGGCCCGTATTTTGGTTTCGGCGCCCGGTACAGGTCTTATATATGGTTTAAGCACTTTCTGTAAAGTTTGGTTGAAAACGAACGTCGTTTGACGTGTTTCGGACTCAAAATGGAAAATTTGATGTTTTATAAAATTTGAAAAAATTCTTGGATTTTAACGCTTAATTCGTGGTATATGACGTTATTTTGGCGATTTGATCGCACGGTTAAGTTCGTAGGATGTTGTTGAGTTAGTGTATGTGTTTGGTTAGGAGCCCCGAGGGCTCGGGAGTGTATCGGAGGTGTATCGGAGTGATTTCGGACTTAGGAAAATTGGAGAAAATTGCAGAAATAGTACTCCGTGAACAGTACCCCGTGAACATTACCATGTAAAGTACCCCGTGAACAGCATCGTGTACAGCACCCCGTGAACAGTACCGTGAACAGTAACACGCGTGAACAATAGCCGAAAATTCTGGACAGTGTAGAGAAAGAGCAGTCCGATTTTCTTTCATTTTTTGGACTTTCAAGCTCGGATTCTGGGCAATTTTGAGCGAGAAGTTATGGGAATTCTTGGGGTAAGTGTTCTTGACTCTCTTGTGATTATATTCCATGAATAAATCTTCATTTTTGGCTTTAGATTATTGATATTTGAAGAGAAATGGATGATTTTCTAAAATTCCCTAAAGATGAATTTTTAAGATTTGAAAGCCAATCCGATGTCAGATTTTGGTAAAATTTGTATGGTTGGACTCGTGGTTGGATGGGGTTCATATTCCGTGACTTTTGTCGTATTCCGAGACATGGGCCCCACGGGCGAATTTTGAGTGTAATTTCGGATTTTTGATGGAAAATGTAGAATTCCATATGGAATTAATTCCTATAATTTTTATTAACTGAATCGAATCGTTATGGCTAGATTCGAGGCATTCAGAGGTCAATAAGGGGCAAATGCATCGCGAGCTAGAGAATTAGCCAGTTCGAGGTGAGTAATTGATGTAAATGATGTCCTAAGGGTTTGAAACCCCAGAATTTCACATCGTAACACTATATTGAGGTGACTTGCACGCCGAATAACGGGTGTGGGGTAGAGCACCATTGGGGATTGTGACTTGGTCCGTCCCGAGAGATGTTTGTACCGTGTTTTCTACTTGAACTAAATTGAGAATCATCCTTACTTAGATTTAATTGTTACATTTGGGCTTCTTGCCAATTATTTGAATCCTTCAGGGATTGATATCACTGCTTTCGCATATTTTGCATATCATTTGACCTCAGTCCAAGGTTTTAAATACTGTTTTGCAAACTTCAGCCATCTTTCTAAGATTTAAAAACTTAAATGATATTTCTAAATGATATTTCGGGCTGAGAACTACTGTTTTACAAATGCCCAAGGGGCTTATGATGGTTTCTGGACTGAGCATGGATTGGGCTGCGCGCCGCAATAGTATTACATTGATATTGAGGCCGAGAGCCTGGTTGATTATACTGAGATTGATATGAGGCCGAGAGCCTAGATTTGATGCTACGAGATGGAATGGTATTGCGCTTGGGCTGTAGGAGCCCCTCCGGAGTCTGCACACACCCCCAGTGAGCGCCGTCGACGATAAATAAATGGATGGCTCGGGCTGCACGCCGCAGTGGGTACTAGAGTGTACCATCATATGCATTGCATTGCACTCATGCATTTGTTTTTATCGGTTATACCTGTCTCAGTATTTGGTACTCTGATTTAATTGACTTGTTGCTTCACTATTTGTTGTTCTAAACTGCCAGTTATAGTTTACTTTGTATTTTTCCATGATTTTTTATTCTCAGCCTTTATTTATGTTTATTACTCACTGGGTCGGAGTACTCACATTACTCCCTGCACCTTGCGTGCAGATCCAGGTACACCACAGGCTAAGTGAGGAATTGTTTAGCTGAGCAGGCAGTATCCGGGAGTATTGAGGTAGCTGCATGGCGTTCGCAGCCTTGATCTCTCCCCTCTATCTCTATCTTTTATTCCGTATTTTTCCTAGATAGACTTGTAATAGGTGGATATTTTGTATTAGAGGCTCATATTCGTGACACCGGATTCTGTTGGGCTATGGTGTGATATTTTAATTGAACTTCCGCAGATTTTATTATTAATTATACACTTGAATGAAATGACTTAGTAAATTCTCTGTGATATTTATCTATATCTGAATAAGAATCTGGGATAATGTTGTTGAATGGTCGGGCTTGCCTAGCAGTGTGTTGGGCGTTATCATGACCGGGGTTGGGGTTGTGACATCCTCCAAGTCCAAGAGGAACTTGTTGAGTTTTAAAGATATCCGCCGAAATGGATATCATATTGAGATAATATATGAGAATAATCTTGAATATCTCATCATTACCAAGAATGTCTCTGGCCAAAAGAGGGTTATTGAGAAGTTTCCATCTTTGTCTTGTGTCCTGTATTGGACAAGAATTAGTGCAATTGAGGCACATTCTATTGTGAACCAAAAGGTTACTAATTCCAATACTTTTGTACTTTGGCATGATCGATTGGGACACCCTGGATCAATTATGATGAGACGAATTATAGAAAACTCAAATGTGCATCCATTAAAGAATTTAAAGATTCTTTTAAATAATGAATTTTCTTGCACTTCTTGTTATCAAGGCAAGTTAATTATTAGACCATCACCAATAAAGGTTGGGATTGAGTCCCCTGCGTTTTTGGAACGTATACAAGGGGACATTTGTGGACCTATTCACCCACCTAGTGGGTCGTTTAGATATTTTATGATCTTAATAGATGCATCTTCTAGATGGTCTCATGTGTGCCTATTGTCATCTCGCAACCTTGCGTTTGCAAAATTAATGACACAAATAATTCGATTACGGGCACAATTTCCTAATAATCCAATTAAGTCTATTAGACTTGATAATGCTGCTGAGTTTTCATCCCAAGCATTTAATGATTATTACTTATCATTTGGGATAAAAGTGGAACATCCTGTAGCTCATGTTCACACACAAAATGGCCTTGCGAAGTCTTTAATTAAACGTCTGCAATTGATAGCAAGACCGTTTGTGATGAACCAAAATGTCATCTTTAAATTAAATAATCATCTCGGTTTTTTTAAGACCTTAAAAAGTGGTATCAATAATTCCTCGACTTGCGTGCGCAGTCCGTATAATTTTCAAGAAGGTTTTTATGTGAAAAATGGATTAAATTGTGAACTAGAGCTTTAAAACTCAATTGAGTTGACTTCGGTCAACATTTTGAGCAAACGAACCCGGATAAAAGTTTTGACCATTCCGGTAGTTCCGTATCGTGAATTGGGACTTGGTCATATGCCCGAAAGCGAATTTGGAGGTCCCAATCAAATTATCGCCATTTAACGGAATCTAGAAATCTAAGATTAAAGATTTCTTAGGTTTGACCGGAGAGTTGACTTTTTGATATCGCGGTCGGAATCTAGTTCTAAAAATTTTCATAGCTTTGTTATGTCATTTATGACTTGTGTGCAAAATTTAAAGTCAATCGGACTTGATTTGATAGGTTTTTGCATCGAATATAGAAGTTGGACGTTCTTAGTTTCATTAGGCTTGAATGGGGATGTGATTCACGGTTTTAGCATTATTTGATGCGATTTGAGGTTTCGACTAAGTCCGTATTATATTTTAGGACTTGTTGGTGTATTTTGTTGAAGTCCCGAGGGCCTCGGGTGGATTTCGGAAGGTAAACGGGTAGAAAAAGCTGCTGAAATTCTCTTTGGGAAGCTACTGTCTTTTTTTTACAGCATCATGTACAGTACCCCATGAACAGTACCATGTACAGTACCCCATGAATAGTGTCGTGTACAGTACCCCGTGAATAGTCGTGAACAGTGTGAACGCGTGAGCAGTCCGGAATTTTTCTGGACAGAACATTAAGTTCTATTTTTAGCAAATTGGAGCTCGAGAAGAGGCGATTTTTTGGGAGATTTTCAGAGAAAACAACAGGGTAAGTGTTCTTAACTTAATTTTGGTTAGATTACCCGAATCTATTACTAGTTTTGGCATTTAATTGGTGATTTTTATTGGGAAAATCTTGAAAACCCTCTTGGTTTAATTTGAAGATTTGAGGGTCGAGTTAATGTCGGATTTTAGTAAAATTGGTATGGTTGGACTCGTGGTTGGATGAGGTTTCATATTCCGTAATTTTTTTTGGGTTCCGAGATGTGGGCCCCACGGGCGAATTTTTAGTGCAATTTCGGATTTTTAATGGAAAATATAGAATTTCATATAGAATCAATTCCTATAATTTTTATTGACTGAATCGAATTGTTTATGACTAGATTTGAGAATTTCGGGCACGAATTCGCGAGGCAAAGGCTTTTTGGAATTTTGAATTGGATGCAAAGCGAGGTAAGTGTTTGGTCTAACCTTAGCTTGAGGGATTATGAGTTGTGTCTTATTTGCTACATGTTAATTGTGGAGTACGACGTATAGGCATGGTGACGAGTATCTATACGTTGGTGTCAAGCATGCCCGTGATTCTTGTATTATAATTGTTATGACTCTGTTGTGGTTTATTGCGCTTCATATGTTATTATCACCATTGTTCCCTTGCCGAGATGTTTGTTTGATATTATTGTCTCCCTTGCCGTGATGTTATTGTTTTGATGTTGTTTCCCTTGCCATTTATTTGATTGTTGTACTATTGTTCCCTTACCGGGATTTTATTGTGATTTTATTTATTTCCTTGCCCTTATTTCTTGTGATTGTTGTTTGGGTGAGGAAGAGTGTTAAAGCACCAAGGGTGATGCCGTGTATGATTTTGTGAGGAAGAGTGTAAAGCACGAAGGGTGATGCCGTGCCGCACGATGTACAATTCCGTGCCGATTATATTGATTTTATGGTGAGGAAGAGTGTAAAGCACGAAAGGTGATGTCGTGTAGTTTATATTGATTCTTATGGTGAGGACGAGAGTAAAAGCACGAAGGGTGATGCCGTGCACTTGTCCTTGATTTTTCCTAATTCTAATTGAGTTATGTTATCCTGTACGTTTATTTACTGATTTTCCGTTATTACTTGATTTTATTTCGATGTTATAGATTCCCTTACCCTATTTGCCTTGTGTTTGTTGCTTGGGTGAGGAAGAGTGTAAAGCACGAAAGGTGATGTCGTGTATTGTTTTGGTAAGAGAGTGTTAAAGCACGAAGGGTGATGCCGTGTATTGTTTTGGTGAGAGAGTGTTAAAGCACGAAGGGTGATGCCGTGCACTTTCTGTTTGCTGTGTTTACTTGTTATTAACAATTCAAGTGTATTAACTGTTTAGATCTCTTTACTGTTGTGATCCTTTGTGTTGGAATCCATAGTGTTTACAATACCTCGCCTTATTTTTTTAATATGTTCAATACTTCAAATTTCAAGAATTGTTACATTTTTAACTCAATTGATTTCTCAACTAAAGTTTCCTTAAACCGTTTGGGGTTGTACTTTACTTAAAACGAATTTCTACTATGTATTGATTTATTAATTTCTCGTATTAAAGGTAATGATTCCTTCGATATAGTACTTTCATTGAAAATGATATTTTCTTTATCAAATGATTTCAAAAAAAAAAATAACTTCATCTTTTCTTGTTGATTTCCTAATTGGGTTGGAAGTTGTACTCTACTTTATGTTAAGTGAATGAGGCTCCTTGAACACTCTTAATTGTATTGGGTTATGGAACCTATGAGCTGAGTAACATGAGAATATTGTTGTGCAATGTGAGACAGAAATATGTGGGCACAAGGTGCCGGGAAAAATATTATAGTTTTATTTAATGGCACGTGAGTTGTCCGTGCAGTTGTAACATAAATATGGCCACGAGGTGCCGTGAAAATATGAATGTGGGCTGAGACCTATATTATTTATGATTATGAAATGAGGTGTCACAAGGTGATCTTTACTCGAAAGAATTATATTCAAAAGATGCTTATCTGAAAGATATTTATTTGAAGGAAATATATTCGAAATATATTTATTGAAAAGCATATTATCTTAGAGATTATTACTTGAAGGATTTATAGGCGAAAGATTTATATTTGAAGGACTTGATTAATTGATTGCACTTGTATTTATTATTTGTTGAGAAACATTTATGGTGTTCTTGTTGTCTGCTATTTATATCACTGGTTGATCATTGTTGCCATCATTGTTATCTACTTCCTATTATTTTTGTACGCTATATTGCACAGGTTTATTTGGTAGTCTGGTCGTAGCCTCGTCACTACTTTGCCGAGGTTAGGCTAGGCACTTACCAGCACATGGGGTCAGTTGTGCTGATACTACACTTCTGTACATTTTTGTGTACTGACCCAGGTATTTGATCGATAGTAGCTACTCGTTACAGTGGAGACTCAAGGTAAACCTGCTGCAGCGTTCGCAGTCCTCAGAGTCACCTTCAATTGTACTTATTTCCATTTGTTCCCTTTGTTTCGGAACAGTGATGTATTTATTTTGTATAACTACTCTTAGAAAGGCTTGTGACTTGTACCATCGGTTTTGGGAATTATAAATTGTTAAGAGTTATTGAATTTAAAGTTGGCAAATATCAATGTTATTTCAGTTAATGTTATGCTTACCTAGTTTAGAGATTAGGTGCCATCACGACTCCTTCGGAGGAATTTTTGGGTTGTGATACCGTTACTCATGAAAATGAGGTTGCCCACTTCTATTTGGGGTCACACCATTTTGCATGCAACAATGCTAGTTCGTCTCAGATCGACAAATTATTATACATATTCCCCGTTGCAATTAGTTTTGGGCCATGAACCTAATATATCCCATTTAAGAATTTTTGAATGCGCAATATATGTTCTTGTAGCACTGCCATATCGCACCAAAATGGGTCCCCAAAGAAGTTTAGGAAGATATGTTGGGTTTGAATCGCTCTTCATTATTCGCTACCTCGAAACATTAATGGGGGATTTGTTTGATGCACGATTTGTAGACTATCGATTCGATGAGACACTTTTCCCAAAATTAGGGGGAGAAAATGGTGAAACTAAACGGGAAATTTTGTAAAAAAATCCATCATTATCTCATCTTGATCCACGTGTCTCTATTTGTGAAAAAGAGGTGCAAAAAATTATCCATTTGCAGAGAATAGCAAATCAAATGCCAGACACATTTACGGATCTGAAAAGGATAACAAAATCACATATCCCTGCAGAGAATGTTCCAATCCGTATTGATGTCCCTGTTGGACAATCTTCTGGTGTCATAGCTAATGAGTCAAAAGCACGCCTAAAACGTGGCAGAGTATTAGGTTCTAAGGATCGAAATCCTAGAAAAAGAAAAACAAATGATCAAAATGACACTACGAAAGAGTCTCATGAAGAAATTCATGATTTAATCAAACCTGAGATTCATGAGGAAATCACTGAGCCTGAGACTCAAGAAAATAAGGAACTATCAAAAATCCAATCGATATTGAGACAAATTTGAATCGATTGGATATAGTGGTGGATTATGTCTTTGCATATAATATTGCATCTAGCATTATGCAAGATAGTGATAATCTTGAACCTCAATCCGTTGGAGAATATCGACAAAGACGTGATTGACCAAAATGGCAAGAAGTAATCCAATCAGAATTGAATTCACTTGCAAAAAGTAAAGTTTTTGGGCCTGTAGTCCAAACACCTAATGGTGTTAAGCCTGTTGGCTATAAATGGGTCTTTGTACGCAAGAGGAATGAGAAAAATGAGGTACAAAGATATAAGGCACGCCTTGTTACACAAGGATTTTTACAACGGCCTGGTGTCGATTATGAAGAGACATATTCACCCGTTATGGATTCTATAACATTCTGTTATCTCATTAGTTTTGCCTTTCATGAAAAACTTGACATGCATTTAATGGATGTGGTTACCTCCTACCTTTATGGCTCACTTGACAATGTGATATATATATATATATATATATATATATATATATATATGAAAATTTCCAAGGGATTTAAAATGCCTAACGCAAATAATTCAAAGTCCCGGAAAATATTTTCAATCAAATTGCAAAGATCTTTGTATGGTATAAAACAATCAGGACGAATATAGTATAATCGTCTTAGTGAGTATTTATTAAAGGAATGTTATATAAATGATGCCATTTGTCTATGTGTTTTTATAAAGAAAACAACATCGGAATTTGTTGTACTTGCCGTTTATGTTGATGACATAAACCTTATTGGAACTCCTATAGAATTCCAAAAGGCAATTGATTATTTAAAGAAAGAATTCGAGATGAAAGATCTCGGAAAGACAAAATTATGTCTTGGTTTGCAAATTGAACATTTGGCAAATAAAATTTTTGTTCATCAATCTGCCTACATAGAAAAGGTATTGAAACAGTTTTAGATGGATGGAGCACATCCATTGAGTACTCCGATGGTTGTTCGTTCACTTGATGTGAATAAGGATCCATTCCGACCTCAAGAAGAGAATGAATAGCTACTTGGTCCTGAAGTACCATATCTTAGTGCAATTGGTGCACTAATATATCTTGCTAATACAACAAGGCCTGACATAACTTTTTCAGTCAACGTCTTAACAAGATATAGCTCTGCTCCTACAAGGAGACATTGGAATGGAATCAAACACATATTGCAGTATCTAAAAGGAACTACCGATATGGGCTTATTTAATAGCAATAATTACAGTCCTGATCTTGTTGGTTATGCCGATACTAGGTATTTATCCGATCCACACAAGGCTCGATCTCAAAAGGCTATGTGTTTACATGTGGAGGCACTGCCATATCTTGGCGATCAACTAAGCAATCAATCGTGGCGGCTTCATCTAATCATGCTGAGATAATTGTTATTCATGAAGTAAGCCGAGAATGTGTGTGGTTGAGGTCTATAATACATCTTATTCGAGACAAATGTGGTTTGAAATGTGACAAACTACCCACGATTTTGTATGAAGACAATGCAACATACACAGCCCAATTGAAGGGAGAATTCATAAAAGGAGATAAGACAAAGCACATTTCTCCAAAGTTATTTTTCACACATAATCTTCAAAAGAATGGTGATATCAATATGCAACAGATTCGTTCAAGTGATAATATGGCTGATTTGTTCACAAAATCTCCCAACGTCAACCTTTAAGAAGCTAGTACATAAGATTGGGATGCGAATGCTCAAGGATGTGAAATGATGCTCTCATCAGGGGGAGTTTAATATGCGTTGCACTCTTTTTTCCTTACAAGGTTTTGTCCCACTGGGTTTTCCTTGCAAGGTTTTGAACGAGGCAATCAAAAGGCGTATTGTTAAATATGTGTACTCTTTTTCCTTTTCTAGAATTTTTTTTCCATTAGGTTTTAATTTAGTTAAGGTTTTAACAAGGCACATTACTTATTGAATAGACATTCAAGGGGAGCGTTATGTATAGAATTGTAATTAGAGTGAATGTCTATCTTTTAGAGAGTTTTACTTTGTGTCTAAGTCATTTTTCAATTTTCCAGAATAAAATTGAACAAGATATTCTTGTTTATCTATTGGACAAGAATAGATAAACAAGATATATATATATATATATATATATATATATATATATATATATATATATATATATATATATATATATATATATATATATATATATATAAGTATCTCCTGACCTATACCCGTATTCCCAACTACACACTTTTTCTTTGCGGGAATTCTATTACCCCCTAAACTTATTTTAAATGGAATTATTTGCACTCTTAATGCTGACGTGGCAGAGTGTGTATTTCACTCTCCCAAAGGAGAGTGAGAAGCAAGAAAAAACGATTTTAAGATTATTTTTTATTATTTTTTACATTTTTTCTTACTTTTTTTTTCCTTTTCCTTTTTCTTTGTCTTTTTTCTTTTACTTTTTTTCGTTTCTTCTCTAATTCTGGCGGATATTCATTCACCGGCGACTTTGTCTAACCGATTTTCTTCCATTTTTTCTTTCACACACAAATTAAACTCTCAAAAAGATCCATTCATAAGCAAAACAAAATACATTCATATTTGGGGGGGAAATTCATCATCGGAAAGCCTTCCCACGCCGGAAAAAAAATGATGTATTGAAATTTTAATTGGAAAAAGTTTTCTCAGCTTATATTCATTTTTTTTGCTCTTTCTCCCACATATAAATTACACTTTCAAGAAAAATTTATATATATATAAAACAAAACACACTTAGATCGGAATAAAAATCTATCGCCGAAAAAATGGTGTTTGTGAAATTCCGATGACCACCATTTTATGCCGCTGGTGACTAAAACAAAAAGAAAGAGAATGAAATAACCAAAAAAAATGAGAATAATAAGAAATAAGAAAAAAGGATAAGAAAAAGAAGAAAGAATAAAAAAAGTACTAAAAATACATGTGGGAGCGCGTGTAGCTCACCACTTGCCAAGAGTTTGGTTGTCAGCGTTCAGGGTGCAAATAATTCCATTAAAATAAGTTTAGGGGGGGTAATAGAATTCCCGCAAAGAAAAAGTGTGTAGTTGAAAATCCGGGTATAGGTATGGGAGGTACTTATGCATTTTTCCTATATATATATATATATATATATATATATATATATATATATATATATATATATATATATATATATGCACACACACACACACACACAAAATCCCTCCGTTTCTAGTTTCAATTTAGATGATCTAGTTTGACTCGATATGGAGTTTAAGAAAAAATAAGAAACTTTTGAAACTTGTGATCTCAAAAGCTTAAGATTAAAAGCTTTGTGGGGTCATGACAAAGCTTGTGATTAAGGGTAAATAGATAAAATAGGTAAAATAAAAGTTTAAAGTTAAATTATTTCCAAATTTAGAAACATGTCATTTATTTTGTAATAAACTCAAAAAGAAAGTACCTCATATAATTTGTTTTTTCCTTTTAGTTGAGACATAAAGAGAAAAGAAAAAATAATTTTTTAAATAGAAACATTATCAAAGGTCCTAAAAATGAATATGTATCAATCAAAGTTTTTCTTTATGTGTTTTATTTTGTCCTTACTTTGTCCTAATTTATGTGTCATATTTTCTTTAGTCTATATTAGAAGAATATCATACTTTTTATTTAATTTTAAAATAATTTAAGATTAAACTTCTTATTTAATGAAATAATTTATAGTAATACATACATATATTGCTTGTTTTAAATCACAAGTTTCAAACGTCTTCTTTTTTTTTTTCCTTAAATCCAGTGGCGAATCAAATACCTTTACATGAATTTTATATAACTTAGGATTGATGGAGTAATATTTAAAACTTCGACTCAGTTTTTCTTAAGCGAATGCCTTAACAAACTTTTTTAAGAAAAAAAAAATCTCATATATTGATTTCAATCTCCAACTATTTGATACCTATAATGGACAAAAGATTTAATCACTTTTTTCTTGTATTTTATCTTTCTCACTTATTTTTTTTTTTTTTTTTTTTTTTTTGTATCTCTCCCTAATTTTGACCTTTAAATATCGAATCACAAGAAGCATTCGTGAAAAGCCTTTCTATTTTAGGCAAGAAGATACAATATCTTCCTAGTCATGGAGTATTTAAGTAAACTTTTGGACGAATTTAAGTTAGATAAAAAGTTAAAATTCCATCCTAGATATGCACTCATTTGTGCTTTGCAGATGATTTATTACTCTTTGCCAGATGAGATTTAGGTTCATTAATTGTCTTGTCTCACACAAGTGCTTCATCTAGTTTTCAGATGCTTCAATCGTGCAAGCTAATTAATCGTTCAATATTTTGGTGGGATGCTACAATGTGAAAGACAAAAGATCTTACAACACTTAAATTTTTCTTGTGGTGAACTTTCTTTCAAATACCCTGGTATATATCTATCTATAAAAGAACTCATCTTATTACAGTTTGAGCACCTAATAAAGAAAATATAACTAAAATCTTATTATGGACTATAAAAAAGCTGTCATATGGGGGTAGGATACAATTAGTACAAATTATACTCTCTCGCATACTGAGCTCAATTGTTTATTGACGCATTATGTAGGGCTTATATATGTAGAAGTTATGTTTGGTGACGGAAAAATATGATCGATCACTAAAAAAACTCTTCTTATTTGGGATAGAAACAGATTCATACTTATTATTAAAGGGCAACTGCATGCTCAGCAGCAATCCAGTATCTCAACATGCATGCATATTGAATGATCAGGAGAATATATACTAAATGCTAGAGGATTTTTGGGACAGGTTTAGTGCAAACTGGATGCTGGTAAGAGCATGATCAAGCATATCTATTTGCAGCTATGTGAGATTATCCTAGAATTAATGGTCTAAAAATGTATAATGTTCAAGAATGATGCTAGGCCAAAAACTATATTTACCATGTGGTTACTAGCTTATAATGCAAGGCAAACTGTTAACTGCTGACAGATTATTAGTCAAATGACTGATATATGGATTATCAGTAGTACTAAAGGAAGATCACAAGCTGTGCAAAATGATATATGCTGAATGTATTCACTCCACTTGAATAGAGACGAATCAGAGAATTTTTTAGAAGAAATGCTACGAGGCCATAGCAATATTTATAATGTAAGAGCCTCACTTGGCACTAGATTTTGTTTACAGAAGCTTTTGTTTTAGATGTGATGTCTTATGATGTTGGACACAGAGAATGCTGAGGTGCATTTTATTTTGAATTTAGTTTAACTATTTTGTAACGTTTCATTAGTGACAAATAAAATAAGTTAGTTACCAAAAAAAATCTTTTTATATGTATATGATTTTGATTAAATGACATATATTGGTAAGAAACAATTTGTATATAATGAATCACTTTTTGATTTTGTAGTTTTCAACTTAATATCCACTTATAAGAGATGAATATCACCAGAGGTCTAGTTATAACTAATAAACCCCAACTCCATAGTCACTAGTACATAAACGGAATTCATGCGCATAATAAAATAAAAGTTTAAGTTAATCAATAAGAATTACTTAATATAGGATTTGAATATCAATTTGCCAAAAAATAATTAAAAATTAAATTTGATATAAGAATGTAAAGTAATTGTCATCAAATATGTTTTTCTTTTTTTAAAAAAACACTAATACATTCCAAATATAGGAAAGATCAAAGCAACAATTGCTTTCACTCATTGTTTCCTTTGACTATCTTGCGAAATTACTATCAAATCAAGATTAAAAAAGAAATGGCAGGAGCAATTATCAATGTAAATTATAATTTTTGTGGGGCGTTGTTACAATTGATACTTTTCCTTGTCCAATTCCATCTTAAAAAGAAGAAAAAATTAAGTCACACAAAACTTTATCCAGAATAGTTTTTAGAAACTTCATGGAAACCAAATCTAAATGCCAATAAGTTTTATATTTTAGAAATTGTATCAATAAATGCTATATAATCTAAAGAGTAAAGTTTTTACTAGTTGTGAAACTTGTGATTCATTCTACGTGAAAAAGATGAATGTCAAAAGATTCTAGCTCACAAGTTTAGAATTATAAGCATATCTAACAAAACTCGCATATAAGGAGTCTTTTTTTGGTATATTGAGAAAAATTTAAAAGTACTAAAAAACTTTATAAGAAAAAAACTAGTTAAATCTGCTAGGAGCAAGAATTTTAATTTCGTGATCGTATCTTTCCATATTAGCAATGGAAATTGAACCTAAATGTGTTAGCAATGTGGCAAACTGTTATCCACCCATTACAAGTTTACAACTCAAAAATCAAGTTTGTTTACTGGTAATTACTAGACAGAAAATGAAAGAATGGTGATTGATTACTTAAAAGAATGAAATATTTGAAATTAATAACCAAAACATAGAAAAATCAACGCTTCATTAACTATCAAAACGTTAACTAATGAGTTAATATTCAATCATTATGTAATAGTTGTGTGTAATGAAGAAGCGACCAGTCGAGAGATTTATCAAGTTGGATGTTAAGTTTTTCCTATCATGACACGAGATGGAACAACTGGTACATCTCTCTAGATTTTTTGGCACAAATATTTCAACCATTTGTGGCTGATTGTTCCAATCTAACTTCCAGTCCCACATGTCCTCCCAGGACAGTATTTACACACTAGTTGCACCATAAAAAATGCTAACATTCCATCCATACAGATAAAAAGAACAAAACAAAATTATGAGTTACTATAAAGAGCAAGGCAACAATTCCACAAGACGAATTAACTTGTCAATGTAGTGAAAACTTCATCAACATTTAAAAAGGTGTTTCGACATGAAAATTATAAGAATGACAATGTCAGAATGAAAACCAAACGACTATGGAGATAGTTACTATAAAGGCAAGGGGTAACTGAAAAGAATTACAATATTATGAGTTTGTATCTATCTTGGCGATCGCTGCCTGTCCATTCTTCCCTTATTCCCTGCTCTTCTAGCTTCAATTGATGGAGAAGCACTGAATAAGGCAAGGGGTCGAGGCAGTGTTAGAATGAAACCCAAACGACTATGGAGAGATATTCGTTACTATAACTGGATCAGTGCAAAGACTTCCAAGCTATAAGACGAGGGACTTCAAATTCAGCTGTGGTGTGTGCAAGGAAGACATATGGACACTTGTCTGCACTCATCAAGTTGATATGGGGGACATAACAGCAATTTGACATTAAAACTGCCTTTTTCGCCAAAATATATCAGTACGGGCTTTTTCCAGAAAGCTAATTCTCACACCATATATGTCATGCCAACCTGCATTAAATGCGAGTGCGGGACACTCAGACTGGCAATTTCCCTCCTGCAATTCTTTCTAAGGAAAGCATAGAAGTAATTTATGAAAAGCTTCTTGATGAACCAGGAACTTTTCCTTGCCCTAATATTTCCATGACCGAGGAGGTAAACCACACCGGATTCTTTGGCCTTGCGTAAGAATGAGAGCTCCTTCTCAAAGGACTGATCAGCATCGGACAAGAGCGACTCAGAGGAAGGGCCAGGCTTCATCTCTTCTGAAGTGCTTTCCTCCATAACTGCCTTTCCAGTGTCCCTAAAATCAGCTAAGAGAGGAACACCAAGTGAGTAAACACTCCCATTGGGAGCAACAAGGACCCTTGAAAAGGCATGCTCTTCTTCAGAATCTGATTCACCATTGCCATCACTTTCAAGTGACCGCTCCTGAGCATCTCGGCGAATGAACTTCTCAAGACTTTCAATCAGTAGCTGCTCGAACATCTGGTGGTTTTCTTTGCGAACATCCTTGTAACCATATCTGTCAGTTCAAAGAGTTAGGGCTGAAATATTAGGTAGCCAGGTTCCACATAAAAAGACACAACAAATGCAGAAAAGAGAAAGCATCTATCCAAGAAAAACTGTCGAAATTCATCTGTATCCAAAGCATGGGTCCAAGAGAATCATGACAGAAGAACTACCCATAGAGTTGGGCAATTTAGCAAATTTTGTTTGCAAACGAGAATTAGGTATCACAATGTAGGTGTTCACTTGAAGATACAGGTCCCGGTTTATCACAGAAATTACTGTCCAAATGCTACAACTATTTACAGATATCACCTGTCATGCAGCAGTCTTTATTAGGTCAGTCAAAAGCTATGCAAGTGTAAAATTTATAGTAGGTTCTCCTTGGCCACAGAAATCACACCAGATAGTCTAGAGAATGTACCAACAGAGAATGAAAGAAGCTAGCATGATCACCTGGCAACACAACGAAATATGTGGTAGCTTCTCGGGCAGACTCGCCGAAACAGGAACCTTTCATTCTGAGGTACTACAGGAACAGGAATGTATTTTATACAAACAAAAATAATCATTGAATGAACAGCAGGAAGAGTGGTGAGGAAATGTCCAAATATAGCCGGTATGCCCTTTGCCAATTCATTATAAAGCAAGCCAATTCCAGGAGCTCTGATTGTTCCAAGGTTGGGGCCAAGTTCACGTAGCACGTCCATAGACATCTTTTGCTTGACTTCAGTTTCATACTTCAGCTTGCTTCCATAATTCCATATGTACATAACAAAAAACAAGACTACTGCAAAAACCAGAATAATCCAGCTTCCATCCCCCACACTCCATAAAACTGATGAGAAAAACATTAATTCCAACCCCAAGAAGATAACGACAAAACTAAGCACAACAATGATGTTGATCTGCCATATCAGAAGCATAACAATAGTGACTAGTATTGTTGTCATCATCATCACACCAAGCTCCGCTATTCCTGTCAGACAGGATATGCATCAGACATGAACAAGCCAGTATAAGCCTTCATTTAATAATGCAGCCTAGAAATCAGTTAATTAAAATTGGAAGCACCCCACTGTTTTCCTAGTCAAACTGATCAGGACCTCTAAATTGAAATCCAAGCAATTGTCATTAACTATTCAAGCAACATACGAATATTCTTCTGCTATCTTGCCTAACAGGCCAAAACCCTAATATCTTAAGTATATTCAGTTTCATCACGCACAAATCAGTTGTCATTACATGTACTACATCCTGTGGAACTGATTGGTACAATACACTTTGATATATTTAGATGCCTGTCAAAAAATGGAAAATATAGAGTCACGACCTACAAGATTGAATACTAATTCATCCCATTTTACGTAACAACATTTGACTGAACATGGATCATAAACTGATCAAGATCAAATGCATACTTTTATCATTTCAAGACAAACTACAAAAAACAATGAAGGACAAGAAATTGGATGTTAAGTTGTTTCTTTTTCTAATATACACTTATTCAACTGTTTTTCTGTCCTGGTAAATGCACTCTACAAAATTCTATTTCTTGAAACGATGCAGTAGCTTTAATCTTTCAATTAGTTATTAGTTACTTGGAATGATCCCCAATGATTTATCTATGTGGCAGCTTCTAGTTACGTAACACTGATATCCTAACTAATTGAAACTTGGTGATGATAAAGATTAATAACTAAAAAACTAAAAATAAAAATAGAAACCATTAAAGGGATCAAACTGTAGCATTCATGAATAATTAGAAAACATGCTGCAATTTGGAGGGTTTATACTTTCAAACACCAGATCAATCAATATAATTTCTAAGTTTTAATCAAAAGTCAAAAAAGATTATAAATAAGCAAGCCCAAGTGCATGCAGACGGCCCCTGGATCAATGCAAATTCAAAACCCGTCGAAAACCTCTCCAACATGAAAGGATCTGAGTCAATCCAAATGATATGAGCAAAACCCTTCTCTGAGAAGAACAGAAAGTAAGGGATCTAAGTTTTCCAAGAGATTTGACATATCTCACGTTAGTTTGGTCAAATCAAAGGTCAAACAAGATCTTAGATGAACAGGAAATTTAAATTTTGTATCGGACGACCTTAAACACTTGCTGAAAAATAAATATCAAGGCGTTCACTATTCGCCATATGCACCAGAGAGCATACATCCAGCAGTAATAGGAATAAACAAAAGAAAAGAACCAAATGAAGTAGCAAAGAAATAAATAAATTCTAAAAGAACAAGGAACCAGGCATTACCATAAGCATTTCCAATCTCATATATGCTTGAGATAGAACAGACCATCACCAAGGACAATGCGAGAAGAAACCAGTTCATCACTGGGATATATATCTGACCCATGAACTTTCGAGACGTGTGAATAATTTTAAGGCGAGGGAAGCAGCCTAGGGCTGTGGATTGTTTAATGCAAGAGAAAGTTGCTGTAGTCATTGCCCTGCTGGCAATCAGTGCAGCTACATTAGCAATCAAGAAGATGGGCCAGAAAGCTCCACCTGCAACATGATTGGAAATTTTAACTAAAAGACTTGATTTTTTGCTCCTTTTGGATTCATAAACCTTTATCATCAAAATCATAGAAGATTACTGATTAGTTCCAAGTAGAAAGTATATTGAAATGTGTCATCCTTATTTTTCATACTAAGTAAACAAAGGATTATCAGGGAAAGAACAGATGCAGAAATTTACTTGGCACAGAAGAGAAGAAAGCCTGTGTTGTGTCAGCATGGTTCTCCATAAGATAAGCTGCTTGACCAAGGTAACCCAAGAGAAGGCATGGCAGCACAAGGAACACAAAGGTAAGCTGTAACAAGAAGGTTGATACTCAATAATCGTCCATGAAAATCAGAAAAAAGAATTATCAAAAATACAAAAGGGGTAGGTATAATTATATCTATACACCTCCCCCCACCCCACTCCCCCTAGCCACAAATCCTATGACCAGATCTGCTGCTGCATACCTGGACTGATCTCACAGAAAAATAACAAAGATCAGCAAACATTGCCTCGGAACCTGGGTTTTAGAAATGATGATCAGCTCTACATCCCAGAAATAAAGACAAAAAATATAAAACAACATTTACCAAAAAAGAGGAAGAAGATTGAGGAGTTATAAGTTTCTTAAATGAATTAATGGAGAAAAAAGAATAAGAAAATAGAGAAAATTGCTTACAGACACACAGTCACACACTGAAGTATATTTCTTTAGAAGGCCAAGAAAATGTCAACAGTGAAGAAAAACAGGTGACCCCTCGGGGACATCCGATTAAAAAAAGAAGAAAAAAAAGGTGACATAGAAGGTGAGGATAAGATGTCTTCATTCAAGTGGGAAAAAACATCAAGAAATTACCATGGGCTGATACCTATACCAAATGGAAATGTTTAAGCCATTGATATTTCTCTCTCAAAAGAGAGGCGAAGAGTCAAATCTATTGTACATATATTTCATCTGAGTACTTGTCATAAAAAAATTCAAGTGTATGTTTTAACCAAGAAAATGGAAGAGCTGCACCTAACTTTGTTAGACCAAACCCCAAAATTAAGTTCTTAAAACATAAATATCCTAAAACATAAACAAGTTTACCAGGACACAATCACTAACAGATAATGCAAGAACAGATGCAGAGTAGCATTCAGTTGTGGTGTACCCCATGACAACACACTGATACAGAGACAAGCTTAACCCCTTTCTATTGCATATAATGAATCAAAACTACTCAAGACTTTTATGGAATTTAACCTTCCAAAAGATAGAGGACAAATAAAAGGCGCACTTGAAACTTGGGTTAGGACAAGAACAAAGAAAATAACTATATGTGAAAAGCCCTGATTGCTCAAGATCAGAATTCAGAAAAGCTGGAAAAGTGAAGATCCAAAGGGACTATTTAGTTCAAATGATGTTTCCATACATTCATGCTTCAAAGGCATATTTTCAAGAATAGTTTTAATTTATGGTACATAACATAATTTTCCTCTACAATTCTTTGACAAAAATCAATTCGCATATTGCCTTATGATTGGCAACTCAAAGACTGCAATTACTTCCTTTTTATTGAAATGTGCAACAGATGTACAGCCCACGGACCGGTGGTAGTAGAACTCAAAAGGGGGTTCGCAATGAAGCTTGTCTTGGATAAATCCCACATCGCAATGGGAGGAAAAAATTAGGGGGCATAAAAGGGCAAGTTCAAGATTCAACTGTTGAGGCGCCTTTTCTATCAAAGCCCAAGGGGACAAAACTGTGACAGTTGGACCTGGGCCGTTACAACTGGTATAAGAGAACCATCTTTCTTAGAGGAAGCAACTTAGGCGGTATCCAGGGTAAGTTCAAGTCTTTTGTTCTCTTTTTAAAGCTGAAACAAGTTCATCCCGCAGCCCTATTTGCAAGGGATAAATAGCAACTCAATGATTATCCGACGATGCCACAACAGGTATGATTCAGTTCTATAACTTAATATTTTTTTGGCAGAAGAGAATATATTTGTAGAAAGAAGTTAGTGAAGTGAGGTTGAAAAAACATCTGACGTTGTAACAGTACATGCACATAAATAGAGAAGTCCAAACATAAAAGTCAGGTTCACCGTGCACTCAAGTAACCAAGAACAAACAAAAGAAAAAAGGAAACATATAACAGTGCATTTTTGTGTGTGATTCCAATTAAAAGCTCAGTGTCAACTATCAAAAACATCCATGGTCAACAGTTAACCTGTTGCACAAAGAAGACAGCCTCCAAGCGAGTACCAGGCCTTCGTAGGATTGCGCTTAAAGTAATAGTATATATGAACTGGATTAAATGCCCTCCAAACCCTGGAATCATAATTAATGAGGTTGTAGATGCCAATTCCACCCAGGGAACAGAACCATATAAACAAAGCAGGACCCACGAAAAGCCCCACTTTACTTGTCCCATATTTCTGTACACTGAACAGAATTACAAGAAATGCCACTGAGATCATCACAACTTGATCTGCAAAAGACATTAGAGTATAAGAATCTTACAACTAAAAGGACTTCAAGTGCATAATGATATCACATATGGTAGAAAGAGCAAATCATATCCATCCTATCATCTGATTCTCATAGGTTAAACCTAACACCTCATACAAGGTGCATCAACAAATCAGTCTTGTCAGGCTAAAACTATCAGCTCACACGACTGAGCTTCCGTAGCAATTTTGAGCAGCACCACTATTAAATGGTACGAATTCTCAATGACCAAAACGATACAGAATGTAATATAACCAGAAATTCCTTTCATTACTGAGCTAGGCAATGTCAACGAGGTTTATACCTCATATGCACATAAGCAAACTGCATTTAAGAAAAACATGGACCATTTCCTCAGTTTGTGCATGTCATCCGTGAACATATCACACTAATCATCCTTGTGTCATTCCAATTGTAATGGATGTCCCAAAGGAATGGTATAACAGAAATTAAGAGCAAACTATTTACCAGAAAACTGTTTTCAGTTTACAGAAAGGCATGTTGAAGAGAATTAAGTGATCAACATACTTGCAGAAGACATATACTCCAAGAAGTGAACAATTCTGTAAAGGTTCCCCAGCCAATAAGTAAGATTACATTACAACAACAACAACAACAACAACAGACCCAGTCTAATCCCACAAGTGGGATCTAGGGAGGGTTGAGGGTAGTGTGTACGCGGATCTTATCCCTACCTGGTAAGGTAGAAAGGCTGTTTCCGGTAGACCCTCGGCTCAAGAGAAGGTGAAGAAGATAAAGAAAGAAGGGCAAGAAGAAAAAGAAGAAGGAGAACAAGGAAACGAAAGGAGAAGAAAAAGAAAAAGAAAAGGAAGGAGATGAAAAGGAAGAAGTACGATTACATTACCTTGCTTAATCCCAGAAACTCCAACTCTTAAACCACCAACAGCAGACATTACTGCATCAGCATAGTTGAAAGAACTTAAACTTTAAATAGGAAAGAATAGCTTATTCATTCAAAAAAAAGAAAGGACCTTAGAGGACCAAAAGGCAGTACTGACTTGTTTCTCTCAACCAACAGATTTAACAGGTAAAGAAAGGCTACAGATACCTGACATAGCAGGTGTAACGACTCCATCAGCTATCACCATAGCAGTACCAGCAAGAACTAACATCAGAAGAAGCTTTTTCAATGTCAATGATGCTTCAAGTCTTTCTTTTATTCTCAAAGACCTCTCAAGTTCTGGAGATGGCACCTTCAGTCTGAAGCCTGATATTCGAGCATCTGATGGAAGTTGGTTTGGAAGAAGATTAACCTTTGCATGCCTACAAAGCAATGAGTACAAAGCAAATGTACCACCTGCAGTTATTAACCAAACTCATTGAATGAATCAGAAGATACAAAGTATAGAGCATAATGATGTAAAACAGCTCGCCAAATTTCAAACGTCAGCTCACCTTCACCATCATCATTGGCCCAGAGAACAATAAGAACATATTTAACCAAAGGAATGAGGATTAAGGTATACAAAACCAAGGATAATGCACCAAGAACATCTTCGTTGCCATTGACAGGGGCCTTGCTGAACATCACACTGAATGTATATAAGGGACTCGTCCCCACATCACCAAACACAACTCCAAGAGTCTGAAAGGTCAATAGGATTTTCCTACCTGCTGAGACATCCTGCAAATACACTTGAAAATTAGTCAATAATTCACTCTGTATTCTAAAAAGAAAGCCTACTAAAACAACAACAATAACAAACCCAATGTAATCCCACTAGTGGGGTCGGGGAAGGGTAGTGTGTACGCAGACCTTACCCCTGCCTTCAAGAAGGCAGAGAGGTTGTTTCCGGAAGACCCTCGGCTTAGGATAGGGAAAAGGAAGGGCAACAACAACAAGCATACCAATTAGAAAACCGAAGCAAAAATACAAAACTAAATATACTAGGTATTGTAATCAGAAAGCAATAACAAGTAATCGCAGAAGTCAAGGGATACGAGAATACACAAATAACACTAAATCACGTACTAAAGCTATTGTTACCAACAAGGACAACGATCGGCTACCTGTCCTAATCCTCTACCTTAATTTTCAACCTCCACACCTTCATATCCCTGGTTATGTCCTTAGTAAGCTAGAGCAACGTCATATCTAGCCTAATCACCTCTCCCCAATATTTTTTCGGCCTGCCTCTACCCCTCCTTAGGCCCTCCAAGGCAAAACTCTCACACCTCCTCACCGGTGCATCTGTGCCTCTCCTCTTCACATGCCCGAACCATCTAAGTCTCGCCTCCCGCATCTTGTTCTCCATAGGGGCCACGCCCACCTTGTCCCGAATAACTTCATTTCTAATTCTATGTAACCTGGTATGCCCGTCCATCTCAACATCCTCATTTCAATCGCCTTCATCTTCTGGACATAGGAATTCTTGACTGACCAACACTCCATCCCATACAACATAGTCGGTCCAACCACCGCTTTGTAGATCTTATCTTTAAGTTTTGGTGGCACATTCTTATCCCACAAAACACTGGAAGCAAGTCTCCATTTCATCCACCCCGCCCCAATACGATGTGTAACATACTCGTCGACGGTCGATCTCTCCATTCCCTTGTATAACTGACCCAAGGTATTTAAAACTTGCCCTCCTAGGTATGACTTGTGAATCAAGCCTCACGTCTTCGTCCACTACCTAAGTTGCACCACTGAACTTACACTCCAAGTATTCTGTCTAATGCCTACTAAAACAAATCAAAACAAAAGTCTAAGGATAGCTTATGTACACAGGTTCATTTAGTATTCACCCTCAGGAAAGGACATCCACCGAATGAAGTCAAAGAAAAGAGAAACCATAAAATGAAGGTTCGCAAAACAAGAAAGCTAAAACCACATTGTAGCCAGAGTTTCTTAAGTTGGCTATACATCTGATTAGCACATGCATACCTTGTGTAACAAGTATGGACTCAAGGCACACTTCTGATCTGTATAAACTCTAGCTCAATGAATATCGTGTGGATATTCTTCTTCCTATCCCTGTAGATTCTCCTGATAGTTATTTAACTTTGTTAGCTCCCTAGTCTTTAGCTAATCATCTGTACTGGAGCTAACAGCCACGACTATATTTGCTTCTATTTTGTAACCTTTAGCAATACGCCATTAATGAATAAAAAAGTCTTCAATCTTCTTAACAAAAATCTGCAGTGGATCTGTCAAGAATAAGCCCAAGCTAGCCCAAGTCTATTGTTTATTACTCTTTCCAAAAGTTTCATTATATGACTTATAAGTTCAATACTAATGACAATTCATATAAGCTTTGCAATATCTGTTTTGTTCTTGTATATCAGAACTAAGAATCTAAGATACCCTTTCTTCAATCATTTTGTATTTATTCATTCATTAATATGATATGGATTAACTTGACCATTTATATTGCTCAACCTCTTGATGACAAACCTTTATAGGGATACTACGGACCATAGACATTTCTATTGACCCCAACTTTTTTTGGATTGAGGCATAGTAGTCGTTTTTAGCTAAGTTTTCCTGTCGTAGATGTATGGAAATCTGAAATGTTATCCTCGTAAATTGCGTTGAGCAATTGATCGAAATAGCATTTTTGTCTAAAAACTATTACTTATTTCAAGTCTTTATCCATGTTTTCTTGTAGACCTGCTAGCTTATGCATTTTTTCCCTCCCTTTCTGCATCCCAAACTTTTGGTACACCATACAAGTCGTCTAAGGCTTTATCCTCGACTTTGCTAATAGCCTTCTTAGCTTCTCTCTTTGCCCTCTTATACTCTTCAAAGGTTTCTCCATCTTCTGTTATTGGTAACTTCCCATAAAAGAATCTTTTAATTTTAATAGTTCTTTACACCTCTTCATTCCACCACCAAGCAATTGCATCCAGGTCCTAGGCCTTGTGTATGCCCAAACATCAATTGATATTGCCTCCAAAAAGGTGGATCTAATCCTAGCACTGGCAACACCAAGCGAATACTTTTCCATTCCAATGTTTATAGCCTGCTTGGCCAAGCTTCTAAAATCATCTTATTTTGAAAAGTGATTTTCAGAAAAGTACTTTTAGTGAGAAGCAGTTTGTGTTTGACTAATTAATTTGAAAAGCACTTTTAAGCAACAATTAGTGCTTGGCCAAGCTTTTAAAAAGTGCTTCTAAGCATTTTTCTCAAAAGTACTTTTCAAAAAAGTGCTTTTGGGAAGAAATTGTTTTTTTTACTTCTCAAAAACTGCTTCTCCTTCCCGTCAAAAGCACTTTTTGTTCCTTCTAAAAGCTTGGCCAAACATCTTAACTTTGGAAAAAAATACTTTACACCCAAAAAAAAACCTGTTTGGCTTAGCTGATTTAAAGAAGTTAATGAGCATTAAGTGCTCATTAATGCTCATTTACCCTAAAGAACTTAATACTGGGTATGTTGTTTTAATGAGCATTAAGTGTTGAAAAGCACTTTTAAGTGCTGAAGCTGATTTAATAAATAAACAGTTACGTGTTTGGATAAGAGTGCTGACACTGATGATAAGCAGCTGAAGTGTTTGGTAAAAAATACTGATAAGCTCTTTTTTTTTTGGTTAAAATGACTCAAATATCCTTAAAGCTATTTACCCTAATTAGAAACTTATTCTTGCAAGATTTAAATTCATTGTTTCATATAGAAATTATTTTATGTCTCATTTATTTTTTAGTTTAAATTTTATTAGATAAGATTATTTTATATAAATATAAATTATTTTTATAATAAATTAACATACAATAATTATAACTTGACTAAAGTTTGTCAGTAAAAATATACTTAAATAGTGCACAAAATATTCATATAGAAAATAGAAGTGTTCAAATTTTCTTTATTTCTAATAGGAAACATTCATTATATGAGAGTATGCAAACTTGCTCACTCCAGATAATGCTAAGAAAAATCCGATTTTTGTTAATGGTAAGAAGGTGACGGAACAATTGATGGGTTAGGAAGTTTGTTTTAAAGATAGAAGTATTTTAGGGATATAATAGTAAAAAATTTCGTCAAACTAAAAGTGTTGATATGTTGAAAAATCATACGTTGGGGGTGAACAACTTATGGCTTATAGCTTATCTTTGGCTTATAAGCACTTTTCATTTACCAAACACGTAGATAAGCTAAAAAGTGCTTATAAGCTGGTTTGACCAGCTTATAAGCTTAGCCAAACACCCTCAAAAGCACTTTTGGCCAAAAAGAAGCTTGGCCAAACAGGCTATTAGAAGTGAAGATCACAAAAAAATGACAAGTTTCATGGGACTTGGAGCTAACCAACATTTGGACTGAAGCGGGAAATTATGAAAAATTATATAAAAAAAACAAATATTGAATTTAGTACCATAATAATGAAAAAAAATAGTCATTAAAAAGGAATAATTAAAATAATGAATTTTATAATCCAAAGTTCAATATTTTCAATATTAATTTCACTCCTCAAAGTTGAGATTTAAAGAACTGATCAATTTGCGCATCATTGTTTGAATTACACACTTTTGTAAAGTGCACGGCTTCGTCCATAAAGTGACAACACTTCGCTTCTCATCGCATTAAGTAATGAATCAACAACTTTAGATATCACTGCATCTGTTTGAGCACCGATGTGCAGCATTACTTGGTACATGTACTGGCAAGAGATAGCAAGCACCCGGTGGACTACTCGAGGTGTCTGCAACCGCCCTAAAAACCGCAGTGATAAAGAGGAAAACTTCAATTGCTATTTTTTAATACAACTTGTCATTTCCTTCCCTTGGATAGCTTCTAACTCTCATGTTCCTCCGGCAATTATTTATCCTTAAACGTTGTTAGGTGCCTTTCTAGTGTCCACCATCGAATCCTTGACTGTAAATAACTCTTCTCCTTTTTAGCTTCTCTCTCACTTCATGCCCAAGACAACCAGACTATGTTAGGTGGTTAGAGCTCATTCTAGTATAAGATGCAACTCTTACATGTGACCTTATCACTTCTCCAAAACAAAATATTGTTTCTCCACTCATTTGGCATTTTCCGTTCCCAAAATACAACATTGAATAGCTTGGTTAGTCATAAATCATACTACCCAAACTTCAACATGGATACCAATTGAACCACAGGCTTTCTAGCCCTCCTACTTTTTATAACATCCTCTACTTTAGTAGATTTGATTGTACAAGTGTAGTTAAGGCTATTTGTCACAAATGTACGAAGATATCGAAATAGCATGCCATCTCTCTTTGATCTCAATATCCTGGTCAAAACTGGTTGAAAATCATTTTTAATACACTTAATTTGGTTCAAGTCCTCTCTTCACTTATAAAGAAGAGTCTTTACTCCTTTCTCTCTTAGTCGTGCTTGCTTATGCATTTCTTTCTCCATCCTGGGGTCCCTAAATTATAGTACAAGTCATTAGAGTCTTTACCTCGAGCTCTACTAAGTAACTTTTTACCTTATCACTACACTGTTCATACACTTTACTGAGAAAAGGTAAGGGCATTTCACTGATGACGATCGCACCAAAAAGGTGTGTGATCACAGTATATACAAATTGTTCATGATACTATTCTACCAGCAACTCATAAAGTTAAATCTATCATTTGACCTATGATACTCCCTTCGTTTCATTTTAATAGTTAGTGCTTCACTCGGCACAAAGGCTAAGAAAGAGAGACTGCTGAAAAAATGCGCTTTGAACTTTTAGGTCCTAAACATATCATTACATTTCTATAGCTATAAGAGTATGTCATTAAGGATAACTAAAATTCAAATTTAAAGAGTTTTCAAGTATATAAAAGCGTCATTCTTTTTTGGAACACACTACAAGAGTTTCAGATAAAATAGAAAAGGAAGTAGTATTTATGCATTAATACTTTGACCAATACGAGAAAAGAGGTACACAAATATTTCAATTGACGTACAGGATAACCAATTTTGGAACACACTATGATCGAAAGAGTTTCATATAAAATAGAAAAGGAAGGAGTATTTATGCATTAATACTTTGATCAATACGAGAAAAGAGGTACACAAATATTTCAACTGATGTACAGGATAACCAATTCCTTCAAAGCATCCACTATTCCTCTCCTTCCATTGGACCCAAAATATGCATAATGAGATAGTTTGCCATTGTTTTATGGGAGTCTCATGTAGCTTCATTCCAGCGCAACTCTTGAAACAACTTCCCAGAGATGGCCCAGCTGATCTTAAAAATTTAAAGGAACATAATGGGGCTGTGCTCGTACACTCTTAAAAGGCTTCTCTATTTTCTGTTATAGCAAATTTCCGTACCACTCTTTTTTGCTTTAACAACTTTTTGCACCTCCTCATTCCAACAATAGAACACTTGTGGTCAAGGTCCTAAGTCATATACACACGAACTTCAGTTGCAACTTTCTAAATGCACTTGTCATTTCCTGGATATCTGTATTAGCTTCCAATCTCAGATCCTCCTTCATTAAATTGTCCTTATGTGCTATGCTATTTGCTTTATGCCATTTAGTGTTCACCATAGAATCTCAGTTGCCTGATAGTTTTCTCTTTTTTCGCTCCTCTCTTTGTTTCATATCTGCTTACCAGTTCATCTTGTGTGGTTAGTGTTTCTCCACCTATAACCTTGCAGTCTTTACATGTGACCCTGTCACTTTTTTAAGGATGAAGTCTATTTGGCTATAGTTCTCTTCCAATTTTAAGTTTTATCAAGTGCAATTCCCTCTTAGTAAAGCGTTAGCCAAAACTAAATTATTAACTATTGATCAGGGAAAAAAAAATATTGGCTAAGGCAAACTATAGAAGAGCATTCATTCTTCATTCTTGGTACAACAACCATATGCGAAGATAAAACAAGAAAATGAACACATTTTCTTTGTGATGGTTAGAGTTACAAGTATCAAAGATAAGGCAATAAGCAATAATTGGAGATGCATAAGCATTCAAGGATGACCTCAAACATCAAAAAGTGATGCAATAACTACTTTTGGGAGGATCACAGAAATTCAGAAGCTAAGGAAAATGTTAGCTTACAAACTGGGTAGAGGACATGGTACTAAATAGAAGTGAGGAAAAGAGATAACATATGTCCTATATTAGATAATGTATACAGTTTAACGTAACTTTTACTTGTCAAAAAAAAAAGAAGTAAAAACCTGATTGAGTATTTTGCTTCTATCATTACCTACAAAAAAGTTAAATTCACACTAATTTGGCACCTGTTCAAACAACTTCGTTTGTACCCTCCTTTGCTTCAAAAATACTTCAGTTTCTTGTTCCTTTCTTCTAACCTTGACTACCCTCTCTCCTCTTTGTTTTTTCTCCCTTTCTGTCCATCAGTGTTACCATTCTTGGGGTCGAATAAGCTTCACAACCCTCTGCATTTCAGTTCTTTCCTTACAGTGCAGATATCATCTAACAGCAGACATATTCTATAAAACGTTGATTACGTAACCAAGTGAAATTAATGCACAAGCTTCACCAAGCAAGTTCAACCGAAAACAGGTGAAGAGGTTCTAGAATGTAAATATAATAATTTACCAAATTAAATTATGCATAATTAAGAAAATAAAAGTTGGATCACACAATTCAGCAAATTCATAACTAGAGAAACTCACATCAAAGTCGTTCTTCTGAGCACCAGGGACTTCAAGAGCTTCAACATCAAAGGAATCAATGCGAGGGCCAGTACGGATCAGCTTACGCACGGCATTATCGTCCTCATCCTCAGAGTCCAAATCCAAGACATTGCGCGGCGTCGAACCATCATCTCCATTGACAGTATCATGGTCAACACTATTAATATCCGAATCATACTCATCCTGAAACACCCACCGCGATTCAATCGAATCCATAGAGGCTAATCCGCCATTATTCTCCCGATCCTTCTCCAATCCCACATTCACCATCTTAAAAATGTTCAAGAGATTTACATGTAGATTTGATGCTATAGTCAAATCCTCTTCACAGGTCCTTCTCGTACGATTCAAAATCAATCAACTGAATAATTCTTACTATGCGTCTTCTTATAGGTATAGGTATACGTATAGGTATGCATTTGTGTATATCAAAATGTGTAAAAACTGAGAGAGTGGATTGAAATCGAAGCCCTATAAATTTGTGAAGGATTTGGATGAGATTTAACAGAGATTTGGGTTTAATTATAAACTACTTTGAACGGATCAAGCAGTTTGTTGGGGGTTGGGGGTAAAGGGGTGGAGGTAGCAACTACTTTTTTACACGCTGCGTTTTCTGTCCGGGAAAGGGTCAAATATGCCCCTATACTATTGAAAAAGGTCTAATATTGTCCTCCCTTATACTATCCGTCCAAATATATCCCTAAGGTCATATTATCGATTCAAATATATCCCTAACATCGTAAAAGTGGTACAAAGCTGCCCTTACTCCATTAATTGCCTCCCTATGACAACGTTTCATTGCCACCTCACCATTATACTCTCATTTTCATCCTTTCCCCACAACCTTTCTTTCCCGTTCATTTGAAGAAAAATCACAGATCATAGATATACAAACAAACTATATCAAAAGAAATACTAACAACTAAAGATAATATGAAACAATGTGAACCGAGAAAATTATGATTTTGCTATTCAAAATTCATGCTTATACGAACGAAAATACATTTTGTTTTATATAAAAAAACTAAGCAAAGATACAGGCAAACTAGTTTAAGGTTTCAAAATTGACCATGGTGAGAAAGAAAAACAACCCAGACACGAGAGTTAATTTTTTTTGTTTCTTTCTCTTCAACCACATTTCTGGAAGGCTACCATTTTTTCTCTCTTTACGTTTTATGTTAAAATAAAAGTGCTACTAAATTTTTCCTAAATAGGTCTTACAAATTCAGCGGCAACACAAGGAAATGCAAAATAAAACACAAAATTGTAAGGTCAACTGAAAAGTACGTACAATTCCAGGATCGGCTGGAGAAGCAACATGTATTTTGAAAAGCAAGAGGAAGTAGAGGCAGTGAATTCTTCAAAATAATGATAGAACTTCAAAGTAATTGAATTTGGTAGTTGCAAACAGGGTGAAATGGTGAGGTAGCAATAAAATATGTTCATAAGGGAGGCAGTTAACGGAGAAAGGGTAGGTTTGTACCACTTTCATGATGTAAGGGATATATTTGGATCAATAGTATGACGTTAGGGGTATATTTGAACTGATAGTATAACGTAGGATAATATTAACCCTTTTTCAATAGTATAAGGCCATATTTGACCCTTTTCCGTTTTCTTTCGGTTTGGCCAAGGCAAAAAGCATTTTTTTTTATTTTTTAAAATGCTTATTTTTTTTAATTGGAAGTTTTGACCAACCTTTTAGAAGTAAAAAAAAAAAAAAGCAGTTTTAAAAAGCTTATCTCCAAAAAGCACTTTGAAGAAAAATGCATTTTAAAGTACTTTATAAAAGTTTGACCAAACATTAATTGATGCTCAGAAATAATTTTTCACTTAATTAACCAAACACAAACTATTTTTCACAAAAAGTACTTTTTCAAAAGTATTTTTAAGAAAAAAATGCTTCTAAAAAAAAGTTGATTTTAGAAGTTTAGACAAATATGCTATTAATTTTGTACTATAGGGGGTAAAACATACGTTCGATGTGTATCTCAAACAATATTAATTTAGTAAGTGAGTAAATTTAATTATGACAAATTCAGGTGCAAAAATATATTAATTAACTACTCCCTTTCAAAAAGAATCAACTTATTTTATTTGGGGAGTCAAATAAAATTTTCTTTTATCATATTTTTTTACAAATAATTTTTAAATATTTTTAATTATTCCTATTATATCTTATAGTACACCTTTTATAATTTTAAAATATGTAAATTTTATTTTGAAAATCTACATTCGAATTCATACCGAAAATTAGTTAATTTAACCTTCGTACTCCGAAAAGGTGCAAACAAATTAAAATAAAGGGGGTATAATTTAGTGATAATATATGTCATACACTCATCAAATGCGTGTAAACATAAAAACGCGTGTAAGTTTTAATTAAAATATTTTTGTTATTTTAGGTTGTACCTACACACAAGAGGGGAAGAGGTGCATTGTACCATGTTGTTACGACCCAAATCTCAACATGTCATGATGGAGCCTATCACATTACTAGGCAAGTCGATAAGCACAAAATAACAACATATTTTAAATTAAAAGCATAATGTAATAAGTTTAAGAGTGAAAAATCTCATAAATAACTGATTAGAATAACTGCGACTCAACAACAAAATTTCCAAAATTCGAATGTCACCAAGTACATGAGCTGCTAAGTGGAAACACAGTCTAAATGTCTAATACAACTTTCTGAAAGATAGAACCGTACAAAAAAATACTGAAAGGAATGAGAGTCGAGGTCTGCGGGCGTCAAAGCAGCTACCTCAATAATCTCCCAGCAGATACCGCTCCAAGTCTAGCAACCACCGGGTCTAGATGTACCTGGATTTGCACACGAAGTGCAGAGTGTAGCATGATTACAACCGACTTAATGTACTCAATAAGTAATATGATTAACCTTGGGCTGAAAGCAGTAACGAGTTCAGAAAGTTACAGTCCAAATCCAGATAATAACAGTACAGATATAATAGGGAAATGACAGTAATAACTTAGAGAAATCCCATAATCAATTCGTACACATATCAGAGATGTAGACATGCTCTCAAGTTCAACAATTTAAGCTCAATACTGATAGGATATACCAAGTATAGCCCGCATGAGGAATATTGCGTCTCTATATCTACTTGTCAAATATGCATGTTACATGTAATGCAACACAGTAATAAACTCATGTACTCACACTCTCAAAGTACTCAATCTCACTCAGTACGCTCAATCACTCAGCACTCTCACTCGGTACTCACACTCAACACTCAACGGTACCTGTGCTAATTGCTGGTATGTGAGACTCCGGAGGGGCGGATCCTGCCCAAGCACTAATATAAGCTAACATGACATATTACGGCGTGCAATCCGATCCCATAAATGTATCAATAAAGCTTGATGCGACGTGCAGCCTGATCCCATAAATATCACTCACAAAACGGTCCCCATGCCCCAACTCAGTCATCAATCTCTCTAGTCTCTCGGGCTCACAAATCTTATGTCAATCAGCCTAAACAATGATAACATGATGTAACAATAAATGATAACAGAGACTGAGATATTATATGCAAATGATGAATATGACTGAGTACATAATTGCAATTTAAGCAAATTACTCAACAACAAAAATGACCTCAGTGGGTCCCAACAGAATAAATATATAGTCTAAGCATAATTTCTAACATGGATCGCAACTCAATTACTCTAGCACGTAGGGATTACATGAATAGCAACAAGATTTGATAACTATACAGTATCACGAAATCAACCGAGTCGTATTTACCACGGTGCACGCCCACACGCCTGTCACCTTAACACCAACAATATAACACGAAACCCAGGGATTTATACCCTCAGTACCAAGTTTAGAAGTGTTACTTACCTCAAACCACACAAATTACAACTCCAATAAGCCCTTGCCTCGTGAATCAGCTCCGAACGACTTGATTCTAGCCACAAACAACTTAATACAATCAATACAAGTTATACGAATTGATTCCATATGATAAAGCTAAGTTTTTTAACCAAAGTCGAAAAGTCAAACCCGAGGCCACGTCTCGGAAGCCGATAAAATTTATAAAATTCGAATACCCATTCAATAACGAGTCCAACTATACCAAATCAGCCAATTCCGACCTCAAATCGCCTTTCAAATCCTCAAAATATAGCTTATGAAGGTTTCCACAAATTTTTCCAATTTTTCAACCCAAAACACTAATTAAATGGTAAAAATAATGATAGACTTGTGTATATTAATTAAAACCGAATTAAAATCACTTACCCCAATCAACTCCTTAAAAATCTCTTTAAGAATCGCCCAAAATCGAGGTCTCTAGCTCAAAAGATGAAAAATGGGACAAAACCCTCGATTTGAAAATAATATACGCGAAGCACAAAATCCTCAACTGCCAAAATTCCTCTTACGCGAACGCGAGGCCTCTCTCGCGAAAGCGATGACCATTGAACCAATGCCTAATGTGACCCATCTTCTGCGAACGTGAAGGCTTACAAGCCACAAACTATCTAGACCTTCGCGAACGCGTGGCCTTCTTTGCGAATGCGAGACCTCTCTCGTGAACGCGTATAAGGAAATCAGACACCAGCAATTCAGCAACTCTACAAGGCCAAACTCAATTTGCAATCAATCCAAATCTCACCCGAGGCCCCCGCGACCCTATCCAAATATACTAACACATCCTAAAACATCATACGAACTTAGTCGAACCCTTAAATCACATAAAACAACATCGAAAACACAAATCGCACCCCAATTCAAGCCTAATGAACTATTGAACTTCCAACTTTTAAAACCAATGTTGAAACACACCAAATCAACTCTGGTTGACCTCAAATTTTGCACACAAGTTATAAATAACACAACTGACCTATTCCAACTTCCGAAACCAAAATATGAGCTCGGTAATAATAAAGTCAACTATCAGTCAAACTTCTCAACTTCCAAACCTTCAACTTTCAAACTTTTGCCAAATTCAAGCCAAAGTGACCTACGGACCTCCAAATCAATATCCGGACATATTCCTAAGTCCAAAATCACCATACAGATCTATCAGAGTCATCAAAACTCCATTCTGGAATCATTTATACATAAATCAATATCTGGTTAACTCTTTTAACTTAGGCTTTCAACCTTGGGACTAAGTGTCCTAATTCATTCTGAAACATTAATTTTTACATGAAAAACTCCTTGCTCAAGTGAGTAAAAAACCACGACATACTCTCATAGGATTTGCCTTCAAAACTTCACTAACTTCAAAAAGCAATATTATGTTACAACTCAATAATTAAGGGTACTAACTCTAGTACCCTTCCTATATTGTCACGACCCTAAACCCGGACCCGGTCGTGATGGCGCCTCTCGTGAAGACAAGGCCAGCTAATACTTCCCATTTCAGTATTTAACAGTTAAATGGTAAGAAATAGTCTAAGCATGATAAAATAATCCAAAGTATAAGCAGATAACAACATAATTTGCAGAATACAACCCAAAACAACCCAATACCGGGGTGTCACTAGTCATGAGCCTCTAAACAATCTGAAATACTCAGAGAAATCTATAGAGTTTAATACAGTAACTAAGAACATGGAGAATAAGATAGGGAAGAAGCTCTGGGTTGCGAACGCCGACAGCTACCTAGAGACTCCTCAGATCCGCCTGAGCTGGAAAGATCAGCACTCGGGAGCGGGACCAGATATGGCTGAATCTGCACACAGGGTGCAGAGAGTAAAGTGAGTACTCCAACTCAGTGAGTAATAATCATAAATAAAGACCGAAAGCAGGAAATCACGTAAGCACATTTGCAGACTATAATGAAGCAGTAAAACCAGTGAAAATTATGTGAAAGTCATTTAACTCGAATTAAACTTCACGAAAACCTTTTTCAACAATTTAAGCAGGTAAATGACAGACAATTAAGGAAAATAAACACATAAAGGTTTGCCCCTCGGGCACAATATCAACAAATTCGCCCCTCGGGCAATATCTCAGAACAATACCAGCCCCTCGGGCTATATCTCACATCACAATGGGTACTCGCACTCACTCGAGGTGTGCAGACTCCTGGAGGGGCCCCTTACGGCCCAAACGCAATATCAAGCCATCCCGTGGCATCATCACTAGGCCCTCAGCCTCATATCAACAAGCCACCTCGTGGTGTACATATCTCAGGCCCTCGGCCTCATAATCAATATCAAATGTTTCCTCACCATATAGGCCCTCGGCCTTACTCAGTCAAAATCCTCACAAGCCACTCGGGCAATGGTAAAATATGATTCTCAGCCAAACATATTATTTAAAAGATCATTTAAGTGTTAAAATAGAGTAAACATGGCTGAGTGCGAAAACAGTGAAATATAACATGACTGAGTTCAAGTATAAAGTCAGAACAGTGAGAAAATATCAATAAAAGTCCCCTAAAGGTTCAAGTAGTTGGAATTCATCCCAAATATGGCATTCAGCCCAAATATGACATTCAGCCCAAATCATGATTATAGCAAATAGATTTCAGTCAAATACGTGGCAAAATAGTCATTCGGGACGGACTAAGTCACAATCCCCAACAGTGCACGACCCCACGCTCGTCATCTAGTGTGTGCGCCACCTCAATATAGCACAATGATGTGCAATCCGGGGTTTCATACCCTCAGAACTTTATTTACAATCATTACTCACCTCAATCTGGTCAAATCTCTAGCTCGCGACGCCTTTGCCCCTCGAATTGGCCTCCACTCGCGTTGAATCTATCAAAAATCAAAATCACGGCGTCAAAATATGCTAAGGGAACGAAGCCCAAACGAAGATAATCAATTTACAACACAAATGTGATGTTGTATATAGGCATGAGATTGGACGAAATCCTTCTCCAATTTATGCTCCAAAACCTAAAAGAAATCGGTTAATGAAAAGAATTCTTTTAGAATTTGATTTCCTTATTTATTTCCAACTTCTCAAACTTTTTCTTTAATATAAGTACTTCCATAATTATTAAATCATTTTCCAACACGAATTCCTCCAGCTAATATTTTCCAACATGAATTCCTAATGCTAATGGGAGTAGGGATGATGTAAGTAAGGAAATGACGGTTGTTTGGGTTGCTAGGAGATTTGGGGTAGCTCGTGAAGATATAAATGTCACCACAAATTACTTATGCCAAGAAGTGCCCTTACAAACTTTTAATGAATCACCTAAGTCAACTGGAGCAGCTAGAGGTGATAGGTCATTATGGAGTGATGAAGTACAAGAATTAGAGGACAATTCAGAAGCAAATACAAGCATAGGAGTCGAGGATCAAAGGGGCAACACACAGCTGAAACATGCAAAACATGTAGTGATAGTAGGCTATAATTATGTAGTTTAGCTACCATTTACGCTCTAACTTAGCTGCACTTTATTGATATTTGAATGTTAAAATGATAACAAATTGCTCTAATTAAGAACTTTATGATTTGCAGGAGTAATTCCGGGTTGTAAGGACGTTAAAGAGTGTTTTCGAGTTAATATGGAGCATTGAAGGCCAATCGGAGGTTAGCGCGCGTAAAAAGAAGAAAGAAAAAAACGAAGGCAGAAACTCCTCCAGGTGCGTGGTCAACGTGTGGCCGTGCAGGTCAGGCAGAACATTGGTCAAAATGCACGGTCAATCCGCGGCCGCGCACGTGAGTACAAGGAAAAATAGTCCAAGGCCAATTTTGTAATTTCAAAGACGACTAACCTTGACCTATATGAATCCTGACTCGCCCAAAAAGATGGGGGACTGACTTTTGACATAATTTAGACCTAAGGAGACCAGGGATTCGACCTAAGGAGGCAAGAACACACTAGGAGCAAGGCAGAGAATTCTTCTACGAGTTTTTCACTTCCTTCTTCCTATTTCCATTATTGGTTATGAATTCTAGTATTGTAGTTTAGCATACTATTATGAATATCTAATTTCTTATTTAGGGTTTTGATGGAACCTATTGGAGGATGATTTTTCTGTTACGTTAATATAGATTTGCTGTAGCTTTTTCTCTATTTGTTTAACTATGTTATTATTGTGGTTGGTTGAAGAGCTCTCAATCGACTGTGCCTATTTAGTATGTATTACTTGGGAGAGAGTACATATTTAGGTAGTTATTAAACAACATCACTCCTAAGGTATATGAGGGATCATCACGAAGGGTTTAAAGGTGGGATTAGGGATAACGAAGCCTTGGTGCGATCCGAGTGAGCCGTACTTAACGCCAGCTAGCGTAATTTGGGAGAATATGCATAATAAATTGTGGTAGTTACTTGGGAGAGAATTATAATACTCAGTGTGCTCATGATCAATATAGAATACCTAGGCGAAATTATAGAAGACGTAGCGGGAAGGATTCCGATAATTGGAGAAATTATAACTCTAGACCTCCTTAATCTTTTCTCCAACCCGTAGTATCTTTAGTTGTTAATCTACTACTTTAATTATTTCATTAATTAGATATAAGAATCTTAATATTTATAACTTAGGAATTGTTTGAGCTTATCTCTTTAGTGATATTGAACAACTGTAGCTAAGCCTTAGTTCTTTGTGGGATTTGACTTCGGACTTCTAAACCGGATTATATTTGCAACAACCGCTTAGTCCTTTTTATAAGGCATAGTTAGACGTGATCAAATTTTGGTGCCGTTGCTAGAAAACTAATGGTGTAGCTGTAGGTGTACATATTGCTAGGTTGCAAGTTTGAACTTTTATTTTTGTTTTGTTGTATTTGATTTTTTTATTTTTGTTTTACTTGTTAATTTGAGAAACATGACATCCTGGAATTAGGGGAGGTTTGATGTTGGTAATTCTACTGTTGATCTTCCTTGTGTGAATTGTGGCAAAAATCACCTGGGATAAAATATTCTCGAGAGTGAGTTATGTGCACCAACTCAATCTTACGTGTGGAATGTATATGATATGTGTGGTGGTCAAGATGGTCACTTTCATGGTTGTGCTTATATTTTTTATCTTTCCTCAACCCCTTACTTTGATGGTTCTTCTTTTTCTTGTGAAGTTAATAGGAATAAAGAACCCATGGATGATAACCTGAGAGAGATCAAGGATATACTAAAGTGCCTTATGGAACAATATGATGAGATACAACTGCAGGTACAAAGGCAAGATGCAACTATTCGCAACTTGGAGGCTCAAGTGAGTCAACTAGTTGAAGCTTTTAATGCTCAATATGTCAATATTACAGATAGTAGTCAGGAGCAGCGTGCATTAGAGATGGAAATTGAGGTTCCAATGGAGGGGTCCAAAGTAGAACCCCAACACTCTAACCATCTAGAATTTCAGGATGCCGATGTTGAAGAAGTAATACTAGAGTCAACCAGGGATGTTGAAGGTACAAACTTAGTTGACTCTAGTGTGATTGGTATTGAGAGGTTAAAAATCTTGAAGTTCATGTATTTAAGCGTGTTGGACTTCATTCCAAACACTTCTCTACATTATGTTCAGATGGTAAAAAGGAAAATGATCTGTATAAGCCAATGCAAGAGTCAAAGGAAGAGGTAGATGAGCCTTATATTTTGAAATTCTCAAGGCCGTCTAAGCAAGATGACACTCCTCGGTCGAGAGCCAAAAAGTGCATAAGACTTTATCTAATTTTTGGCTTGCAAGAATTTACCACACCAAGAGCATAATCATAAGCTTGAAGCATAACATGGGGTTCAATTCATAAGCTCAAGGTGGAGGTAGAAAGTGATTCACGTCGTGCCGCGACGTTAAATCAAGCGCTTGTTGGGAGGCAACCCAGCTTTACTACTTTTTTTTTATTGTATTATTTTTGTAGTGTCAATTGTTTATTTTCTAGGAGTATGAAAAGCAAAGCTATTGGAAGGATGCAACAACAAACCAGATGGTTGGAACTAAGTGTGAGGTACCCGCACGAAGGACCAAGCCTAGGAGAAGTCTAAGTACCCTATGAGCTGCTAGTGCTTCGGCCTTTGGCCTACTAGGGAGTTTTTTTTACCCTCTTATTAGTTATGATGTGCATTGGAGACAATGCACAATTTTAAGTGTGGTGTAAGGAGATTGTCTGGGTGACTTTCTGTGCTACTTTAGTTGTGTTATTTTAATTGAATAATGTTTTTTTTTAAAAAGATTGGACTTTTCCCGACGATGGATCTATTAGACAATTTTCTTGAGGCATTTAAGTATAAATAAAAATAGACAAAAAGATTTTCTTTATAGGTAGTGGAGCAACCCCCCTTGGTTTTTCTTTGTGTTGCGGTTCTTTTCCAAGGGTTTCCTTTGAACCGGGTGTAGTTAGTTTTTATTTTTTTAGAAACTCGTGGGCTATGGGCTGAAATGGAAATAGAATCTCTTAACATCGTTATGCCTTGAATATAGCAGGTGCTTTAGTGTGACGCTTAGGCTCAATTGTTGATTCTCGTAAGAGTGCCTTAAATTGTATGTTCTTAATTTGGCTTAAGTACCCTGACTAGAGTGTTTTGATGATCTAATCTGGAGTGAGTCATGTTTCATGTGTCATGTGTGTGTAAGGCTTGTTGTATTCTGTGCACTGTATTTGATGCCTAGAACTTGCCCCGTGTGTTTGAAAGCGAAATAGTACTCTTGTTCAGTCTTGGAAGTGATATAGGTGTTTCTTTGTTGATCCATATATATATTCCACCCGCCTAATTATTATGTATCGTAGTTAACCTCGTTGAGCCTGTAATCCAGTTTCCTTGGCAATCACATTACAAGCCTTACCCTTTGTTTGAATTAACCATATATGTGAACCATTTTCACTTCTCGTGAGCACTTGCATTGCTATGAACTTGTAAAGGTTAAAGTGTGGGGTGGCTGGTGGAGCTTTTGAGTGGAACTAATGAAATAAGGAGAAAGGCGCACTGTGTTGAAAAAGCCACTTGAATTGAAAAAATACATTTAAAATAAAAAAATTATAGCTAGATTGTGCTGAATAATATCCCTTTGGCGGCTTTTAATGGTGCTTAAAGAAGTATGGGGTGATATACGTGGTGTTTAAGGTGGAGTGTTGGTTTGACATAAGTATGGACTTGAATGTTAAAGTATATATATTAAAGTGCTTAGGGAGGTGTAGTCACTCTTATATCCAAATATATTCTACCCAAACCGCAGCCTACATTATAACCAAATAAAGTCTTATTTGATATTAGACTAAATGAGCTCGATTAGTAGAGTAGTACACTACGGAAAAGCCTATGGAGCATTTTTTGTGGCACAAGAATATCGTTCTGAGGGTGAGTGAATTCTGTCTATTTTGTAGTTCCTCATTGTGCATGAATTTTATTTGAATGTGGAATGAGTCTCTTTTGTCATGAGCAGGCACTTGATTCATGAAGGAAAGGTAAATCTTGACCTCTGCGTTAGAGTAAGTGAGTAAGTTAGGAATATTGTGTGGCGCATAGGAGTCAACTCTTGAGGTGAAGATGTTACACTACTGTACTCAATCTATGTAAAATATTCTTGGTATGATGAGTTAGGAAAGTCGCTTAGTGAAGTTAGGCCTCTGTAGAGTGTGGTTTGATTACTCGGGGACGGGCAATAGTTTAAGTGTGGGGTGTTGATAGTATGCTATAATTATGTAGTTTAGCTACTATTTACGCTCTAACTTACCTGCACTTTATTGATATTTGAATGTTAAATGATAGCAAATTGTTCTAACTAAGAACTTTATGCTTTGCAGGAGCAATTCCGGGCTATGAGAAAGTTAAAGAGTGTTTTGGAGTTAATATGGAGCATTGTGCCATGCCCCAAAAACCGAGGGGCGCGACCGGGTATCCCCCAGCCAAGCGGACCTGGGTGCCTTTCCTATTCCACGTGATACCTTGTGTTTCCATTACCCATTAACCAAGTGAAATAGCCATTTATAAATTTAAACACATTCTTACGAGATTTACATAACATACGTAGTTACTTAGCATGGTTTACAAGTTATACTGCCCAAAATACATAAGTACATAAGCCACATATCATGTCTACGGAGCCTCAAGAGATACAAAAGAGTGTTACAATACTTGTCGGTAACAAGGCTTCGGCTATACCTTACGCAAATATCAAAATAAAATTTTCGGGAGGATAAGCGGCATGAGCCACGCAGGGCCCCGAGAGGAAAGGGGCTCACCAATTCAGCTGACGGGAGGTGAATGAGTGCTACTGTTGGTGGGCTGGAGTACCTATTATGGAACCAGCTACAATCATAACACGAATGTAGCGCCCCCAACAAAAGGGACGTCAGTACATTTGAATTGTACTGGTATGTATGAACAAACTTTACCCCAAGTAAAATCAAGAAATACACAGATAACAAACAGTAATAGAATCAACAATCAAATGCACATGAAAGGAACAACCAAAGCCAAACAAACTCCACAATCTCTCCTTTTCCCCTTTCAACATTATTTCATCACATCAATGATTTCACAACTTTCACATATTTTTATTTCAATAGTGATTTCGATCACTTTTCCACCCTTATTACCTCGGCCACCCTTATCACCATAACCCACACCTTATAACTTCGTGTTGCGGCGCGCAACCCGATCCCACCGGACAATCACAATTCACACGACAACAACAACAATTCACAAAGAATTTTCATAAACGTCAATACCATTTCCATCATATGCAACAACCCGTGTACAACTTAAGTCACAACGATAATTGCCCGCGACAAGTCACGTATGATATTGCCACAGTTGTTTCAATTGCATCAATTATGATTTCTTTCCATCATTTGTTACACAACTCTTACCACATAAACACATTCACACACACACTTGGTTTGTTGCCATTTACTTACACCCTTATATCGGGAGACTTAACCAAAAACATTGAAGGCGTATTAATCACAAGAATTCGCAAATAGTCCATATAAGTAACACATACCAATTACTCGTACACCAAACAAGGTGACTTTACAAAGGTTAAAGTTAGCAATACATACTTGGAGTCGAATTCCCCCCTTTCTTTTTTTTCTTCTATTTCTAATTCACCAACAACCTAGTACCATCAATCTAGTTCACAAGTTAACACATATAACTTAGAATTGAATTTCACAAACTCAGCACGAACTTACTTAGGTTATCAACCCCTCTTTTGCAAATCTTTAGTTCTATCCAATTCCTTTTACTAGATTCTAGGTTTTAAAGGACATGCATGTGTATCTCAACTTCCATTTTCAAGAACTAACGCATGAGAATCCCCCTTTTTGTTTAAATCTGAAAACAATGAAAAAGGGTTGAGGATTTTACCTGCAAGAATGTAGATGAAGACAATTACTTGAAATTCCCCAGCCCGAGTGACTTTGAAGAATCAAATTGATGAAGGTAGGACTTTATCTCTCAAGAATTCTCTCTTCCCTCTCTCTAGTTTTGTTCAGAAAATATGTTAAAATAAGGGGTTGGGGTGTTTTATTGAAATTTAAAATTTAGAAAAATAGGAGCCCGAGTTAGGTATGCGATCGCAGAGTGGAAATGCGGTCCGCAGAATGGACCGCAAAAGTGCTCCCAAAATCTGAACACACTGCCTGGGTATGTGGCAGAAATGCGGTTTGCATACCCATTATGCGGTCGCATAGTGGACCGCAGAACTGCCCCTCACAAAATCCCAAGGGAAATATGCGACGACTATGCGGTCCGCATATCCGTTATGCGATCGCATATTGGACCGCATATTTAACCTCCAATTCGACCAACACACTGACTCACTTTGCGGCGATTATGCGGTCCGCATATATGTTATGCGACCGCATTCTAGACCGCAGAATTGTATTTCCTGGAAAATAGTATTTCTTGACTTTTTATAACATAGATCAGTACCAAAAGGGTTCGAACTGTGGCTCGCTTAATTTTACACATTCCTAACATATATTCGGGACTTGCACCACGAGCTACCCAGTTTTGAGTACAAGTTTTCACGGGGACTTACACATTGAAGGCCAATCGGAGGTTAGCGCGCGTAAAAAGAAGAAAGAAAAAATGAAGGCAAAAACTCCTCCAGGTGAGCAGTCAATGCACGGTCGTGCACTGGCCGCGCAGGTCAGGTAGAACACTGGTCAAAATGCGCGGTCAATCCGCAGCCGCGCACGTGAGCCCGAGGAAAAATAGTCCAAGGCCAATTTTGTAATTTCAAAGATGACTAACCTTGACCTATATGAAGCCTAACTCGCCCAAAAAGATGAGGGACTGACTTTTGACATAATTTAGACCTAAAAAGACTAAGGAGACCGGGGATCTACCTAAGGAGGCAAGAACACACTAGGAGCAAGGCGGAGAATCCTTCTACGAGTTTTTCATTTCCTTCTTCCTATTTCTATTATTGGTTATGAATTCTAGTATTATAGTTTTGCATACTATTATGAATAGCTAATTTTTTTCTAGGGTTCTGATGGAACCTATTGGAGAATGATTTTCTTGTTACGTTAATACAGATTTGATGTAGCTTTTTCTTTATTTGTTTAACTACATTATTATTGTGGTTGGCTGAAGAACTCTTAATTGATTGTGCCTATTTAGTGTGTACTACTCGGGAGAGAGTGCATATTTAGGTAGTTGTTGAACAACATCACTCCTAACATATATGAGGGACCAATACGGAGGGTTTAAATGTGGGATTAGAGATAACGAAACCTTGGTGCGATCCGAGTGAGCTGTACTTAACGCCAGCTAGCGTAATTTGGGAGAATATGTATAATAAATTGTGGTAGTTACTTAGGAGAGAATTACGACACTCAGAGTGCTCATGATCGGTAGAGAATACTTAGGCAAAATTATAGAAGACGTAGCCGGAAGGATTCCAACAATTGGGGAAATCATAACTCTAGACATCCTTAATCTTTTCTCTAACTGTAGTATCTTTAGTTGTTAATCTACTACTTTAATTATTTAGTTAATTAGATATAAGAATCTTAATATTTATAACTTAGGAATTGTTTGAGCTTATTTCTTTAGTGATATTGAACAACTGTAGTTAAGTCTTAGTTCTCTGTGGGATTCGACTCTCGATTAGTAAATCGGATTATATTTGCAACGACCACTTAGTATTTTTTATAAGGCATAGTTGGGCGTGATCATGTAGACAACATGTCTACAGTAAACCCTAGATTGCAGGAAATTAGGGTTGAAGTTATTGAGAAGACTAATGAGCAGCAACATATGCAACCAATTGGAGGTACTTCAGGAGCTCAAGAAGAACATAGAATCACCGGTGGATCAATTGTAGAATCAGCTGGGAAGGAGAAATCCAATGGAACAGTAAAACCTAAGGGAACTGTTCAGGTTTTTCCCAGTTCTAGTGTGGATCCGATGGAGATTTTGGTGAAGGAAAACCTTGGCAATGTTAATGTTAGTGTCTTAGAGGATACAATGAGAGTAAACCAAAAGGCAGTTGATGGCAAGACCTCTAATCCTAATGGAACAGTAAATCCTGGGCAAGTTGCTACAGCGAACCCTAATCTAGGCAATGTCTATAAACTTCAATTCAGATGATACAGGAAGCTATAAACAACCTGGAGCAGAATGTTAAGGTATCTAAGGAGCAGGCTATTGTACCAAGGAAATCTGGAGATGTAGAGGTAATGCCAATGGCATGTGAATCAGGCACTGATCAGATTATGCAATTATAGCTCAATGTTCCCCTAAAGACACCTTTCCAAATATTACATGATTTAGTTACACATAATGTTGCACCTGTTGAGAGAGTTTTAATGGAGCAACAACAACTGGAGGAAGAAGGAGATGATGAATCAACTACTGGAAATTTTAAATAAGTAGCAAGGGAAGGGATGTTGATTTATCACCTAGAACTAGTGCAAAGGGAGGAAAGAAAACAAAGAAGCAGACTTAGAATAAAGAAGCCCTTCAACCTCTAAGAATCATTCCCAGGAGGGAAACCTCACAAATTAAATGATGATCAAGACACTGATTTGGAACATTAGGTCTGTGAATATACAGCAGGCATTACCTAGGGTGATCAACATGCAAAGGGAGCATAACTCTTTATCATTGCACTAATGGAACCATTTCAGAAGGCAGGTCATATACAAAGGTATATGAGAAGATTGAATATGGAGACTGCTCTTTCTAATTTGAATGGGAAGATATGGTTGTTCTTTAATACTTTGGTAGAGTGGGAGTTGGTAATGGAAACTGCACAACAACTAACTGTAAAGGTGTTTTATCATGAAATAGGGCAACATATTATGATGACATTTGTGTATGCAAAGTGTTCTGTATTAGAAGGACTGTAATTGTGGGATAACTTATACTATATGTCAAGTGATATAGAGCTACCTTGGCTAGTAGGAAAAGACTTTAATGTTGTTTTACATGAAGATGAAAAGATAGGTGGATTACTAGTACACCCTCCAGAATATGAGGATTTTGCATTTTGTGTAAACTCTTGTGATTTATTTGATCAAGGCTACAAAGGCAGTCCATTTACATGGTGGAATGGGAGACCTAATGCTGAGTGTATCTTCAAAAGACTGGACATGATCTTTGTGAACTTACCATTTCAAAATATGCTTCCTTAAATTGAGGTGGAGCATTTGATTAGAACTGGATCAGATTATGCACCATTGCTTATGTCTTGTGGAGAGCAGACTACTAACTTTGTTAAGCCCTTCAAATTTTTGAACATCTGGAAAAAATATGATACTTTCATGGATGTGGTGAGACAAAACTGCCATGTTGATTTCATTGGAGACCCTTTCTTAATGTTCAAACATAAGTTGAAGAAGGTGAAGGAAGCATTGTCTAAATGGAGCAAGGATAAATTTGGTGATATTTTCAAACAGTTGGCTATCCTGGAGGACATTGTGAAAGTAAAGGAGATGTTACTTGAGGAGGAACCTACAATTGAGAATAGGATTGTGCTTTAATTTAAAGGGATAATATTTAAGTAATTTAAATGCAAGAAAATTAATTTAAAAACTCTAAAAATTGCAAAAAATTATGGAAAATACTTGTATAAATCCTGTAAATCAAATAATGGTGAAAAAATGACATTTTAAAAATATATATACTATTTGAAAAAATGTGAGGGCAAAATTGGCTGTCAACAGTTCTGAAATGCGAGCTCGGGGGATTGACTTTTAAGCTTTTGTTAAAGATTGAAGCTTTACTATATGAAAATATTTTCTATGAGTTTTATTTATGAATTGAAGTTATTTTGGCTAGATTTGAGCCGTCCAGAGATTGTTTCACTCGAGCAGGTCATTTTAGAGTAACGGTCTAGCTTTTTTTAGGTAAGTATCTTGCCTAACTTTAGAGGGGGGCTGCCCCCTTAGGATTTGAGTCTTTGGTGCTAATTGTGTCATATGAAGTCTGTGTACGTGAGATGATGAGTACGTGCTCGAGCTTATTTGTGAAAATTTGACCATTTAAGGCTCTTAGGTTCATATGTTCATTAGATATGAAATTATTTTGTTATGTTAATCCCCCATTTACTAGTTTCTCCTCTATGTGTTTTAATTGGAATTAATTGATTCATGTTCCACCTTTATTGCCGATTAAACTCTTATGTGCCTTAACTGAAGTTGTTGCCTATTTTATTGTTATGATATCCTTTCCATAATTGTTTATCCTTGATTGAAGTTATTATTATTTTTTCTGTAATTGCCGATCATTAGTTGAAGTTATTATTATTTTTTCCATAATCTGATTATCCTTGTTATCCCTTATCATTGTTGACATACCCTTAATTGGAGTCATTGATTCATATTATCCCTCTTATCATTGAATTGTAATTATGTGGAATCATTGCTACACAATATCTCTTCCTTGTTGGGATATTGCTATGTTGTACCATTATTTCCTGTTGTGTCTATCCTTGTGAGCTCGTTCTTCCGTCTCTTTGTGCTTTATAATCCTTGAGTTGATTTACTTGTCGTATTCCCGTGTTATTGTCGTTGTTGCTATTGTATTCAGTGTTGCTGAGCCGAGGGCTGGGTGTGGGCACCTATTGTGAAAGTTATTTATTTGAGTTATTATGCTTTGACACACTTGTTGTTGTTGAGAGAATTGTTATGTTTGCACGAGGTTTCTTCTGTGTGGTTGTTATTGTGTTACGAGATTTCTGTCGTGCCGTTGTTATTGTGTTTGCACAAGGTTTTTACCGTGCGATTGTTATTGTGTTGCACGAGGCTTCTGTCGTGCTGTTTTTATTGATACACATATTGTGGTATAAGGTCTGGGTGTTAAAACGTATGCGGAGAGATAATGTGGGCTTGAAACATGTGGCTAGTAGGGGAACTACTAGAAGCCATGTGGTGTGATAAGGTAGGCTAAAATGCAGGATGTTATTTCGGGAAAATGATTTTCAAAACCAAATATAAAGCCTCCTGCGGTGATATAAGGAAAGTTGTGATTTATTTTACGATTTGAGACTGTGAAGCGGTACCTCAAGAGTGCTCTTATTGTCATTTCCCATTTTCAATGCACTTGTCTTCAATTGTTGTTCTCCTTAGCATACTACTAATTGCTTTCCTCCGTGTTGCACTATTTACTCAGTTCTATGTAGCTAATTTTGTTGTGCTAGTCGTTGTTTCAACTTCATTGCTGCTTTTATTACACTGTACATTTCGTGATGATTGTTTTCTTATGTATCATTCATTGTCTCTACTCTTGTTTGTTGACTAGAACTATGGTAGAACACTTGCACAAGCATACACGTAGTTAAATCACCCATGTTGACTTTAAAAGATGAATCCTAATGTTATTAACCAATATACGTACTCCAATCTTCTTGCCTTTTGTTTGAGGATTGTTATGAGTTGTAATGTGGGCAAAAGATGCCAAGCTATTAGGGTTCATGAATTATGACCCGTAAGCTGTGATTTTGAGGTTCGACACCTCGTGGAAATGCTTGAACAGATCTAGTGTGAAAGCGGTTGTTCTTATCGAGTTGTTGTTGGTTTTCCCTTTATTTGTTTTCTCTGGACTTAGATTGTGATCATTACTCTACAACAATATTACTTGACTGCTTCCTATTGAATATTGTTGTTGCTAGTGTATCATCAAAAATGTTATTTTGTATTCCTTATCCTGCTTAGATTTATATTAATATTGTTTCTTTGTTAGTTCATTTACACACTTGTTCAGGTCGTTTAGTCCGGTAGGTGTATTGATTGTCCCTCATCACTACTCCACCGAGGTTAGTCTTGATACTTACTAGGTACCACTATGGTGTATTCATACTACGTTTCTGCACATTTTTGTACAGATCCAGGTGCCACGGTTGTTGTTGATTATTAGCTAGTTGGTCGAGCTGTGGAGACTCAAGGTAAACCTGTCGTCGCGTTCGCAGGCCTCAGAGTCACCTTCTGATTTCATAATTGTACTATTTGATTTCCATTCTGAACAGTTGTACTTAAGGATTCTCTTAGCGAACTCAGTAGAGCGTATGACTTGTACTAGCGGTTTTGGAAATTGTAATTTGTATAAGATTTTTATCTCGTAGTTTTTATTTGGTGGTTGAATTCCTCTATTTATTTTGTAAGTGTTTGGCTTACTTAGTCTTAGAGACTAGGTGACATCACAACATCCTACAGAGGAAAATTGGGGTCGTGACAAGTTTTTGTTGTCCAATATTTTATTTTATTTTCATTTAGTGTTTATCTATAATACGAATATTATTGTATTATTTTTCTAAATGGATGGTGATGAATTAGTTTAAAGGTTAAACAATGAAGTTTTTTTTTATTATATGTCATAAATCTACTAATAATTATAATTATTATTATTTTTATATTATTTTTATAAAATATTAAATTAAATTCTTCTTTCGTTTGTATTTAGCATGAAAGTTTATTTTTTTAAAATTACGACATAATAAATTAAATTATATCTTCTTATATTTTATTTATTTCTTGAAATTATTTATGTTTTGTCTTTAGTTTTATCTATTATATACATGATCTTATCCATATATCATGATCATATGAATTATTGTTATTCAAAAACATTCTCATCTCAAAAAATAAATTAGTCTTATCATTTTATATATCCCTACATTCAAGTTATTTATCTATATATTTTCTTATAATAGTTTTCTTAAAAATATATAGATATTTAATTATTTTTAATTCATTAAAAAAGGATAACTAATTATTAACTAACCTAACTAATTTTACCCTAAAATATGATACTTGTTGAATTTTTGTTGTGACACCTAGCATTATTATATTGATTTGCTTCTCATATTCTATATTTTACTACTACTAGTCTTAAGATACGCGCATTGCACGTGTATCCTATCTCAGTGAATATAAAATTTTAGAAAATTACACAACTATTATATTAAAATTTGTGTTTGAGTTATAAAATAAAAATTAATAAAAGTTTAAGTTTCTAAAAATTATTGATCCTAGTTAGCTTACTTCAACAAAGGAAGAAACTCTCAAGACCAAAATACAATTGTTCTTTTTCTATGATCAACAAGAAATATCATATGAATTGTTTCCAAAATGTATTATTCAACCACTACATTTTGATTAATCTACTATTTCTTTGTTTTGGAGTGAACTTTCTTTTTTCTGTCCAATCACACAACCATGCATCCGAACATTTTCTTTTATGGAAGTAAGATTTTAAGATTGTAACGGAATTAATTACTATTAATAGATACTAAAAGGACCATGTTAATCTATGAGTCAAAAATATGGAGCTTATGTTAAAAATGTCTGCTAAACTTCGCACAAAATCAGTTACACCCCTAAGCAAATTGTAGTCTTAGTCACCCTCGAAGTTGGTGTCATGGCCCTAAACCACCCAGGTCGTGATAGTACCTATCACAGTACTAGGCCAGCCGACGCCTATCATAGTACTAGGCCAGCCGATTCAACACTAATAACATAAAGGTCTTTTGTAAATTCATTCTAATCAGATATGATCGCAAATCTTTCATTTTAATATCTCAAAATAAGCGTAAAACGAATACGCAAATACATCAACACTGCCCGATCCTGGTGTCACTAGTTATGAGCCACTAAGATACAGTCCAATACTGTCTACTCAATACAAGATAAGACTGAAATATATAATACTAAGGATAGGAAGGAGAAAGGCAAGGTTGCGGACACCGTGCAACTACCTTGCTATCTCCGGAAAAATACTCAGAAGCTGCTGGATGCTCTCACTCGGATGCTCTGGCCCTTGGATCTGCACACAAGGTGCACGGAGTAACGTGAGTACGCCAACTCAGTAAGTAACAATTATAAATAAAAGGCTGAGTGCAGTGACGAGCATTTAAATCATATACATAGTCTAACATAGAATCTCAATAGAAATAACAAAGTCAAATCCGTATTTCAATTCCGATCATCTCGTAAAAACTCCAGTTTCAATGAAAGTTTATTTAAAACATTTGTTCAATATATTTTCAATAGAGGCTCATTATAAAAGAAGAATGAAAACAATAATTTCATAAACGAGCCCTCGGGCAAAGTATCACTCATATATATATGGCCCCTCGGGCAAGCCTCCCAGTTATTCGTGACTCAACTCTCATCAATCAGCACTCACACTCAGCACTCCCGCTCAATAGATATCTCATAATAATAACCACTTCGACGTGTAGCCCGATCCGTAAATATATATAGTGGACTACGCTCATTGGGGGTGTGCAGACTCCGAAGGACCTTCTACAGCCCAAGCGCTATATCGCTGCGGCGTGCAGCCCGATCCAACATATTGTTGCGGCGTGCAGTCCGATCCATATACATATAAATATCGCTGCGGCGTGCAGCTCGATCCATAAATATATATAATCCTCACCATCAGGTCCTCGACCTCTCTCAGTCATCAACCTCACAGCCACTCGGGCATTCCAGCGAAAAATCAGCGAACTCAGCCCAAACAGTTTTCATATATTTGAAAGTAGAGTAATGAAACTGAATCAAACAATAAACAGGTAAAATCATGACGGAGGATATGCTTTCGAATCAAAACAGTGTGAGGATAGTAGTAAAATACACCTGAGGGTCCAAACAGTTCGGCACAAGGCCCCAAACATGGCATTCAGCCCAAGTTAACCGATTCATTTCTAAAACACATAGATATCATATAGAGTTTATCAAAATATGCAACACTACAGTTGCCACGGGACGGACCAAGTCACAATCCTTACGGGAGCACGCCCATCACCTAGCATGTGTGTTACCTCATTTATCAAAATAGTATGAATTTCTGAGGTTTCATACCCTCAGGTCTAGATTTACAATCGTTACTTACCTCGAACCGAACGAAAAACTACTCCACAATGCCATTACATCTCGACTCGCCCTCAAATCGTCCCGAATCTATCCAAAAATCAGAATCATAATATCAATACATGCTAAGGGACAAAGACCAATAGAAAATTATCAAATTAACTCAAAAAATCCGAAATTGGTCAAACCCAACCCCACATCTCGGAATTCGATAAAAATTATATCACTAGAATCCTTATCCTCCCACGAGTCTATACATATCAAGATTATCAAAATCGGACCTCAATGGCCCCTCAAATCCCCAATTTAAACTCTCCAACTTCAAGCCCTAATCTCTCAATTTCTTCTCTAATTTTCCCACTATTTTCATGACTAAATAATGGAATAATCACCATAAACACAAGATACAAAGCCAAAGTAGCTTACCTCACTGAAAACACATAAATTCTCCCTTGAAATCGAGGTCCCCAAGCTCCAACTCGACCAAAAATGGTTGATAAAAGACTGAAATTCGCGAAGTGATGCTTATATAGTTGCTGCCCAGTGATTTCCGCACCTGTGGTTTCCAAGTCGCTTATATGATGCCGCACCTGCGGAAAAACCATCGTAGGTGCGGTTTTCACTTAACCCTGAAAATTCCGCTTCTGCGGTCCCTTAGTGTGCAACTGCGGCCTTGCCTGAGTTCCAAATCTTCCGCATCTGTGACCTTGCTCTCGCACCTGCGGTCCCCAATCCGCAGGTGCGGATATGACAGCAGCAGCTTCAGCTGCTCCAATTCAAGTCCAATCATTCTGACAACCTTCCGAATTCATCCCGAGGCCCTCGGGGCCCCGACCAAAAATACCAATAAGTCACATATCAACATTCAAACTGACACCAACCTTCGGAACACTCAAAATAACATCAAAACATCGAATCACCCTCGGATTCAAACCTAAGGATTTCCAAACTTCTGAGTTCCGCAATCGATCCAAAAACCTATCAAACCTTATCCGAATGACCTAAAATTTTACACACACGTCACAAATGACGCAACGGACCTACTCTAATTTCCGAAATTCCATTCTGACCCCGATATCAAGATTTCCACTACCGACCGAAAAATGCCAATTTTCCATTTTCGCCAATTCAAGCTTAAATCTACCACAGACCTCCAAATTACATTCCGAACATAGAACAACCAACACAATATGATGAAATACAGCTGAACAACACATAAAGAAGTAGAAATGGGGAGAATGGGATTGTAACTCATGAAATGACTGGCGAGTCGTTACATCCTCCCCCTCTTAAACAAACATTCATCCTCGAACGAGTCAAGAAACATACCTGAAGCCTAAAATATGTGAGGATATCTTCTCCGCATCTCCCGCTCGTTCTCCTAGGTAGATTTCTCCACGAGCCGACCTCTCCACTACACTTTCACTGAAGCTATATCATTTGATCTCAACTTTTGGACATGCCGCTCCAAAATAGCCACTGGCTCTACATCATAAGTCAAATCACCGTCTAACTTAACAGTGCTGAAATCCAAAACATGAGATGGATCGCCAATATACTTCCGGAGCATAGAAACATGAAATATCGGATGCACACTCGACAAGCTAGGTGGCAAAGCAAGCTCATAAGCCACCTCCCCAATCCTACGAAGCACCTCAAAAGGCCCAACGAACCGAGGACTCAATTTATCCTTCTTCCAAAATCTCATAAGACCCTTCATGGGTGAAAAATTTAGTAGAACCTTCTCCCCAACCATATAAGACACATTTTGAACCTTCCTATCAGCATAACTCTTTTGTCTCGACTGCGATGTACGAAGCCGCTCCTGAATCACTTTCACGTTGTCTAAAGGATCCTACACTAAGTCTGTCCCCAAAAGCCTAGCCTCGCCAGGCTCAAACCATCCTACTAGAGATCTATACCGTCTCCATATAAAGCCTCATATGGAGTCATTTGAATACTCGACTGATAACTGTTATTATATGCAAATTTCGCGAGCGATAGAAATTGATCCCATGAACCCCCAAAATCAATGACACAAGCGCGTAACATGTCCTCCAATATCTGAATAGTGCACTCGGACTGCCCGCTCGTCTGAGGGTGAAAACCTGTGCTCAACTCAACCTGAGTACCCAACTCTCTCTACACGGCTCTCCAAAACTGCAAAGTGAACCGAGTACCACTGTCTGAAATGATGGAAACTAGAACCCCATATAGGCGAACAATCTCTCGGATATAAATCTCAGCTAACCACTTTGAAGAATAGGTAGTACACACATGAATGAAGTGCGCGGACTTGGTCAGCCAATCCACAATCACCCGAATAGCATCGAACTTCCTCAAATTTCGTGGGAGTCCAACTACAAAATCCATGGTGATCCGTTCCCACTTCCACTCTGGAATATCTAATGCTAAAGCAAGCCACCCGGTCTCTGATGCTCATATTTCACCTACTAACAATTGAGACATCGAGCTACAAATCCCATAATATCCATCTTCATTCTCCTCTACCAATAGTGCTGTCTCAAATCCTGATACATCTTCGCAGCACCCAAATGGATGGAATACCGTGAGATATGGGCTTCCTCCAGAATCAACTCCCGAAGCCCGTCTATATTGGGCACACATGTCACGACCCAAACTTATGGGCCGCGACGGGCACCCGGTATCTTACTCAATCGAGTACCTACGTGACGTATGTTTCGTATCATACTATCATAGGTAAATGAGCCAGAGAGGTTATCGTAAGATAAGTAGAATAAAACATAGAGAAATACTCGACATTGGACGATCCAACATGTAATCCAAACTTATACATATGACGTACAGGCCTATAAGGCCGGCATGATACTTTATATACTCAGAACATAGACTGACAAGGCCATACAAAAATCTGTATATATGACATATGTCTACAAGCTTCTAAGAATACATAATATTTGTAAGCACGTGATTTTTGCTTCACGGACAATCACTCCAAAACAAATCAAAAAATAAATGACAAATGACCTCGCTGTACATTATTTCGATTTTACGTTACATGTGCTGGTAGTCATTTGTGGTTATGTCCATTTTTCATTTAATCTTATCAAACGAAATACAAAATATGTATGTCATGGTAATTAAACCGTAATTCGGTCATTAAAAGAAAAATTCACAAAAAATATATATGCATCTTTTAGGTGGTGATTTAACCTATTTAAATATTTTAATGTGTGTGTGATAATTGTGTTAAAGTGTAAGATTAATGGTTGTTTTAATTTCATTTCTTATTAGAAAACAAAAGCAAAGAGTAGGGAAAATCGGTTTGGGCCAAGAAATGAAACAAAAATAGGCCCAAGACCAGGACACAGATCCAGTCCGAACACAGGCTGCCCGGACACGTCCCAAACGACGTCGTATCAGCGCCTCAATCTGAGCCGTTGATTCATGGCAATCAAACGGTCCAATGCAGCCCCTGCTAAGTCGAAACGACGTCGTTTCAGGGACAGTTAATCTGAGCCATTCATCTATATTGATCCAATGGCCTTTGTTTTCCCTCATGACCCGACCCATTCCCATTTAAACCGACCCCTTACTTAACCAAACGGTACCGTATTGTTAAGCTTCCCCAAATCCTGGCCATCAACTGTAATCGATCCAACGGTCAGGATTGAACCACCCTCCCCCATATATAAACCTAACCTAACACCCCACACCCCAAGCCACACCCCCCTCCTCGGCCACTATTCACCATCGTCCCAGGATCCCTTTCCTCTCAAACCCTAGCAGCCTAGGTTTCCCACCATAAGCCTGGCAACCACAGTTCCGATGACCACCAAAATAACACCCCCGATGCACCCAACCACCCTGAACACGAATCTGTTAACCGTTCACCTCGAATCACCCCGTAGCTTCTCGAATCGTCAATTGAAGATTCGAGCAAAAACCAGATCTACACTGACTGACCCCAAACTCACACCACAGCCCCTCCTGACCTCCCTCACCCCCTGAATGACTTTGGTTTCGTTCAAATTTGACTGGAACTAAACAGATCCTAAATCGAACCTCAAAAACCCTAGGATTCAGGTCTATGGGTTCTGTCCGAATCAGCAACAGGATCAGGGTCCAATAGACTTTTGCCGAGGTGTTCTCAGTTGAGAACACTTCGATTAAAGTCCATTCGACCCCAAATTATCTAGTTCGAGTCCAAGCTTTTTCAGTCTTAGTTTCATTTCCCTGAGGTATTTTTCCTTTTTTCTTTCGTCCTCCTAAATTCTATCCATCGTTCATGTTCTGGTTTGTTTTGTGTCTGTCCATGTCTGTGAGTTTTGAGTTAAATGTTTAGTTTGTTTTACAGTTTTGATGATTGTTTGTTGTATATTATAGTTCGTATAGTCGTCTAAATAGGTGTCGTCACCTAAATTCCAATTAAAAGATTAGAGAATCAGGAGTTGAATTTCAGTATTGATTACTATGACTGTTTCTGTTTGGTATTACTTGTATCAGCATGACCAACCCGTACCCTTTAATTGGCACCCTTGTTTGATTGAATTGGAATCATTGGCTGAATTTAGGCTGAAAATTGATTGTTAGCTATGGAAAACTAACAGATCCACCTGAAGTGAGCATTGAGTTTCAGTTAGGTAATTAGTAGTCAGTAATTAGCTAAAATCAGAAGGATTTATATACTAACTGTTAGGAGTTAGGGCAATACAGTAATATGCAAAGGTTTAGGGGTAGTCTTGGCATAAGACAGGGTCTGATTAGGGATTTAATTTAAGAATATGTCAAGTGGTAATTAAAATACCATTAGCCTAATAACAGTGGGGAACAAAGCATAAGAGTATGGGGGTCAAATGAATACTTTAATGCACCCATAACTCTTGATTAGAGCAATAGGACAGGCATGGGGAGCAGATGCCATTCACTTCAAGAAAGTGCACTTAGGCATGGGGAGTTAAGGGGTATGGGCAGGTTACAACCTGGGGGAGATCCGGGCAGTATGACTGACCTACATTGGCTTATAAATAGAGTTATTTTTAGTTAAGAAAGGGCTGGACATTTTTTAGTCTTGAGAGAAAGAAAGAAACATAAAGAAATTTTCAGAATATTGTAACCAAACACTGTCTGAAAACTGCTTAGGAGTTCAAGTTGGCCAAGCTGTCTTTGCTAATTGTTGTTGGTTATTTGCCGAGCTGTTTGTGATTGTTGAACTGCTGGTGCTGTTATATTGAATACTCTGGTTTTCTGTTGGTTCATCATTCTGTTTCTGGGACTGCTTGTTTGTTGCTCGACCACTTGTGAGCTTCATCATTGTGGCTGGTTGTTGTTGCTGTGTTGTTGATGTTTATCTGCTGTTGCTGTATTTGCTGCATACTACTCAGCTGACCATTCTCCTTCTTCTTTTTCTTTGCTATACCAGGTACACGATTAATAGTGTCAATGTAACTTGAAAGTTGAGCATGAATATAAAAGAGAAGAGCTGAAGATGTTTATTTCATACATAGACTGTTATATTAAACTTCATGTAATGTATAATAGTTTACTTTCTTGTCTAGATACTGAAGCTAGCCTGCATGCCTAGTAGATATCAATGTGTGGTGATAGAATGTTAGTTTGTATATGTGGGTTGATAGATAAAAGTATTCCCAATGCAATAGGTTGTATCTTAGACTTTATCTAATTACGTTTAACATGTCTTTAAATGCATAAAACCGTCCATGTTAGTTAATTTCATTTCCTTTTGATAAATTGCCTCCTTATAATTGGCAAACCATTGCTTTAAAACAAACAGCGCAAGTCTGCACTTCTCAACCTCACGAAGGTCGAGCCCGAATCAAACGAACCCAGCAGGCTTTCATCAGAAAGGCAGTGGCCCAGGCCCAGCCGATACTATGTTGGCTGGGTTTGGGCCCATAATGTCCGATTAGCTGCCCACGTGCATGGCCATGTTTTCTTATTCTGCAAAGGCACTCGGAATTCCGTTATGAATAACCTGCAAGCGTGTAATTAATTAGGACTATCTACCGTTTTCAATTGATAGAGACGAACACGACAAGAAACGTAGTTGCTATAGGATATCCTTTTAAAATAAGAACGAGATGAGCCTCGATGAAAATAAACAAAACACGCAGATGCGGGGCCCTTGTTAAATGTAAATTATTGAAGCATTTAGTTTCCAGGACGGGTTGTTTAGCAAATCTCACAACCCTCCTAAAATAACAACACGTTAGTCTCTTTAGGACACGCTTTAATAAACCTTACCTTCCTAAACTTGGGTGCACATTTATGTGACCCAAATCCAAATCTCGACGGATTCGAAATGTATTTCTAATCACGGGTACATTGATTGTGACGTGGTTCGAGATGCATGTCCATGACGTTGCAAATTCATGTTAAAAAATAAGAATGAGATGAGCCTCGCCGAATAAAATACAAATTGCGGGGCCCTCAGTAAATATTTGCTTTAAAAATTATTTGGACTTCGGGATGGACCGTTTAGTAAAATTCCACGGTCTTACCCAAATTAAACACGCTAGTCGCTTTAGGCGCGCCTTTAATAATTTAATTTCCTTAAACTCGGGTGCACATTGATGTGACCCAAATCCAAATCTCAACGGAGTCAAAGTGTGTCGACGACCACGGGTACATTGATTGTAACGTGGTTCGAGATATATTTTATAACGTTGCAATTCTTGATAAAAGTAACGGTAAATGATAAAAGCGGTTGAAAGATAAAATTTGCACATAAGTTCATATTGTATTTAAAATCAGATAAATAAGCCAAATATAACAGTTGAGCGACCGTGCTAGAACCACGGAACTCGGGAATGCCTAACACCTTCTCCCGGGTTAACAGAATTCCTTATCCGGATTTCTGGTACGCAGACTGTAATATAGAGTCATTCTTTTCCTCGATTCGGGATTAAAATTGGTGACTTGGGACACCCTAAATCTTCCAAGTGGCGACTCTGAAATAAATAAACCAATCCCGTTTCGATTGTCCTTTAATTGGAAAAAACTCCCCTGCGCCCCCGCGGGCGCGGAAGAAGGAGGTGTGACAGCTCTGGCGACTCTGCTGGGGACCTAGTGCCCAGAACCACTGGTTCAGGGTTAAGAATTCGAGCTTAAAATAATTGTTATTATTTGGCTTTATTTATTATCTGATTTTTACATGTTTGAGCCTAATGTGCTAAATGCTGCTTTTACCGCTTTGATATTATTTGGACTGTATATAAACTGTGCCGAAACCCTTCTCTTCTTACCTCCGGGGAGAAGCTCGCTGGTCGAGACTCCCTATTCTGTTAGTGTCAATACCCGAAATAAGAAAGAGGACGGATAAGTTACGAAGCCGGACGGCCTTTTGGTTCCCGGTAAGTTGCCCCTCCTCGGCCCGAGTTGTCTGCTCGGGTACACTGTCTAGAACACTGACCCAGGTTTTGAACATAGAATAACGTGACTTCATGCCGGATCCCTAGTAGGAGCGCTTATTTGCATCATGTTGCATATGACTTAGGGGACTCAACACAGGGGTTGGGTCCGTCTAGGACTAGCAACCTGGTATGAAAGGACCATCCTAATGCATCCCATTTATTTTCCGTGCATCTATTTGTCTCGAGCCCGCATGCTGACCAGTGTTTGAATAATGGAAATCGAAAAAAAAGGGGAAGGAATAGCGGTTAAGGAGTTAATTGTTTATTTTTGAAAAAAAGCCAATGCCAAAATACCGTCAAAACTCTGCCGAAATTTTGAGAAAATGAAAGGAAAATGTCTTATTAGTTTTGTTTTATTAATTGCAAAGGAAAAATAGAAAAGAAGAAAAAAAGGGGTCGTCGTTCTACTTTTATATACTTTTAAATATATATATATATGGTTTGTCCTGTCACAAAAAATGAAGATGGAAAAGAGTCTTATTTTTGATATATATATATATCTCTACATATATATATACAAATATAAATATATGTCTTTATTTGTGGCAAAATTACTGGGTTTGCCAAAAGTCATGAAAGTAATAAATGTGCAGGGTTTTTCATAAAGTTTTATAAAAAGTATACGTCTAAATAAAGTTTTATTATTTTTTTATTTTTTATTATTCACTTAGGCATAATCACCCCAATAAATGTGCAGGATGAGCACGGTACAAAACGAACCCTTTTCAGTAATGACCAGGGTCCCGTTTGAGTTGCGGTTATGGTGGAACGACTTAGGCAAAGAAGGGCAAGACAAAGTAAGGAAATATCTGAAAGGTCTCCCGGACCTACTAAACATTCAGCCTCGGGGTGATATCATCAGATCATTGGTCACTTGTTGGGATTCCGCACACAACGTGTTCCATTTTTCGGACTTCGAGCTCACCCCGACGTTGGAAGAAATAGCAGGGTACATCGGGATTGATGAAGCCCCTTTTAGGTTCAAATACTTGATTGCACCTAGAGCTGTCACGGTACACAGGTTTCTGGATTTCCTAAAAATACCTCGGACATTCCACCATCCAGATCTTGCCAAAGGATTCTGCAGTCTCCACCTCATATATGCTAGATACCGGTCACGTGGGCGGGTTCAATAAGCCGGATTTCAAGCTATGCAGTAGAGGCAACCGACAAAAGTGGGACGAACACAGGCTAGTGGCTTTTATGACAGCCTTTCTGGGACTTATAGTGTTCCCTAGGAAAGATGGAAACATTGATCTAAGGATAGCCGGGGTTGTCAATACTTTGCTTACCCAAGATAAAAGTACTCTGGCGCCTATGATTATGGCTGACATTTTCCGGGCTCTCACTGCTTGTCGAGCCAGGGGCGACTTTTTCGAAGGATGTAACCTACTGTTGCAAATGTGGATGACCGATCATTTATGCCATCGCTCCTCACTTTTGGGTTATGGTTCGCCAGAGAAAACTTGTATTGGAGAATTCTACACGAGAATCAAAGGGTTCAATTTACCTGAGGGAGTCACATCATGGACCGCATTTCTCCGAACTCTCACTGCCAGCCAAGTCCAGTGGACGCTCGGATGGTCACCTATCGAGGAAATCATATACATGCCGGCAACCCGGCCTCACTTTCTGTTGATGGGACTGAAAAGTATCCAACCCTATGCACCATATCGGGTTTTGAGGCAACTTGGGAGGTACCAAGTGGTACCGAAAGATGAAGATTTGAGTACCCAAGTGATTGAAATCAGTCCGAACGGTCATTTCCCTGAAGAAGAAGTCCGCCAAATATGGAGTGAATGCCAACATCTGACAGCAAACACTTGTGTGATTAATACGGCACAAGGGGAAGTCGCCCCAGAATATCACGCTTGGTTTAGAGGTAGCCTGTCCTACGAAAGACCGGCTAAGAGGCCGCATCTCAAAGATTTCGTAGAATCATCCCAAGGGCAATGGAACTGGTTAGCAAAAGAGAAGGGTTATCGGGCAGAGATTGGCGATTTGAAGCTACAAATGGATAGTCTGAAATTCGATAATAGCGTACAAGTCGCGGCGGATCGAAGCGAAAAGAATAGATTGATCCAAGAGAACGAAGAGCTTAAGGCCCAAATCCAAAAATTGAGATTGTCTCTCGACGAGCAGCCCAGAAGTCGATCAGACCAGCGGTTGATAAAGGGTTTGAAAAGGGAGATCGCGGAATGGCGAGACAGGTTAGAAGAATCCGAAAAGGTCATGACAGAGTTCAAGGCACGGTGGGGAACAAGAGTAGATAAGCATCGCCGGTGTTTGAACCAATTGAAACGTGACCACGAGAAGACTGTGGCCAAAATAAAGAGGGAGATGGCTACACTCGAGTTTAAAGCAGTTAAGCAGGCCGGGGATTTCCAATCGGAGAGTAGATACTGTTACGACTTGTTGGCCCAAATGAAGGAAGAAGTGCGGCAGCTGAGGGATCAGCATATACAGGACTCACAGGTATTCAAGATGTGCAGTGATCAGATAAGACACCTACTCATAGAGAAGAAAAAAACCAGAGACAAGATCAGGGCCATTGCCCATGCCATCATCAGAAGGTGTCGACGGTGTGAAAACATGACCTGCGTTACCGTTCTCCCAGTAGTGATGGGTTATGTCAAACAGACCATGCACGAGTTGGAGCAGCTCGAAAGGGATCTCGCACCTAGAACCGCGAAAAGGCCGAACGATGCCTCGCGAGTCCCTAAGTTGGAAAATTAACCTCTGGTCGAGTCTTGTTTTAGTTAAGCTTTGATGTTTTCCCATATGTTGTTTTCCATTTTTCCTTCAATCAAATAGGGTCAAAGAACCGTGGAGTCTGTACTGTTGCTATGTTGTTTGAAGCAATGTGTAATAGCAAATTTTGATAATGAAATTAAGTGACTCCGGAAGAATTTCTATGTGTCTTTACTTTGGGGCAGAACTACGCCTGGTCTGATTCACGCGGGGACGTGATACGTAGGCAATCCCCATAAGATTCGACCGCTTTTAATAAATAAAGAAAAGAAAATGTAAATAAAATAAAAACGCGGGGTTTCGCATAATACTCTAAAAAAGAGACGAATGAACAAACCGGGATGACGCATGTGGTTTGAAGCAAAGCATGTAGAAACGGTTAACTGCCTAGGTGCATTGCATCCTCTATGTGTTATGATCAAATCTGTTAAGCTCTAACACTAACAAAGTTTGTTGTTGTCTGATACCAGACAGTTAGTTGTTAAAGAATTCTGGCAACACATTCATACCAAACCAGATCCAAAGGACCGGTAGCAACAAGCATGACCACTTCTGAGAATAGTAATGAGGAAGAAAGGCCAATGAGCCAGTTGCTAAAAGAGGCAATGGAAAAGATTGAAAGGATGGGACTAGAGATGCATGCAATGCAGCTAGCCCTGGCCAAAACGCAAAAGAGCCCTGAGACACTGGGGCAGGTGCCGGAGTACCCTCACTCTGGCCCTTCCACAAGCCGCCCAAACCCCCTCTATCAACAAGAAAGAAGCCCTCATGATTCCCAAGCTCCACCACCCCATCAACCTCTCCCAACATCCAATATTCCCATTTTTGTGGGACCTGCATCAGCCCCTTTGCAGCGAACGACCAGTGAGCCATTGTTCCAGGCTCACGATACACAATACTATCCCCCTGAGCCTACCTTCCACGCACCGGAACCACAGGTTTACAATCCCCATTTGGAAGTACCGGCAGAGGTTGAGAAGCCGGTTAAGGCCCCTGAACAGGATGAAGTGTTAAGAAAGTTCAAAAGCCTGGAGCAATCCTTCAGAAACTTGCACGGGCTGGGCAATCAAGTCAGCGTGGCATACAAAGATCTGTGCCCTTTCCCAGATGTCCAACTCCCGGCTGGGTTCAAGATGCCCAAGTTTGATTTATATGAAGGGCACGGTGATCCCATGGCACATTTGCGGGGATTCTGTAGCAAAATGAGAGGGGCAGGAGGCAAGGATGAGCTTTTGATAGCTTACTTCGGCCAAAGTCTGAGCGGATCTGCACTGGAATGGTATACCAGGCAGGATTTCAGCAGGTGGTACACGTGGGATGATCTGGCACAGGCTTTTGCAGGTCATTTCCAGTACAATCTAGAGATAGTCCCTGACCGTCTCACGTTATTGAGAACTGGGAAGAAACCCGGGGAAAGTTTTCGCGAGTTCGGGTTCCGCTGGAGAGAACAAGCAGCTAGGGTCGATCCTCCCATGAGAGAGGGAGAAATGGTAGACTACTTTTTGCAGACATTGGATCCAACCTACTTTGGTCACTTGGTGACAACGGTTGGAAAATCTTTCAACGAGGTGGTCAAAATAGGGGTCATGATAGAAGAAGGTTTGAGGTCGGACAAGATCTTAAACTATTCGGCACTTAAGGCCACAACCCAGGCTATTCAAAGCGGCACGGGAGGTGCGCTAAGAAGAAAGAAAGAAGAGGTTGCCACGATCGAGGCAGGCAGTTGGTCCAGGGCTGGCAGGCCGCACTACAACCAACCCAGGCCTCACAGGTCAAACTACCCATACAACCCACCACAAAATTTCTATCCACCTCGAGAACCACATTGTTCCGTACACCAAGCCCAGGTATACACTCAGCCTCCGGTTCGCCCACAATGGCGCGCACCGGCTCCCCAGAACATATATGCACCACCACAAAACACTTACCCTCCACCAAGGGCATATAGAAATCCTTCAGGGGCAGGTTTCCGGGGAAATCCAGATGCCAGAAATGACAGGTTGCGGAAGCAAAGAACCTTCACCGAACTGGGAGAAACCTACACCGCTGTGTTCCACAAGCTGCGGCAATTGGGTTTGGTTAGTCCCGTCCATACCCGGGAACCAAATCCCCCGCCTCAGAATTTGGACCGTTCAATCAGTTGTGAATACTGTTCAGGGATGCTCGGGCACGATACCGAGAAGTGTTGGAAGTTAAGGCATGCCATACAGGATCTTATTGACACCAATAAGATCGAGGTCCAGACACCGGAGGCTCCTAACATCAACCAAAACCCACTGCCAGCGCACCACGAAGCTCACATGATTGAGTTGGTGTGTGAGGGAGGCGAATTAAGAAAACCCTCACAAACAGTGATGATGATCCAAGCTGCCCCAAAAGAAGTCTTAACCAGGGGAGGAACAAATATACAGTCGCAGGGAGAAGGCGTCAAGCCGGTAGTAATATGGGGGAAGAACCCGTCCGTCATAACAAGCAAACCCGAGCCAAGCAAATTGGTAATACCAGGGATCCTGCCCACACCGGCAGTCATGTTGAGAGGGGTATGTAGAGAACGGGTGACCATAAAGCCGGTGGTCCAATTGCCTATGCTTGACAGCAGGGCTGTGCCCTGGAAATACGAAAAGGCAGTGGTAACGTACCAAGGAAAACAGGTGGAAGAAGTCAGTTGTGAAGCGCAAGGGCTGACTCGATCAGGTCGATGCTTTGCCCCGGTGGAGTTAAGAAAAACAAACCCAGTGGCAACCAAGAAGCCAGTGTCAGAAGAAGAGGCTGAAGACTTCCTGAGGAAGATGAAGGTACAAGACTATTCTGTGGTTGAGCAGCTGAGAAAAACACCTGCCCAGATCTCACTATTGTCATTACTCCTCCATTCCGAGGAACATCGTCGGGCCCTGTTAAAGATATTGAACGAGGCTCATGTACCCAGTGAGATTTCTGTAAACCACCTGGAAACCATTGCTAGCAAGATTTTCGAGGTGAACAGAGTGACATTCTCAGATGATGACCTGCCGGTGGAGGGTACGGAGCATAACAAAGCTCTATACCTAGCTGTCAAATGTGAAGACTCGGTGGTAACCCGAGTATTGGTGGATAACGGCTCAAGCGCCAATATTTGTCCATTATCCACCCTGGACCAGTTAAAGATTGACCGTGGAAGAATCCGGGAGAATAGCATCTGTGTCCGAGGGTTTGACGGAAACGGAACAGCCACTGTGGGGGATGTTGTACTTGAACTAACCATTGGCCCGGTCCTATTTACCATGGAATTCCAGGTGTTGGACGCCACGGTATCTTACAACTTGCTGTTAGGACGACCTTGGATTCATGCAGCTAAAGCGGTGCCTTCCACCCTACATCAGGCAGTGAAGTTCGAGTGGGAAAGACAAGAGGTCGTGTTGCACGGTGAGGATACAACATGCACCATGGGCGGAACCATTGTGCCTTTCATAGAGACCACTGATGACAAGGGTCCTTGGGTCTACCAGATTCTCGATACAGGGTCGGCCAACAAAATCTCTGAAGGAGAAATCATCCCGCACCCTAGGGTAGCTGCCGCAACAGTCATGATGGTATCGGAGATGCTGGGTAATGGGTTTGTGCCGGGAAAAGGCCTGGGAGTTGAACTTCAAGGGATAGTCCAACCTGTCTCCCTTCCTAAGAATCTGGAAACTTTCGGGTTGGGGTTCAAACCAACCGCAGCAGACAGGAAGCAAGCGCGAAAAATGAAGAAGAAGGTCTGGTTTCTGCCTAAACCAGTGCCACGCCTCTCAAGGTCTTTTGTTAAAGCTAGTGCCAAGGGGTCAGCGATCCCAAAGATTCGAGGACCTTTGATCGGTATAAATGAAGACCTCAATCAGAGTTTTGAGAGGCTATTTGCGGATGTCAGTATGGTGGAAGCTGGAGAAGGTTCCAGCAGAGCAGAGATACAATTTGTGGGGCCTGAGGCCAAGATCAACAATTGGACGGTTACTCCTCTTCCTGTCCGAGGGGAGTCTTGGTAGTAGGCTTTGATTAATGTTTTGTTTGTTTGTTTGTTTGATCGGATTATTCAAGGGTGTAATCCCAACTTTACTTTCGTTTTGTAAAAGTGTGAACCCTTTTTATCCTGCGAATTTAATAAAGTTCTTTTCTTTTGTCCCATTTTAATTTCTTGTTTTGTTCTTTTTCTTTCTGAACAGTTCTCTTTTTACTGGTCCTAATGACATGGCATGCACAGCGGATCTTCGACCTAGTCTAATAAATCAATCTGAATCTGACTCAATGATACAAGAGGTCTTTTGTGATGATGAATCCGAATGTGACGAAGGGGAAGCCTTCGAAGAAATAAACCGAGAACTGTGCCAATTTGAAGAGAAACCCAAGCCTAACCTAAACGACACTGAGGCTGTGAACCTAGGAGACGCTGATATCATCCAAGAGACCAAAATTAGCATCCACATTGAGCCGAATGTCAAAGCAGAATTGATCAAAACTCTCAGGGAATTCAAAGATGTTTTTGCATGGTCATATGATGATATGCCTGGATTGAGCACCAATTTAGTGGTTCACAAATTGCCCACTGACCCGGCATACCCTCCGGTCAAGCAAAAACTAAGGAAATTTAAAACAGAAATGAGTGTAAAGATCAAAGAAGAAGTGATTAAGCAGTTACAATCGAAGGTCATTCGGGTCACTCGGTATCCCGAATGGTTGGCCAATGTGGTACCAGTCCCAAAGAAGGATGGAAAAATCAGGGTGTGCGTCGACTACCGCAACCTCAACAAAGCAAGTCCCAAGGACAATTTCCCGTTACCCAACATTCATATCCTGATCGATAATTGCGCTGGGCGCGAGATCGGATCCTTTGTGGATTGCTATGCGGGTTATCATCAGATCCTAATGGATGAGGAGGATGCTGAGAAGACAGCATTTATTACGCCATGGGGAACCTACTGCTATCGGGTAATGCCGTTCGGTTTAAAGAACGCTGGGGCAACGTACATGCGAGCAATGACTGCTGTGTTTCATGACATGATACACAAAGAAATAGAAGTGTACGTCGATGATGTGATCATCAAATCTTGGCGTCAGGAGGACCATGTAGCAGACCTAAGGAGATTTTTCCAAAGACTCCGAAGGTATGATATCAAGCTTAACCCGGCCAAATGCGCATTCGGGGTTCCATCAGGAAAGTTGCTAGGATTCATCGTCAGTCGACGGGGGATTGAGTTAGACCCATCCAAAATTGAATCCATCCGAGACTTGCCACCGCCAAGGAACAAAACAGAGGTAATGAGTTTGCTGGGTAGACTCAATTACATCAGCAGGTTCATCGCTCAACTCACAGCAACTTGTGAACCCATATTTCGGCTACTGAGAAAGGATGCTGCAGTAGGTTGGACGACAGAGTGTCAGGAGGCTTTCGACCAAATCAAAGGGTATCTATCTAATCCACCCGTATTGGTCCCGCCTAAGCCCGGGAAACCCCTAATCCTTTACCTGACGGTCTTGGAAAATTCATTTGGTTGTGTACTGGGGCAACATGATGACACAGGGAGGAAGGAGCAGGCCATCTACTATCTTAGCAAGAAATTCACAGTGCATGAGGTCAAGTACACTCAACTCGAGAAAACGTGCTGCGCCCTGACTTGGGTAGCTCAGAAGTTGAAGCACTACCTGTCTTCATATACTACTTATCTCATATCCCGCTTGGACCCATTGAAGTATATCTTTCAGAAACCTATGCCCACGGGGAGGTTGGCAAAATGGCAAATTCTGCTCACAGAATTTGATATCATCTACGTGACAAGGACGGCCATGAAAGCCCAGGCACTGGCAGACCATTTGGCAGAGAATCCCGTTGATGAAAAATACGAGCCCTTAAGAACGTATTTTCCTGACGAAGAGGTGATGCATACAAATGAGTTGGAATTACCCGAGGAACCGGGTTGGAAGCTTTTCTTTGATGGAGCGGCAAACGCAAAAGGGGTTGGAATAGGGGCAGTACTCATTTCTGAAACAGGACGGCATTATCCTGTTACGGCCCAACTGCGTTTCTACTGCACTAACAATATGGCCGAATATGAGGCTTGCATTCTGGGTCTGCGCTTGGCTGCTGACATGGACGTCCAAGACGTCTTGGTCTTGGGAGACTCGGACCTCTTGGTACATCAAATTCAGGGTGAATGGGAAACACGAGATCTAAAGCTCATACCATACCGACAATGCTTGCATGATCTGAGCAAGCAATTTCGATCGGTGAAGTTCAAACACATCCCGAGAGTTCACAATGAGGTTGCAGATGCCTTAGCCACCTTAGCATCAATGCTGCACCACCCTGACAAAATGTATGTTGATCCTCTGCATATCCAAGTCCGTGATCAGCACGCCTACTGCAATACCATAGAAGAAGAAGCAGATGGCGAACCCTGGTTTCATGATATCAAGGAATACCTCAGAATGGGGATATATCCAGAACATGCCTCTGGAGACCAAAAAAGAGCCCTTCGGCGTTTGTCGAATGGTTTCTTCCTCAGTGGAGGAGTATTGTACAAAAGAACCCCGGATTTGGGATTGTTGAGATGCATAGATGCCGGGCAGGCAACGACGGTTATGGCGGAAGTACATGCCGGAGTTTGTGGGCCACACATGAGCGGATATATATTGGCAAGAAAGATCCTTCGAACAGGGTGTTATTGGCTAACCATGGAACACGACTGTATCACTTTCGTAAGGAAATGCCATCAGTGCCAGATACATGGAGATTTGATTCATTCTCCGCCAACAGAGTTACATACGATGTCAGCACCCTGGCCGTTTGTAGCATGGGGCATGGATGTCATTGGGCCCATCGAGCCAGCAGCGTCCAACGGTCATAGGTTCATTCTAGTGACCATTGATTACTTCACCAAATGGGTTGAGGCTAAAACCTTCAAATCAGTAACTAAGAAAGCAGTGGTGGACTTTGTTCACTCCCATATCATCTGCAGATTTGGGATCCCAAAAGTGATCATCACGGATAACGGTGCGAATCTTAATAGCAGCTTGATGAGAGAGGTATGCCAACAATTCAAGATTACACACCGCAATTCCACCCCATATCGTCCTAAGGCAAATGGAGCAGTCGAAGCAGCCAATAAGAATATCAAGAAGATACTGCGAAAAATGGTAGAAGGGTCCAGACAGTGGCACGAGAAATTGCCCTTTGCTTTGTTGGGTTACCGCACTACCGTCCGGACCTCCATAGGCACAACTCCTTATTTGTTGGTATATGGGACTGAGGCCGTGATACCAGCGGAGGTCGAAATTCCGTCTCTCCGAATTATCACTGAAGCCGGGATTGATGATGATGAATGGGTAAAAGCTCGATTGGAACAGTTGAGCCTGATAGATGAGAAAAGATTGGCAGCAGTGTGCCATGGTCAACTGTATCAGAAGAGAATGGCAAGAGCATATAACAAGAAGGTGCGCCCCAGGAAGTTTGAGGTAGGGCAGCAGGTGTTAAAGAAGATCCTCCCACATCAGGTCGAAGCAAAAGGCAAATTCGCCCCAAATTGGCAAGGGCCTTATATCGTGACCAGAGTATTGTCCAACGGCGCTCTGTGTTTGACAGATATCGAGGGTAGATGTGTCGACATGGCTATCAATTCAGATGCAGTCAAGAGATATTATGCGTAATTTCTTTAATTATGGCAATTTTTGGTTTATTTGTTTGTATTTGGCATTTGATGGATAATGAGATGACGGAGGCAATTCTTTCTTCTATCCAAACACTGTTTAACCCTTGCTTCCCCCTTTGAGCCTTAAGTAATTCTTTCATACCCCTCTTTTGGAATCACTAATGGAAAGGACATGAAAAAAAAAAAAAAAAGAAGAAAAAGAAGATGAAATCATAAAGAAATACAAAACCGTGGGAACTACGTTTGACCTGATTCCTCGAAGAGGATACGTAGGCGCCTCACGGCTCGGTCATAGTATGCATCATAATAAATATAGGATGCATAATGTACATAGTGTGCATAATAGACACAGCGTGCGTAACGCACGTAGCACAACATAAGAGTAAAAAAATAAATAAATTCCCCAAGCAAGAAAACTGGGGCAGAAGTTATGTTTTAAGTTCCAACAAAGGTTTGATTCCAAAAGTTGTAGCACATCACCCTCCAAGTTGTTTTCATTTTTTAGCCTTCCTTCAATCCCACACCAAAACCAACATCGACATCCAAAAGACCTCCCGATCAATGTTCGAGAGATGCCAAATCTGGCAAATAAGGCCGAGAATAATACACCGATCCCCAGCAAAGAAAAGGATCGTAAGACTGGGAATGAGTTGATAGTCAAAAGAATCTCCAGAAGAGAGGGTCATATCTACAACACCCCGATTCCTCGAAAAGAAATAAAATGAGAGAGTCTCATCGGTGAAAACCTTCGCAGGCACCGAGAGGCGATGTAAGATGAGGGATATGAAATGAGAGAGTCTTATTGGTGAAAACCTTCACAGGCACCATAAGGCGCCGGGAGATGAGAGAAAAGAGAGAGTCTCATTAGTGAAAACCCCTCGAAGGGCACTATGAGGCGACGAAACAGATCAGCAAAGCTACCACATTCGCAACAAGATGAACATCCATTTATCATCCCCAGCAAGTCAGACCGTCGGACAAATCGATTGATACAAATAGACTGGGTCGGGAATCTATGGTGCATGTCATGATCACGGGGACCAGTTGTGTCATCCAGATAAGTTCTTTTGATTAGCTCCTCCCACAAAATATTGGTTCACAAAGTTTTTCTCTTTTCCATATCTTTATTTTCTTTTCCTAAAATGTGTCGTTAAAGGATTTTTCAAAGCTTACTACCAGAAATCGAAGGGGAATTCATCCAATTCAGGAGAATACAAACAGTCCTAAAAGCCGGCCCCAGGCAATGCAGGGACATGTGCTCGGAAATTTTGAAAGAAGTAAGCTCCAAAAGGGAGTGGTTTCGGGAGGTAGAAGTGGACTCCCACAGAATATGCTTAAAGAGAAAGCAGAAAAGGGGATAAACTGAAAACCGATCCCCAGCAGGCTAGAAACCCCCCCAACAGGCAACTTTGCCCGCCAACCAATTATGGGGACAAAGAGCAAGAGAAGGGGAAGAGAGAAAAATGGCTCGCCAGAAAGGCACCCTCTACCACCACGATTAAAACTGATTAAATCCTTTTGTCTGCTGCAGGAAAACAAAGGATTGATGATGGCAGCAAGATGCACCGCCATGGAAGTCACCAAAAACCGGGGCAGAAAATTTTCTGCCAATTGTCGAAATTTTCTCGGAAGAACGGGAAAGCAATTTGAATACATTTAAGTTCTAGGTCGCCCACCAGTATAATGCGGGAATACTTTTAAGTTCTAGGTCGCCCACCAGTATAATGCGGGAATACATTTAAGTTCTAGGTCGCCCACCAGTATAATGCGGGAATACTTTTAAGTTCTAGGTCGCCCACCAGTATAATGCGGGAATACTTTCAAGTTCTAGGTCGCCCACCAGTATAATGCGGGAATACATTTAAGTTCTAGGTCGCCCACCAGTATAATGCGGGAATACTTTTAAGTTCTAGGTCGCCCACCAGTATAATGCGGGAATACTTTTAAGTTCTAGGTCGCCCACCAGTATAATGCGGGAATACTTTTAAGTTCTAGGTCGCCCACCAGTATAATGCGGGAATACATTTAAGTTCTAGGTCGCCCACCAGTATAATGCGGGAATACATTTAAGCTCTAGGTCGCCCACCAGTATAATGCGGGAATGCTTTTAAGTTCTAGGTCGCCCACCAGTATAATGCGGGAATGCTTTTAAGTTCTAGGTCGCCCACCAGTATAATGCGGGAATGCATTTTAAGTTCTAGGTCGCCCACCAGTATAATGCGGGAATACATTTAAGCTCTAGGTCGCCCACCAGTATAATGCGGGAATACTTTTGAGTTCTAGGTCGCCCACCAGTATAATGCGGGAATACTTTTAAGTTCTAGGTCGCCCACCAGTATAATGCGGGAATACATTTAAGCTCTAGGTCGCCCACCAGTATAATGCGGGAATACTTTTAAGTTCTAGGTCGCCCACCAGTATAATGCGGGAATACATTTAAGCTCTAGGTCGCCCACCAGTATAATGCGGGAATGCTTTTAAGTTCTAGGTCGCCCACCAGTATAATGCGGGAATGCTTTTAAGTTCTAGGTCGCCCACCAGTATAATGCGGGAATACTTTTAAGTTCTAGGTCGCCCACCAGTATAATGCGGGAATACATTTAAGCTCTAGGTCGCCCACCAGTATAATGCGGGAATGCTTTTAAGTTCTAGGTCGCCCACCAGTATAATGCGGGAATGCTTTTAAGTTCTAGGTCGCCCACCAGTATAATGCGGGAATGCATTTTAAGTTCTAGGTCGCCCACCAGTATAATGCGGGAATACATTTAAGCTCTAGGTCGCCCACCAGTATAATGCGGGAATACTTTTGAGTTCTAGGTCGCCCACCAGTATAATGCGGGAATACTTTTAAGTTCTAGGTCGCCCACCAGTATAATGCGGGAATACATTTAAGCTCTAGGTCGCCCACCAGTATAATGCGGGAATACTTTTAAGTTCTAGGTCGCCCACCAGTATAATGCGGGAATACATTTAAGCTCTAGGTCGCCCACCAGTATAATGCGGGAATGCTTTTAAGTTCTAGGTCGCCCACCAGTATAATGCGGGAATGCTTTTAAGTTCTAGGTCGCCCACCAGTATAATGCGGGAATGCTTTTAAGTTCTAGGTCGCCCACCAGTATAATGCGGGAATGCATTTTAAGTTCTAGGTCACCCACCAGTATAATGCGGGAATGCTTTTAAGTTCTAGGTCGCCCACCAGTATAATGCGGGAATGCTTTTAAGTTCTAGGTCGCCCACCAGTATAATGCGGGAATACATTTAAGCTCTAGGTCGCCCACCAGTATAATGCGGGAATACTTTTGAGTTCTAGGTCGCCCACCAGTATAATGCGGGAATACATTTAAGTTCTAGGTCGCCCACCAGTATAATGCGGGAATACTTTTAAGTCCTAGGTCGCCCACCAGTATAATGCGGGAATACTTTTAAGTTCTAGGTCACCCACCAGTATAATGCGGGAATACTTTTAAGTTCTAGGTCACCCACCAGTATAATGCGGGAATACTTTTAAGTTCTAGGTCGCCCACCAGTATAATGCGGGAATACTTTTAAAGTTCTAGATTTTGGAATCAGTCACCCCACCTGAAGACAGAAGGTTACAACAGAGATCCCCAAACGGGAAACAATAAAATCCCCAGCACCAAGAAGCAGACAACTGCAAAAGCAAGCGCACATTCAAAGGGAAGAAGGAACGCGTCTCATAAGAAGTAGTTTGGGAACGTTGTAGCATGCCAGTATAGCAATTCTGATGAAAAGCCGTACCACTGAAGAAACCATTGGAAGATCTAAAGAAGAAAGCCGTGTCCCCAGCAAATCAAGCAAATTGATGAGAACTGACATTCAGAAAAGGTGAAGGACCAGCATCATCTCCAAGTTCACAAAAATAAAGGCGTCGGAGGAAAGCATTAGCCGACAAGAAAGCAAGGCAACAAGAACAAGTTGAAGATGGATGAAATTTCAGGATCCTCAGTTTAACTTAGCTTCTTGTTTTCCTTTTAGAGCAATGTAATAGGGAGATCGGTTGAGCGGTAGCATCCTACAGCAGCATGCAACAACGCACAACAACAACAAACACTACAGTCACACGGTAGTCCCAGCTACCAAAAAATTTCCCGAACTACATTGACCTGATTCCTGTTTCAGCCCAGGATATGTAGGAAACCTCTGAAGCAAAGGTTCGGTCAAATCTTTTTCAAAAAATGCTTCACACGGAGTATTCGGACGGGCAAAAATCGCTCGCTTATCTTTGCGCGAAAACCCTTCGTGTCTTCGGGCAAAGAGGGGCAGCTGTAAGCACGTGATTTTTGCTTCACGGACAATCACTCCAAAACAAATCAAAAAAATAAATGACAAATGACCTCGCTGTACATTATTTCGATTTTACGTTACATGTGCTGGTAGTCATTTGTGGTTATGTCCATTTTTCATTTAATCTTATCAAACGAAATACAAAATATGTATGTCATGGTAATTAAACCGTAATTCGGTCATTAAAAGAAAAATTCACAAAAAATATATATGCATCTTTTAGGTGGTGATTTAACCTATTTAAATATTTTAATGTGTGTGTGATAATTGTGTTAAAGTGTAAGATTAATGGTTGTTTTAATTTCATTTCTTATTAGAAAACAAAAGCAAAGAGTAGGGAAAATCGGTTTGGGCCAAGAAATGAAACAAAAATAGGCCCAAGACCAGGACACAGATCCAGTCCGAACACAGGCTGCCCGGACACGTCCCAAACGACGTCGTATCAGCGCCTCAATCTGAGCCGTTGATTCATGGCAATCAAACGGTCCAATGCAGCCCCTGCTAAGTCGAAACGACGTCGTTTCAGGGACAGTTAATCTGAGCCATTCATCTATATTGATCCAATGGCCTTTGTTTTCCCTCATGACCCGACCCATTCCCATTTAAACCGACCCCTTACTTAACCAAACGGTACCGTATTGTTAAGCTTCCCCAAATCCTGGCCATCAACTGTAATCGATCCAACGGTCAGGATTGAACCACCCTCCCCCATATATAAACCTAACCTAACACCCCACACCCCAAGCCACACCCCCCTCCTCGGCCACTATTCACCATCGTCCCAGGATCCCTTTCCTCTCAAACCCTAGCAGCCTAGGTTTCCCACCATAAGCCTGGCAACCACAGTTCCGATGACCACCAAAATAACACCCCCGATGCACCCAACCACCCTGAACACGAATCTGTTAACCGTTCACCTCGAATCACCCCGTAGCTTCTCGAATCGTCAATTGAAGATTCGAGCAAAAACCAGATCTACACTGACTGACCCCAAACTCACACCACAGCCCCTCCTGACCTCCCTCACCCCCTGAATGACTTTGGTTTCGTTCAAATTTGACTGGAACTAAACAGATCCTAAATCGAACCTCAAAAACCCTAGGATTCAGGTCTATGGGTTCTGTCCGAATCAGCAACAGGATCAGGGTCCAATAGACTTTTGCCGAGGTGTTCTCAGTTGAGAACACTTCGATTAAAGTCCATTCGACCCCAAATTATCTAGTTCGAGTCCAAGCTTTTTCAGTCTTAGTTTCATTTCCCTGAGGTATTTTTCCTTTTTTCTTTCGTCCTCCTAAATTCTATCCATCGTTCATGTTCTGGTTTGTTTTGTGTCTGTCCATGTCTGTGAGTTTTGAGTTAAATGTTTAGTTTGTTTTACAGTTTTGATGATTGTTTGTTGTATATTATAGTTCGTATAGTCGTCTAAATAGGTGTCGTCACCTAAATTCCAATTAAAAGATTAGAGAATCAGGAGTTGAATTTCAGTATTGATTACTATGACTGTTTCTGTTTGGTATTACTTGTATCAGCATGACCAACCCGTACCCTTTAATTGGCACCCTTGTTTGATTGAATTGGAATCATTGGCTGAATTTAGGCTGAAAATTGATTGTTAGCTATGGAAAACTAACAGATCCACCTGAAGTGAGCATTGAGTTTCAGTTAGGTAATTAGTAGTCAGTAATTAGCTAAAATCAGAAGGATTTATATACTAACTGTTAGGAGTTAGGGCAATACAGTAATATGCAAAGGTTTAGGGGTAGTCTTGGCATAAGACAGGGTCTGATTAGGGATTTAATTTAAGAATATGTCAAGTGGTAATTAAAATACCATTAGCCTAATAACAGTGGGGAACAAAGCATAAGAGTATGGGGGTCAAATGAATACTTTAATGCACCCATAACTCTTGATTAGAGCAATAGGACAGGCATGGGGAGCAGATGCCATTCACTTCAAGAAAGTGCACTTAGGCATGGGGAGTTAAGGGGTATGGGCAGGTTACAACCTGGGGGAGATCCGGGCAGTATGACTGACCTACATTGGCTTATAAATAGAGTTATTTTTAGTTAAGAAAGGGCTGGACATTTTTTAGTCTTGAGAGAAAGAAAGAAACATAAAGAAATTTTCAGAATATTGTAACCAAACACTGTCTGAAAACTGCTTAGGAGTTCAAGTTGGCCAAGCTGTCTTTGCTAATTGTTGTTGGTTATTTGCCGAGCTGTTTGTGATTGTTGAACTGCTGGTGCTGTTATATTGAATACTCTGGTTTTCTGTTGGTTCATCATTCTGTTTCTGGGACTGCTTGTTTGTTGCTCGACCACTTGTGAGCTTCATCATTGTGGCTGGTTGTTGTTGCTGTGTTGTTGATGTTTATCTGCTGTTGCTGTATTTGCTGCATACTACTCAGCTGACCATTCTCCTTCTTCTTTTTCTTTGCTATACCAGGTACACGATTAATAGTGTCAATGTAACTTGAAAGTTGAGCATGAATATAAAAGAGAAGAGCTGAAGATGTTTATTTCATACATAGACTGTTATATTAAACTTCATGTAATGTATAATAGTTTACTTTCTTGTCTAGATACTGAAGCTAGCCTGCATGCCTAGTAGATATCAATGTGTGGTGATAGAATGTTAGTTTGTATATGTGGGTTGATAGATAAAAGTATTCCCAATGCAATAGGTTGTATCTTAGACTTTATCTAATTACGTTTAACATGTCTTTAAATGCATAAAACCGTCCATGTTAGTTAATTTCATTTCCTTTTGATAAATTGCCTCCTTATAATTGGCAAACCATTGCTTTAAAACAAACAGCGCAAGTCTGCACTTCTCAACCTCACGAAGGTCGAGCCCGAATCAAACGAACCCAGCAGGCTTTCATCAGAAAGGCAGTGGCCCAGGCCCAGCCGATACTATGTTGGCTGGGTTTGGGCCCATAATGTCCGATTAGCTGCCCACGTGCATGGCCATGTTTTCTTATTCTGCAAAGGCACTCGGAATTCCGTTATGAATAACCTGCAAGCGTGTAATTAATTAGGACTATCTACCGTTTTCAATTGATAGAGACGAACACGACAAGAAACGTAGTTGCTATAGGATATCCTTTTAAAATAAGAACGAGATGAGCCTCGATGAAAATAAACAAAACACGCAGATGCGGGGCCCTTGTTAAATGTAAATTATTGAAGCATTTAGTTTCCAGGACGGGTTGTTTAGCAAATCTCACAACCCTCCTAAAATAACAACACGTTAGTCTCTTTAGGACACGCTTTAATAAACCTTACCTTCCTAAACTTGGGTGCACATTTATGTGACCCAAATCCAAATCTCGACGGATTCGAAATGTATTTCTAATCACGGGTACATTGATTGTGACGTGGTTCGAGATGCATGTCCATGACGTTGCAAATTCATGTTAAAAAATAAGAATGAGATGAGCCTCGCCGAATAAAATACAAATTGCGGGGCCCTCAGTAAATATTTGCTTTAAAAATTATTTGGACTTCGGGATGGACCGTTTAGTAAAATTCCACGGTCTTACCCAAATTAAACACGCTAGTCGCTTTAGGCGCGCCTTTAATAATTTAATTTCCTTAAACTCGGGTGCACATTGATGTGACCCAAATCCAAATCTCAACGGAGTCAAAGTGTGTCGACGACCACGGGTACATTGATTGTAACGTGGTTCGAGATATATTTTATAACGTTGCAATTCTTGATAAAAGTAACGGTAAATGATAAAAGCGGTTGAAAGATAAAATTTGCACATAAGTTCATATTGTATTTAAAATCAGATAAATAAGCCAAATATAACAGTTGAGCGACCGTGCTAGAACCACGGAACTCGGGAATGCCTAACACCTTCTCCCGGGTTAACAGAATTCCTTATCCGGATTTCTGGTACGCAGACTGTAATATAGAGTCATTCTTTTCCTCGATTCGGGATTAAAATTGGTGACTTGGGACACCCTAAATCTTCCAAGTGGCGACTCTGAAATAAATAAACCAATCCCGTTTCGATTGTCCTTTAATTGGAAAAAACTCCCCTGCGCCCCCGCGGGCGCGGAAGAAGGAGGTGTGACAATATTGTAAAGGTCAGGATAGAGCCCCGCCAAACCAATCAATGCATGAACTAATCATACTGACCAAATAAGCAACTCCAGAGCAAATGAAGCGCATCAACATCTTCCGTTAAGCTGATAGCCTACTTGAAGGACTCCTGACCTGTCTATCGGGACATGCGGGCATGAAACACAGCGTCCCTAGGAAAAAGGGACATCAGTACAAATAATTTACCGAGTATGTAAGGAATAAAAATTAGTAAACAACAGACATGAGAGAAACATGGAGTAAAAGACTGAACATGTAAATCTGAATAGCTCTGTGAAATCCTTTAATATTTAAAATGTCATGCGTATACGTATAAATGTCATACCATGCATGGGTATATGTGTTCATAACTTCATCAAGCCTCTGAGGGCATCCCATCATATCATCTCGGCTACTGTGGTAAATCATCAACGTATACCAGCTGATCAGGTGGTGGTGCGTATATAACGCCGTAACTTTTTCCCATATCCCATATACATATAATATACATATATATGCGTATATAATGCCATATGGTCATGGGTCAGTGTAAATGAATGCAATGCATGAAAAGTACGTCAATAAAGGCTTTCGGAGTGTCATAAGACCATTTTGCCTCTGATTAATATCATGAAATAAAGTTTACCAATTTACATATTTTTGAAACCCATGAACAGATGATAGAATAATATGACACATGAGGAATCAAGAACATAAACATCTCTAGTATTTCTATGAATAGAGTAATTTATAGAAATTATGCATTTGCTCGTTTCGTTTGTATTGTATAGATCATGCAAAAGAAAGAAGTGATATCCTTATCATACCTGAGCTGATTCTCTTGGCAATCCCTCTAACACATGTCAATTGCAACAACACGTAACGGCGAATTGAAGTAGGAAAAAATTCGTATGATATTCTTGAGGAAGATTACACTGTATTCCCTTAAAATTGCAAAATCTCACGTTGCTATGGTACTAAGAAATCTCGTTTGAATTTTTGTTTCAATATATTAGCGTTACTATCACATGAATCTTTTCATGGCTTGGCTGAATCCTAAATGGCTCATTTTGCAGAGATATAGAATCTCTTTAAGTGATTTAAATGAAAGTTTTTAACCATGGTGGGTGTGGGACCCACTAGGTTATGACTAAGCTACACAATCTTCTAAAGGTGCCACCTATTACATGTGTAAAGAGTCACTAACTGACTTCGATCAAGACTTTAGTTTGTTTCCACGTTGGGGCACTTGCTAACTTTATCCAAAGATTATAATAAATTAGTTAATCTTATACTAAAAATTATTAATTAACCAATTATCCACATAATTAAGAATTATCTCAAATTACTTAAAATACTACTCACTTTCAACATACTTCATACACTTTACTATCTTGGTCATGTGGTGACTTGTATGACACTAGTCCTTAAATACCGAGTATTATAGCTCGGATCGTATTTTATTCGAAATTGACAAACTTCGATGAAACTCGTTTTCTTCGATTTCCTTGCCCTCTCACCTTCACGAATTTACTTATCCCTTATTTGAAATAGCATAATACTTATAATTCCAAAATAATCTCATTCCTTCACTTACGTCGATTAACTTACGACGAAACTTTAACGTACAAAAATGCAGGATGTAACATCATTTCCCCCTTTGAAACATTCGTCCTCAAATGTTGGCTGATGCACTTATCATTATCATAACCTATAGTTCTTGTGAATACTTTAGAACTCTCCTTGCCATCTAGGCAACTATTCTGTGAATAATTCCAAAGGCCAGGGCATTCACCTCTTTAGGCCTCTTTCTCACACCACGACTTATGGTCAGAATCTTTTCAATTTTGTAACTCTTGCTACCTTCTGTCATGCAGCATGTACGCCTTTTTTTTTGTATATGCGCCTATGCGACTCTTCTCTCTTTTTTTCCTATAGTTTTTAGCCAATCTCTAAGCATCACTTTGTAAGCATATACGGAGCTTGAAAATATGTCTCTTTGGGCATTTATAGGTATATTGAAGTTCTTTGCCCGATACTTCATTGAACTTACGAATATTGCTATATTTTATTTTATAGACCCGGTTATTCGTTCGTTTGACTTTACTGCATCTAGGTAGGTCATACTACACCATAACTCTTACTTCGATTTATCGTTATTGAGGTCTTCTATCGAACTCCAGGTTACTTTTGTTGCTTATCCCATATGTATAAATCTAAGTCCTTTAATGTTTCTTCATTATTGTTTAAGAATGACGGCCTAGTCGCATCTTATACTTTGTGACTTTTGTCCATCCATTGTTGATTCACCTTAATATTGATCCGCAATCTACTACAGATAACTTGAAACCTCTTACGTAATACATTGGCACTAAGGCTTACGTCTCATCGGGGACATCTGGAGTAATTAGATTGACCCACCTAGGGGTGATACTATACTTCCATAACCGTACTTTATAGAATCCCAATGTGACTCACCTTATATGGGTATTTTAGTCCCTTACAATTCATGAGATCCTCTTCAAGTCATTACTCAATCTAAGGCTCAATCGTCATTCTTTATCTATCATAACCACACCCTCACTCTACTACCATGGCAGCATTCCATCTCTTCTAAATGCTACTAATCTTAGACTCCTTTGAGTTCGTTCAGGCTATACTGAGCTTTCTATAACTTAAAGGAACCATAAGCTCCCTTGTTTTCCTGGGGTTAATTCCGAGGACTTATAATCTTGTCACCTCCTCACTCGCCCTTTCTTATCCTTACTTCTATCTTCCTAAAACCTGTCGTTTTACCATACTTTAGCTTGCGACTAATTTCCTTATGCTTTTCTGGGACATCAAGCTAGATATCGCATCGTCTCTAACTCTTTTTTTACTCTCTAATTAGACTTTTCGGTACTTAGAAACCATAGGCTGGAAAGTATGCCACTGACGATGCCGCTATCATTCCTGGAAATTAAATCCTCGTGCTTCTAGCCTTCTATCCGAAGTATGGACTATAAACACCCTTTTGAATTTGAGTATCTCACATGTTGTTTACCTTTACCTTACTTATCTTAAAGTCTCACATCATATCTTCTATTTCTTTCATGACCTCCCTTCCACATAGGTATAATTCACACCCACAACTTGAAACTCTCTTATAATACTTGCATCTCTAGTGCATACACAATCTGGTGGCAGCTCCATACTGATACTCTTCTAACTGTCTCTACCGTAGAGCCGTTATGGAATATGGTGGTGTGAACACGTGATTTTTTCCCTATATAAATTGCTCCTATAAAATCAAAGAAAATAGATTTTTTCCAATTATTTGCCATTTTATAGGATTTTGTAGGATTTTTATTAATTATTTGCATTTTTGTGCACGTTTAATTTTTATTTTAATCATGAAAAAATACCAAAATATCATGCATTGCATTTAAGATTTGTTTTTATATTTTTTTAAATTAACCATTAATTATGTGTTTTATAGAAATTCGAAAATCACAAAAAATAGCTCTTTTTTTACATTTTTTGTCTTTTAATTTTTAGCTTATCGATTTTTCTCTTTTAATTTAGAATTAAGTATTATTTATAATTTTTATAATTAGCTATTTAGTTTAATTTCATACTTTTGGATAATTTAGGATTTTTAATTTTTAGGATCTTAATTAAAAGAAAATGATAAATTAGAAAATAAAAGAAAGAATTGGAAAAAAGGTTTGTCTTGTGAAATTGGGCCAATTCTCACCCAGCCCAGATCTGATCCAAAACTTCCCTTAACCCAAGCCCAATCTCCCTACCCAAACCCGCCTGACCTGACCCGCCTAGCCCAAGACCCCCCTCTACATAAAATAACCAAGCATCTCCTACACCTAAGGCACTTACACACAGAGAATAAACGGGGCATTTTACACTGGAGCTCCCTTCTTCTTCTTCTCGATTTTTTCTAAAAACCATAAACAAAATCATACACTCCAACCTAGCAGAACAACAACGTCGTTCCCCTCTGAAAAGCTCTAGAAAAACTAAAATTCCGATTCTTCTGTGTTCATAACTGTTGGGTTTTCATTTTTGCTATCTGGATTTGAAATTGAAGTTTGGTTGCTGGTTTCCTGCTGTTGAATCTTCTGACTAGCAGATGAACTCTCATTTCCATTTTTGACCTTTATTTGGTCGAGTTCTTCTATTGATTTCTGTTGTTATAGGATTTCGAGGTTCATCTTCCATTTCTGGATTTACAGCAATTAGAGGTTGTTGAGGAGTTCTTTGTTGCTGGTTTAGCTTGCTCGAGTTTGCTCGTCGAATTTCCCTCTTTGTAATCCAGAAATTTTCATATATAAAAGCATTTATTTGGTTCCTGTTGCTTCCATCGTCAGCTTAGACGTTGTATTTGTTGCTCAAATAGTTGTCGTTCATTAGAGGTGCTTCGGTTCATGTAAGAATTGAGATGTCGCAGCATCATTTGATTGCAGACATACAGAAACGGGTACTTTTTCTATCGTGCAAGTAAAATATTTTCTTGTATGGAGCAGAATTTGATATGATTTATAATCACTTGTTGCTATCTGCATATTTAGAATCTAAACTTTACTATTCTTATCTTATTATATGGTGCTGGTGTTCTGATTAGTTACACCATGGAGAAAGAGAATGCTGGACAATAGATCTTATTAATTTGATTCTATATTAAAGTTTTTATTTCTTATTTGACATCTTGTTTTGACAATTAATTGTATCTTTTATGTTATCGCTGGTAAAGGGAATTTGCGGTTTTGCACATAAGTTCCAACTCTAATATTGTGATTGTACTGTAAAATACTAAAGGTCCGAATGAAATGCTGTAGGATTTATTTTATCCCTCTAATACGAATATGATGTTGCATACAAAAATAGATGTAGCTTCTGAGCTTATCGGAAAAAGAATTAACTGTGGCTCTAATTAGTTATTCGTTAATGAATTTGTATCCATAAGCCTTACTCTGCAGATATTTTGGTTTCTTGATTTCTATAAGATGGGATATCATTATTAAAAAGACTTTATAGAATAACAGATTTTGGTTTCTTGTTTAATCTTTGCTCTAGTATGATTACCGATGTTGATTTACTCTTTAGCCATAGTATGATTACTTCTGTTATCAAGTGTTAGATGTATTCATAGTGATCAAATTCCCATTTTCTTCTACGAATAACTCCATAGTTTACGACCTTACAAACGATGTCAAATTTAGTAAAACCAATAAATCATGAACATCGTAGCTTGCTTTAGGCGCGATTAATAAACCATCGTGACTATGGGTACGGTTCCCATGACATAGTCAGGATACCTAATTCTCAAATTTGGGGGTGCATTTCATGTAACCCGATTATAACAACTTCGAATAATAAAAGCTTTTGAAATAAATTAAGACGTGCCATGCCAAATAAAATCCCTAAGCCCATGGCCCTCACAAAGCTAATTAGTTTTTTTTATAGAAAATTTGAGGTATGCCATTTTTATTAAATAACCCATGACCCTCATGTAATTAATTCAAACCTTGTAATAAATTGAGGTGCACCATCAATTGAATTTTCCATGGCCCTCTCAAACATTGTTATTAATTTGAACCTTCGTAGTTGCTTTAGGCGCGTTCTTTAAATTGATTTTCTTTTAATTACTAAATTCGGGTGTACATTTCATGTGACCCAATTTCAATTCCTAACAATTTTAAATAGAACGTGTCGTGAATCGCGGGTGCATTTCATGTGGCATGGTTCAAGGCATGTTTTAAATAACGTTGAATCTTCCTAAAAGCGGTTAATAAGCTAAAATGCACAATAGGTTTAAAACATGTAACTAATCAGATAATTAGGCCAATTATAATAGTTTAAGTGACCGTGCTAGAATCACGGAACCCGAAAATGACTAACACCTTCTCCCGGGTTAACAGAATTCCTTACTTAGAATTTCTGGTTCGCAGACGTCAAAAGGAAAGTCGAATTTCCTCAATTTGGGATTTAAAATAAATTGGTGACTTGGGAAACCAATTAAAATATTTCAAAGGGCGACTCTAAAAATAAATAAATAATTCCATTTCGAATAATGTCACTTTAATTGGAAAAACTCTCTTGTATACCCTAAGGTGTGTAAAAAGGAGGTGTGACAGTGGTTTTGTTGTACTATCTCTCTTGTGCCTATGATATTAAGGATGATTCTGCAATGTTCTCAATCACGATTTCTATAACTATCTGGGGCCAATAGTCAGACTCCTAATTTACTTGGTTGATGTAACTCTTTAGTTTCCTCTTCCTTTTGGTCATCCTTTTTGTAGGCTTAAGTTATCTTTCAATCTGCGGCTCCTGGTATTGGTCATTATCTTAGCCTTTCATGGGCGTCAGGGAATATTCATGATATAATCTTCTAACAATTCAATCCTTTATCTATGACCTGGACTCAGTTCTTTCTTTTAACTTATACCCAAGTCTTCTACGGCAGTATTGTCAACATATATGTTGCATGGATAATATTCTGAAGTCTTAAGTGTGTTCTTAACATGACTAACTCTGGATCATTGATAGAGTAATCCCTCTTGTTCCTTCTTAGCTTTCTTTAAACGTAAGTTGTTACTTCTTCTAGTCGTTCTGCCATTTGTTGTATGCCTACTTAGCTTATCTTAGTTTCCGCGCATGTTGGAATTTTCGTGTAACTTATATGATCTCAATTATTACCTTTGATTTTACTTCCCGTTCATTAGTCACGGTAGGTGCCACTTTCTTATGGAGTGTATACAATGTTGTAGTGAGACTGTTTTTACATGACCATTTCTTCTTCCAGTTACTATGCTAAGGTTGAATCCTTCTTCCTTGTTTCCTCAGCTAGTCTGTCTTTCATTGTAGTACTTAGGGAGGATCCTCTGACTCTTGTAAGGCTGCGAGCTTATTATATCGCATACTCGACGGAATTTTTGATGTCCTTCCTCGCCTATAATTATCCATAGTTTCTTACCTCCACGCCTTTGTGTTTGTAGGGTTGCTTCTGAGCTGATATTTTGATTGTCTTCCTAGTGTCACTCTCTTTTGTTTCCGTAACACTCATACTATACCTTTAAATACTCCAACTCCTATCTGAATATTTCTCAAGGGTCACGATGTCATGAATGCAAGGCTGAATTCCCCATGTTGGGGTTCCCTATTTTTAGATCTGTTGATTTGTCTGTATCCTCTTGTCTAGCCATAACTAGGCTCTTCCTTAATCAACTACCAACTACTCATTGGCCTATTCTCATATCAATATTCCGCGAAATCTTTCTTGGGTTATTTCCCTTGTCTTAACTTACCTCTCACACTGTCTCCTTATTTACCCATTACATACCGGGCAGGAACCCTTACTTCTCTTGACATCATGGTGGCATAATGTTCTGGAATTGTAGCATATATGTAGGATTTGGATAAGTACAATCTCATTCCTTTTTCATTTTTATCGCATTCTTCCTTTACCATTCATAGTCACTAGAACTACTTAATTCTGACTTAATGCCACATCACTTCATATTCCCCCCTTACGATGATCTACGTATAGATGTTTTACCTCTTTGGCACCTTTTTCACATCATCGATGACTCTTAACCACCTTGCGTTAATCCTTTTGTATAAGGATAACAAAATTCATTACTTACGAGGGTGACACTTAGTGTAACTGGCACACTTAGTCTTTTAAGCTTAACTTTTCTCACATTGCTTGCTTTAGGAAAGCGTCTTCCTGAATGACCTTTAAGGGTTATTCTTCTGTCGTCCATTCTTTTATCGCCGGAATGCAATCTGAAATTCTCATGATGCCAACTATTATCAAATCATTTAGTCCCCAATTTATGTTTAGTTTACCTTGTTCACTAGCCCATACTAATTTCTTATTACTTTGGGGTCTAACTTTTCCTTCTGGTAATCACGTTAGAGTCGCAAACTTATTTCTTGAAACGAGGATATGACTTTATAGACTATTCTCCCTTGCTGTCTCAAGGCCTGTCACTTCTCGCCTTTTCCTTCACTTGATTATAGACTCTGTAATACTATCATTTTTTTTATCTACAGTTGTCATCCACGTATCGCATCTTACTCATAATGCTTCATTAGCTCTCTTCTCATTTCTTGCTAACATTTCTACCTATCACTTTATTTTGAAAACTTCAACAATATATTATTTTTCTTTTAGCTCCCTTTTGCTCCATCCATTGGCTCTTCGGGTTGCCTAACATTATCTCTACTAGGGACGGGAGCCATACTAAGATAATATTTATCCTTTCCAGGCTTCCAGTGCCTATCTTTGTAGCACTCATATCTAGTTGTACTATTTTAGAGTGCACCATCTAGGTGTCTCACAAGGAGATCCATTACCACATTTGCACTATCCTTCTGAAATGTCAACTAACTCTACTAATCCATCCACCATTTTGGGTTACCCTAACCCCAAACGGATCCTGATATACCATCATTCTCTTAAGCCATACCTGCTAGCTCCCATATGGCATAATTGAGATGGGGGTAGCTAATTGTATATATATTTGTTACTGTTGAACGTGACTCGGATTGCTTATCTTTCTCTGCTTGAATTGTGAATACTGTTAATCTTCATTAACTGTGTACCTCGTACCCTTTTCATCTCGCTTCTTTTACTTGTTGAAACTTGTACCTTTTGATTCTCTTGTTGTTTTTTACCATATAGGCAGATAGATATTCTTGCCTTAAGGCTCCTTATCAAGAAGCTTACACGTCTTAGTACACACATGGTCTGCTGAAGACCTCACATTTACTCATCATAAGCGTGATGCAAAATCGAGTCCCTCTGACTCAACTCTTCCATAGCCGCATTCAATCCCTTACCAACTGTCTTTCTAGATGTAGGCATCATCGTATTATGAATAAGATAGAGTTTAAGAAATTGAGTTCTTACAACTGAGCTCTACCACATGATCTAGAGTAAGAAGAAAGAGAGACAGTCCTAAATACCATGTAGCCTCCTGCTTATAAGTGTAGTGTACGACACACCCATAAACAAGATTCTACTAGACACGGCTTGTAGACTCCCTAGGACAGAACTACTCTGATACCACTATTGTCACGACCTAAGCCGATGGGCCGCGACGGGCACCCGGTACCTTACTCAACCGAGTACCTACGTAAAGTATGTTTCGTATCATGCTATCATAGGTAAATAAGCCAGAGAGGCTATCGTGAGATAAGTAGAATAAAACATGGAGAAATACTCGACATTGGACGATCCAACATGTAATCCAAACTTATACATATGACGTACGAGTCTATAAGGCCGACATGATCCTTTATATACTCAAAACATAGACCAACAAGGCCATACAATAATCCCTACATATGACATCTGTCTACAAGCCTCTAAGAATACATAATATTGTAAAGGTCGGGACAGAGCCCCACCAAACCAATCAATTCTTTAACTAATCATACTGACCAAATAAGCAACTCCGGAGCAAATGAAGCGCATCAACATCTTCCGCTGAGCTGATAGCCTACTTGAAGGACTTTTGACCTGTCTATCGGGACCTTAGGCTGGGCATATATCGGGTATAACTAATAGCCCGAACCAATAAAATGCTATTGGGTTATAGGTATCGGGTTATGCACCTGAAGCTGATGGCAAAACTAACACTGGAGATGTGGTCAAGGCAGTCTTGAGCTTCTGGAAGCTCGCCTCACACTCATCTAACCACCTGAATGGAGCACCCTTTTGGGTCAATTTGGTCAAGGGTGATGCTATAGATGAAAATCCCTAGACAAACCGACAGTAATAACCCGTCAAACCAAGAAAGCTGCGAATCTCTATGGCTGAGGACGGTATGGGCCAACTTTGAACCGCCTCTATATTCTTTGGATCAACCCAAATACCCTCACTGGACACCACGTGCCCCAAGAAATCCACTGAATTGAGCCAACTCACACTTGGAGAACTTTGCATAATGATTCTCCTCCCTCAACCGCTGCAACACAACTCTCAAATGCTCAGCGTGCTCCTCTTGACTACGCGGGTACACCAAAATATCATCAATGAATACAATAACAAACGAGTCGAGATAAGGCCGAAACACGATGCTCATCAAATGAATGAACGCAGTCAGCCCAAAAGACATCACAAGGAACTCATAATAACCATATTGGGTCGTAAAAACCGTCTTAAGAATATCCGAGTCCTTGATGTTGAACTGGTGATACCCTAACCGAAGATCAATTTTGGAGAACACTCTCGCTCCATGAAGCTGGTCAAATAAATCATCCATACGAGGAAAAGGATACTTGTTCTTGATTGTAACTTTGTTCAACTGCCTATAGTTAATACACATCCTCATTGTGCCATCCTTCTTTTTCACAAATAGAACAGGCGCACCAAAAGGCGATACACTAGGACGAATAAACCCCTTATCAAGGTGTTCCTAAAGCTGCTACTTCAACTCCGCTGGTGCCATGCGATACGGTGGAGTAGAAATGGGTTGAGTGTCCAGCACCAAATTAATACCAAAGTCAATATCCCTATCCGGTGGCATGCCCGGTAGGTCTACAGGAAACACATCAGGGAAGTCCCTCACTACTGGAACAGAATCAATAATAGGAGTCTCTGCACTGACGTTTCTCACAAAAGTTATGTATGAAAGACAACCTTTCCCAACCATCTGCTGGGCCTTCAAAAATGATATCACCCTACTAGGGACAAAATTAGTCGAACCTCGCCACTCAATCCGTGGCACACCAGGCATAGTCAATGTCACTATCTTAGCAAGATAGTCCAAAATAGCACGACACGTAGATAGCCAATCCATGCCTAATATCACATCAAAGTCCACCATACAAAGCAACAAAAGGTACACTCGAGTCTCCAAACCCCCGATAGTCACCACACACGACCGATATATGCGGTTTACAATAATAGTATCGCCCACCGGAGTAGATACACGAACAGATGAAACAAGAGACTCACGGGGCGTATCCAAATAACGAGCAAAATATGATGACACATATGAAAAAGTGGAACCAGGATCAAATAACATAGAGGCATCTCTGTGGCAAACTAAGACAATACTGTAATCACGGCATCTGAAGCAATAGCATCTGGTCTGGTTGGGAGTGCATAGAAATGAGCTTGACCACCACCTGATCGACCTCCCCTTCTAGGGCGACCCCTAGCTGATTGACCCCCACCCCTAGCTGCCTGGGCGGGTGGTGAAGTAATTGGAGCTGAAGTCGAGGGCTGACTCTTCTGTTGAGATGGACCCCCAAGAAGACGAGGACATTGTATCCTCATATGCCCAAACTCTCCACACTCATAATAACTCCCTGGTGCGGGAGACGAGGACTGAAGGGTAGGGGTGGGCATTCGGTCGGTTCGGTTCGGTTTGAATAAATTCGGTTCGGTTATTTGGTTTTCGGTTTTGTAAATATGATAACCGAAACCGAACTGAAATAAGTTCAATTCAGTTCGGTTTTTAAATTTCAGTTCGGTTTATTTTGGGTCGGTTTTCGGTTTGAACATTATCATATTGGGATGGGCTTATTCTGCTTAATAATTGGACTAATTTGTTGGTTGTTTCCAAAATTTTGGACTTTTTGAATGTGTTAAGTCATAAATTTGTTCTTTTTATTTACATAATCATAAACTATATGTAGGATAAGCCCATATATAACAAAGTTCAGTTACATAAAGTTCATAATCATGAACACTAGGCCCAATTTTATAAAGTTTAGTGTAAGCCTGGATTTTTTGAACTGGGAATGAGATGACTGAAAAAGGAGCAATTTATTACATCAATTAAACATTGATTTCTCAATCTGGTAGGAGTTCCCTGTTACTCAAATCTGGTAACAAAAATCTGGCATGAGTTCCATGTTACTCAAATCATCCTAATAAAAACAGACCTTACAATTAATGATGCTAACAAACATAAGTACATAACCAAAGGATACTGCTAATTACACCTCTACTTGGTCCATACAAGATCCCACAATCATACAAAACAAATATAAACTAGGGAGTAGGGAGTAGTTAGTAGTTACAACCAAAAGAGCACTACATTACAGAACCAAAAAACCAAAATAGCTATGCTGCTTTGCTGCCACTGCTTACAGCCATGAGAGAACAAAAAACTTAGAATCTATGCTACTTTGCTACCACTGTTTAGTACAAGCATATTACATAACCAAAAGAGTAATCCAAAAGTTAGAAAGTTTTCATGCTGCTGAAGTCTCACAACCAAAGAAATAATTACATTAAGTAGCATGAAACAAGTGAAGTCTATTTACTACAACATCACTTCCATCTAGGCGCCATGATCAAACCTTTGCAACAAAAGACATAATTATAGGTCAAAAACACAATTGATTTATAATAAAGTATATCAATGTTATATCTTCAAATATACAGAGGCTATCAACTTACCACACATGGTACATGTTGCAACTATATGTCAATAATAGTTGAATCTTTTGCACTATCAGCCAGATCTAAGGAAAATATTGAAGAAAACTTTGTCATGCATCATCAGTGTTAAGTAAACTATTTGTAATATAATAAAGAAAAAACACAAAATAATTACCAAGTTCTAGTTATTCTAGATACTCCAAGTCTTCCTCAACTTTAATAGGAATAGGTTCACTTCTAAGCCAATCTTGAAGACAAATAAGAGATTGCACCAGTTTAGGCGTCAACGAACTCCTGAACGAGTCAAGAATGCGACCTCCCGTGCTGAATGCACATTCAGATGCAACACTTGAAATAGGAATGGCTAATACATCACGAGCCATCTCCGCAAGAATGGGAAATCTAGGCTCATTGATTTTCCACCACTTTAAGATTTTAAAGTCATCTGTTTCAGGCTCAAGATCTTCAGCAAGATATCTTTCTAACTCTGATTTAGTACCTAAACCTCCGGTCACTTCCTTATGTTTCTCAAATTCTAATTTTGTTCTCATTGTTCCTCTTTTCAAAAAGCTACCATAACCACTGACAGTAGTTGTTGTGTTTCCAGATGAAGCAGATGATGTTCCTATTGAATTTTTTTTACATAATAATCAAACAAAGAATCCATATAATTTTTCACCTCTAAAATCAATTTTTTCCCTTCGCTTTCTCCAAACATCCTCACAATTGCAAAAGGAACATATTCAAGCTTGTTACGGGGATCCAAAATTGATGCAATAAAGATCATCTTGTTCATTTTTTCAGGTTCACCCCAATACTTGACAAATTTTTCTTTCATTTTTTTTGCCATTTCTTTCAAACTAGTATCTTCATGTTCCATCCACTCTTTCAAAATAAGATCAAGCTCACAAATTTCAACAAAATGCACATTGAAAGTGACATAAATAGAACCAGAGACCCTCAAAGTAAGCAAATAAAAAGCTTCAAGAAATTTTACCATTGTTCTCACATTATCCCAGTCAACACTTGTGAGATCACCTGCACTAGTTCCATATTCACAAACATAGGTACGAAGATGATGCAACAATCCAATATCAAAGAAACTATATTTGTCAAAGGCAAGCTCAAATTGTTGTGCTGTGTCTAACATCATGTATGTAGAGTTCCATCGAGTTGAAACGTCTAAGCATAATGATCTCTTAGAAGTTAACTTTTGAGATTCACAACATTCTTTAAACTTTCTAATCCTAGCGGGAGATTGTCTAATGTATCTCACAGCTTGTCTAACTCTCTTGATAGAAACACCAATTTCTTTCAACCCATCTTGTACAATGAGATTAAGTATGTGAGCCATACATCTAACATGCAGGTGTTTACCATTCATTATATTAGTTCCCCAAGTAGTCAATTGTTTAGACACTTCTCTTACTATGACATCATTGGAACTAGCATTATCTACAGTTATAGTAAATACATTTTCCAACCCCCAATCAAGCAAACAATTAGTAATTACCGATGCCATATCATCACCCTTATGACTAGATATAGGACAAAAGTTTATTATCCTTTTATGCAATTTCCAATCTCTGTCAATAAAGTGAGCAGTAAGACACATATAGTTTATTCTTTGTATAGAAGTCCAAGTATCTGTTGTAAGACAGATTTTAGGACGTGCTTCATTGAAGGAATTCTTCAAACTATGTCTTTGTTCACAATAAAGTTCATAACAATCTCTTGTCAATGTTCTACGAGAAGGAATTTGAAATTGAGGCATTGTGACTCCCATAAACTTCTTAAATCCTTCCTTTTCAACAAAACTAAATGGCAGTTCATCCAAAATTATCATTTGAGCTAAAGCTCTCCTACTAAGTGCTTGATCAAATTTCCAAGTGGTAAGCACCCCTTCATTTGCCCCATTTGAAGCTAGTAGAAAACTGATTTGTGTTTGACTATTTTCCATGCTACGGGGCATTTTGGGACACTTAATGAGATGATTGTTCATTGATGTAGTACCATTACCTTTCGTAGCAGCAGCATAAGTTTTTTGACAAGTAGTTACATTTTGCTCTTTTAGCTCCACTAGGATCATCATATTTCTCAAAATGTTTCCAAGCATCAGATCTAGGTTGCATCACTTTCCTTTTCTTTGGAGCTTCATCAGGACTGTCTGGACTGAGACCTTCAGTATTAGGTATGCTATCATTTGAACCCCCACCTTCGCAGGTTTCGCTTACCCTACTTCCATTTTCTTCCATCTACAAAAAAGAATACAAACATAACAATAAAATACTGAGCAGTGATACAAACATAACAATAAAATACTGAACAATAAGATGGTGATGAAATTGATGCAATGTTGCATCAAACACAACTCTCAGAATCTTCTCCCCTTTTTTAATTTACATATTAGTATGTGTTTTTATGATTCTGAACATAAATGGGACGGGGTTTTGTAACCCTATGACCCATGTAATGTAATGAGTATGACCTTGCTTAAAAAAAAATACTGAGCAGTGAGCTTTTCTTGTTTTAGTAACAAGTTAGAACCTCTCAACAACACTGAAACCAACAAATATTACAAGAAAATGGGCATCACATTCAAGAGTCAAAACTCAAGACTTCTTTCTATGTTGCATGCATCTTTAAGTTTTTAAATACTAACTTTTAGCAGGAAAAAAATAAAAAATAAACTGAAATGAGAGAAAGACGAGAAGATCGGCGAGGGTCGAGGAGTAGAGAACAAAACAAAGAAGAAGAAATGAGCGAAATATAACAAAAATTAAGCTTACCTTCCACAAGAAATTTGACGACAATGATAGATCCCTAGCGTATTTGGGAAAACCACCAGTGTATCAATGGAAGCCCTAGCGTATTTGGGGAATTGGGGGGGAGGAACTGTCGATGCCCGATAGAGACTAGAGAGAATCAGAGAACTGAGAAGTGAGAAGAGAAGGGAGAAATAAAAGCCCTAGCCTAAGAATGGGAAAAGAAAAGGAGCTGATCAGCTGATGGGCAATTGGGTATTTGGGTTTGGGATGAGCTGATTTTTATGGAACTTAAACTTGGGCCTTAGCCTATATAAGTATGGAATAACTGAATTCGGTTGGGCTGATTTCTATGGAACTTAAAATTGGGCTTTAGCCTATATAGACTATAAAGAATCCATGTACTAATAGTTCGGTTTTTCGGTTAACCGAAAAATATAAATCAATAATTGACAACCGAACCGAAAAACTGAATTTTAAAAATTTTAATTTGAAACAGACCAAAAAAACCGAATAACCGAAACTGAAATTAAAAAAAATTTGGTTTGGTCGATTTTTTCGGTTCAAACTGATATATGCCCACCACTACTTAAGGGAACCCCTAGCACCAGGATGACTAGTAGAAGAACCTGGTATGGAAGATCCCTGAACTGATGGAGCACGAGACGAGCTTTGGGCTAGAAGGGCACTAAGTGATGAATGGACCTGAAGAGAACTGTGAGAACCATGGCCCGATGATTCCCCACGATGAACTTGGCGAGCTGACTGAGCATGTCTGAATAGACGACCTCTGTTGTGCTAAAACTGGCCTCTCGAAGGAGCACCACCAAAACTACCAGATCCCCGAGACCTCTTGGCCTCCCTCTCATCTCGCTCCTGGCGACGAACTGACTCAATCTCTCGGGAAATATCAACAACCTGCTCAAAAGTAGCACCTAACACCCTCTCTTTTGTCATGAGAATCTGAAGCTGATATGTGAGACCATATACGAACCTCCTGATCCTCTCACTATCCGTAGGAACCAACCAAACAACATGATGGGCTAGCTCTAAAAATCTCACCTCATACTGCGTCACAGTCATATCATCCTGATGCAACTGCTTGAACTACCGGCGCAGCTCCTCTCTGCGAGACTGTGACACATAGTTCTCCAAAAAGAGAGCGGAGAACTGCTACCAAGTAAGGGGCGCTGCATCAACAGGCCTACGCCTCTCATAAGCCTCCCACCAAGTAAAGGCAGCTCCTGAAAACTAGAAAGTAGTGAATGAGACCCCACTGGTCTCCAAAATACTTGCGGTCCGAAGCATCCTCTGACACTTGTCCAAGAAACCCTGGGCATCCTCCCCCTTTGCGCCACTAAAAGTCGGAGGCTAAAGTCTACCAACCCTCTCCAATCGACGCTTCTCGTCGTCAGGCATAACATGTACCACATAATCCTGAGCAGGTGCAACCGGCTGGGATGGAGGTGTCCCCGGTGTCTGAAGTCCCTGCACAACCTGCTCAGGTGTGCGAGCGGCGAGAGTCTGGCTGCCTCTCTCGGCCTGAGAAGTAGTTGCGGCCATAGTAACTGAGACCGCCTAAGCCAGGCCAGTGCACACTGATAGAATATGGCTAGGGCCTCCTAAATACCTGGAATAACAATCGGCACAGCCGGTGCTTGAGTTGGTCCTGCTAGAGCATCCGCAACTGGGACCTGATCATGAACTGGGGCGGCTGGTGGATCTGCAGGTGCTGCCCTAGCACGGCCTTGACCGCGACCTCAACTTTTAATGTCCCCAACTAGTGGTACTAGACTACTAGTGGTCGTCTGTCCTGACCGGTAGCACATGTCCTCACAATCTGTGAGAGAATAGAATATCAGAAGATTAGTTACCAGAATCAACAGATTCGCACGACAGGAATTCAAGAACGTGAAGTTTTTCCTAAAGGTTCTGCAACCTCTCGAAGATAAGTACAGACGTCACCGTATCGATCTGCAAGACTCTATTAAACCGACTCATGACAAGTGAAACCTATGTAACCTAGTCTCTAATACCAACTTGTCATGACCCAAACCTCCCCGATTGTGATGGCGCCTATCACAGTACTAGATCAGCCAATTCAACACTAATAAAATAAAGCTCTTTTGTAAATTCATTTTCTAATCCAATATGATCACAAATCTTTCTTTCTAATATGCCAAAATAAACGGAAAACAAATACGCAAATACATCAAACACTGCCCGATTTTGGTGTCATTAGTCATGAGCCACTAAGATACAGTCTAATACCGTTTACTCCATGCAAGATAAGACTGATAGATATAATACTAAGGATAGGAAGGAGAAAGGCAGGGCTGTCATGCAACTACCTTGCTATCTCCGGAAAAATACTCAGAAGCCACTGGATGCTCTCACTCGGATGCTCTCACACCTAGATCTGCACACAAGGTGCAGGGAGTAACGTGAGTATGCTAACTTAGTAAATAACCAAAGTAAATAAAGGCTGAGTGTAGTGACGAGCATTTAAATCACATACATAGTCTAACATAGAATCTCAATAGAAATAACAAAGTCAAATCCGTAGTTTAATTTCCGATCATCTCGTAAAAACTCCAGTTTCAATGAAAGTTATTTAAAACATTTGTTCAATATTTTTCAATAGAGGCTCAGTATAAAAGAAGAGTGAAAACAGTAATTTCATAAACAAGCCTCTCGGGCAAAGAATCACTCATATATATATAGCCCCTCGGGCTAGCCTCTCAGTCACTCGTGACTCAACTCTCATCAATTAGCTCTCACACTCAACACTGCTCAATAGATATCTCATAATAATAACCACTGTGGCGTGCAGCCTGATCCGTAAATATATATAGTTGACTGTACTCACTGGGGGTGTGCAGACTCCAGAGGGGCTCCTACAGCCCAAGCGCTATATCGCTGCGGTGTGCAGCCCGATCCAACATATCGATGTGGCGTGCAGCCCGATCCAATATATCGTTGCGGCATGCATCCCGATCCATAAATATATAATCCTCACCATCCAGCCCTCGGCATCTCTCAGTCATCAACCTCACAGCCACTCGGGCATTTCAGTGAAAAATCAAGGAACTCAGCCTAAACAGTTTTCATATATTTGAAAGTAGAGTAATGAAACTGAATCAAATAATAAATAGGTAAAAATCATGACTGAGGATATGCTTTCAAATCAAATTAGGGTGAGGATAACAGTAAAATACCCTTGAGGGTCCAAACAATACGGCACAAAGCCTCAAACATGGCATGTAGCCCAAGTTAACAGGATCATTTCTAAACACAGAGATTTCATATAGAGTTTATCAAAATATGCAACTTTACAGTTGTCACGGGATGGACCAAGTCACAATCCTTACGGTGCACGCCCACATGCCCGTCGCCTAGCATGTGCATCACCTCATTTATCAAAATAGTACAAAATTTCGGGGTTTCATACCCTCAGGTCTAGATTTACAATCGTTACTTACCTCGAGCCGGACGAAAATCTACTCCACAATGCCCTTGCCTCTCGACTCGGCCTCAAATCGCCCCAAATCTATCCAAAATCAGAATCATAACATCAATACATGCCAAAGGTACAAAGCCCACACGAAAATTATCAAATTAACTCAAAAATCCCGAAATTGGTAAAACCCGACCCCTGGGCCCACATCTTGGAATTCGATAACAATCACATTACTAGAAATCCTTATCCTCCCACGGGTCTATGCATACCAAGATTATCAAAATCGGACCTCAAATGACCCCTCAAATCCCCAATTTAAACTCTCCAATTTCAAGTCCTAATCTCCCAATTTCTTCTCTAATTTTCCCACAAATTTCATGATTAAACAATGGACTAATCACAATAAACACAAGATACAAAGCCTAAGTATCTTACCTCTCTGAATACACTTGATTCCCTCTTGAAATCACAGGTTGGAGCTCCAAAATCGACCAAAAATGATAGAAGAATGTCTAAAATTTGCGAAGGTGATGCTTATATAGTTTCTGCCCAGTGATTTCCGCACCTGCGGTCTCCAAGCCGCTTCTGCGACACCGCACCTGCAGAAAACCCATCACAGGTGCGGTTTTCACTAAACCCTGAGAATTCTACTTCTATAGTCCATACCCGCATCTGCAGTCTCGCAGATGCGGCCCTTAGTGCGCACCTACGGCCTTGCTTGAGTTCCCAATCTTCCGCATCTATGGCCTTGCTCACGCACCTGTAGCCTCGCACCTGTGGTCCCCAATCTGCAGGTGCACATATTACAGAAGCAGCAACTTCAGCTGCTCCAATTCAAGTCCAATCTTTTCGACAACCTTCTGAATTCATCCTGAGGCCCCCGGGACCTCAACCAAAAACACGAACAAGTCACATATCACCATTCAAACTTATTCCAACCTTCGGAACACTCAAAACAACATCAAAACATCAAATCACCCTCGGATTCAAGCCTAAGGATTTTCAAACTTCCGAATTCCGCAACCGATCCAAAAACCTATCAAACCTCATTTGAATGACCTAAAATTTTGCACACACGTCATAAATGACACAACGGACCTATTCCAATTTCCAGAATTCCATTCCGACCCCAATATTAAGATTTCCACCGCCGACCAAAAAATGCCAAATTTCCAATTTCGCCAATTCAAACCTAAATCTACCACTGACCTCCAAATTACATTCCGAACATGCTCCTAAGTCCAAAATTACCTAACGAAGCTATCCGAACCATCAGAATTCACATCCGAGAACTTCTATGCATAAGTCAACATCTGGTTGACCTTTTCAACTTAAGCTTCCAAATAAGAGACTAAGTATCTCATTTCACTTCATGACCATTCCGAACACCGAACAACCAACACGATATGATGAAATACAACTAAACAACATATAAAGAAGCATAAATGGGGAGAACGGGACTGTAACTCAAGAAACTACCGACTGGATCATTACATTTGGTAACATATGGGATGTAGTACAAATAAAGGAGGTGTTGTCCATTTTCTTGTAGAATATTGGTTTCCAAATATGAGAGTTACAATGCTTATATGATGATGATGAAGTCGGTTTTCTCATTGTAGATGTAGATCATATTGAGCTTGCTTGATGATTGGATAGAAGATTTCAAAGGTATATTAAGGCACTTCCTTCTTTTTTTGGCATGACCTAAAATGAAATGAACATAAACAATACGTTATTTCTTAACGGATCTACTCCTAGCAACTAAGGTTGCCCATGTTGTTCTTTCATTATAAAGTTATTCTAAGCAAGTATGTATGATCCTTGAATTCTATTGAGGTTCATATTTATGGTATGGATGTCAATAATATTAATCGAGGGTGCGACGACCTTATGTCACTCCAAAGGGTTTAGAACGTGATTCCATGAGTCTAGCATGCATTATATATTATCTATTTTACTCTACCGATCCGCTCTATAGTCGGTCGGGTACGACACCTATTGTGCAACCACTGATCAGTTGGGTTTTACCGAGCTCCACGTGGCCGGGTATGATTCTACCGAGCCTTATGATAGTCGGATACGTTTTTACTGAGTCCTCTTCGAGGCCAGGTACGACATGATGATGATGATGCCCACAGAGGCGTATGTTTTTAAAAGTATATGTATATATTTATGTATCATGCATTTCATGTCAGTCGCCCTCAGAGGCACTCTGATGTTACAAGTTATATTTTCTCTATCTCTCTTTACATTATTGTTCATATTTATGTTTTCATGCCTTACATACTTGGTACTTTATTCGTACTGACATCTCTTTTGCTGGGGGACGTTGTGTTTCATGCCCGTAGGTCTCGATTGATAAGTTGACAGTCCTCCTAATAGGCTATCAGCTCAGCGGAAGGTGTTAGTGCACTCCACTTGATCCGGAGTTGCCTATTTGATCAGTATGCTTTGGACATGTATTGATTGGTATGGCGGGGCCCTGTCCTGACCTTTATAACATATATGTACTCTTAGAGGCTTGTAGACAGATGTTATGTATATGGATACTTGTATGGCCTTGTCGGCCTATATTTGAGTGTCCAAATGATCATTTCGGCCTTATAGGCCCGTATGTCACATGTATAAGTTTGTATATCATGTTGGGTCATCATATGTCAAGTACTCCTTCATGTTTTATTCTTGTTATCTCATAACGGCCTTTCTAACTCATTTACCCATGATAATATGATAAGAAAAATATGTTACGTTGGTACTTGGCTGAGTAAGGCATCGGGTGCCCGTCGCGGTTCTTCAGTTTGGATCGTGACAAATTCATCTACAAATTTATTTGCAACTAATTTATTATGGTTAAAATATTATTACTGCAATGATAACCTCAAAATGTATGACAATATATATATATATATATAGTTATGGTCAATTATGAAAGGTAATTGCCTATTATTCATTTTGTCATGACAAATAATTGAAACTATTAAGCTAACTATTTGTACATTTTTTTTAACCTGAAGCAAAAATATCAATTAACTACAAGATTTTTTTAACTGATTTAATGTAGCTAAAATGTTATTATTGCTATAAGAAGCTTCAAGTCGTTGCAAAAACTTATAAATAGCAATACAATGTTACCACAACTATAAATATGTGGTTATATAATTTATGATAAATAATTGTAGTTATTAAGCCGACTATTACCATGATTTGTTTGAAATTCGAAGCAAAATTGGTTGCTCAACTATAACATTCTAATTTAAATAATTTATTGTGACTAAAAAACTTATTTTGCTACAGTATGTTCCAGCCTATGGAAAATATTATTGATTAGCGATGAAAGTTTATCATATCAAAAGATTTGTGGCTATATTATTTTGTCATGACAAATGATCATAACTATTAAGCCAACTATTGCCACAATATTTTATAACTTGAAGCAAAAATATTTATTTATCAACAATAATTTATTTCAAAAAATTTATTGTGGCTAAAAGTATACCGTTGCTACAGTAACTTTTAACCTGTGGCAAAAACTTATAATTAGCTATGAAATTTTACTGTAGCAATAAGTTTGTAGTTGTTTAGGCAGTTATTGCCACGAAAATTAGCAATTATAGCAAAACAATGAATTAGCTTTGTAAATTTAGTTTTGTGGCTAAGAAATTTTAAGAATTTATAGATAGCCACGAAATTCAAATTTTTGTGGCTATTATTGAGTAATAGCTACGGAATTTAGATTTGTAGCTTATATTTCGTAGCTACAGATACATTTTGTTGTAGTGAGTAGAGTAGCATGAGTACACCACAACGATATCCAGTAAGTGCCAAGCCTAACCTCGGTCGAGTAGTGACATGGTCATGTCAGGGCCCAACTGGTAAATATAAATTAAATAAGACAAAATAAAGATATTGCAGTGTAATAAGAGACCGAAATTTAACAAAGAGGAAATCACAGAAGAATAACAGTACAGTACACAGGAATAACACTAGGGGATCTTCCGAGATACTGTGTCACGACTCGGATTTTTCACCCTCGGGAGTCGTGATGGTGCCTATTCGTGGAAGCTAGGCAATCCGCGTATTGAAGAATTACTACCTCATTTATTAGACCTTTTTAACAATTTAAACTAACATGTGATCAACAGTAAAACATTAACGTGAAATAAAAATAAGTGGAAGACTTAATCTGATAGAATAACCAAAGTCAACATGACCATGCCAACATACGTCTCTACCCAGAACCCGGTGTCACAATATCACAGACTGTCTATGATTACTACAAACAAGTGTCTGAAAAGAAAGTACAATCTATCTCGGAAACAAATGAAAACATAATACATAATAAGATAGAAGAGAACGTCGGGCCTGCGGACGCCTGCAGGACTACCTCGGGATCTCTATCTGGACTGAAGGCAGCCACCCAAATGCTACTGTCCAAAAGCTGCTCCAGGATCTGCACATAGTGCAGAGTGTAACACCAGCACAACCGACCCCATGTTCTGGTAAGTACCTAGCCTAACCTCGGCGAAATAGTGACGAGGCTAGGACCAGACTACCAAATAACCCGTGCAGTTATATAATATGTAGCGAAAAATAAAACAGGAATAAACAAGTAAAGATGGGAGGGGGTACTTGTTGTGGGGGATTATCAATACCAACAGTAAATCCAGAGATAAGCATAAGGACAATCTAGAATTTACAGGAAAACAATAAGGAACTAGTCAACAAATCTCTAAGCAATTCATATTATCTATTGTTGTGGCGCACAACCTGATCCAATAACATATTAACACTATTGCGGAGTGCAACCCGATCCATATCATTTATCACTGTTGCGGCGCCCGATCCATTTATATCATTGTTGCGGCGTGCAACCCGATCCAACTATAATATTGTTGCGGCGTTCAATCCGATCCAAATATAATATTGTTGCGGCGTGCAGCCCGAGTAAAATATAATATTGTTACGGCGTGCAACCCGTTCCAAATATAATATTGTTGCGGCGCGCAACCCGATCCACATATACAGTTCAACACCAATCACAACAAAAGTCCCGGTAAGGAATCAATAAAGAAACAATACTATCCCGGCAAGGGAATCGACGGTATAAGTAAATACATCCCAGTAAGGGAAAATCAGCTATAACCAAACGTATTACAACATCTAACTACCTCAACTAGCACCAATACTTAATCATAAGTAATTTCCACGAGGATAATCATAATCCTTGCTCAACACAGAGAATCAACAACTCAAGCATCCGTAGTATTTATTCAGAACACAACAATTTTAATTTAAGACACACGATCATGCTTGACACCAACATATAGATACTCGTAACCATGCCTATACGTCGTGCTCAACAAGTAACATGTAGCAAATAGGACTCAACTCATAATCCCTCAAGCTAAGGTTAGACCAAACACCTACCTCGAACTTCCACGACCAACTCAAGCCTCAAACACCGCTTTTCCTTTTGAATTCGGCTCCAAATCAATTGTATCTAGACATAATCGACTTAATAACATCAATAAACGCTAAACAATCCAATTCCAATGCTTAATTATAGCTTTCCCATCATTCTTTCCAAAAAGTCAAAAATTGACCCCGGCCTGCTTGGTCAAAACACGAGGTTCGAACCAAAACCCAATCACCCATTCACCCACGAGCCCGAATATACAATTAGTTCCAAAATTCAACCCCAAAACGAGGTCTAAATCCCAAATATACAAAAAGCCCTAACTCAACCCAATTCCCTAATTTTCTACCCTTAAGAACATGATTTAGGCCTAGAAATCTAATGGGTGTTAATTGAAATTGAAGAAAAAGAGTCTAAGATTACATACGAATGGATTGGTGGTGAAATCCCCTTTCAAAAATCGCCCAATTTGGAGTTTGGAAGAAGAAGTTATGAAATTTTGATTAAGTCCCGTTTTGCTTCTGTTTTAAAGTCATTGGACAGGCATTCATCGCGTTCGCGATAGGCCTGTCGTATTCGCGATGAGTTAGGCCTAATTGACCTTCGCGTTCGCGATATTGGGCTCGCATTCGCGGTCCAGTGGCCGCATTCGCGTAGAACAAGTGAGAACCCCTCCCCCAGGCCAATTGCCTTATGCGTTCGCGAGTACCTTGACGTGTTCGCGAAGGGTACTCTCCCCTCAGCCTCGCGTTCGTGTCTTAGGCTTCGCATTTGCGAAAAAGAAAACTGGCACCTGGGATATTTGCCTTACGCGTTCGCGAGTGGGACCACACGAACGCGAAGAACAAAATCTCTGGGCACTGAATAGCAAAAACCTGCAATTTTCTATAGTTCAAAAACTTTTCGAAAACCATCCGAAACTGACCCGAGCCCTCGGGGCTCCAAACCAAACATATGTACTAACTCAAAACATTATATGAACTTATCCGTGTGATCAAATCGCCAAAATAACCTCTTAAACAATGAATTTAGCATAGAAATCTAAGAAAAATCTCAAAACTTTCAAAGTAGGAGTTTTCACAACTACGGGTCCGAATCACCTCAAATGACTTCCGTTTCTTACCAAATTTCACAGACTCATCTAATTTCACATATAAGACTTGTACCGGGTTCCGTAACTAGAATAAGGGCCCGATACCATCAAACTTTAAATGCATTTCATTTCTAAAACTCAGAAAAATTTCTAGAAAATAATTTTCTTTAAAAATTCATTTCTCGGGCTTGGGACCTCGGAATTCGATTCCGGGCATACGCCCAAGTCCCATATTTTTCCACGGACCCTTCTGGACCGTCAAATCATGGGTCCAGATCTGTTTACCCAAAATATTGACCGAAGTCAACTTAAATGCATTTTAAGTCAAAATTTCAATATTTTCACAGATTTTCACATAATAGCTTTCTGGCTACGCGCCCGGACTGCGTACGTAAATCGAGGTGATGCTGAAAGAGATTTTTAAGGCCTCAAAATGCAGAATTCATATTAAAAACAAGTGATGACCTTTTGGGTCATCACATTCTCCACCTCTAAAATAATTGTTCGTCCTCGAACAGATATAAGAAGGAAGTACCTAAGTCGGGGAAAAGATGGGGATATTGGCTTTGCATATCGGACTCGAAATCCTAGGTCGATGCCTCAGCAGGCTGACCTCTCCACTGAACACAAATAGAAGGAAAACTCTTTGATCTCAACTAACGAACCTGCCGGTCTAGAATAGCTACCGGCTCCTCCTCATACGACAAGTCCTTGTCCAACTGGACAGTGCTGAAATCTAACACATGGGATGGATCACCGTGATACTTCCGAAGCATGGAAACACTGGATGCACGGCTGATAAGCTCGGTGGAAATACAAGTCTATAAGCCACCTCTCCCACTCAATCAAGAATCTCAAATGGGCAAATGAACCTAGGGATAAGCTTGCCCTTCTTCCCAAATCTCATCACGCCCTTCATAAGAGACACTCGAAGCAATACCTGCTCAGCAACCATGAAAGCCAAATCTCGAACCTTGTGGTCGGCATAGCTCTTTTGCCTGGACTAATCTGTACGAAGCCTATCCTGAATAATCTCGACCTTGTCCAAGGTATCCTGAACCAGATCCGTACCCAACAACCGAGCCTCCCTTCGGCTCAAACCATCCAACCGGAGACCGACACCGCCTACCATATAAAGCCTCATAAGAAGCTATCTGAATACTCGACTGGTAGCTATTGTTGTAGGCAAACTATGCTAAAGGCAAAAACTGATCCCACGAACCTCCAAAGTCAATGACACAAGCTGGAAGCATATCCTCCAAAATCTGAATAGTCCACTCGGACTGCTCGTCCGTCTGAGGATGAAACATTGTGCTCAACTCAACCCGTGTGCCCAACTCTCGCTGAACTGCTTTCTAGAAATGGGAGGTAAACTGCGTACCTCGATCCGTAATGATAGACTCGGGCACACCATGAAGACGAACAATCTCCCGGATATAGATCTCAGCTAACCTCTCGGAAGAGTAGGAGACTGCCACAAGAATGAAATGTGCTGACTTGGTCAACCTATCAACAATAACCCATACTGCGTCGAACTTCCTCTGAGTCCGTGGGAGTCCAACAATGAAGTCCATAGTGATCCGCTTCCACTTCCGCTCAGTAATCTCAATCTTCTAGAACAAACCACCAGGCCTCTCATGCTCATACTTAACCTGCTAACAATTCAAACACCGAGCCACATATGCAACGATATCCTTCTTCATTCTCCGCCACTAATAATGTTGCCTCAAGTCCTAATATATCTTTGCGGCGCCCGGATGAATAGAGTACCGGGAGCTATGGGCCTCCTCTAAAATCAAATCTCGGAGTCCATCCACATTGGGCATATAAACTCGACCCTGCAATCATAAAACTCCATCATCACCTAAGGTAACCTGCTTGGCACCGTGTCTCTAAGGACACACAAATGGGGATCATCATACTGCCAATCATGGAGACACTCTAATAAAGAAGAACGAGCGACCGTGCAAGCTAACACCCAACTGGGCTCAGAAATATCCAACCTCACGAACTGATTGGCCAAAGCCTGAACGTCCAAAGCAAGCAGCCTCTCACCGACTGGAATATAAGCAAGACTTCCCATACTAGCTGACTTCTTACTCAAGGCATTGACCACTACATTGTCCTTTCCCGGATGGTATAAGATGGTGATATCATAGTCCTTTAACAGCTCCAACCACCTTCTCTGCCTCAAATTCAACTCCTTCTGCTTGAACAGGTATTGCAGACTCTTGTGATTCGTGAACACCTCACATGCCGCGCCAGACAGATAATGCCTCCAAATCTTCAATGCGTGAACAATGGCTGCTAACTCCAAATCATGAACCGGATAATTCTTCTCATGAATCTTCAAATGCCGCGAAGCATAAGCAATGACCTTGCCATCGTGCATCAACACCGCACCAAGCCCAATACGAGATACATCACAATAAATTGTATATGGCCCGAAACCTGTGGGCAAAACCAACACCAGTGCCGTAGTCAGAGCTGTCTTGAGCTTCTAAAAGCTCGCCTCACACTCGTCAGACCATCTAAACTGGGCACCCTTCTAGGTCAACCTGGTCATCGAGGCTGCAATAGACGAAAACCCCTCCACGAACCGACGATAGTAGCCTGCCAATCTCAAGAAACTCCGGATCTCTGTAGCTGATATTGGTCTAGGCCAATTCTTGACTGCCTCAATCTTCTTCAGATCAACCTGAATACCCTCTACTGATACAACATGACCTAGGAATGCAACTGAACTCAGCCAAAACTCACATTTTGAAAACTTAGCATACAACTGACTATCCCTCAAAGTCTGAAGAACCACCCTAAGATGTTGCTCGTGCTCCTCCTGGCAATGGGAATAGATCAAAATATCATCAATGAAGACTATCACGAACAAATCCAAGTAAGGCCTGAACACTCGGTTCATCAAATCCATAAAAGCTGCTGGGGCATTTGTCAACCCGAATGACATCACCAAGAACTTATAATGCCCGTACCGAGTGCGGAAAGCTGTCTTAGGGACATCAGATGACCTAATCCTCAACTGATGGTATCTAGATCTCAAGTCAATATTCAAAAATACCTTGGCACCCTGAAGCTAATCAAAAAAATCATCAATCCTCGGTAATGGATACTTATTCTTGATTGTAACCTTGTTCAACTCCCGGTAATCAATACACATTCTCATCGATCCATCCTTCTTCTTAACGAACAACACCGGTGCACCCCAAGGCGAAACATTGGGTCTAATGAAACCCTTCTCAAGCAAGTCTTGCAACTGCTCCTTCAACTCTTTCAACTTAGGCGAGACCATACGATACAACAGAATAGAAATGGGCTGAGCGCCTAGAGCCAAATCAATGTAGAAGTCAATATCCCTGTCGGGGGGCATACCCGACAGGTCTGAAGGAAATACCTCAAGGAACTCACGAACAATAGGCACATAATTAATAGAGGGAACCTCGGCACTAGAACCACGAACATATGCCAGATAGGCTAAACACCCCTTCTCGACCATACGTCGAGCCTTTACATAAGAGATAACACTACGGGTAGAATGACCAGGAGTCCCTCTCCACTCTAAACGAGGTAAACCCGGCAAGGCTAAAGTCACAGTCTTGGCATGACAGTCCAAGAAGCGTGGTAAGGTGATAACCAGTCCATCCCCAATATGACATCGAAATCAACCATGTCCAGAAGCAACAAATCTACATGAGTCTTAAGACCCCCAATCACAACTATAAAAGAGCGATGGACTCGATCTACCACAATAGAATCACCCACCGGTGTAGACACATATATAGTGGCACTCAAGGAATCACTAAGCATGACCAGATACAGTACAAAATAAGATGACACATAGGAGTATGTAGACCCTAGATCAAATAAAACTAAAGCATCTCAGCCACAAACCAGAACAGTACCTATGATAACTGCATCAAAAGCTTCAGCCTCAGGCCTGGCTGGAAGAGCATAACATCGGGGTTGGGCCCCACCACCCTAGACTACATATATGGGATGGCTTGCAACTGGCTGGCCTCCACCTCTAGCGGCTTGAGCTCCACCTCTAGCACCTCTACCTCCACCTCTAACACCTCTAACCCCACCTCTAGCTGGCTGGGTAGGTGGGCTGTGGAACATCTAGTTCCTGAACCATAGCACGGGAACCCTGCTGATGCGACTGCATACCCACCAATCTCAGACAAGCCCTCCGGATATGACCATACTCATCGCACTCAATACATCCACCTGAGTGTTGCAGTTGAGGAAATTGAGACTGACCCTGTCGACCTAAATAACCACCCCAGAAACTCTAGAACGGTGGTGCACTGATAAGAGCTGGCGGTGCACTATAGGGCTGCTGATCAGAATACTGCATATGAGAACCACGGCCACCTGAAGCACCGTGAGAAACCTGAAGTGCTGACTGAAAGGGCCTAGGAGGATGGCCTCTACTATATGAATCCCTGCCTCCAGACGAGGCACCACTGAATCTGCCTGAATGACGGGGCCTCTTGTCTGACCCATGACCACCTCCCTGCAACAGAACCATCTCCACTCTCCTGGCCACATTGGCCGCCTCTTGGAAAGAAATCTCACTCCCTATCTCCCTAGCCATCTGAAGACGAATCGGCTGAATAAGTCTGTCAATGAACCTCCTTAACATCTCTCTCTCTCTCTCGGTGGGAAGTATGATAAGAGCATGACGAGCTAAGTCGATGAATCTAGTCTTATACTGGGTAACAGTCATAGAACCCTGCTGGAGACGCTCAAACTACCTCCGATAGGCCTCTCTTTGAGTGATGGGGAGAAACTTCTCCAGAAATAGCTGAGTAAATTGCTCCCAAGTCAAAGCTGGTGATCCGACTGGTCTATCCAAGCAATAAACTCTCCACCAAGTCTTGGCGGATCTCGACAAGCGAAAAGTAGCAAAATCGACCCCATTGTTCTCTACTATGCCCATGTTCCTAAGAACCTCATCGCAGCTGTCTATAAAATTCTAGGGATCCTCAGAAGATGCACCGCTGAAAGTAGTGGGGAAGAGCATGGTGAACCTGTCCAATCTCCACAAAGTATTGGCATATATAGCTGCTCCATCACCGGTCTGAGCTACCACACCCGGCTGAATTACTCCAACTGGCTGAGCTGCTGGAGTCTGAAACTGGGAGCCATCTACTCCGGAGTGCGAGTAGCAGGAGTTTGGGCTCCTCCTCCAGCCTGTGAGACAGCTAGTGCTTTAGGAAGCAAGCATGCCCGAGTGAAACTCTCCATAAATCCCACTAGACGGACCAGAGTGTCCTGGAGTAGCAATAAACCCCTCTGGAACTTGAGCTGGGCCCACCAGAACTTTCTGGGCCGAAACCTCATCATCAAAGTCAACGTAAGGCTCCACCTCTGGTGCTGCTGCTCTAGGTTGAGTTCTGCCCCTACCTCGGCCTTGAGCACGGCCTCGACCTCGCCTCTACCCCTCGTGGGAGCTGCTGTTGGGGCTCGGGCTGCTGATCGGTGGATGAGGAAGCGCATGTTCTCGCCATCTGCAAAAGAACAAAGTAGAAATTCAATTAGCATTGAGAAACCAAACCGCATGATAAGAAAAAATAAATGTGAAGTTTTTCCTAACTCTGTAGCCTTTGGAGGATAAATACATATGTCTCTGTACCGATCTCTCAGACTCTACTAAGCTTGTCCATGAATTGTGAGACCTATGTAACCTAGAGCTTTGATACCAACTTGTCACGACCCAAATTTCCCACCCTCGGGAGTCGTGATGGCGCCTACTCGTGGAAGCTAGGCAAGCTGCGTATTGAAGAATTACTACCTCATTTGTTAGTCCTTTTTAACAATTTAAACTAACATGCGATCAACAGTAAAACATTAACGTGAAATAAAAACAAGCGGAAGACTTAATCTGATAGAATAACCAAAGCCAACATGACCATGCCAACATACGTCTCTACCCGGAACCCGGTGTCACAATATCACGGACTGCCTATGATTACTACATACAAGTGTCTGAAGAGAAAGTACAATCTGTCTCGAAAACAAATAAAAACAGAATACATAATAAGATAGAAGAGAACATCAGGCCTGCGGATGCCTGCAGGACTACCTCGAGATCTCTATTTGGATTAAAGGCAGCCACCCAAATGCTACTATCCAAGAGCTGCTCCGGGATCTGCACATAGTGCAGAGTGTAGCATCAGCACAACTGACCCCATGTGCTGGTAAGTGCCTAGCCTAACCTCGGCGAAGTAGTGACGAGGCTAGGACTAGACTACCAAATAACCTGTGCAGTTATATAATATGCAGCAGAAAATAAAACAGGAATAAAAAAGTAAAGATGAGAAGGGGTACATGCTGTGCGGGATTATTAATACCAATAGTAAACCCAGAGAAAAGTATAAGGACAATCTAGAATTTACAGCAAAACAATAAGGAACTCGTCACCAAATCTCTAAGCAAATCGTATTATCTATTGTTGTGGCGTGCAACCCGATCCATATCATTTATCACTATTGCGGCGTGAAACCCGATCCATTTATATCATTGTTGCGGGCTGCAACCCGATCCAACTATAATATTGTTACGGAGTGCAACCCGATCCAAATATAATATTGTTACAGCATGCAACCCGATCCAAATATAATATTGTTACGGCGTGCAACCCGTTCCAAATATAATACTGTTGCGGCGCGCAACCCGATCCACATATACAGTTCAATACCAATCACAACAAAAGTCCCGGCAAGGGATCAATAAAGAAACAATACTATCCCGGCAAGGGAATCGACCATATAAGTAAATACGTCCCGACAAGGGAAAATCAGCTATAACCAAACATGTTCCAACATCTAACTACCTCAACTAGCACCAATACCCAATCATAAGTAATTTCCACGAGGATAATCATAATCATTGCTCAACACAGAGAATCAACAACTTAGGCATCTGTAGTATTTATTCAGAACACAACAATTTCAATTTAAGACCCACGGTCATGCTTGACACCAATGTATAGATACTCGTCACCATGCCTATACGTCGTACTCAACAAGTAACATGTAGCAAATAGGACTCAACTCCTAATCCCTCAAGCTAAGGTTAGACTAAACACCTACCTCGAATTTTCACGGTCAACTCAAGCCTCAAACACCACTTTTCCTTTTGAATTCGGCTCCAAATCAATTGTATCTAGACATAATCGACTTAATAACATCAATAAACACTAAACAATCCAATTTCAATGCTTAATTATAGCTTTCCCATCATTCTTCCCAAAAAGTCAAAAATTGACCCTAGCCCTCTTGGTCAAAACACGAGGTTCTGACCAAAACCCGATCACCCATCACCCACGAGCTCGAATATACAATTAGTTCCAAAATTCGACCCCAAAACGAGGTCTAAATCCCAAATATACAAAAAGTCCTAACTCTACCCAAATCCCTAATTTTCTACCCTTAAGAACATGATTTAGGCCTAGAAATCTAATGGGTTTTAATGGAAATTGAAGAAAATGCGTCTAAGATTACATACTAATGGATTGGTGGAGAAATACCCTTTCAAAAATTGCCCAATTTGGAGTTTGGAAGAAGAAGTTATGAAATTTTGATTAAGTCCCGTTTTGCTTCTATTTTAAAGTCACTGGACAGGCCTTCATCGCGTTCGCGATAGGCCTGTCGCGTTCGCAATGAGTTAGGCTTAAATGAACTTCGCGTTCGTGACATTGGGCTCGTGTTCGCAGAGCTTTGACCCCTCGAGCCATCGCATTAGCAGGCCAGTGGCCGCATTCGTGTAGAACAAGTGAGAACCCCTCCCCCAGGCCAATTGCCTTACGTGTTTGCGAGTACCTGCACGCGTTCGCGAAGGGTACTCCCCCCTCAGCCTCGCGTTCGTGTCTCAGGCTTCGCGTTCGCAAAAAAGAAAACTGGCACCTGGGATATTTTCTTTACGCGTTCGCTAGTGGGACCACGCGAACGCGAAGAACAAAATCCCTGTGCACTGAACGACAAAAACCTACAACTTTCTATAGTTCAAAAACTTTCCAAAACCCATCCGAAACTCACCCGAGCCCTCGGGGCTCCAAACCAAACATATGTACTAACTCAAAAACATCATATGAATTTATCTATGTGATCGAATCGCCAAAATAACCTCTTAAGCAACGAATTTAGCATAGAAATCTAAGAAAATTTTCAAAACTTTCAAAGTAGGAGTTTTCACATCTACGGGTCCGAATCACCTCAAATGACTTCCGTTTCTTACCAAATTTCGCAGGCTCATCTTATTTCACATATAAGACCTGTACCGGACTCCGAAACTAGAATACGGGCCCGATACCATCAAATTCTAAAAGCTTTTCATTTCCAAAACTCAAAAATTTCCAGAAAACAATTTTTAAAAAAATTCATTTCTCGGGCTTGGGACCTCGGAATTTGATTTCGGGCATACGTCCAAGTCCCATATTTTTCCACAGACCCTCCGGGACTATCAAATCATGGGTCCGGGTCTGTATCCAAAATATTGACTGAAGCCAACTTAAAGATGACCTTTAGGATCATCACATACTGTCTCGTAGTCCCAAAAGCAAATGTGTAGGGGGATCTCCCGAAATATCGTCCCAAAGTAAATATGCAGGGGGGTCTCCCAGGATACCGTCTCGTAGTCCCAAAGCCAATATGCAGGGGGGTCTCCCGGGATATCGTCTCGTAGCCCCAAAGTAAAGTACGCAACTCAAAACAATGGAAATAATAGTTACATCAAGAAATCCTACAGTTTAGACAAAATGCAAGTCAAGGAAGAAGCATGAATCCACTAAGCATGCTGCACAGAGTTCAGATAAGCATTTAAGACACATAGACATGCTATTCTAGGCTAAACAGGATAACTACACATGCTAGTATAACTCCATTAAGGTGAAACATGTTATTATTCAGTAAAAATTGGGTTTTACGACAAATAGCCTGTGTACGCACTCGTCACCTCACGTACTGTCACGACCCCGGTTCGCCCTCCGTGAACCATCGTGACGACACCTAGTCTCTACGACTAGGTAAGCCTAACAATGCAGAAAATAAACCAATTTGTGAAAGAAATAATAAAAATGAAATAGTGAAGCAAAACAGTATTTAAAAGTGCCGCTCGACATACACAATATCAACTCTCGAAAACTAAATACATTTCCCAAAACCCGGAATCTCATGATCACAAGCATCACAAGCCTTTGGATGTCTACAAGTATCTAACTCCAGAATGTCTAACAAAAGAAAGGAAAATACAGAAGGGCCAATGCTAAAAAGGGGGAGTAGAAAGGGACTCTTCGGTCTGCGGACGCGGCAGATATACCTCGGAGTCTCTACAAGCGCCTCGTCTCAAGCGTGATGAGTCAGAGTGGAGGTACCTGGATCTGCACATGAAAAACATGCACAGAAAGGGCATGAGTACACCACATCGGTACTCAGTAAGTGTCAAGCCTAACCTCGGTCGGGTAGTGATGAGGAAGGTCAAGGCCCTATTGAGATTAAATAAAATATAAGATGTGACAGTATAAGAAAGAAGTACAGTTGTAAGATAACCATAAGAATCAATACAAGATAATAAGGATAACTACAACTAAAACAGAAATAGAAAACAATCACCAGGAATACCACTCTTCTCAAAGACAATAATCGGGGATCTCCCAGTATCCCGAGGAACTCTTAGTACCCTCAATACATGCCAGGGATCTCTTGGTATCCTCAATATATGCTAGGGATCTCTTGGTATCCGAGGATATCTTGGTATCCTCAATATACGTGCTAGGGATCTCTCGGTATCCCGCACCTCAACTCAAATCATCAATATGTGCAGGGAATCTCCCGGGATGTCGTCCCGTAGTCCCAAAGTAAAACACAAAGCAACAACACAAGGAATACTCAATTAAGCTAAATTTCATACCAAGTAAAACAGGTAATTCTAACCTAACATGCTTCACATAATACAATTATGGCAGTTTTAACAATAAAGCAATTAAGTAAATTAAACATGTTTTTCTAAGATAACAACATATTTAAATTTCAAGTAGACTAAGCAGGAAAGGAAAACACAATTTAAGCTACTTAAGTAAAAACAGGATTTTTCAACAATTAGCACACGTACGCATTCGTCACCTCATGTACAAGGCATTTCAATTACCACAATACCAAATCCTAAGGGGAATGTCCCTCACACAAGGTTAGGCAAGCCACTTACCTCGAACCGACTCAAATGTCAACCCGAAACCACGTTTTTGCCACTAGTACTCGACCCCAAATGACCCAAATCTATTCAATTAAATTGAATAATATAAATAACACTTCAAGTAACTGATTCTACAAATAAATTCTAAGCTAATACGTGAAATTAGGTAAAATGACCAAATGCTCCTCGGCCCACGTCTCGGAATTGGGTGAAATTTATATTTTCAGAAACCTCGTACTCTTACGAGTCTATACATAACAAGAACATTGAAATCAAAGTTCAATTGGCCCCTCAAATACCCATATTAAAGTCTCTTAATCTCAAGCCCTAATTACCCATTTTCCCCAAATTTTTCACTACTAATTAGGTCTTTAATCACATCTAAACGAGTTATGAAGTCAAAAATATTACCTCCAAGTGATTCCCCTTTGGTTTCCTCAAAAATCACCCTCAAAAGCTTCAATCTCGTTCCAAAATGGTGGAAAAATGAAGAAGGGTCGCGGATGGGCTATTTAAATACTGCCCAGATATTCCTTCTTCACGAACGCGGAAGGCCCCTCGCATTCGTGAAGCACAAATTCACTTGGGCCCAGATTTCTTCATCGCGAACACGATGCCCAGGTCGCGAACTCAATGCCACACTTCCTCCTCCTACACGAACGCGGGAACACCATCGCGAATGCGTAGGTATAAAACTCCCAGCTTCGCAAACATGGAAGACACTTCGCGAACGAGAAGCATAAATTCCTAACCTGCCCCAGCTCCTCTTAGCGAATGCGAGACCCCACTCGCGAACGCGAAGAAGGAAACCAGAACTGACTACTGCAACATTTTTCTGTAATTTCTAAGTTCCAAAAATGACCCGTTGAGCATCCGAAACACACCCGAGGCCCCCAAGACCTCAACCAAACATGCCAACCAATCCTAAAACATCATTCAAACTTGTTCCAATCTTTGGAATGCTCAAAACAACATCAAAACATCAATTTAGCATCAGATTCAATCTTAAGAACTTCAAAAACTCTCAAAATACGTTTTCGATCAAAAAGTCTATCAAACCTCATCTGAATGACCAGAAATTTTGCACACACATCACATTCAACACTACAGAGCTACTCCAGCTTCCGGAATTCCATTCAGACCCCCTCGGATCAAAATCTCACTATCGAGCCGGAAACTTCAAAAATTTAACTTTCGGCATTTCATGCCTAAATTAGCTACTGACCTCCAAAACACTATCCGAACGCGCTCCTAAACGAAATCACCCAATGGAGCTAATGGAACCATCAGAATTCCATTCCGAGGCCGTCTTCACACTGTTTTGACTATGGTCAAATTTCTAAAACTTAAGCTCTCATTTAGGGACTAAGTGTCCCCAAAACTCCCAATAATTCCTCCCGGCAACTCACAATAGCAGAAACAAACACGGGAAAAGTAGTTAATAGGGGATCGAGGCATAAATTCTTAAAACGATTGGCTAGGTCGTTACACTTACACGACGCTCACATATCACAACAGTACCAAATCCTAAGGGACACAAGGTTAGGCAAGCCACTTACCTCAAACCAAGCTCAATCAATTGATAACAATGCATTTTCCACTAATATCCGACTCTGAATGGCCCAAATCTAACCAAAAGTAATTACATACCATAGATATAACTATAAAAAACTAACCTAATTAATGAAAATCAAGGCTTTAACCAGAAACTAGAAAATTGCCCAAAAACATCGACTTGGGCCCACGTCTCGGAATCGAGTAAAAACCACAAAATATGAGAATAAAACCCTCAAACTTGACCCTTTTCTGCCAGCGATTTCGCTTTTGTGTGCTTCCAGTCACACCTGTGATGCCGCACCTATGGAAATTCCATCGTAGGTGCGGAGATGACTTAAGAGGGTTGGGTCCACTTCCGCGATAAAATGGCCGCACCTGCGAGTGCGCGCCTGCGGACATTGGTCCGCTTCTGCGGTCTTCTCCGCTCCTGTGGTCCATAAGCGCATCTGCGGGCATTGCAGATGCGGTATTATCCTCGCACCTGCGACCCTTGACCAATAATGCCAAATTCTCTTTTGCGCTTGACCTCGCGCACGTGCGATCCCGCACCTGTAGTCTCCCGACAGCAGATGCAAAAACACCAGAAGTCTGAAAACTTCAGCAATAACACAAGTCCAATTTTCGATCCCTTAAGCATCTGAAACTCACTCGAGGCCTCCGAGGACTCAACCAAACATACCAACAAGTCCTAAAACATCATATGAACTTATTCGAGCCCTCAAATCACATCAAACAATGATAAAAACATGAATAACCCCAATTCAAACTTAATGAACTTCAAAACTTCAAACTTGTACAACTGATGCCGAAACCTACCAAACTACATCCGATTGACCTAAAATTTTGAACACAAGTCATGTTCGACATTACGGACCTACTCCAACTTTCAGAATTGAAATCCGACCCCCATATCAAAAAGCCCACTTCTGGTCAAAATTTCCAAAAATTCAACTTTTACCATTTCAAGCCTAAATTAGCTACAAGCCTCCAATTCACAATTCAGACACACTCCTAAGTCCAAAATCACTCAACGGATCTAATGAAACTCCATTCCAAAGTAGTCTTCACACAATTCTGACTACAGTCAAAATCCTAAGGCTTAAGCATCCGTTTTAGGGACTAAGTGTCCCAAATTACTCCAGAACCACAAACAAACCCTCCCGACATGTCATATAAGCAGAAAAAGATACGGGGGAAGCAGTAAATAAGGATTGGGCTATTACTCTCAAAATGACCGACCGGGTCGTTACATCCTCCCCCTCTTAAAACAATCATTCGTCCTCGAACGAACATAGAGACATACCTGATGTGGTAAAAAGATGAGGATAACAGTTGCATATATCATGCTCGGTCTCCCAAGTCATCCTCGACCGACTGACCCCTCTACTGAACCTTCACTGAAGCAATGTTCTTTGACCTCAACTTTCAAACCTGCCTGTCCAAAATAGCCACCGGCTCCTCAACATAAGATAGATCCTTGTTCAACTGGGCTGAGCTGAAATTCAACACATGAGACAGATCACCATGATACTTCCAGAGCATAGAAACATGGAATACCAGATGAACTCCTGCTATACTGGCAGCAAGGCAAGCTCATAAGCAACATCCCCAACTCGTCGCAACACCTCGAATGGGCAAATAAACCTTAGGCTAAGCTTGCCCTTCTTTCCGAACCTTATTACGCCCTTCATAGGCGAAACCTAGAGCAAGACTCGCTCTCTAACCATGAATGCAACATCTCGAATCTTTTGATCCGTATAACTCTTCTATCTGGACTGGGTTGTGCGAAATCTATCCTAAATCACCTTAACCTTCTCCAAAGCATCCTGAAACAAGTCTGTACCCAATAATCTAGCCTCGCCGACTCGAACCAACCCACTAGAGACCGGCACCACCTACCATATAGAGCCTTATACGGTGTCATCTGTATGCTCGACTAATAACTATTGTAGGCAAACTCCGCAAGTGGCAAGAATGATCCCAAGAACCTCCAAACTCCATCACACACGCACATAGAATATCCTCAAGTATCTGAATAGTGCACTCGGGCTATCCGTCCATCTGAGGGTGAAATGTTGTGCTGAACTCAACTCGAGTACCTAACTCCTGTTGTACGGACCTCTAGAATCGTGATGCAAATTGCATACCCCGGGCAGAAATGATAGATAACGGCACATCATGAAGATTGATAATCTCGCAGATATAAACTTGAGCCAGCTACTTGGAAGAATAAGTAGTCATCACAGGAATGAAATGAGCTGACTTGGTCAGCCTATCCACAATCACCCAAACTACATCAAACTTTCGCTGAGTCTGTAGGAGTCCAATAACAAAATTCATAGTGATCCACTCCCATTTCCACTCCAGAATCTCTAATTTCTGAAGTAATCTACCCGGCCGTTGATGCTCATACTTCACTTATGGCAATTTAGACACTGAGCTACATATTCCACTATGTCCTTCTTCATTCTCCTCCACCAATAATGCTGCCTCAAGTTCTGATACATCTTCATGGAACCCGGATGAATGGAGTACCACAAACTGTGAGCCTCCTGAAGAATCCATTCATGCAATCCGTCTATATTGGGCACACATAGCTTGTGTTGCATCCTCAATGCACCATCGTCTCTAATAATGACCTCCTTAGTATCACCGTGCTGAACCATGTCCTTGAGGACAAGTAGATGGGGGTCATCATACTGACACTCTCTAATACGATCATAAAGAGAAGACTGAGAAACCACACAAGCAAAACTCGACTCGACTCAAAAATATCCAATCTAACAAACTGGTTGTCCAAGGCCTAAACATCCAATGCCAAAGGCCTCTCTGCTGCTGGTAAATATGCTAAGCTTCCCAAACTCTCTGCCCTGTGACTAAAGGTATCAGCCACCATATTGGCCTTCTCAAGATGGTATAAAATGGTGATATCATAATCCTTAAGCAGCTCTAACCACCTCCGCTAACACAAGTTAAGATCCTTCTGCTTGAACTGATACTGCAAACTCTGGTGATCAGTGTAGATCTCATAAGAGACACCATATAAATAGTGCCACCAAATCTTCAAGGCATGAGCAATAGCTGTTAACTTAAGGTCGTGGACATGATAGTTCTTTTCATGCACCTTCAGCTATCTGGACACATAGGCAATCACCCTACGGTATTGCATTAACACCGCACTGAGACCAACCTGCGATGTATCACCATATACAGTATAAGACCCTGAACCTGTAAGCAATACCAACACTAGGGTTGTAGTCAAAGCTATCTTGAGCTTTTGAAAGCTCTCCTTACACTCCTCTGTCCACCTGAACAGAGCACCCTTCTAGGTCAACCTGGTCATAGGTGCTGCAATAGATGAGAAACCCTCTACAAATCGACGATAATATCCCGCAAAACTAAGGAAACGCCGGATCTTTGTAGCTGAGGACGGCCTGGGCCAACTTTGCACTGCTTCCACCTTCTTCGGATCCACCTTGATCCCCTTACTCGACACTACGTGACCAAAAAATGCCATGGAATCTAACTAGAACTCACATTTTGAGAACTTTGCATATAATTTCTTTTCCCTCAAGGTCTGAAGCACAATCCCCAGGTGCTTCTCATGATCCTCCCGACTCTGGGAGTATACCAGAATGTCATCAATAAACACAATGACGAAAGAGTCAAGATAGGGCCGAAATACAATGTGCATCAAATGCATAAATGTTGTTGGGGCGTTGGTCAGCCCAAATGATATCACAAGGAACTCGTAGTGACCAGACTGAGTCCTAAAAGCAGTTTTCGGGATAGCTGGCTCGCGAATCTTTAACTGATGATAGCCTGAACGCATGTCAATCTTTGAAAACACTCTAGCACCTTGTAACTGATCAAATATGTCATCAATACGAGGCAAAGTATACATGTTCTTCACTATAACTTTGTTCAACTGGCTATAATCAATGCACATATGTATAGAACCATCCTTTTTCTTCACAAACTAAACCGGAGCACCCCAAGGTGACACACTAGGACGAATGAAACCCTTCTCAAACAATTCATGTAACTGTTCCATCAACTCCTTCAACTTAGGAGGATCCATACGATATGGAGGAATAGAGTTGGGCTGAGTGCCCAGCAAAAAATCAATACCAAAGTCGATATCTTTGTCGGGCGGCATGCCCGGAAGATCAGCTGGAAATACATCAGGGAAATCCCTCACTACTGGGATTGACTCAACTGTAGAGGTATCAATACATCTCTCACATAAGCTAGATACGTGCCACACCCCTTATCAACCATTTATTGAGCTTTAAGAAATGAAATAACTCTACTTGGAGTGTAATCTAAGGTACCCCTCCACTCTAATCACGGTAAGCCTGGCATAGCCGGTGTCATGGTCTTGGCGTGACAATCAAGAATAGCATAATGGAGCGACAACCAGTCCATGCCTAAGATAATATCAAAATCTACCATACTAACCAATAATAAATTGTCTCAGGTCTCAAAACTACTAATAACAACCAAAAACGACCGATACACACGGTCAACAACAATAAAATATCCCATTGGTATAGACACATAAACAGGAGAACTGAGAATCACGGGATACACCCAAATTCACACATAGGAATAAGTGGAGCCTGGATCAAATAAAATCGATGAATCTCTATGACAGGCCGAAATAATACTTGTAATGATAGAGTTGGAAGAAATTGCCTCTGTATGAGCAGGAAGAGCATAGTATCTGGCTTGGCCTCCCTCTCTAGGGCGACCTCTACCTCCCCAACCTCCACCCCGAGCTGGCTGAGCAGGTGGAGTGGTAGCTGGTGCTGTGATTATAGCCTGAGGACCTGGTGGAGCACGCGCTGCTTGAGAAGCCTGTGGAGGTGCACCCCTCCTAATTTTGGGGCAATCCCTCACCATATGGTAAATGTCTCCACACTCAAAACAAGCTCTCGGAGGGCGTGGATGTTGTGGCTGGCTCGGGCTAGATCTGCTAGACTGACCGCTAGAAGCACCCCGTGTAGGAGGTACACTAGATACTGGCAGTGCATGATAAGGCTCTTGGGGCCTAGGAGTAGTCGGAATACCACTGGCGGCTAGAAGTGTTAAATGAATAGGGCGACTCATATAGCCCCTACCATATCTATCTACAGCTGGGGCATGAACCAGTATAAGTGCTAGACTCTCGAGACCTCTTGGCCTTCCTCTCCTCTCTCTCCCGAGCAAGCATTCCCTCTACTCTCCTAGCAATACTCACAATCTGCTGGTACGAAATATCCATCTCCAACTCCCGGGCCATGCTAATCCTGATGCTGGGATGGAGCCCCTCGATAAACCGATGGACCCTCTCTCGAACTGTAGAAACCAAGGCCGGTGAATATCTAGCCAAATCACTGAAATGGACTTCATACTCTGATATAGTCATAGCACTCTGGCACAACTGCTCAAACTCGGCGTGTCATGCATCTTTGAGGCTCTAGGGAACATACTCCCTCAAAAATATATCCGAGAACTGAGTCCATGTAAGTGAAGCTGCCTCAGCCGGATTGTCCAACTCATAAGCACGCCACTACTGATAGGCTGCTTCTCTAAGCTGGAACACGGTGCCACTCGATCCGCTACGCCCATCGTACGGAGGATACGGTGGCACTCCTCAAGAAAAGCTTGGGGATCTCTGACGCCAGACCACTGAAAGTAGGAGGTTAGTACTTCTTGCACCTCTCGAGCCTACGCTACTACTCCTCAAAAACTGTTGCCATATCTTCGCGCTAAACTAGCGCAGGTGGAACCGGTATAACCTCTAGAATCGGATTTACCTGAACCCGCTGCTTTGGGGTACAGACGGCGGGAGTCTGTACTCCTCCCTGGCCTGAGATGTGGCAAGAGCAAGGGGAATCAACCCTGCCTAAGCTAGAGTACCGGACATGCTCAAGAACTGTGCAAGGGTCTCCTGAAGAGCTGGTGTAGTAGTAGGTATCTCAGATGTCTGCGCTCCGACTGGAGCTACCGGTGGCTCCTCTATGGCAGGTCATGTAGGTGCTCTAGATACACCACGTAGATGTCCTCAGCCTCTACCTCGTCCCTGGCATCTCATGGCTCTAGTAGGGGGTGCAGGTGTCTGGTCATCTGATCCGGTTGTACGTGTCCTCACCATCTGTGAGAGAATAGAAGACAAAAGTTTAGAATTTCGAAGTCAACAATTTCACACGACAAGGAATCAAAAGAAGTGAAATTTTTTCTAACAGTTCCTAGTGTCCCGAAGATAAGTACAGACGTCTCCGTACCGATCCGAGAAACTATACTAAACCTGCTTGTGACTCAAGACACCTATGAACCTAGAGCTCTGATACCAACTTATCATGACCCAATCCTACCTCCGTGAGATGTCGTGACGACACCTAGTCTCTACGATTAGGTAAGTCTAACATTTGTGGAAATAACCAAAATGAAAGCAAAACCTTTACAACTAACAACAATATATATTTAAATACTAATAGAAATGTTGCTCGGCATGTACAATAACCAACTCTCAAAATATACACAAAATTCTCCCAAGACCCGGAACACCATAAGTCACAAGCTTCTAAGATTTTCATTTAACTGTTTCTATACATCAATAACTAGAAGAAGTAAAGAAGGAACAACATAAAAAGAATAGAAGGGGGAATCCGAGGTCTGCGGACGCTGGCAGATGTACCTTGAAGTCTCCGGGCAGCATTAAGTACGCAACTAATAACGAGGCTAGTAGGAGGAAACTGGATCTGTACACGAAAAATATATGCGGAAGAGTAGCATGAGTATACCATAACGGTATTAAGTAAGTGCCAAGCCTAACCTCGGTCGAGTAGTGACGAAGTCAGATCAGGGCCCTACTGGTAAATATAAATTAAATAAGACAGAATAAAGACATCGCAATGTAATAAGAGATCGAAATTTAACAAAGAGAAAATCACAGAAGAATAGCAGTATATTACACAGGAATAATAGCAGGGGATCTCCCGAGATACCGTCTCGTAGTCTCAAAAGTAAATGTGCAGGAGGATCTCCTGGGATACCGTCCCGTAGTCCCAAAGTAAATATGCAGGGGGATCTCCCGGGATACCGTCCAGTAGTCCCAAAGTAAATATGCAGGGGGATCTTCCGGGATACCATCCCGTAGTCTCAAAGTCAATATGCAGGGGGATCTCCCGGAATACCGTCCCGTAGTCCCAAAGTAATTATGCAGCTCAAAATAATGGAAAAAAGTTACAGCAAGAAATCCTATAGTTTAGACTAAATACAAGTCAAGGAAGAAGCAGGAATCCACTAAGCATGCTGCACAGAATTCAGATAAGTATTTAAGACACATAGACATACTATTCTAGGCTAAACAGGATAACTACACATGCTAGTATAACTCAATTAAGGTGAAATAGGTTATTATCCCGTAAAAATTGGGTTTTACGACAAATAGCTCATATACGCACTCGTCGTCTCACGTACACGTTGCTCACATATCACAACAGTACCAAATCCTAAGGGGAGTTTCCCATACAAGGTTAGGCAAGCCACTTACCTCGAACCAAGCTCAATCAATCGATAACAATGCCTTTTCCACGAATATCTGACTCTGAATGTCCCAAATATAGCCAAAAGCAATTACATACCATAAATATAACTATAAGAAGCTAATCTAATTAATGAAATCAAGGCTTTAATAAGAAATTAGAAAATCACCCCAAAAAGTCGACCCGGGCCCACGTCTCGGAATCGGGTAAAAATCACTACTCGTACCAAAATTATCCAAATCCGATATAAAAATCGCAATCAAAACTCAAAAACTTAGTTGAAGAACTTCTCCCATTTTACCCCAAATTTCTCAACCAATTCCTTAATTGAATGATGAAATCAACTATAGATTAGTAGAATATAATCATAAATGGGTTAAGAATCATTACCCAAAAGCTTCCTCTAAAATTCTCTCAAATTATCGCCTAAATCCGAGTTCTCAAAGTCCCAAAATTAAAAATGGGATAAAACCCTCGAACTTGGTTCTTTTCTGCCTAGCGATTTCGCTTCTGCGGGCTTCCAGTCCACCTGCGACGCCGCACCTGTGGAAATTCCATCACAGGTGGGGAGACGACTTGAGAGGGCTAGGTCCGCTTCTGCGATAAAAGGGCCGCACCTGCGAATGCGTGCCTGCGGACATTGGTCCGCTTCCGCGGTCTTCTCTGCTCCTGCGGGTCCATATGGGCATCTGCGGGCATCGCAGATGCGGCATTACCCTCGCACCTGTGACCCTTGACCACTCATGCCAAATCCGCTTCTGCGCTTGACCTTAAGCACATGTGATCCCGCACCTGCGGTGGCGGTCATGCCAAATCCACTTCTGCGCTTGACCTTAAGCACATGTGATCCCGCACCTGCGGTATCGCCACCGCAGGTACGAAAAAACTAGAAGTCTAAAAACTTCAGCAATAACACAAGTCTAATTTTCGATCCGTTAAGCATCCGAAACTCAACCGAGGCCCTTGGGGCCTCAACTAAACATACCAACAATTCCTAAAATACCATATGGACTTAGTTGAGCCCTCAAATCACATCAAACAACGCTAAAAATACGAATCACCCTCCAATTCAAATTTAATGAACTTTGAAACTTCAAACTTCTATAACCGATGCCAAAACCTATCAAACTACGTCCGATTAACCTCAAATTTTGCAAACAAGTCATATTCAACATTACGGACCTACTCCAACTTTCGGATTCAAAATTCGCCCCCGATATCAAAAAGTCCACTGCCAGTCAAAATCTCCAAAAATTCGGCTTTCGTCATTTCAAGCCTAAATCAGCTACAGACCTCCAATTCACAATTCGGGCACGCTCCTAAGTCCAAAATCACTCAACGGAGCTAACGTAACCGTTGAAACTCCATTCTGGAGTCATCTTCACATATTTCCAACTACGGTCAAAATCCTAAGGCTTTAGCTTTCGTTTTAGGTACTAAGTGTCCCAAATCACTCTAAAACTACAAACAAACTCTCCTGACAAGTCACATAAGCAGAAAAAGATACGGGAAAAGCAGTAAATAGGGGATCGAGGCTATTACTCTCATAACGACTAGCCGGGTTGTTACATAAGTACTTATAAGTTGAGGCGAAGATTTACTCATGTTAATTAGCACACCACGATAATGAAGAAAGCATCTTTAAAATTAGATTTCACGTAATTGATCCTAATACTCTTCTGTAAATATAGCGATATATGAGGATTTTTACATGGCTAAAAAAGGGCCATGAGCATGCTGAACCATGTACTGTGTGGGCAAACTATGATCTCTTTGGATGACATAGAACAATTTAATTGGTTAGCAGATAATTTTACTATAGCTCCTTACTCAATATTTTTGCCTTGACTATTATGCTTTTCTACTTTGGACTAAGTTGTGTCAGCTTTGTTGCTTATATATTATTTCACTAGAGAATATATCCGCGCTTCGCGCGGTAAAAAAAATAAAAAATAAATACACAATTATTTTTTCATAATTTTGGTTGAAATATAAGAGATTAAAAGAGTTATGTATATGAATATGAAATAAATTTTGTAAATAGACACATAATTTTATAATCATACAAACCAAAAATATAAATCTTTATATTAGAAATGCCTTCTCGAGATTAATTGCTTTTTCTAAAACATTCAAGTGCCAGTTTTCTCTATTTTTCTATACATATCAAGCACAATAACTTATTATTTATATTAATAAGCGTTACCTAATTTCAAAAAAACTATTTGCAGCACATAATTGTTTTTCATTACTTGATACTTATGATGTATGGAAAGAAAATAAGGTAATTAAATGAACAATATTTTGCATTGTCATTCATCTAAATCGGACGATATATTTATTTTATGAATAAAATGATTATCACGACTTAAATGATTTTAATTTTTTAAAAAGAAATAATTATAAATAAGTGTTAATTTGGTTCTTGTATATACTACTATAGTAAAGTCGTTACTCAACCTTATTTGTGAGATGAACTTGACTTTGTTTTAAGGAAATTACTTAGAAAACTTGAAGAGCTTAACGATATGGATTCCTAGAAAGTTATTCTTATCCAAACGATAGAGTTCGCAAATTGAACAAAGAGGGGATGGTGTGACGATAAAACTGTACGACGATATATTCTTCATACCTCTTACTTGTTGGTGTCTCCAAATGAAAATGAAGGTATTAACATCAAACCCCGCATTCGGCTTAAAGCAATTATTTCTACCTAGAAAATGAGATTTTAAATTATAAATAATAAAACGTAGAACTAACATGCTAATAAGCATAAAGCTATAGATTTACTGGAAAGAGAAAAAATAAAGAGAAATAAGAACAAATGACATGCTTAAGAAAAAGTAGATAAAAACATACAATGGCCTGGAATTATTGTCATATTCAGATCCTCAAGCACCGAATTTTATTCTCCATTATTCTTGGAACTATTGCCATATTCAGATCATTTTCTACGTTTGGGTGACATAACGTATATGTATTTTGTAGCCGGAAAAAATAGGAGAGCAACAAATGAATTAACAAGAAAAAAAGATTATAATTAATATATATAGTACTAAAAAAAGGAACTAAAGTGAGGAATAGTCATATGTTTAACATTTTAAACTGTTACTTTCTCATTCATGGTGAAATCCCAAAGCTATAAGACTCTCTTTACTATTATTTTTTTTGGCCATAAATGAGAGTGTTAGGGGTCATTAATGGGGAATATGAATAGAATTCGATCATGAATAGAATCTATGCTTTAGTAATCTTGAAACGTTTGGAGTAATAAATAGGAATAGTATCAGTTGATGAATAGGTGCCTATGAAACGTTTGGAGTAATAATTGTTGAACTTATAATTTTTACAATAGCATAATAGGGAAATATCAAAAAAAAAAAAAAAAAAAAGAGAGAAAAAAGATAAATAGGATCCTTGGCCATATAGAGGTGTCAAGTCACTTTTTTAATTCTCATATATATATATATATATATATATATATATATATATATATATATATATATAGATAGATAGATTGGCGTTGCCTTTTTTCAAAAGCTAAGTCTACAGATACTAGGGTTTTTATCATACTGGGTCCACTTTGAATTTCCATTTCACACAAAGCAGTCGACTTGAATTGCTTAAATCCAAATAAAATAAAACTTTTTTATTTGGGAGTATTTATATTATCGTTTGAATTTTCACGTAATTAATTAGATAACTAATAATAGTTCCTTTGCCAAGGGCTCTAATAGTGCTACTAAGATAAACCAAAAAACAAAAATAATAAGATATCTTAACCAATATTTATTTATTTGACTTGGATAGTTAAGGTTTTTTTTGTGTGTGGGGGGGGGGGGGGGGTTGTATTAACAGAAGTATTTGAGAATATAAGTGGCATTTCAGTATAAGTGAAGCTAAGCTTGAAAGCGTTACTAGAGGAGTGCATGCAATTAAATAATCATAAAAGAAGTTGACTATTTTTCTTGAATTGCAATTTGGACATCAATGTATAAATAACTAACACATAATTAATTGGATAAACATGATAGAATTTCATCATTTTTCTTGTAGTTAGGACTACATACAAAAGTTTAAACAATTATAAATTGAGAATTGCATTCGAAAGTTTTAAAGAAAATTTTTACTTTTTCTTAGGATTTAGTTTAAACACTTTTTGTAGAACCCAATTTTTTTCTTTTTTACTTTTTCTGCATAATTGTATTTTTTTTTTTTAATTATCTTATATGTAAGCAAGAATAAATGTATGGTAGATTCAAAATTAAGTTGAGAAGACGGTAAATTTTTTTAGAAGATACTGTATAATAGCAACTTTCTAATATGCTGATAAAGACATATCTTTATTACATGACAAATATAAAAACGTATGCCATAAATAATTACATAAAAAAATTAGTTGCACTAAATAAAAGTGAAGTTGGAATGGTAGGATACAATTAACTAAGACTAACAATGAATGTGATAAGTCACCTTGTGACTCACGCTTTGTTTGATATTGTTTATCGGCGCATACTAAGTTTCGACCTTTAAATTTGAAATTTTAATTGGGTTACTAGCAACTACGGGTAGCTCCAAAAATATACTTTCATATGGTGTTTACACCAGATTAATGCTATAGTTTAAATCTAAGTGTAAAGTTAGAAAATGTTTGGAAAAATATTTACACTTCGCAGAAATGTTTTCACTCTTAAAAGCTATTCTTAATTATAAATGTCCACTTCTAGAACATAACTTAAAGAGACAAACAGCGGTGAAAGATAGTTGAACTAATAATAACACGAGTCCGGAACCTAAATATTGTTTTTTTGGACTCAAATTACCTTAACAGGTGTTTAAAAAAAAATACATTTCTATATATAGCGTGCAAAAACAAAACCCTATACATTAACGGTAACGTCTGCCATTAAGGTATAGCGTCTTTTATTCATACGCTATATGGTCTGACGATTTGACTGCCGCATATAACGTCTTGTTATTGTATGCTATATATAGCGTTTTCTTTTCATACGCTATACCCCAATTTAAATATTGTCCTTTGTCTTCTTCCCCGACCACCCTTTCCTCCATTTTTTTTAAAACCCTTTCTGCCCCCCCCCCCCCCCACTGCCCGTTATTAAAAAAAAATTGTGGGCCCCTCCCGACACACAAAAGGTTAAGAACGTAGGTCCCACATCGTAGTAGACCATTGTATTGTTGTGGTTTAACTTCTTCGTCTTCAAATTTTCACACAAAACACTCACTACATCGAGGTATTTCGATTTATTTTATGTCCAAACTTGTATAATAATGTATATCACTGGCTATTGAATGATTTTTCATGTCGTTTTGTGTTTTATTTGCGAAACTAGTGTGTTATATTTATCCGGACTTAGATATTAGTGTTCTAAAAAAATGTAAAATTGAGATTTAATTTTTTATGTTAATATCCGAATTTAGATGTTAGTGTTTCCATATCGTTTTGTGTTTTATTTGCGAAACTAGTATGTTAGCGTAGTAAACTGTATAGTATTTTAGCGTAGAATCCTTGTAGTTTAAGTATTTCTTGTAATGGTAGATTGTTATATATACTTTGTACAATTAAATACTCAAAATTATAAAATAAACACCCACAAAATTATCAAAAATTGAATTTGACACACATAAATAATCATGATAATTTGGTGCTACTAGGCCTCAAATATCGAGCCTGGAACCCACAGTCTATATATAAGTAAATACTCAAAATTATAAAACAAACACACACAAAATTATCAAAAAAATGAATTTGACACACATAAATAATCATGATAAGTTGGTGCTACTGGGCCTCAAATATCGAGCCTGGAACCCACAGTCTATCAGATGGGACTGCAGATACATGATTATGTCGGCGATCCTGCGGACTCCTTGCAGGATTATAGCCGTCGATTTGTAGAGTTGGCTTCCCGGACACTGCAGCGAGCCCGGGAGGATCAACGTTTGGCACACATGCCTGATTATGTGGAGCCAGAGCAATATGAGCGAGGCTCTGGTGTGGCACGAGGTGGTGGTGGCCGACGAGGTGGAGGTGCCCAACGAAGTGGTGGTGCCCGATGAGGCGGGGTGTCGGACGACGTGGCGGTGGGCGGAGAGGAGGTGGTCCCCAGCAAGGGGGCATTGAGGCCCCTACTGATTATGTTGTTGTCGATCTGCCGGGTGGCCTACATGAGACGGACATGCTGTCATAAAGCCTTGGGATGGATCTCACTCTAGGGACTTCGCAGGTGACCCCGTCGGGTCAATTATTGATCACGGGCACGCAACTTTCTGGAGTGGATTGGGATACATACTTTCCAGGCCCGTCTCCTGTTGCTGAGGAGCGGCCGACCCGAGATTTACATAGTGGGTGTCAGCTGAGTTATGGTTCATCATCACGTTTGCAGGTATGGTTTTCATAGTATTTAATTAGAATTTTTCTTTATTTTCCATAACTTTGTTAATTTCCTTTTTAAGGCTGAACGCGATGTTGACATGGCTGCGACAGATGATTACATTCAGGAGCCCGACAAGATAGTGATACGACAATTCAAATTGTTGTGACTTATTATGTACTTTTTTATTCTGAGCTTTTTATTCTTATGTAGGTTTCTACTGGACTGACAGCCCCTTCTTCCGATCCTGTCAGCACCACTGATGATCATGCAGCGGCGCATCCGGCTATAAGGAGGCGACTTGATGATGACGATCCCGATAGCGTACCCAGGCGGGATGCGATGCGCCTCAGGCCAACAGCTGCATTGAAGCACATTGGATGCGGGATACATTGATTTTATTCTTTTTTTTGTATTATATGTAAATAATATTTTTGTATATACATTAACAACAACTTTTATATAATATGTGCATTACTTTTTTATTTCTCCGTTAATTAGCTAGTTTCATACTACAACACAAACACAAGTCGTAAAGAAGTAAAATTCCATTACAATGACAGAAAATAAAGTTCATTACAACTACTTTAGCTTAATAAAAATGCACGACAACACACATAAAGATAAATTGATACACTAAACACATACATTTAGTCACTACCGCCCATTATTCTGCCCCAACCACTTAGATTGTTCTAACAGCTTATTTTTTTCTTCTTCTACCTCTTTAAGTTTCGCTTTCAACTCCACAACCTCTTTTTTAAGTTGTTTTTCACGTTCTCACTGTTTTAAACACAAATCATTAAGATCGTTCAACAATCCTTTGTAGTATTCCTGATGACAAGGTTCATCAATCTATACCTCAAAATCGCAAATAGGTTCGCCGGGAACCTTAAAATACTTGTTCAAACATTCCCAGAAGCGGCGTCCAGTGCACCATTATCCCAACAACTTTGCATCTGACATTTTTTTCCGCACTTGCACCTTGGGACATAAATACGCTGAGACATTTTTCTGTTAAAAAAACTTGCTTTTCAAGGAAGATTTGCTATTAGTTATTTTTTAGCGAAGAAAATATGTAGAATGAGCTTGTCATTTATAGGCAAGACAACACACATAACGTAGTATTTAACTGCGCTATATATAGACATAACGTAATATTTAACCACGCTATGCCTTGCGTGTTAAATGTTCTGACGGGTACGAAACAGCTTTATGCCAGATCGACAAGACAACACACACATAACGTAGTATTTAACCGTGCTATATATAGACATAACGTAGTATTTACTCGCGCTATGCTTTGCGTGTTAAATGTTCTAACGGGTAAGAAACAACTTTATGTCAGTTGGGCAGCTTTTTCAGATCGACAAGACAACACATATTCATAAATTAATCAGATTTATGAAAGTTCAATGTTGTTTCCAGTTCTTCCGAATATATATTTTTTTATTATCATTGAAAAACTAAAATGGATAAATTCAACTCATAATTAACAAACATAATTTTATTTTATAAATCTTGAAACATAAACAAAACAACTAAATGTTACAACACAAACTCATTGATAGTTAGGCACAATAGAAAAACATCCACCCCGAGCTTGATTATTGTTGCTACCCAAAGGACATTTTCGTCGGTCGTGTCCTGTTTGCGAGCATATACCACATCTGCGCGCATAAATGGTATCACTAATATCCATTTGGTTCCGTATACGCGTTCTCTTCTTCACCTGTATTCGACACAAATAGGACTTGCTACACACCATTTTAAATAGTTCAGGTGGCCAATAATGTTCTGCACCCACTAACTGTAACTGCCCACTATATGTGTTTAGGTACTTCGCAACACTATATTGTTGATCAACATAGTTGGTTACACCTAAACCAACTTGTTGAAAGCACTTGATGGCATGTGAGCAAGGCATGTGGTAGATGGACCATTTCCCACAAGAGCATAACCTTGTAGATTCATTTACAGTATACACATTATTACCCCAATTTTCATAGATAACGGTGCGAACTTCAAAAATATTTCTTTTGTTATCATACTGCAAAAATAAATGCCAATGCGCTCGTCGTCTATATTTCTCAAATCTCTGCATCGACACTGGCATAAATTCAACACCTCTTTCCATCAATGACGTTGCAGCTACAGGCCTTTCAACAAACCTCTCCGCCATCTGGTTGAACGACATCCGCACCATGGCTGTGACAAGCAATCCTCTTGCGGACTTTAATAACTCGTTGAAAGACTGTAACACATTTGTAGTCAGAGTTCCCCATTATCTACCACCATCCGCATGTAAAGTCCACTTTCAGGGTTATGTCGCATTAACCAACGATAGTCTGCCTCGTCTTCTTGCCTGATATATTTCATGTGCCTCCGAAATATGTTGTTGGTGGTCTGTTGCAACCATCCACATCAAATCATGCAGATCCTTGTTGGGATGTGCCTTCTGGAAATTGGCTTTAAGGTGCCTAACACAGTAACGATGGTAGGCATAAGGTTCTTGCCATGTAGGCAGGTTCTCCACAGAACTTAAGATACCACCGTGCCGATCAGATATTAGACAAATACCAGAACGCTGTTTGACAACGTGCTCTTTCAAGTGGTTCAAAAACAACGTCCACGTCTCTTGGCTTTCATTGGCACAAATAGCAAAAGCTAGAGGAAATATCTATCCATTAGCATCTACTTCCATGGCTATCAACAACTTGATATCATACTTTCCATAGACATGAGTGTCGTCTATGGATATTACGGGCCGACAATACGAAAAACCATCAATTGTTGGTTTAAACGCCCAGAACATGTAATTGAATGTATATTCTGGTTTACCTGGAATCTACTCAAGCTTCCATTCAACAACCATCCCGGGGTTAAACTGCTGCAGTGCAGCTATGTACCTAGGCATATCTGCAAATGACTTATCCCAGTTACTATAGACTATTTCAAACGCTCGTTTGCGCCCGAGATATGCCTTTCTTTTAGTAATGGTATGGTCATGTTCCTGGTGGACTGCTGTAATGCACTATTTGATTTTATACCTTATGGACGCTTCGATGTGTGGAATAAGAAGAAGAGAAATCAAGTCAATATCCAAGTTAAAGTAATTCCCGTTGAATGTGTCCATTTCGCATGTGTGGGTGGGAATGTATTTACCCACTTTCCACAGACCTGTCTTCTTCTTGCTCGCACGCAACATCCAATGACATGGCCAAAACCACCTGCGACAAATAACCTTGTATACAACCGAACTTGACTCCCATATCGTCATCTTACGACACTCTTTTACGTTATGCATTTTACAAGCCCTGCTTAGGCGCGCTTTAACAGGAAAAAGCATGCCCTTTGCCAGCACCGTTGGTCTAGACTCATCCCACATTGCTGTCCGAATTTCATCAAAATCCCTTGTGAGAGCTTCCATATCCGGTATGCTTGGCAAGTTATCAAGGTAAGGAATCTCCCTTGAATGAAACGATACTTGGGACTCGTACACTCTTCGTCTAGGAGGGTGGAGCATACTCTCTCGTCAAATCATGTCCTTCCTTCTCATCCTCCTCATCACCATTCTCACGAAGAAAGAGTGTCTCGTCTCCAGATTCATCAGCATTGTTGTCGTAATCACTGTTCTCTTCCTCACTTTGTGCATCTGCCAGATCCCGATTTAATACGTCGTCTTCGGGCAATTGAGTGAGTACATTTGGTTCAACTTGCTCGTTTTCACTGCACAATCAACAAAATAATAAGATGCTGAATTTAATAAATACTTTCCATATAGCCGTATCACTTCACTTACAAGTCGTAATGTGATGAAATTCCATGATAGACATTTTCATTTCGGTGATGGATCCCGGATGGACCACCATGATCCAACACACCAAAACTATGCTTGGGTTCAAAATTTGTAAAATTTATATCCGGCATGTACCCCCTGTTAAATATATGAGCGTTAATACAAATTCAATACAACAAAAATGTACATCGTAACACAAAGGAAAATTAAAGCTTACCACTCGTCTTGTAAATTATGTAAAGCAAGCGGGGATAAGTTTAAATCAAGGAAAACTCTTTCATCCGGACCCTGTCTGGCAAAAACTCCTCCAGAATAGCCACTCGATGACTGGGGGTTATCCGGAACCTGTCCGCCAACCTCATTGTTTGGAACGTCTTCGACCTTGACGTACATATCCAACATATTTATTACAAAATATTTCCGGTATTCATCCGAAGTCCTCAGAAAATCCCTCAAAGTTTCATCATCATAGATGTTTAACTCCGAGTAAAAAGCAGCCCCTTGCAGAGTGACGGAATACGGATATATTTCGGTTACTTTAAGTATCACTGAACGTTTCCTCACACCCATTTTTTTGCATAACAACGATATCAATTTGTCGTACTCTATTGTAAGTAGTAATTTAACATGACCCCGTGGAGATAAACTATACCTCACAGAGTTATTCTCCATCACAATCTCCCCCCCCCCCCCCCCCAATATAATGAAACTCTTATTCTACGCTCTTCAGACATTACGAAAAAAATGCGTCAGAATTTAACAACAAGAAAAATTTGAACGGGAGTTAGAATTTTATGTGAACGAATTTTTCTAAAATCCTAACCACTTTATATAGGAAATGGCTAGCCCGAGATATGGAAATTTTTTGCCGTATAGCGTTCTTTAAATATATGTTATACACATTTAAATTATTGTATTTGTCAGTTCACTTATTGGTGGGTCCATATTCAGGGTATATCGTTTATTTTTGGGAGTTATATGTATAGCGTATGAATAAAAGACGCTATACCTTAACGGCAGACGTTACTGTTAATATATAGCGTCTTGTTTTTGCACGCTATATATAGAAATATTTTTTTTTTAAAACACCTGTTAAGGTAATTTGAGTCCAAAAAAGATTAATATTTAGGTTCCGGATTGTCTTCAATCTGGTTTAATATGAAAAAAAATTCAATAAAAAATTACAAAAGGAAATTAGTTACACTTACTTATTAGAAAAATATCTTATATTCGTCAGTTCCAACTCATTTATCACATTATGTCGACAACTCTATAAACCTACTCTATAATTTAAAAGGTGTTATAAATATATTATATTATGGATGTTCATTTAGTACTCCGTTGTAAATAAGCTTCTTGAAGAAGCTTATCTATATGGGACTCCACCGTAAATATGTTTATCTATTTAGTACTCTATTGGAAATAAGCTTCCTGAAGAAGCTTATCACTTCAATACTCAGTTATGGATAAACATTACCCCCGGTAGAAGATTATCCATACCGGGTATAATAAGTTTATCCTTTCAGTACCCAGTTATGGATAAACATTACCCCCGGTAGAAGATTATCCATATCGGGTATAATAAGCTTATCCTTTCAGTACTCCGTTATGGATAAACATTGCTCTCAGTAGAAGATTATCCATATCTGGTATAGTAGCAGCTTACACAACAACTTCCTTTCTTCTATAAATAGAAGAGATTTCAGTTCATTATGTATATCAGTTTGAATTCGAATAATATATCAGTTTCTCTCTATACTTGTCTTTACTTTACAGTCTTTATTTTATAACACGTTATCAGCACGAGACTCTGACATCTCGAGCAAATACTTTGAAAGTATTAGAGGTAAGAACTTTCTTTTCCTAAATAATGTCAAATCTTTCTAAACTTGAATTTGTAGCCCTGGATATATCGGGCAAAAGCTACATGTCTTGGGTGCTTGATGCTGAAATTCATCTTGATGCGATGGGTCTGGCAGACACCATCAAGGATAAAAATCAGGCATCAAACCAAGACCGTGCCAAAGCAATGATATTCCTACGCCATCACCTTGATGAGGGCCTGAAAATGGAATATCTCACTATTAAAGATCCAGTCATACTGTGGAATAATTTGAAAGATAGATATGACCACCTGAAGATGGTCGTTCTTCCACAGGCACGTTATGATTGGACTCATCTAAGGCTACAAGATTTTAAATCTATCAGTGAGTATAATTCTGCTATGTTCAGAATTATTTCCCAATTGAAATTATGTGGTGATAATATTACTGATCATGATATGTTGGAGAAAACTTTCACCACTTTTCATGCCTCGAATATGCTCCTGCAGCAGCAATATCGAGAGATGGGATTTAAAAAGTATTCTGAACTTATCTCACATCTTCTTATAGCAGAGCAACATAATGGGCTATTAATGAAAAATCATGAAAGCCGACCTATTGGTTCTTGTCCATTCCCTGAAGTGAATGAGACGAACTTCCACCAAGCTAAACGTGGAAGAGGTCGTGGCCCCAGTCGTGGTCATGGCCGTGGTCGGGGAAGAAACCCCAATCATGGTAATAATAATGCACCAAAGAAGCCTCCTCACCACCAGCAGTGGAAAAGGAAGGAACAAAAGCATGAAGCGGTGCAAGCGCCAAATGCAGAAAATGCATGCTATAGATGTGGAGGAAAAGGGCACTGGTCACGTACTTGTCGTACGCCAAAGCACCTGGTTGAGCTTTATCAAGCCTCCCTGAAGAAGACAGAGAAAAATGCTGAAGCAAATTTTATTTCTGAAGATAATTTAGACTTCATGCATTTGGATGTAGCTGATTACTTTGCACTCCCAGAAGGAGAAACAAGTCATGTAATCGGTAGTGAATCTGTAGAAATGTAAATATTTTAATTTTTGTTGTTTGTAATAGATAGTATGGTTATGTAATTGTTGTACATAAATAAAAGTTATGCTTTGATAATGATGTTTACTATAATATATTTTATTTATGTTATTTTGAAGAATATGGATAACCCTCAAATTATGTTTGGATCAAAGACAAATCATGAAGATATTTGTGTTATTGATAGTGGAACAACTCATGCCATATTCAACGATCAGAAATACTTTTCTTATTTGCATAAGGAAAAAGCAAATGTTTCAACAATTTCTGGTAATATAAGTTTGATTGAAGGCTCCGGAAGAGCCATAATATTTCTGTCTAAGGGAACAAAACTTATTATAGACAATGCATTGTTCTCCTCCAAGTCCCGAAGAAACTTGTTGAGTTTTATAGATATCCGCCGAAATGGGTATCATGTTGAGACAATAGATGAAATGAACAGGGAATATCTTTGTATTACAAAGAATATTTCTGGCCAGAAATGCATTGTAGAAAAGTTACCAACTTTATCTTCTGGCTTATACTATTCAAAAATTAGTACAATTGAAGCACACTCTATCGTAAACCAGAAGTTTACGGATTCAAATACTTTTGTGCTTTGGCATGGCCGTTTGGGCCATCCCGGATCAATAATGATGAGACGAATTACTGAAAATTCGAGTGGGCATCCATTAAAGAACTTGAAGATTCTTACAAATGACGAATTTTCTTGTGATGCTTGTTATCAAGGAAAAATGATCACTAGACCATCACCAATGAAGGTTGGTATTGAATCCTCTGCCTTTTTAGAGCGTATACATGAGGATATATGTGGACCTATTCACCCTCCAAGTGGGTTGTTTAGATATTTTATGGTCCTAATAGATGCATCTTCAAGATGGTCTCATGTGTGTCTACTATCATCTCGCAACCTGGCGTTTGCAAAGCTATTAGCCCAAATAATTCGATTAAGGGCACAATTCCCAGATTATCCTATAAAGGCTATTCGCCTTGATAATGCTGGAGAATTCTCATCTCAAGCTTTTGATGATTATTGTCTATCCGTTGGGATAAAAGTTGAACATCCTGTAGCTTATGTTCATACTCAAAATGGTCTTGCAGAGTCATTTATTAAACGCCTGCAATTGATAGCAAGACCACTACTTATGAAAATAAAATTGCCCACTACTGCTTGGGGCCATGCTATCTTGCATGCAGCATCACTTATCTGTCTCAGACCGATACATTATAATAAATATTCTCCGTCACAATTAGTTTTTGGTCATGAACCAAATATTGCCCAGCTACGAATTTTCGGATGTGCTATATATGTGTCAGTAGCACCACCACAATGTAGTAAGATGAGACCACAAAGAAGGATAGGAATATATGTTGGGTTTGAATCACCCTCTATTATTCGCTATCTTGAACCATTGACAGGAGATTTATTTACTGCTCGATTTGCAGATTGTCGGTTTGATGAAACAAATTTTCCACAATTAGGGGGAGAGAAAAAGGAAATCAAAAGAGAAATTGTGTGGAAAATTTCATCATTATCTCACTTTGATCCTCGTACCCCTATATGTAATCAGGAGGTCCAGAAGATCATCCATTTACAGAATATAGCAAATCAAATGCCAGACGCATTTACTGTTTGAAAAGGATAACTAAGTCACATATCCCAGCAGAGAATGTGCCTATCCGAATTGATGTCTCAGTAGGACCATCTACTAGCATAAGAAATAGTGAACCTAAAGCACGCCTGAAGAGTGGTAGGCCTTTGGGTTCTAAGGATCGAAATCCTCAAAAAAGAAAATCGACAAATGATCAAAACGATACTATGAAGGGATCTCCTAAAGAGACCCAAAATCTGATTAGTTCTGAGATTCCTGAAGAAATCAATGAACCCGAAGCTCATGTGAGTGAGGAACTTTTAATAAGTTCGATCGGTGATGGGATTAATTTAAATTGATCTGAAATAGTGGTGGATAATATTTTTGCATATAATGTTGCACTTAATATTATGCAAGATAGTGAGGATCTTGAACCTCGATCTGTCGAAGAATGTCGACAAAGATCTGATTGGCCAAAATGGCAAGAGGCAATTCAATCGGAATTGAAGTCACTTGCTAAAAGAGAGGTCTTTGGACCAGTAGTCCAAACACCTGCTGGTATAAAACCAGTTGGTCATAAATGGGTTTTTGTGCGAAAAAGGAATGATAAAAATGAAGTTGAAAGATACAAAGCTCGCCTTGTTGCACAAGGATTCTCACAACGACCTGGAGTCGATTTTGATGAAACATATTCACCTGTTATGGATGCCATAACATTTCGATATCTCATCAGTTTAGCACTACATGAAAAGCTTGAAATACATCTAATGGATGTAGTTACAGCTTATCTGTACGGTTCACTTGATAATGAAATTTATATGAAAATCCCTGAAGGATTTAAAATGCCTGAAGCAAAATCTCAGGAAATGTATTCAATCAGATTACAAAGATCTTTGTACGGTTTAAAGCAATCTGGGCGCATGTGGTATAATCGCCTTAGTGAATATTTGCTGAAAGAAGGTTACATAAATGATGTTATTTGTCCATGTATTTTTATAAAGAAAATGGCATCAGAATTTGTTATACTTGCTGTTTATGTTGATGACATAAATCTTGTTGGAACTCCAGAAGAGCTCCAAAAGGCAATTGAATATCTTAAGAAAGAATTTGAGATGAAAGATCTTGGAAAGACAAAACTTTGTCTTGGTCTGCAAATTGAACATTTAGCAGACGGGATCTTTATCCATCAATCTGCCTATACAGAAAGGGTCTTAAAACGCTTTTACATGGACAAAGCGCACCCATTGAGTACACCAATGGTTGTTCGATCACTTGAAGTGAATAAGGATTTGTTCCGACCTCCAGAAGAGGACGAGGAACTCCTTGGTCCCGAAGTACCCTATCTCAGTGCAATTGGTGCACTAATGTATCTTGCTAATGCTACAAGGCCTGACATAGCATTTTCTGTTAATTTACTAGCAAGATATAGTTCTTCTCCTACACGGAGACATTGGAACGGGATTAAGCATATATTGCGATATTTAAAGGGAACTCTTGATATGGGTTTGTTTTATGCTAACAAAGATAGTGCAGACCTTGTTGGTTATGCAGATGCAGGTTATTTATCTGATCCCCATAAAGCTCGATCTCAAACCGGCTACGTATTTACATATGGAGGTACTATCATATCATGGCGCTCCACAAAGCAATCTATTGTTGCTACTTCTTCAAATCACGCTGAGATAATAGCTATTCATGAAGCAAGTAGGGAATGCGTATGGTTGAGATCAATAATTCATTTTATTCGAGAAAAATGTGGTTTGGAATGTGAGAAAAGACCCACAATTTTATACGAAGACAATGCTGCATGCATAGCCCAATTGAAGGGAGGATTTATAAAAGGAGATAGAACGAAGCACATTTCACCAAAATTATTCTACACACACGATCTTCAGAAAAGTGGTGACATTGATGTGCAACAAATCCGTTCAAGTGATAATCCAGCAGATTTATTCACTAAATCCTTGCCAACTTCAACTTTTGAGAAGATGGTATACAAGATTGGAATGCGGAAACTCAAATATTTGAAACAAGGTTTTCATCAGGGGGAGTAAAATACGCGATGCACTCTTTTTCCCTTACTAAATTTTTTTCCCATGGGGTTTTCCTTATAAGGTTTTTAATGAGGCAACTAGCAATGCGTCTTACTAAATATGTGTACTCTTTTTCCTTCATTGGTTTTTTTCCCACGTGGTTTTTCCTAGTACGATTTTAATGAGGCACATTATCTTTTAATGAACATCAAAGGGGGAGTGTTATAAATATATTATATTATGGATGTTCATTTAGTACTCCGTTGTAAATATGGGACTCCACCGTAAATATGTTTATCTATTTAATACTCTATTGGAAATAAGCTTCCTGAAGAAGCTTATCACTTCAGTACTCAGTTATGGATAAATATTACCCCCGGTAGAAGATTATCCATACCGGGTATAATAAGCTTATCCTTTCAGTACCCAGTTATGGATAAACATTACCCCCGGTAGAAGATTATCCATATCGGGTATAATAAGTTTATCCTTTCAGTACTCCGTTATGGATAAACATTGCTCTCAATAGAAGATTATCCATATCTGGTATAGTAGCAGCTTACACAACAACTTCCTTTCTTCTATAAATAGAAGAGATTTCAGTTCATTATGTACATCAGTTTGAATTCGAATAATATATCAGTTTCTCTCTATACTTGTCTTTACTTTATAGTCTTTATTTTATAACAAAAGGAAAAATAAGTGAATTCATAAAAGAATCTTGGGAAAATGCATAAGTATCCCCTAACATATACTCGGATTCCCAACTACACACTTTTTCTTTGCGGGAATTCTATTACCCTCCTAAACTTATTTTAAATGTAATTATTTGCACCCTTAATGCTGACATGACAAAATGTGTGTATTTTACTCTCCCAAAGGAGAGTGAGAAGCAAGAAAAAATGATTTTCAGATTATTTTTTATTCTTTTTTACCATTTTTCTTACTTTTTTTCATTTTCCTTTTCCTTTTTCTTTGTATTTTTTCTTTTACTTTTTTTTTCCGTTTCTTCTCTAATTCCGGCGGATATTCATTCACCGACGACTTTGTCTAACCGTTTTTCTTTCATTTTTTCTTTTCACACACAAATTAAACTCTCAAAAAATATCTATTCGTAAGCAAAGCAAAATACACTCAAATTTGGGGGGAAAAATTCATCATCGGAAAACCTTCTCATGTCGGAAAAAAATGATGTATTGAAATTTTAACTGGAAAAAGTTTTCTCAGCTCATATTCGCTTTTATTTCTTTTGCTCTTCCTCCCACATATAAATTACACTTTCAAGAAAAATTTATATATATATAAAACAAAACAATCTTAGATTGGGATAAAAATCTATCGCCGGAAAAAATAATTCGTCGGAAAAATAGTGTTTGTGAAATTCCGACGACCACCATTTTATGTCGCCGGTGACCAAAATAAAAAGAAAGAGAATGAAATAATAATAAAAATGAGAATAATAAGAAATAAGAAAAAAGGATAAGAAAAAGAAGAAAGAATAAAAAAAAGTACTAAAAATACATGTGGGGCGCGTGTAACTCACCACTTGCCAAGAATGTGGTTGTCAGCGTTAAGGGTGCAAATAATTATATTTAAAATAAGCTTAGGGGGATAATAGGATTCCCGTAAAGAAAAAGTATGTAATTGGAAATCCGGGTATAAGTTAGGGGGGTACTTATGCATTTTCCCAAGAATCTTCAAAGACACTACAATTTGCTTAACTAATAATGACTACAGATTTTTTTTGCACTGAGTGCAATAAATCATTACGCAGGAAAAATGATTTTGGCTAAAATTTGAACTTGTACATTAACTAATTTGTCTATAACAACAAAAAATTCAGTGCAATAATTGGGTCCGGGCACATCACGGGCCAAACATAACTAGTAGATAGAATAAAGGGAAAATGGCCAGATATATCTATGTACTATTAAAAATTGTCCACATATATCCTCTGTTATACTATCGGTTTAAATTTACCCCTCCCGTTAATAAATTAATAAAAAATATCCTTATTTCTAAGGGTGCTCCACCATGGCAATCCAAATCCAAAATAACCTCACCATCTTCTTCCCCTTCCATTTCTTCTTCCCCCCTCATACCTTGAATTTACGAACTTGGAGAACCCCGGCTTTGTGGGGTTATTCCGACCTTAACCAAAGCGATGAAAGAGGTTAATAATCCTCCCTTGAAGTACATATTTGTAGATTAAATAACAGCCATTGAGAAAGTAGCAAACAAAAGTTTAGCCCATTTTATTCCAAAAAAAAATGAGCAATGTATTTAAGATAATTCTTTGTCATTCTGGAAAAAAATCAAATCTTAAGTAAATAAAGATTATTCTTCACCACTATGAAATGTAAATGGATATATAGTCATTACTGACCCGTTTTACTTCGTTCATTAACGATGAACAACAAAGATCTCTGATGTCGGTTTTGTTTGTTTAGAGAAATATATGTTCATATGTATTTGATTAAATAAAAGTAATGCAATGTGGCGTGGATTTCTATAGCTAAAGATTCAATGTTTTCTAACTACTTGGCCACTACATTCTCACAAAAAATAGCATATGAGAAATTTTTTGATATTAGCAATACCTCAATATAATGGGGTTTTGTGATTTATTCTTTTAAGTCTTTTGAAAATTATTTATCCGTATTAGATTCAGAGATTAACAGTAATTTTGTCAAGATTTAAAAGAAAAATATTTGGAACCTCCGTTTCAAGGTATGAGGGGGAAAGAAGAAATGGAAAGGGAAGGAGATAGTGAGGTGGCATGCCACGTAGCATCCACCTCACCCAAATGTCAGATCATGTAGGATTTGGATTGTCATGGTGGAGCACCGGTAGAAATAAGAGTATTTTTTATTTCTTTGCTAACGGAAGGGATAAATTTAGACGAAGGGGTCGTTTGGTAGGATGACTAGCTAAAATAATGCATGCATTAGATGTGTGTATTAATAATACCTTGTTTGATAGACATTTTGAACCTATGCATTAGTTATACAAGCATTAGTTATACATCCTATTTGGTATTATCATATGCATAACTAATGCATAGAAAATCATGGTATTAGCAATGCAATGGGTTTTAATGCATGCATTAGCTTAGTTAAAGATAAAATTATCCTTCAAAATTATGCTTGATTAAAATATGCTAGTTACTATAGTAATGCAGGTTTAAAATAATCCAAATAGTGAGAAATAAAATTATATCTCTACTAAATAAATAAATACTTGGCATATATTTTTTTTTATAAATAAATTTTAGTTATATATTACAATATAGGTAAACAATCAAATACTTTTTTTAAACTTTTTCATATAAAAATATTTCTCAACATATGTTTATTTTAAAAAGTTAGAGTGATGGACTGTTTTTGAGGGCATTTTTGTAAACAAGCAATTCTTTTAGAAATTGTGCAATACTTTAATACATCAAACCAAACAATAGATAAGAAATATGTCAGCATAACTAATACCAGCATTACTAATACACCCTATTCAGCATTATTCTTATGCACCCTACCAAACGACTCCTAATAGTACAACGGAGGACAAATATGGATAATTTTTAATAGTACACGAGTATATGGACCTTTTCCCTAGAATAAATGTAAAAAAGAAATCAAGTGTTATAAAATAAAGACTGTAAAGTAAAGACAAGTATAGGGAGAAACTGATATATTATTCGAACTCAAACTGATGTACATAATGAACTGAAATCTCTTCTATTTATAGAAGAAAGGAAGCTGCTCTGTAAGCTGCTACTATAAGCTGCTGTGTAAGCTGCTACTACAAGCTGCAGTGTAAGCTACTATAAGCTGCTGTGTAAGCTGCTACTACAAGCTGCTGTGTAAGCTGCTGTACCAGATATGGATAATCTTCTACTGAGAGCAATATTTATCCATAATGGAGTACTGAATGGATAAACTTATTATACCCGGTATGGATAATCTTCTACCGGGGGTAATGTTTATCCATAACTGGGTACTGAAAAGATAAGCCTATTATACCCGGTATGGATAAACTTCTACTGGGGGTAATGTTTATCCATAACCGGGTACCGAAGTGATAAGCTTCTTCAGGAAGCTTATTTCCAATATAGTACTAAATAGATAAACATATTTACGGTGGAGTCCCATATGGATAAGCTTCTTCAGGAAGCTTATTTACAACGGAGTACTAAATGAACATCCATAATATAATATATTTATAACACTCCCCCTTGGATGTTCATTAAAAGATAATGTGTCTCATTAAAACCTCACTAGGAAAAACCACGTGGGAAAAAAATTCTAGTGAAGGAAAAAGAGTACACATATTTAGTAATACGCATTGTTAGGTGCCTCATTAAAAACCTTATAAGGAAAACCCCATGGGAAAAAACCTTAGTAAGGGAAAAAGAGTGCATCGCGTATTTTACTCCCCCTGATGAAAACCTTGTTTCAAATATTTGAGTCTCCGCATTCCAATCTTGTATACCATCTTCTCAAAAGTTGAAGTTGGCAAAGATTTAGTGAATAAATCTGCTGGATTATCACTTGAACGGATTTGTTGCACATCAATGTCACCATTTTTCTGAAGATCGTGTGTGTAGAATAATTTTGGTGAAATGTGCTTCGTTCTATCTCCTTTTATAAATCCTCCCTTCAATTGGGCTATGCATGCAGCATTGTCTTCGTATAAAATTGTGGGTCTTTTCTCACATTCCAAACCACATTTTTCTCGAATAAAATGAATTATTGATCTCAACCATACGCATTCCCTACTTGCTTCATGAATAGCTATTATCTCAGCGTGATTTGAAGAAGTAGCAACAATAGATTGCTTTGTGGAGCGCCATGATATGATAGTACCTCCATATGTAAATACGTAGCCGGTTTGAGATCGAGCTTTATGGGGATCAGATAAATAACCTGCATCTGCATAACCAACAAGGTCTGCACTATCTTTGTTAGCATAAAACAAACCCATATCAAGAGTTCCCTTTAAATATCGCAATATATGCTTAATCCCGTTCCAATGTCTCCGTGTAGGAGAAGAACTATATCTTGCTAGTAAATTAACAGAAAATGCTATGTCAGGCCTTGTAGCATTAGCAAGATACATTAGTGCACCAATTGCACTGAGATAGGGTACTTCGGGACCAAGGAGTTCCTCGTCCTCTTCTGGAGGTCGGAACAAATCCTTATTCACTTCAAGTGATCGAACAACCATTGGTGTACTCAATGGGTGCGCTTTGTCCATGTAAAAGCGTTTTAAGACCCTTTCTGTATAGGCAGATTGATGGATAAAGATCCCGTCTGCTAAATGTTCAATTTGCAGACCAAGACAAAGTTTTGTCTTTCCAAGATCTTTCATCTCAAATTCTTTCTTAAGATATTCAATTGCCTTTTGGAGCTCTTCTGGAGTTCCAACAAGATTTATGTCATCAACATAAACAGCAAGTATAACAAATTCTGATGCCATTTTCTTTATAAAAATACATGGACAAATAACATCATTTATGTAACCTTCTTTCAGCAAATATTCACTAAGGCGATTATACCACATGCGCCCAGATTGCTTTAAACCGTACAAAGATCTTTGTAATCTGATTGAATACATTTCCTGAGATTTTGCTTCAGGCATTTTAAATCCTTCAGGAATTTTCATATAAATTTCATTATCAAGTGAACCGTACAGATAAGCTGTAACTACATCCATTAGATGTATTTCAAGCTTTTCATGTAGTGCTAAACTGATGAGATATCGAAATGTTATGGCATCCATAACAGGTGAATATGTTTCATCAAAATCGACTCCAGGTCGTTGTGAGAATCCTTGTGCAACAAGGCGAGCTTTGTATCTTTCAACTTCATTTTTATCATTCCTTTTTCGCACAAAAACCCATTTATGACCAACTGGTTTTATACCAGCAGGTGTTTGGACTACTGGTCCAAAGACCTCTCTTTTAGCAAGTGACTTCAATTCCGATTGAATTGCCTCTTGCCATTTTGGCCAATCAGATCTTTGTCGACATTCTTCGATAGATCGAGGTTCAAGATCCTCACTATCTTGCATAATATTAAGTGCAACATTATATGCAAAAATATTATCCACCACTATTTCAAATCGATTTAAATTAATCCCATCACCGTTCGAACTTATTAAAAGTTCCTCACTCACATGAGCTTCGGGTTCATTGATTTCTTCAGGAATCTCAGAACTAATCAGATTTTGGGTCTCTTCAGGAGATCCCTTCATAGTATCGTTTTGATCATTTGTCGATTTTCTTTTTCGAGGATTTCGATCCTTAGAACCCAAAGGCCTACCACGCTTCAGGCGTGCTTTAGGTTCACTAGCTCTCATGCTAGTAGATGGTCCTACTGGGACATCAATTCGGATAGGCACATTCTCTGCTGGGATATGTGACTTAGTTATCCTTTTCAAATCAGTAAATGCGTCTGGCATTTGATTTGCTATATTCTGTAAATGGATGATCTTCTGGACCTCCTGATTACATATAGGGGTACGGGGATCAAAGTGAGATAATGATGAAACTTTCCACACAATTTCTCTTTTGATTTCCTTTTTCTCTCCCCCTAATTGTGGGAAATTTGTTTCATCAAACCGACAATCTGCAAATCGAGCAGTAAATAAATCTCCTGTCAATGGTTCAAGATAGCGAATAATAGAGGGTGATTCAAACCCAACATATATTCATATCCTTCTCTGTGGTCCCATCTTACTACGTTGTGGTGGTGCTACTGGCACATATACAGCACATCCGAAAATTCGTAGATGGACAATATTTGGTTCATGACCAAAAACTAATTGTGACGGAGAATATTTATTATAATGTGTCGGTCTGAGATGGATAAGTGATGTTGCATGCAAGATAGCATGGCCCCAAACAGTAGTGGGCAATTTTGTTTTCATAAGTAGTGGTCTTGCTATCAATTGCAGGCGTTTAATAAATGACTCTGCAAGGCCATTTTGAGTATGAACATAAGCTACAGGATGTTCAACTTTTATCCCAACTGATAGACAATAATCATCAAAAGCTTGAGATGAGAATTCTCCAGCATTATCAAGGCGAATGGCCTTTATAGGATAATCTGGGAATTTTGCCCTTAATCGAATTATTTGGGCTAATAGCTTTGCAAACGCCAGGTTGCGAGATGATAGTAGGCACACATGAGACCATCTTGAAGATGCATCTATTAGGACCATAAAATATCTAAACAACCCACTTGGTGGGTGAATAGGTCCACATATATCCCCATGTATACGCTCTAAAAAGGCAGGGGATTCAATACCAACCTTCATCGGTGATGGTCTAGTGATCATTTTTCCTTGATAACAAGCATCACAAGAAAATTCGTCATTTGTAAGAATCTTCAAGTTCTTTAATGGATGCCCACTCGAATTTTCAGTAATTCGTCTCATCATTATTGATCCGGGATGGCCCAAACGGCCATGCCAAAGCACAACAAGTACGTGACCAGTGCCCTTTTCCTCCACATCTATAGCATGCATTTTCTACATTTGGCGCTTGCACCGCTTCATGCTTTTGTTCCTTCCTTTTCCACTGCTGGTGGTGAGGAGGCTTCTTTGGTGCATTATTATTACCATGATTGGGGTTTCTTCCCCGACCACGGCCATGACCACGACTGGGGCCACGACCTCTTCCACGTTTAGCTTGGTGGAAGTTCGTCTCATTCACTTCAGGGAATGGACAAGAACCAATAGGTCGACTTTCATGATTTTTCATTAATAGCCCATTATGTTGCTCTGCTATAAGAAGATGTGAGATAAGTTCAGAATACTTTTTAAATCCCATCTCTCGATATTGCTGCTGCAGGAGCATATTCGAGGCATGAAAAGTGGTGAAAGTTTTCTCCAACATATCATGATCAGTAATATTATCACCACATAATTTTAATTGGGAAATAATTCTGAACATAGCAGAATTATACTCACTGATAGATTTAAAATCTTGTAGCCTTAGATGAGTCCAATCATAACGTGCCTGTGGAAGAACGACCATCTTCAGGTGGTCATATCTATCTTTCAAATTATTCCACAGTATGACTGGATCTTTAATAGTGAGATATTCCATTTTCAGGCCCTCATCAAGGTGATGGCGTAGGAATATCATTGCTTTGGCACGGTCTTGGTTTGATGCCTGGTTTTTATCCTTGATGGTGTCTGCCAGACCCATCGCATCAAGATGAATTTCAGCATCAAGTACCCAAGACATGTAGCTTTTGCCCGATATATCCAGGGCTACAAATTCAAGTTTAGAAAGATTTGACATTATTTAGGAAAAGAAAGTTCTTACCTCAGATACTTTCAAAATATTTGCTCGAGATGGTAGAGCTTCGTGCTGATAACGTGTTATAAAATAAAGACTATAAAGTAAAGACAAGTATATAGAGAAACTGATATATTATTCGAATTCAAACTGATGTACATAATGAACTGAAATCTCTTCTATTTATAGAAGAAAGGAAGCTGCTCTGTAAGCTGCTACTACAAGCTGCTGTGTAAGCTGCTACTACAAGCTGCAGTGTAAGCTACTATAAGCTGCTGTGTAAGCTGCTACTACAAGCTGCTGTGTAAGCTGCTACAAGCTGCTGTGTAAGCTGCTGCTGTACCAGATATGGATAATCTTCTACTGAGAGCAATATTTATCCATAACGGAGTACTGAATGGATAAGCTTATTATACCCGGTATGGATAATCTTCTACCGGGGGTAATGTTTATCCATAACTGGGTACTGAAAAGATAAGCCTATTATACCCGGTATGGATAAACTTCTACTGGGGGTAATGTTTATCCATAACCGGGTACCGAAGTGATAAGCTTCTTCAGGAAGCTTATTTCCAATATAGTACTAAATAGATAAATATATTTACGATAGAGTCCCATATGGATAAACTTTTTCAGGAAGCTTATTTACAACGGAATACTAAATGAACATCCATAATATAATATATTTATAACATCAACTTTATATTGACCGAAATATAGGCGCCGGCACGTTGTTTCAACTGTTCAGAATGGCAAGCAGCTGACACGTGTCGGTTTCTTCTTACGTGGACCAATGAACTACCGAAAACAGATCGTTTCTTAACCCTCTCCTCTCGTCCACGAATTTTGATACCCCGAAAACCCCTAGAAGTTTTTAGGCCACAAATTTGATCTCATTGCACACTTGGCTTTCCACGTACTTATTAATATTTAAAAATACATTATATATCTTCGAGATAATTTCAAAGCAAACAAAAAGCTTCTTTCCTCTCTCCCTACATAGATCTGTGTTTCCTGAGAATCAAACTAGGGTTTTTGGAATTACAGTATTGATTTTCCGGCAAAGTTCGTTCTCGATATTTATTGGTTTTCCGGTGAGCTTTCCGACAGTAAAATTATCTTAGTTTTTTAATTTTCCTGTATTTTCAGTGTTTCCAGCTTGTGAATTGATTTGTTGCTGAAAAGAGTAGGAAAAGTTTTAATCTGGAAATTATTGTTTTGAATGTTTCTATGTGATACCTCTTTAACTGATGATTTCACTTAGTTGAACTCGATTTAGCACTTGATTGAGAAATGATAATTTTAGTATTGTTAGTGTAAAAGGAAATTTGGCTCGTATAACAAGTTCACAGTGTAAAAGAAATGATAATTTTTATGAAGATAATAAACGACTAATTACTGTATACTAGATTCTTTTGTTAGTCTTATTGTAATAATTTAGCTAGGTTTTTTGTCCATAATAAAGAGGCGTTCCTCTAATTAATAAATAAAAAACGGTAGCGTTACCACCTTCATATCCACGCCCCGTTACTACTCGTTAATTGAGTTAGCAAATACCAGTGATTTATGAACACCGTTTCCTCTTTTTCTTGTTAAGCTGATATTTGCTCATTTTTCTGCTTGTTCAACCGTCTTTTATATTATGTCTGCGTGTTTTTAAGATAATAGATACTGTGAAACTCACATTTATTCTTTTCCCTCCTGCCAAAAGAGAGACCAAATGAGAAAAACAGACCATTGTGTCTAGAATCTCATTATTAGTGGCAGTCTTGTATTCTAATATTGTAGATTTCTATCTTCATGTTATTCCTTTTGCCTTGTTTCTTTTGTTTTGTTCTCGTTATTGCTTGTTGCTACTGCTATTTTCACATTTTTCCTTGTGCCGAGGGTCTACTAGAAACAACCTCTCTACATTCACGGTAGGGGCAAGGTCTGCGTTCTATCTACCCTCCTCAGACACCACTTGTGGGACTATACTGGGTTGTTGTGTCTAGAATCTTCTTGATTTTCTCTCAATACAGTAAATTGTCTTTGCCAAATTGGTATGGAGGCCTAGTTAATATACTGTAATTTTTTTTTACTTTTTTTCTTTTTTTTTAAGAATAGGTTAATATACCGTAAAGTTGTCTTTCAGTAGCCGTGACTACTCATAATCTCTCAGGACTTACAGGCTAGACTTTTAGTATTTTCTAGATTGGCATCGATCATCATTCTACTTTCATCTGGCTTTTTCATTTTTCAAATTTAACTTTATTAATTTATTAATTTCTACTCTTGATGAACACATTTTGACAAATATTCTCTGCAGTTACTACAGCTAAAATTCTGGTATTACAGCTAGAAGCTAAAGATGGGGACAAGTTTTGCGATAGTGATAATCATATAGTGCAATATCCTATTGTGGATGTGTTTGTGAATTCCTTCCAAGAGTGATAACTGTGCAAGGAGGTGGTTTAATCAAGTACTGTGGGAAATTAATCTACAGTTAAATATTGTAATCAGTGATAGGAGCAAGAAGAAGTTCCTCCACTAAATAGTAGCAGCAGCATGATGTTAGAAGAGGACTTATGGGCGGACGCACGTGATTTTGTGTTGCCTAATACCTGTGGCAAAAGCTCATTGAATGTTGGGACATTGCATCATTGCTTCAAACGTAAAAACGTAGACTCCATTGACAGTGACTTCTGCCAAAATGGCCCCATTTTGGACAACAAGAAAGCTGCCATTGGGGAAAACTCTTGTAGCTTTCCACTTGGTCCCATTTCTCTGGTAGATGATGATCTGAGTTGTTTTGACAACAACCGGGTGGATAAAAACACTAATGATCTCTTGTATTATAACTGGTCTGAGATGGGGAACTTTGAGGATATTGACATGATGTTCAGGTAATTGTTTTCTTCATATTCAATGAGGTGAAGCTTTCAATTGTCCTATGTTTTTTTTCATGTTTAAAAGGAGGAATTCTATTCAAACTAGTACTCACTATTGTGATGTTCTCCCGCAGTTGTGATTCGACATTTGGACTTGGAGCCAGCAATGAGGATGACCTTGGTTGGTTTGCATCATCAGATACTATTGAAGGATCTGGAGATCGATTGAGGTCAGATATTCAGTGTCAAAACTCAACATCCAGTGCACTGAAAAAAAACGGCAGTCTTGAAGTTTCAAGAACGGAGGAAATGGGCAGTTCAATTAGTGATTCTGGCATTAAAAGTCAACCAGTTAGCTATAATGGAAATTTGTGGCCCTCACAGAAAGATGAATTGGCCAATCTGAGCCATCTGTCTTTTGTGAATGGATCAAGTAATTCAGATTGCAAACTAGTACCTCTAAAGAAAGTAAGTATAATTCTGTCTTGGTGTACTTCAAATTCTTCTCTCTTACTTTGAGTTCTGTGTTGAGTTACTTCTGAGGTGGGCGTTTGGAGAAAGTAGAATTTTCTGATAGACTCCAAGTTGAGATGTTGACTAACAGTTAACTGAGGATCAGCGGTAGTGTAATGGTAAATTTTGAAAGTGATGGTAGTTCCATGTTACATGATCTTTCTCTGCGTGCGCGCGTTTATGTAAAATGAGATCTCATAACCTTAGCATGGGCTCAATTCATCCTGAAAGTGCGGTACCAGTATTAATTTAAATTCTTCTTCCTAGGGTGTGGTAACTTGTTTTGAAAATTTATATCATTCTTCATTACTTAATTTCTGATACGTGGACTTTCTAATTGTATATTAGGTTGATTGTTGAGTCGTCTTATCAAAAAGAATTGGGTGCATTCATCTTGACTGCTGTTGCATAAAGATAGTCAACCATGATTCCCCCTCTTTTTATTAATTTTGCTTGTGTGGTTCTCCACAGAATAATATAAATAAGAAGCACGCAAATCACCAGAACCAATCGGAAGGAAAGAGAAAATGTGTTTATATAGAAAATGATGTTGCCTTGCGTAACATTGATGGCCTTTCAGAAGAGAGAAGACATTCTACTGAGGCCACTGGACCTAAAGGCAATTTGATATCATCGGGTATTCCTCAGCAAAATGAAGCTCATGAACATGAGACTGGTTACTTACATAGTGGCGTTTCTTACATGTCTGATTACAGTCGTTCAGATCAAATTGTCCATCACCCAACTTCATCGATTACCAAATCTGGAAATGATGGTTCCATGTCCCTTTCACCAAATCATCTGCAGTGTAGGCAGAGCTCTCCTGATCCTTCTTTTCAGATGGGTACTATCACAACAAGTGAAAAGGTGGAGGAGAAGCTACTTCATCATTCTGGAATTAAGTTTGAAAATAGCAGTGATCCTGAAGGCATTAGCACGAGAATTCCACCAGAATTAGGTTCCTCAATTATAGCAGAGAGCACTTCCATTAGTTCTGGGTTGGATGAAGTAGCAGAAGAAACTGCTGGATTTCATCAGCTTCAACATGTCACAGAACGGGTAAGCGGGATCTCTACAAAATTCACATGTGTTTCAGTCTTGTTTGGTGATGAATTTATTAATTGAGTTGGAAAAATAATTTAAAGTTACATGTCAAACAAGTCTTATTTTGTTGGTCCGAGTGTCCCTCTACGGAAGTAGCATGTGTTCAAACTTGTTTGATGCGAGTTCATTACTTTAAGCTGGAATATTTTATTTAACCTTACATGTCCAACCGACCTTAGATTTGATGGTTCGAATCTGAAGCAAATATATTTATTGTTCTAGGATCATATTATGTGCTAGAAATATTTTACATCTTGCTGTGGTTATGGATATAGTATATTATAGGCTTGCAGACTTATACACACTTATACATCAGGGTGGTCTTTTTGGGCATGTTACGGTTGGAGATCTACTAAAGCTAAACTGTTTCATTTCTCATCATCTAGTTGCACACGTATGTTGCTTCTTTATGGGGTATCACCTCAAAAGCTTTTGTTTTATTTTTTTGAAATTTTGTTTTTTGTTTGCTTGAATTATCCCAATCTGAATCCTCTCCCCTCTGGCTGCGGTGTAGCAGTTAGCAGTCCTGCTGAAAAATTGACTGATTCGCGGTATTTTCATTTTTATAAAGCTAATTATGTTTTACTTTGTTGGTTTAGTTGGATATAAGGACAAAGCTCTGCATAAGGGATAGCTTGTACCGGTTGGCTCGGAGTGCTGAACAAAGGCATAGAGATGCTAATGTCATTAATGACTCTGGAGATGATAGAGATACAAGCCAAGCATTGACTTGCAAAAGGACAAACAAGTATGAGTATTTCTTGAGCGCTAAGGGCCATTCTTCTCAAAACATCTCATAATCTTGACTCTCGTATTACAATTGTTTTAATGTGCATGCATAATATTTTCTCAGGATAGCGCGTGATCTTGGCTCTTGCATTGCACAAGTTCTAATGCATTAAGTACTACAAGCTTTCTGTGAGCAGCCAGTTAAATGTGTATTTTGGCATCAAGTTTGAGCTTAATTTAGCTTACCTCACAGATGCGAGGTCTTTTGTGTGAATACCTGAATAGTATCCCGAATTTAAAGTGGCATCTGTTTAGTAGTGTAAGTTCAGAACTCTGCTCAATTCCTTTTTATCCATTAGGGTTTCTCGTTGATCATTTATGCATTTTGCTAGAAAACAGAGTTTGTACCAGGTTTGCCATTGGCTGGTCACTCCTGGGCTTCTTCAGGACAATAGGCAGTATGTACAGTACTAAGTTTTGTGATTAAGGAGCCCGATAGTACAGAGTAGAACTGTTCAGGTTCTATTATAAACATTAAACTGTGCACAAAAATTTAGAGAAATAAGCAGGAAGGGTGGATTTTAAATTACCGTTTCTAGTTTCCAAAGATTGCACCCTATGGTTGATTAGTAGACAGTGCTCTCAAGTCTCCACTACCCCTCCCCAGCCTAAAATGACTGAAGCAGGGTTTTCTGTTCAAGAAGTTATTGCTTGGGAAAAAGAAAAGGATAGACGGTTAGAAAATCGAAAGCTTATCGATTGTTGAAATTAATATACACGTCGTTGTAATTACGAGTCTAGAATTGTTAAGTTTTTATTAAGATACTGCTGTATATTGGAAAAATATCACGTTTATAGTGCTTGACACCTTTAATAGGTATGTCTTGTATTTGTCAAATTATCAAGTTTCCAATATATCTCTAATCTTCCATCATTTTTTTTCAAAATTTGATCATTTTTCATTTCTCTCGAGGTAACTCGAGTGTCTTTCTAAATCCTTAGAATGCAGTTCCTGATCTTTTTTGTTCCCCCCCTTTTCTCGTTTCTGGTATCTTAAGAAACCTCATGTTCACAAGTTTAGCAAGGTATCTCAATGGACAGGATGGTACTGTAGGAGCATGTTTTTTTCTGCCAAATAATGTTGGTAGATCTCATTTGTGCTTGTTTGGTTGACCAAATCATAGTTTTATGCTCAATCTTACCAGGTGAAGGAATAGGACTGTTAGTTCATGTTAGTGACGATTGCGGAAATTAGACATTCCTCTTTTTCTTTGTTTTGGGTTTCAGAAAGAAAAGGGAGAGGTAGGTAGTCAAGTTAGTGAAAAACTAAGCCAACAAGTTAGGGGATCTTCATTTTTTCTGTTTGGCTGGGTGGGGGGAGGGGGAAGTGGGGAGGTTGAGGGTCAGTTGGCGGACATCATAGGTGAAATTTTCATAAAGCATTACATAATTACCATACGTAATTATAGTTTGTCTAATTACCGTTCTTAGCTACTGTTCAATTGTTACCGGCTTGTATCACTTGTATTCAGACGCTCAACGAATACAACATGTGTCAATTGTATTTGTTCGAATGTAACTTGTATCAACTGTATTTGTTCGCGCAACGAATGCAACCAAGGCGAAATACATGGGTACTTCTTGCATCTTCTTGATGCCTTTTTCTATAAAACTCATTACTTCATCGAAATACATTGGTGTATATAAAGAATACAATATGTATCGACTGTATTAATTCGCACAAACGACTATAACCAAGGCGAAATACAAAAATACAGAAAAATAGAATGCTCTTGTAGAGAGTCGAACTCAAGACCTCCGCTTACTAAACAGGTGCTCTAACCAATTGAGCTACGAGAGCTTGTTGTACTCTTGTTTCAGTTCAAAACGATTGATCTACCTGTATTTGTTATAAAATTCAAATATAGCTAATTGGTAATTTTCTGAAAGTAAAGCTACGAATGACAAATACAGTGTATATGTTTGTTGTGTCGCGTAATTTTTCCTAGATTCTATTCTATTCGCATAATTTTTCCTAGATTGTAATGGCTTGTATTGCAGGTGGCAAGGGTATATGGACATGGAAAGAGACACCAATTCTTTAGATCGATCTATTGCACATTTGCTCTTCCTCAGGTCTTCAGGCTCATCTGTAACACCTGCCCCTGATTCCTTGGCTTGAGGTCCTCTTCCACGGTAAGCTCTTCTAATATTAAACAACTTTCGTGTTTGACATTCTGGTGGATCAAACCTTATCATGATAAATCAATGAACAGATCCATGGTTCTCTGAGTTGCCAGCTGGTGATGTCTGAGAACTTGATTTGTCGTGGAGAAATGCAGCTAACGAGAGCAAAAAGTTGCCGATAACTGACCTTAAATACTTAAAAAAGCTTCAAGACCGATGGTGGTGTCTGCATTCAATCATTATGCTGGCCATGTATAGGGCCTATCAACATTTTACAAGGTATTTTACATGTTTTTTGATGTTTTATTGGAGATGTTTCCAGTCCATTTTGTTGCATCTCTTTGAATGAGCTTTCACAATCAGTTTCTTTTTATCTTCACTTTGCAATCCATCTTTGTGACTACCACTTTAACTCACAGGATCCATGCACAATAATCCATTCTTCTGTATGCAGATTTTGAACACCTAATTCCATCTGAGAACTGAGCATTTTCTATAATTCTGATATCTTCAAGCCTTGAATTAGTTCATTACATGCCTTTTCCTTTTTCTGGTGTGTAGGCAGTGCATTTATATAAATGGTTCCTCTTTTCTTTTTCTTTCTTTAAATTGGGGACGTGATTTTGCTTACATGAAAACAACAAACAGATTTAGACATTGTTTGCTGAAAATTGTTGAAGTATTTGAATTGACACATATTGCAACCTGCAAGCCAAATCCAAGGTTGCTTGTTTTTATCCTTCCTCTTCTATTGGTGGGCTTATATTAATTTCCACGTAGATAGTGAGCTCAGTAGCTGTTTAATCAGGATTCAGGAAGAAGATAATGTAGCTGGGGAAGCTGCTGAACATGCTTTATTGGTTCTAATAGGTGAATGTGTCATCCTAAAGATGAAGGTTTTTTTTTCTTTCTGCAGTGAAGAAGAGTATGAAGAGCGTATGAATGTACAAAGGACAATTGCCAACATATCAAAGAGTGACAGCATAGTGGAGTCTACCTAAACATTGGTTCTACGTGGAGAAATAAAGGGTTGAATATACTTGCCAACCGCGACTCAAACAATTTGTAAATTCCACTCAATTGATGGCTTAGAGTATACTATGTTGATGCACAGACTATTGCGCCTTAGCTCTCTCTCTCTCCCTCTCCCTCTCGAACAGTCTAGTGTTGGGATCTTGGGGGTTATAATTGGCCTATGAGAAACATTGTTAGTGTAAAATGATATTATCAATACATTTGCCTATATAACTTACACGGTAATTTTTATTTTGTGTATATGGCTATGTTTTGTCATTATATGAGAAAGAGAAACATTGTTGTAACATGTAAAAGAATTTATGTGATATGTAAATTCTTTTTACCTATTATCATTTACAATTGTTTTTAATTGATGTGTCTATGCCATGCCATCATATGAGATACATTTTTGTAATGTAATATTTATCTAGCAAAACTTACTCGATAAAATGTTTTCACTAGAAATTTATCGGATAGATAGGGGATGCGGTAACTTTTTACAATGAAAAAATAATTTACGGAATTTTATGAGTATACTGCATTAAATCCTAAGTTTAGGGACTAATTGAAATTCGCACGGCTAGCATCGCATAGTTAGCTTGGTATTTTGGCATTGTCTATTTGGTTTTTTATGTCGGTTGATGTGTTTTTCTAGCATTTTGATTTTCTGAGCAGTGTAAAAAAAGTTTATTAATTTTTAAGTGACAAAAAAGTTTAGTGATTTTGGTGCAGTAAACAAAAAATTTGATGACCGTTCGTGAATTACAATAAGACTTCTGCATAACACTCATTTCTTATTAGTTTTCCAGCCAGTGAATCAGGTTCCGTCAAAGAACAGCGGTAAATATTAGACAATCTTACGAGGCATTGGTTGACTCTCTCCATTTTCCAGTCGTATCTTTTATATCCCATTTCTATATATCCCATTTAGGGGGTGGGTCGGGTAGCAGGGGAGGTAGAGGGGGCAAGGGAGCCTATAGGTTGAGAATTGGGTCATGGAACATAGGTTCACTAACGAGTAAATCCATAGAGTTGGCGAAAATCCTGCAGAAGAGGAAGATTTATATAGCGTGTGTCCAGGAGACTAGGTGGGTCGGATCGAGGGCGAAAAACGTGGATGGGTATAAGTTGTGGTACTCTGGTGTCCTGAGGGGTAAGAATGGAGTGGGTATCCTGGTAAATAGCCATCTTAGAGAGTCCGTGGTAGAGGTCAGGCGGGTGAATGATAGACTAATGACTATTAAGTTGGTGGTGGGTGAGGGTACTTTAAATATCGTTAGCGCGTACGCACCGCAAACAGGCTTGGATGAGGATATTAAGAGGCGCTTTTGGGAGGGGTTGGATGAGATTGTTCGTAGTATACCGCCTTCTGAGAGGTTATTCATAGGAGGAGATTTCAATGATCATATTGGGTCATCTGCAGGTGGGTACACTGAGGTGCATGGCGGCTTTGGTTTCGGAGAGCGGAACGAAAGGGGAATTGCGCTGTTGGACTTTGCCAAGGCTTTCGATCTAGTCATTGCGAACTCGAGTTTTACGAAGCGGGATGAACATTTGGTTACTTACCAAAGTTCGGTGGCGAAGACTCAGATTGACTATCTCCTCCTCAGGAGATGCGACAGAAGGTTGTGCGAGGACTGCAAGGTTATCCCAGGTGAGACCCTCTCAACGCAGCATAGGCTTTTGGTGATGGACATTTGTATTAGGATAAGGAGGAAGAAGAGGTCAGTACAAGGACGCCCCAGGATTAGGTGGGGCGCCTTAACTAAGGATAAAGCTAAGGAGTTGGAAGGAAGGTTATCGGCAATGGGAGCTTGGAGAAGTAGTGGGGACGCAAACACAATGTGGTCGACGACGGCGGACTGTATAAGAAAGGCGGCGAGAGAGGTGTTAGGGATATCTACGGGCCACAATGGTGGCCACAAAGGAGATTGGTGGTGGAATGCAGTTGTCCAAGGTAAAGTGGAAGCAAAGAAGGCGGCTTACCTGCGGTTAGTAGGGAGCACTGACGAGGAGGAGAAGAGAGAGAACAGTCAAAGGTATAAGGTAGCTAGGAAGGAGGCAAAGATGGCAGTGACGGAGGCTAAGACGACAGCTTTTGCTCGTCTGTATGAGGAACTAAGGAACAAAGGCGGGGAGAAGAAGTTATTCCGACTCGCTAAGGCGAGAGAGAGGACAACTCGAGATCTGGACCAAGTGAGGTGCATAAAAGATGACGACGGCAAAGTTTTGATGGGAGATGACTAGATTAAGAGGAGGTGGCAGACCTACTTTCATAAACTTCTAAGTGAAGAAGGGAATCAAGATATTAGACTTGGGGAATCGAGGAATGCCGACCGTCACCATGAATTAAGTAATTATAGGGACATTGAGATCGATGAAGTCATGAAGGCAATGCGTAAGATGAGAAGGGGCAGAGCTACCGGGCCAGACGAAATTCCGGTTGAACTGTGGAGGTGTGCGGGTAGAGCAGGCTTGGAATGACTTACTGCATTGTTTAGTGTTATATTCAAGACTAATAGGATGCCTGAAGAGTGGAGGTGGAGTACAATGGTCCTGTTGTATAAGAACAAAGGTGATGTCCAGAGCTGTAACAACTATAGGGGCATCAAATTACTAAGTCATACCATGAAAGTTTGGGAGAGAGTGGTAGAAATGAGAGTGCGAAGGACGGTGTCTATTTCAGACAACCAGTTCGGGTTCATGCCGGGGCGATCTACCACAGAAGCTATCCACCTTATTAGGAGGATGGTGGAACAGTACAGGGATAGGAAGAAGGATCTCCACATGGTGTTTATTGATCTGGAGAAAGCGTACGATAGGGTTCCTAGGGAGGTCTTATGGAGCTGCTTAGAGGATAAAGGGGTCCCGGTTGACTATATTAGGGTGATTAAAGACATGTATGCTGGAGCTAAGACTCGGGTTAGGACAGTAGGAGGCGACTCTGAACACTTTCCAGTTATTACGGGGTTGCACCAAGGGTCTGCGCTCAGCCCATTCCTATTTGCCCTGGTGATGGATGCACTGACTCATCATATTCAAGGGGAGGTGCCATGGTGCATGCTATTTGCTGATGACATTATTCTAATTGACGAGACACGAGGCGGCGTCAACGAGAGGCTAGAGATTTGGAGACATGCTCTTGAGTCTAAAGGTTTCAAGTTGAGCAGGACGAAGACGGAATACCTCGAGTGCAAATTTGGAGTTGAGCCGACGGAAGCGGGAGTTGAAGTGAGGCTTAACTCTCAAGTCATTCCCAAGAGGGGTAGTTTCAAGTACCTTGGATCGGTTATTCAGGGGATCAGGGAGATTGACGAGGATGTCACACACCGTATAGGGGTGGGGTGGATGAAGTAGAGGTTAGCGTCGGGAGTCTTGTGTGACAAGAAAGTGCCACCGTTACTAAAAGGTAAGTTTTATAGAGCAGTGGTTAGGCCTGCCATGTTATATGGAACTGAATGTTGGCTGGTAAAGAACTCACATATCCAGAAGATGAAAGTAGCAGAGATGAGGATGTTGAGGTGGATGCGCGGGCATACAAGGATGGATTAGATTAGGAATGAAGATATTCGAGAGAAGGTGGGTGTGGCCCCCATGGAGGACAAGATGCGGGAAGTAAGACTCAGATGGTTCGGGCACATTCAGAGGAGGAGCACTGATGCACCGGTGAGGAGGTGTGAGTGACTGGATGTAGTGAGCACGCAGAGAGGTAGAGGACGACCTAAGAAGTATTGGGGAGAGGTGATCAGACAGGACATGACGCGACTTAGGATTACTGAGGACATGACCCTTGACAGGGAATTATGGAGGTCAAGTATTAAGGTTGTAGGTTAGGGGAGAGTTGTGAGTATTTCTACAGCACAATAGAGTGAGACTAGCCAGTTAGGAGTTAGACTAAGAATGTCATTGGTCGTCTATTGTTGCAGGGCTTTACCTGCTAGTTTTACTATACCAGCCATCTTTTTCGTATTTCGTATTCTGTATTTCATATCTCTTGTATTGCTGTTATTTTATTATGCATATTTATGGTACTAATATATCGGCTCCTGTTGCTTTTTGAGCCGAGGGTCTCCTGGAAACAGCCTCTCTACCCTTCGGGGTAGGGATAAGGTCTGCGTACATATTACCCTCCCCAAACCCCACTTGTGGGATTATACTGGGTCGTTGTTGTTGTGGCAACAATGTCCTATGATGATAAAACAAACCTCGTTAAGTCGAGAAATTGATCTACGTGATGTATGATGAAGTCAACAGTAGGACCAAAAAAAAATTCGAACTCTCTAAATGAGTGTCTCATCATTAAAATTAAAGAAGAAAATCTTCTTTAATTTTTGTGCATCAAAATTCCTCCTCAAGTCCATACTTGGCTTCGACCACTCCTCTCAGAAACCATTTTTACCCCTTTAGCTTGAATGCACTTCTACAATTCCATCGAGCATGGCTACCTCTTACCAATACAAAATACAGTAACTCTGCCCACCAAGGCTTAGGCGGATGGAAGCATCACCTACTCTATTTTTTTGCTCAATGAACTATTTGCATTTAATCGTAAGATATCTGGATTTCTAAATTAATCCCTCGGAAAGAAACTGGCCTACTTAGATGTATTATTGAAAGAAAGTGTCTTTTCTAAGCAGCTGCTTTTTCTTGATAACTGTAGAACAGAGGAATGTCAACTCATCATATCATGAGTTACCTTGGATAAAATTAAACAGTTTTTCGTTTAACTTGGCTCACCATTTTAACATTGTCAAGAAACCACTGGCACTGTTGTATGCTTAGGCACTAATGCGTACGTTGGATATGATGGAAGAAAAGGCCAAACAATCATTAGCTATAACGAAACTAAAACAAGTGATCATTAACAGAAGCAATCCTTTCTATCTGAAGCACTTGTTGACTGCACGACTTCTTCCAAACAAAAAGTATCTAAAACCCAATTTCTGTTGAAATGTGATACATCTTGAGGAAAACGAACAAAGAGGCAACAGAACAAAGTGGTGGCACTTTAGCTTTAACGCCAACCAGAATCTACATCACAGGTTATGCACTTTAAACAGATTACTGCACAATTCCTAGATTCACTTCAGCCGAGTATATCTGCTAAAAGTACAAAGTTCATTGATTACGCCACTGGAGGACCTTACATATAACTGGACCAACTTGTTCTAGACTTGACTAGTCAAATTGCTGGCGGAGATGCATTTCTGTCTCGCTTTTCCATGATGCATGGGACGACTGCCCCTTCATCCTCTTATTCTTCTCCTTGTCTTTAATGGTAGAGCCCTTCTTCTTGACTGGCTCTTCGTCAGCGTCTACAGGGCGATCACTGCACGCTGGGCACACCATCCCTCTTGCGTGCGTGTATGTTTTGGGAATTCCACACATCAAGCACATCCTAATACAAGATGCATTTCATCAAAAGATAGTATATAAATGAAATTGCAATCAATACTTTTTTTTTTTATTTTTTATGAAGAAAACTGCAATCAATACTCTCACTAAAAGAACTAGCACACATAGTCACATTGTCATATAATGATGTATAATCCTAATCACATCCTATGCAACATATACTTCATCCAACAGAAAGAGAAAAAGAATTCCTTCAGCAGTCTGTAGAAAAAGAACTAATACATACTAGGTGAAATAGAGGAACGGTTGTTACTTTGCAGGACTGCCCTACCCCGGAGGGAACAAAAATTGTAATGGGGTTCACAGCAATGAACACTTTTAGAAAAATTTGAGCTAATGCATCTAGTCGTCTACGGCCAAATTCATCACTAGTCCAACACAACAAAGGGTGAACCAGGATGAGAAAAGTATGAGTCCACCACTTGACATATTTCCTCTGCCATTTTTGGTTAGGGAAACACAAGTACGGTAGCCAAGATGGGCAGCGTGAACTCGTGACACTTGAATTGCAGGTACCACACATAGGAATAGCCACAGTAAATCACTAAAATCTATCACCTCTCAGAGAGTTCAAGATAAATATGAAGTGTTGAAAAGCAAAATCTTATGTGCACGATAACCTATCTCCAAAAAAAAAAAAAACTTACTTGCAGGATAAAATCATGCTAGAATAGGTATTATGTATCCAATGGTTATGTATTTATGTTTTTCTGAGCACTCCGCATGCCAGCTATCGATAATCTTATATACACCACAGATGAAAACAAACAAAAAACACTTCTTGCAGAATCAGTAGCTGCTCCTCTATAAGTTGTCAACCTAAATTTGGTTCCAAACTTATCAACAACTATAGAATTACACAAATGAACTGAGTATTGGTTTAATAGATCCAGTCCAACCATCAAGCATGATCCTTTTTCTTTTTCCTTTTTACGATTTCTCTTGGTGCTAAGAGTCCAAATTGAAAACAATTTGGGAAGTTTTCAGCTTAAGAACAGAAAGATAAAATCTCACAAGTCATCACCACTTAATAAAAGGAGAGATACATTAAAAGCTGAATCAAGAAAAATATTATAAATAGCAGTGATTTTCTCTTTAATTGATAACAGAAACTGCACCATAAATTAGTCTCGTCACAGTGTCTAAGCGTTAAAGCAAATTGTAAATTCAGTACAATTAACAAAGCAAATGATTAACTTAGTGCAAAGTGATTATTCCAGACAGCAAAAAATTGTCTGGACTTAGAGCTTGAATGCAATCAATCTCAGTCGCCTCCCTGCCCTTCCTTCTAGGCAGGCAGGGTCACCCACAGGAAAAACATAGGTAAGAGTTTTTAATAGCTTGATTAACAAAACTGAGATTCAAAGGATAACAAAATACTAAACACTTCTGCAACCACATACTACACATGAAAGTGCACGCAGGAAGTCTTACAAGGATGCTATTTTTTTTTCAGTCCACTGATTTTTATGTTCAACCTTCTCAAACAGTCAAGGTAATAAAAGGTGAAGTCTCTAAATCTTCACCAAACTGTTATGTTCAATATATACTGCATCTACCTCAAAAAGCTCACAGCAATAAACCAACCAAAAACAAATTACGCTCTTCACTGGATCCAACAGCTGCACCTTTGTAAAAAGCATCTTCTGTTTACTTATGATTCAAATGGATACAGCAGCTATAAATCTGGTGTCTATGGTAGGATTGTTTATCTTATTTAGTAAACCCCCTCCATCCGCTTTTTATGTCTTCAATTTTCACCATCGCACAGCTTAATAACTTAGTTTGACTTATACATTGTGTTAATAATAGTATAAAAATGTTAAATTAAGTACTGGAGCTTGATTATATGGTTAGGAAAGGACTAACACATCACATTGTAGCTCAAACTTAAGCGTTAAATGCATCTGAAATCTCGAGATAGTGAAAGGTGTATGAAATATTAAAACCTCTAGTAGTGTGTCAACTATCAAAAGTATCTAGTCGTACAAGTATTTCGAATATTAACGACATTCTGAAAAATAAATTGTCTCATCCAGTGTTTTTAGAAGTGAAAAACACAAAAATGACAAGGTCCATGGAGTTTGAAGTGTAAAACGAGAGGTGAAGTCCATACTTCACTAAAGTGAACCGCACAAGTTATGGAAAATTTAAAAAACCAAACATATATAACTAATTCTAGCATTCCGTTTACAATTATACTGATATTAATCCAAATCACAAAGTTGAGATTCAGATAATGGACCCCTCAATTGAAATGATAATCCATACCTCAGAAGCTCTGCTGCATCTTCTGCACCAGGATAGCTCGCACTTGGCACAGGTTTGCCTCCTTGTAAAGTGCCAACAGAAACACTTGCTTGACCAGTGGCTGTCCTTGGGATGCTCCCATCGACATCACTTCTGACCCTCTCATGTATCCCTACTAACTGAGCCTTTGACTCCACTACAGCACCTATAAGGGTGAAAGATAGAAAAGGAAAATGTACAAACCGTCTGTGACCATTAGCGATTCTCCTTTATTGTCACAAAGATGACTAAACAAAAGAATAGGAACAAAAAGCGTGATGGTAGTCGACAAAATTATTCAATTAAAGATACTTCCTAGAGCAAAAAATTGACATGCCCCATTTTAAAGAAAAGATTGTCAGCATATCACTGTCAGAGAAATAGAGCTTTTCTTGCCTCGAGGGAAATCAATAATGGGCTACAAGTGGGTCTATAAAGTCAACAAAAAGTTGATGGAGCATTTGACGACTTGAAGGCTATATTGGTGGCCAAAGGATAAACATATTGAGTTGAACCCCTTTAGAGATGGGTTCTCTATCTTAGATTATTAAACACCGTGTTCATGAAAAAGTAGAAACATTGGACTGCAGACTCTATTTCTATAAGCTATTTAAGTTGCATTCACTTTGGGTTACCTATGTTATGACTACCGGATAACTCTCCCCGACAAGGCTTAGCTAGATGGAAAGAAATCACCTAGGGTTTCTTATCTCTGCTGGAATGTGAACCCCGATTTTCCAGGTTTTCACCCACCTCATTGATCACTAGGCTACACCCTTGGTTACCAGGCCATACTAATAGCTGATGTTAAATGATAAATTGTTCAAGGGACATTGTATAATTACAACACCGTAAATACCATCATATATACAATAAAAAGAAGTGTCAGGAGCTAGAAAAGTACCAGCTGGTAAATCATTCTTGTTTCTGCTGTACTTACGGCGACCGTGTCGCTGCCCCTCCACTTCCTTTCCAGCTTCTTCAACACTGTTGTTCAAAAACTGCGGCGGCCCTGAAATCTCCAATAATTTCCAAACATAAATGTTTCACACCGCACTTCACATTACAACAAAATAACATAAAAAAGATAATACTAATAAAAGGAATTTAAGGAAATTTTACTTCGGAAAAGGCAGCAAGAGCTGAAGGAAGCGAAGAAGATGAAGCAGGGTTAGGGTCAAAAATGGGTTTGTAACGATTTTTTTGTGGAATAACGTCGTCGTTTTCCTCGTCGGAGGATGATTTCTGGTACTGAGGTTCTTCTTGTTCTTCTTCCTCCTCCGCCGAGGAGTAGCCTTGTATGAGAGACAAACTCATCGCTACCGGCCGGCAGGATCTGAAAAAGATCCGAACTACAGACCCGAGCTCGATCTTCGAGTTTAGAGTTGACACTAGTACTCTAGCAGGCTGTAGTAGCTGCCAATTATCGTTTTGCCCCTTCAGAAGTCACAGAATGTACGAATAAATTTGCAAAAATTGTCCTCAAACTATAATAAAAGCTGTTTTTGTACCAAGCTAATTAGCTAAGGCTCGCATGTGGGCCGGTAAGGCCCGGGTCTGCGAGTCCATATGGGTAGTGGGCCTAATCGTTTAAGCCCAGGACCAGGGGAGGTGCAGGCCTAAGTGGGTCGGTTCATTGAAGAAGCCCAGCCCGGGCCCGCGAGTCCATATGGGCAGTGGGCCTAAACGGGCCTAACCGTTTAAGCCCGGGATCAGGGGAGATGCAGGCCCAAGTGGGTTGGTTCATTGAAGAAGCCTGTTAGGACCGGGACCATTTGGACCCGGAACCGGGTCCTAAGTGGGCCGGTTCAACCGGTCCTAAACGGGCTCAAACAGGCCCAACAACTACTTTTTTTAAAAAAAAATCCAATTTTTTTTAGCCGTTGCAACATCTAAAAAATGGTCGTTGGCCTGGAAAAATAGCTGTTTGGGCTTTTTAAAATAGCCATTTAACACCCCAACTTTGTTTTAACCCCAAACATTTTATAATTACACTTTTTTTCCTATTTTCAACTATAAATACCCCCTCATTCTTTTATTTTTCTCACAAAATCATCAATCTCTCTCATTTCTCAAAATCAAATTGAAGTATTCAAGTCTTCGCTCATCTCTCATTTCTCAAACTCAAATTCTTAATTCAAGTTAAATCATGCCCGGTGATTCTAGATTGCGCCCATTTATTTTGGAACACTTTAATGTGGTAGAAGAAAATGAAGAAGTTTACATAATAAAGTGCAAGAACTCTGGTCGAGTCTACACTCATCGTCCAAAGTTGGAGGGCACCGACTGTTTATGGAGGCATATAAAGAGTTGTCTTGCGCGTTCTCCAGATATTCGTATTTAAGATTTTAAGTTGATTTGAGACAATTTGTGTTATTTTAAAATTATTAGACGTATTATGCTTAATGTTTTAGTTTGTTAAATTAATTTGAAGTATTATGTTGAAGTATTAGATTAAGCTATATAATTTACAATAAATTGCCTTAAATAAAAAAAAATTAAAAAAAAGCCAGGCCTACATATATATATATATATATATATATATATATATATATATATATATATATATATATATATATATATATAGTATATATGTATATAGACTATATCTATATCTATAATATATATTTTCTATAGACTATATCTATATTTATAATATACATATATACTATATAAATTGCTTATATGTATATATATATATACATATACATACATACATACACACATATATATATATATATAAGCTATATAATTTACAAGAAATTACCTTAGATAAATATTTTTAAAAAAAAAAAGCCAGGCACACTTAGGCCCTGTAACGACCCGACCGGTCGTTTCATGAGTTATCGCTCCGTTTTCCCATTTCTACTTCTTATTGTCTTGTTCATCTGTATTAAGGTTGTAGGTTAGGGGAGAGTTGTGAATATTTCTACAGCACAATAGAGTGAGACTAGCCAGTTAGGAGTTAGAATAAGAATGCCATTGGTCGTCTAGTGATGCGGGGCTTTACCTGCTAGTTTTTACTATACCAGCCATCTTTTTCGTATTTCATATTCGGTACTTCATATCTATTGTATTGTATTACTGTTATTTTATTATGCATTTTTATGGTTCTAATATATCGGCTTCTGTTGCTTTTTGAGCCGAGGGTCTCCTGGAAACAGCCTCTCTACCCTTCGGGGTAGGGGTAAGGTCTGCATACATATTACCCTCCCCAGACCCCACTTGTGGGATTATACTGGGTTGTTGTTGTTGTTGTATTGTCTTGTTCATCTGTATTATGTGATATCAGATTGGTTGGTTCGGGTTTGGAGGAGTTTTGGAAAGGAATGAGACACTTAGTCTCTTTTGAGTAAACTTAGGTTGGAAAAGTCAATAGGATGTTGACTTATGTGAAAAAGGGCTCGGATGTGAATTTCGATGGTTCAGATAGCTTCAGGAGGTTATTTGGTACTTAGGAGCATGATCGAAATGGGTTTTGGAGGTCCGGAGTAGATTTAGGCTTGAATTGGCAAAATGAAATTTTGGCGTTTTCCGGTTAATAGGTGAGATTTTGATATAGGAGTCGGAATGGAATTCTGAAAGTTGGAGTAGATCCGTTGTGTTATTTGTGATGTGTGTGCAAAATTTCAGTTCATTCGGACGAGGTTTGATAGAGTTTTTGATCGAAAGCGGAATTTGAAAGTTTTTGGAATTCTTAGGCTTGAATCCGATGTCAATTTGGTGTTTTGATATTGTTTTGAGCGTTTCGAAGGTTGGAACAAGTTTGAATGAGGTTATGGGATATGTTGGCATGTTTGGTTGAGGTCCTGAGGGCCTCGGATGAGTTTCGGGTAGTTGAACGGATCAAATTCATGTTGGAAAAGTTGCAGAAAATCTGATGTTGGTGTTGCAGACATTTGGCCTTCGCGTTAATGCTGCACTGTGGGCCGGTCCCGAACCGGACCGGACCGGGCCCGCTGTCTTAACGGGCCTGGTGGGCCGGTCCTGGTGGTCTCTTAAAGCCCAAGGCGGGCCGGTCTTCTTTGGTAAGCCCACGAGCCCGGGACCGTTTAGCCCGGGACCGGCTGGCGGGCCTGGTCCGGGCCCAGCGGGCCTAGCGGGCCTAACGACTATAATTTTATTTTTTTTTTATTAAAAAAAAAAGCCCAACGGCCATATTTAAAAAGTAGCCGTTTGGGGCTTTTTTTGACCGTTTGGTAGTTTAGAAAATGGCCATTTGGCCCCCAAACTTTATTTTAACCCCAAACTTTATATAATTACACTTTTTCCCATTTCTCAACTATAAATACCCCCTCATTCTTTCATTTTTATTCACCAATTCATCAATATCTCTCAATCTCTCTACTACAATTACTTAATCTATTGTTGAAATTTCGTGAAAAATTGTGAAGTTGTTGAATTGAAGTTTTCAAGTGTTCAACGATTTTCAATTTTCAAGAAGTTGTTCGGCAATCCGGTAAACTCGTTTCAACTCTTACGTTTTAAGAATATATTTTTGTGTGGTTTAGATTGCATAATTATAATTAATATGGCATTTTCTCTGAAAAAAATGTTTGGTAAAAGAAAAGATAAAACCGGTGAAAGTAGTGGCCAACCAACTACCCTTCCCCCAACTCCCCGACCTAGAAAAGATAAACAAGTTGAAACTAGTCGTCAACCTAGACGTCCTCCTCCTTCTTTAATTCTTGATAGTGATCACCCTTGTTTTCAATTTACCGATAGTGAATTTTACCATAATGTTGCACCAGGTGAAAGATTAGATGATGAAATTATGAATGCTCTTTATCCTAATGAAACTATCTTAGAAAATAATGAGGAAAATGAGGATGATGATGAAACCCAAGCACCGGATTTAGATGATACACCTACTAGTCCTCTTAATAACCCAACTGATGCACCGGTCGACCCACCTGTAGAAACTCCTACTTTTAATAGAGAACCTGCTAAACGCCTAGAAACATCATTAGTTTGGAATTTTTTTACTCAAGTAAGAGAACAAAATAAGGCTAAGTGTAAAACTTGTGGGAAATTAATGGTGCATAAATATACTGGAGACCGTAGCGGCACAGGTAGTTTGACTAGGCACATAAAAACACACCCTAGAGATAAGGCTAGATTTTTTCAAATGAAAGCGCAGCTAGAGGGGACAAGTGTAGATTCTGCGGTTAACCCTAGTACAGGTTCAAATCTAGTTCAACCAGGAATTAACACTGTCACCGGAGGTATTTTATATTACGATCCAAATAGAGATCGTGAAGAATTAGCAAAGATGATTACTGTTATGTGCTTACCTTATACTTTTGCTTCTAATCCTAATTGGGTTCATTATATTAGAAGAGTTTTTAATCCTACTTATAAAGGTTGGCCTCGCGCAACAGTTAAGAGTGATATTTATAAATTCAAACATGAATATGAACAATATTTGCGGTATTTATTTACTCATATACCTAATCGGATTTCTATTACTACTGATATTGGTAGAAGTGGTAATGATTGTGATTATCTAACTGTTACAAGTCATTGGATAGATGAGGAATGGATAATGCAAAAACGCATAATTGCATATAGAATAATTAATTCGCGTCACACAGGTAAGTTTATAGCTAACACTGTTGCAGATATTTGTAGATATTTTTGCTTTAGCGATAAAATAATGGCAATTTCTATGGATAATGCTTCTAGTAACACTAGTGCTATAGGCATGCTTACAACAACACTAAATCCTGCATTTACTAATATTTTCCATGTTAGATGTATTTGTCATATTTATCATTTAATTGTCGGTGATGGTATGCGAATTTTAAACATAGAAATTGAAAAGGTTAGAATGGCTCTTAATTGGCTTTTTTATTCAAACCGTAGAAGTAGACTTAGAGAGTATTTTAAAAAATGTGATGAATATGGCCTTAGAGAAAGAAAGGTTCCTAAACCTTGCCCGACTAGATGGAATTGTATGTACGAAAGTTTAGTAGTTGCATATGAATATAGAAACCCAATTAATGCAACGTTTAATTCTCGGGTAGGTGGTGAGGATGATGATGAAATGCTTACTACTCAAGATTGGACGAATGTTAAAATTCTTTTAGATTTTTTAGAACATTTTCAAATTGCTACAAATGCATTTTCTGGGCAATATTATCCTACTATTTCAAACTGTTTAGTTTATATTGCAGCACTATCTGATTTGTTTGTTGAATTTGGTGAGGGTGGGGACATTTATGAACTTGCTATAAATGAAATGAAACAAAAGTTTAAAAAATATTTTTTTCCTATCCCTCCTATTTATGGTGTTGCTGCAATGTTAAATCCTACAATGAAATTGGGAGGTCCTCATTTTTGGTATTCAAATATTTATAAGGCTTTAGATCTTTCAAATGAGGAAGTTGCTACACTTGCAGATGCAAAAGCCTCAATTAAAATTAATGCTCAAACAGTTTATAATGCTTATCAACTTGCCTTAGAGCATGCTAGGCCAACTATTCCAACCCCTACTTCGTCTAGCTCACAATCGTCTAAAAGAGCTGCGGGCTTAAAAGCTCTTAAATCTTGGACGGAGTTCAGGGGTTCTCAAGGTGATAATTATGATGAAACTTCACATCTAAATGAGCTTCAAGTTTATTTGTCTCAGGGACTTGAAAAGGAGAATCCAGACGGCTCTTTTGATCTTTTGGAATGGTGGAAGGCAAGGGAAAAACATTTTCCTGTTCTTGCAAGGATGGCTCGGGATATTTTATCAATTCAAGCTTCAACTGTTGCATCAGAGAGCGCTTTCAGTCAAGCAAGACTGCAAATAGGTGATCATAGAGCGTCTATGAGGGATAGCTTGGAAAAATCAGTACTGTTTAGAGATTGGATCCGCTCGGAAAGAAGAAACTTTGGAATTGCAGAAGCACAACCGGCGATAGATGAAGCTTATGAAGAAATGATAGCGGAACTTGCGGAGGATTCGGCTTCGCCCGGAAGTGGTGATGAACAAGCTTCTTTTCCACCACCACCAACGCAACCTCCTCCGAACCTTGAAGGATTTATGAGATTTGTTAGAGATAATACATAGACTAATATGTAACTTGTATTTTGGCACATCTTCCTTAGTTTTTTTTCCTTCTAATGGTGGTATTAGTACCTTGTTGTGCTCATTCCATTGGGGGAAGGATGACTAAGAAAGATATGCCATTTTTGGTAATAAAATTTATTGCTTCTACCCTTGAATATCTTTTCGCAATATTTCTTTGTCTTTACTTAGAATTATTTATAAGCTACAATATATACATAACATACAATATATACTACAAGAAAATATATAAGAGAATATATATACATAAGATACAATATATACTACAAGAGAATATATATACATAAGATACAATATATATACTACAAGAAAATATATAAGAGAATATATATACATAAGATACAATATATATACTACAAGAAAATATATAAGAGAATATATATACATAAGATACAATATATATACTACAAGAAAATATATAAGAGAATATATATACATAAGATACAATATATACTACAAAAAAATATATAAGAGAATATATATACATAACATACAATATATACTACAAGAAAATATATAAGTAATAAGTTATAATATATATACATAAGATACAATATATATACTACAAGACAATATATAAGAGAATATATATACATAAGATACAATATATATACTACAAGAAAATATATAAGAGAATATATATACATAAGATACAATATATACTACAAGAAAATATATAAGAGAATATATATACATAAGATACAATATATATACTACAAGAAAATATATAAGAGAATATATATACATAAGATACAATATATATACTACAAGAAAATATATAAGAGAATATATATACATAAGATACAATATATACTACAAAAAAATATATAAGAGAATATATATACATAACATACAATATATACTACAAGAAAATATATAAGTAATAAGTTATAATATATATACATAAGATACAATATATATACTACAAGACAATATATTATGCATGACAATTTAGTGTTTTACTATTGTTTTGTTATTTTTCTTTTTCGTCAAACACTTTAATAATTAGATCTACATATATACTACATATATATTTTTAATATACCCATGATACTACAGGAAATTGCCTTAAAAAAAAACCCGCTAGGCCCGCGAAGCCCACGAGCCCGGCCCGTTAAGCCCAGGACCATGTGGGCTTAGGCCCGTCACGGGCCGGTTCCACCCGTTGAGCCCACGAAGCCCGGGACCGCCAGTCCTGGGACCGCCAGAGCCCAGGCCCACAAAGCCCGGCCCGTTTGGCCCACGAAGGCCCGGGCCCGGCCCAGAATACAGCACTACTTCGCGTTCGCGAGTGGGCTCTCGCGTTCGCGAAGGGTTAGGGTGTGAGGCAGGAAATTTGGACTTCATGTTCGCGATAGATGTCTCGCATTCGCGAAGGGTTAGGTGCAGTGGTCATCACGAACGCGATGAGTTTCCCTCGTTCGCGTAGAGTAAATGGGAGCAGATGGGTCCAGGTTCATTCTGCTTCATGTTCGCGAGCTAGGGGTCGCGTTCGTGATGGGTTGAGGAGCTGAAGCTTCGCGTTCGCGTTCAGGATGTTGCGTTCGCGATGAAGGATTTAAGTGGTCAACGGATTTTGTGCTTCGCGAACGCAAAACGTTGACTGCGTTCGCGAAGAAGGAAGGGGACACCTGGGCAGAATGTTTAAATAGCCATTGTCCGCGATTTTGGGTCCAACTTTCACCATTTTTGAGCGATTTTGGAGCTTTTTGAGAAGAATTGAAGAGGAAATCAAAGGGAAACACTTGGAGGTAAGATTTATGGACTTAATACTCGATCCTATTGTAATTTCTACCTAATTAAACATGAAAATTTGTGGAATCTAAAGCCTAAAATTAGAGAGTTTGGGCTTGGAATTTGAGACTTTGATTTGAGGATTTGAGGAGTCATTTGTAGTCGGATTTTGATGTATTTAATATGTATGAACTCGTGAGAGTGTAAGGATTCTAGTTTTGTGATTTTTGTCGGAATCCGAGATGTGGGCCCGGGGGTTGGGTTTTGTCACGATCCCAAATGCTCGATCGTGATGACGCCTATCACAATACTAGGCAAGCCAATCCAAACCATCAACCACAATAAATTTCTTTTATAAAACCATTTTCTAACACTGATTAAATATCAAATTCTAATAAGAAATACATAAAACAACTAAAATGTGCGGAAATCAGTAAAACATTAAACCAACACAACCCAAACATCTGGTGTCACGAGTCTAGAGCCTCTAAATATACAAATCCGACTGTCTAATACATAACAAGTCTAAAATTTGGGAAAAATAAGGATAGGAAGGAAGAAAGCAGGGCTACGGATGCCATGCTAGCTACCTTGCAGTCTCCGACAAACTTTGACAATGCTGAGGGCCCTCACTCTACTTCTCGGGCACCTGGATCTGCACACAAGGTGCAGAGAGTAACGTGAGTATGCCAACTCAGTAAGTAACTAAAGTAAATAAGGCCTGAAAGCAGTGATGAGCAGTTAAAAATCGTATAAGAAAGTAAACAACAGAATATCAAGTCAAACTCAACAGTTTCAAAACCAGTTTCTTCATAAAGCTTCAGTTTCAGTTGAAATACTTTGAAATCATTTACTTAGTAGTTTTCAACAAAGGCTCATTATAAAAGGAGAGTAAAATCAACAAAAATATCATAAATGGGCCCCTCGGGCAAGGTATCACTCATAAATATAGCCTATCATGCAAGCCTCTCAGTCACTCGTGACTCAGCTCTCGTCCCTCAGTACTCACACTCATCACTCAGGCTCAATAACACCTCATAATAGTAATAATCATAATAACTACTGCGGCGTGCAACCCGATCCATAGTTTATAGTCGATTACGCTCACTGGGGATGTACAGACTATAGAGGGGCTCCTACAGCCCAACCGTCATATCATTGCGGCGTGCAGCCCGATCCATAATATATATATATAATATTGCTGCGGCGTGCAGCTCGATCTATAATATTTATAATCCTCACCACTAGGTCCTCAACCTCTCTCAATCATTAACCTCACAGCCACTCGGGCATAACAGTGAAAATTAGGGAACCCAGTACAAAACAGTTCTTACATTTTAAGAAGTAGAGTGATAAAACCTGCTTTAAATAATAAACAGGTAAAACATGACTGAGGATATGCTTTCAAACAAATAGAGTGAGGAAAACAGTAAAAATGCCCCTAAGGGTCTCAACAGGTCGGCACAAGGCCCCAAACATGACATACAACCCATAATGCAGTATAAATTTCTAAAATACGGGATATCATAAGATTTTAAATCAAGTACGCGGCTTAATAGTCGCTACGGGACGGACCAAGTCACAATACCTACCGGTGCACGCCCACACACTCATCACCTATCATGTGCGTCGCCTCATTTATCAATACAATTCGAAATATCGGGGTTTTGTACCCTCAGTTCCAGATTTACAATGGTTACTTACCTCAAACCGGATGAATTACTACTCCGCAATGCCTTTTCCTCTCTCCTCGGCCTCAACTCGTGCCGAATATACCAAAAATCAGAATCATAACATTAGAATATGCTAGGGGATCGAAGCCCAAGCGAAAATAATCAAATTATATAAAAAATCCCGAAATTGGTCCAACCCGACCCCTGGGCCCACATCTCAAAATTTGTTAAAATTTACATCAACGGAATCCTTATCCTCCCACGAGTTCATACATACCAAGAACACTGAAATCGGAGTCCAAATGACCTCTCAAATTCCCATTTTAAGGTCTCTTAATATCAAACCTTAATTACCCATTATTGCACTGATTTCTCCAAATTCTCACCACTAATTAGACCTTTAATCACATATAAATGAGTTAAAGTCATATAAAGTCAAGAATATTACCTCCAAATGATTCCCCTTTAGTTTCCTCAAAAATCTCTCTCAAAAGCTTCAATCCCGCTCAAGAATGGTGGAAAAATGGAGAAGGATCGCAGATTGAGCTATTAAAAACCTGCCCATCTTTTTTAAATTTCCTTAATCGCGATCGCGGGACCCTCATCGCGATCGTGGAGCACAAGCTTACTAGCCTCCAAATTTACTCTACGCGAACGCGGATAGACCCACGCGAACGCGGATAGACCCACGCGAATGCGATGCACATGACCTTACACCTACGCGAACGCGAATAGAGCCACGCGTTCGCGATTCATAACTTTCCCAACTCACGCGATCACGACTCAAGTTACGCGATCGTGAAGCACAACCTGAACTGCCCCCATCAAAGCCCTACGCAATCGCGAAGAAGGAAAACCTGCAACAGTTGAAGCCAAAAAATCTGCAACTCCTTAACTATGCATTTTCACCCGTTTAACCACCCAAAACTCACCCGAGGCCTTTGGGACCTCAAACAAACATGCCAACATATCCCATAACATCATTCAAACTTGTTCCAACCTTCGGAATGCTCAAAACAACATCAAAACATCAAATGTGCATCGGATTCAAGCCGAAGAATTCCAAAATCTTCCAACTTCCGCTTTCAATCAAAAACTCTATCAAACCACGTCCGAATGACCTGAAATTTTCCACACACATCCCAAATGACACAACAGACCTACTGCAACTTCCGGAATTTCATTCCATACCCTATATCAAAATCTCACCTATCAACCGGAAAACGCCAAAGTTCTAATTTTGCTAATTCAAGCCTAAATCTACTCCGGACCTCCAAAACACATTCCAATCACGCTTCTAATTCCAAAATCACCTACCGAAGCTATCCGAACCATCAGAACTCACATCCGATCCCTTTAACACATAAGTCAACACCCGGTTGACTTTTCCAACTTAAGCTTACTCAAAAGAGACTAAGTGTCTCAAACCTTACCGAAACCTCTCCAAACCCGAGCCAACCAAACCGATAACATAAGATACAATTGAACAAGGAATAAGAAGCAAAAATGGGGAAAACAGAGCGGTAACTCATGAAAAGACCGGCCGGGTCGTTACATCCTCCCCCTCTTAAACAAACGTTCATCCTCGAACGAGTCAAGAAACATACCTGAAGCCTCAAATAGGTGAGGATATCTGCTCCGCATCTCCCTCTCGGTCTCCCAGGTGGCCTCCTCCACGGGCCGACCTCTCCATTGCACTTTCACTGAAGCTATATCCTTTGACCTCAACTTTCGAACCTGATGCTCCAAAATGGCTACTGGCTCCACATCATAGGTCAAATCATCATCCAACTGAACCGTGCTGAAATCCAAAACATGAGACGGATCACCAATATACTTCCGGAGCATAGAAACATGAAATACCGAATGCACACTCGATAAACTGGGCGGCAAAGCAAGCTCATAAGCCACCTCCTCAATCCTCCGAAGCACCTCAAAAGGCCCAATGAATCGAGGACTCAATTTACCTTCCTTCCCAAATCTCATAAAACCCTTCATGGGTGAAACCTTCAACAGAACCTTCTCACCAACCATGAAGGACACATCCCAAACCTTCCTGTCAGCATAACTCTTTTGTCTCGACTGCGCTGTACGAAACCTCTCCTGAATCACCTTTACCTTGTCTAAAGTATCCTGCACCAAGTCTGTATCCAATAGCCTAGCCTCACCTGGCTCAAACCAACCAACTGGAGATCTACACCGCCTCACATACAAAGCCTCATATGGATCCATCTGAACACTCGTCTGGTAGCTGTTATTATAAGCAAACTCTGCGAGCGGTAGAAACTGATCCCATGGCCCTCCGAAATCAATGACACAAGCGCACAACATGTCCTCTAATATCTGAATAGTGCACTCGAACTGCCCGTCCGTCTGAGGGTGAAAACTATGCTCAACTCAACCTGAGTACCCAACTCTCGCTACACAGACCTCCAAAACTATGAAGTAAATTGAGTGCCCCTATCTGAAATGATGGAAAATGGGACACCATGCAAACGAACAATCTCCCGGATATAGATCTCTGCCAACCGCTCTATAGAATAGGTAGTACACACAGGAATGAAGTGTGCGGACTTGGTCAGCCGATCCACAATCACCCAAATAACATCTAACTTCTTCAAAGTCCATGGGAGCCCAACTACAAAGTCCATAGTGATCCGCTCCAACTTTCACTCTAGAATATCCATCCGCTGAAGTAAGCCACCCGGTCTTTGATGCTCATATTTCACCTGCTGACAATTGAGACACCGAGCCTCAAATCCCACAATGTCTTTCTTCATTCTCCTCCACCAATAATGCTGCCTCAGATCTTGGTACATCTTCGCGACACCAGGATGAATGAAATACCGCGAGCTATGGGTCTCCTCTAGAATCGACTCCCGAAGCCCATCCACATTAGGCACACATATCCAGCCCTGCATCCTCAACACCCCATTGTCACCAATAGTCACATATCTGGCATCATTGTGCTGAACTCTGTCCTTAAGGACAAGCAAATGAGGATCATCATACTGGCGCTCTCTGATGCGATCATATAAGGAAGACCGAGAAATCACACAAGCCAATACCCGATTGGGCTCTGAAATATCTAACCTTACAAATCGATTGGCCAAAGCGTGAGCATCAACTGCAAGAGGTCTCTCCCCAACTGGAATATATGCCAAACTCCCCATGCTCACCGCCTTCCCGCTCAAAGCACCGGCCACTACATTGGCCTTTCCTGGATGGTACAAAATAGTAATATCATAATCCTTTAGCAACTCCAACCATCTCCACTGCCTCAAATTGAGATCCTTCTATTTGAACAAGTGTTGGAGGCTACGATGATCAGTAAACATCTCATAAGACACACCATACAAATAATGCCTCCAAATCTTTAACGCGTGAACAATGGCAACCATCTCCAAATCATGAACAGTGTAGTTCTTTTCATGGGGCTTCAACTAACGAGAAGCATAAGTAATAACTCTACCTTCCTGCATCAAAACACAACCAATGCCAACTCTCGAAGTATTACAATACACGGTATATGAACCTGAAGCTGATGGCAAAACTAACAGTGGAGTTGTGGTCAAAGCTGTCTAGAGCTTCTGAAAGCTCTCCTCACACTAGTCTGACCATACAAATGAGGCACCCTTCTGAGTCAACTTGGTCAAGGGCGATGGGATAGATGAGAATCCCTGAACAAAACAGCGATAATAGCCCGCCAAACCAAGAAAGCTGTGAATCTATGTGGCTGAGGACGGTCTCAGCCAACTCTGAGCCGCCTCTATCTTCTTCGGATCAACCTGAATACCCTTGTTGGACACCACGTGCCCCAAGAAAGACACTAAAATGAGCCAAAACTCACACTTGGAGAACTTTGCATAAAGCTTCTCCTCCCTCGATCTCTGCAACACAACTCTCAAATGCTCCATGTGCTCCTCCTAACTACGCGAATACACCATAATATGATCAATGAAAACTATGACAAACGAGTCGAGATAAGGCCGGAACACGCTGTTCATCAAATGCATGAATGCTTCTAGGGCATTGGTCAGCCCAAAAGACATTACTAAGAACTCATAATGACCATATCGGGTCCTGAAAGCCATCTTAAGAATATCCGAGTCCCCGATCTTCAGTTGGTGATAACTTGAACGGAGATCAATCTTGGAGAACACTCTCGCTCCCTGAAGCTGGTCAAACAAATCATCAATGCGAGGCAGGGGATACTTGTTCTTAATTATAACCATGTTCAACTGCCTGTAATCAATGCACATCCTTATAGTGCTATCTTTCTTCTTCTTCACAAATAGAACCGGTGCACCCCAAGGTGAGATACTAGGCTGAATGAACCCCTTATCATGGAGTTCCTAAAGCTGCTCCTTTAACTAGTTCAACTCCATTGGTGCCATACGATACAGTGGAATAGAAATGGGCTGAGTGACCGGCACCAGATCAGTACCAAAATAATATCCCTATCCGGTGGCATACCAAGGTCTGCAGGAAACACATGGGGAAAATCCCTCATAACTGGAACAGAATCAATACTGGGAGTCTCTGCACTGACATGCCTCACAAAGGCTAAATACGAGAGACAACCCTTCCCAACCATACATTGGGCCTTCAGAAATGAAATCACCCTACTGGGGACAAAATCAGTAGAACCTTGCCACTCAATTCGTGACACACCCTGCATAGCCAACGTCACTGTTTTAGCATGACAATCCAAAATAGCACGACACAGAGATAGCCAATCCATGCCCAATATAACATCAAAGTCTATCATACATAATAACAATAGATCCACTTAGGTTTCTAGACCCCCAATAGTCACCACACAGGGCCGGTACACACTGTCTACAATAATAGTATCGCCCACCAAAGTAGATACACGAACAGGTGAAATAAGAGACTCACGTGGCGTATCTAAATAACGAGTAAAGTATGATGACACATAAGAAAAGGTGGAACCGGGATCAAATAACACAGAGGCATCTCTGTGGCAGATTGAGACAATACCTGTAATGACAACATCGGAAGCAATAGCATCGGGTCTAGCTGGAAGTGCATAGAAATGGGCCTGACCGACACCTGATCGACCTTCCCCTCTAGGGCGACCCCTAGCTGACTGACCCCCACCCCTAGCTGCCTGAACGGGTGGTGAAGTGACTGGAGCTGAAGTCGAGGGCTGACGCCTCTGCTGAGACGAACCCTCAAGAAGACGAGGACACTACCTTCTCATATGCCCAAACTCTCCACACTCATAACAACTCCTCGGTGCTGGAGATGAGGACTGAAGGGAACCCCTGACACCAAAATGACCAGTAGAAGGACCTGGCATGGAAGAACCTTGAACTGATGAAGCACGGGACGAACTCTGGGTTGGAAGGGCACTGAGTGATGAATGGCCCTGATGAGAACTGTGAGAACCATGACCCGATGATGCCCCACGATAACCTGGGAAAGCTGACTAAGCCTGCCTATATGGACGACCGTGCTGAAACTGACCCCTCGAAGAAGCGCTACCAAAACTACCAGATCTCCGAGGCCTCTTGGCCTCCCTCTCCTCTCGCTCCTAGCGACGAACTGACTCAATCTTGCGGGCGATGTCAACAACCTCCTCAAACGTAGCACCTGGCACCCTTTCCCTAGTCAGGAGAATCCGAAGCTAATATGTGAGGCCATCAACGAACCTCCTGATCCTCTCTCAATCTGTGGGAACCAACCAGACCGCATGGCGAGCTAACTCAGAAAACCTCATCTTATACTGTGTCACAGTCATATCACCTTGACGCAACTGCTCGAACTGTCTGCGCAGCTCCTCTCAATGAGACTGTGGCACATACTTCTCCAGAAAGAGACCAGAGAACTGCTGCCAGGTAAGGGGCGCTGCACCAACAGGCCTACGCCTCTCATAAGCCTCCCACCAAGTAAAGGCATCTACAGAAAACTGAAAGGTAGTAAATGCTACACCACTGGTCTCTGGAATACCCATCGTACGAAGAATCCTCTGACACTTGTCCAAGAAACCCTGGGCATCCTCGCCCTCAGTACTACTGAAAGTCGGAGGCTAAAGTCTACCAAACCTCTCCAATCGATGCTGCTCGTCGTCAGGCATAACTGGTACCACATACTCCTGAGCTGGTGCAACCGGCTGGACTGAAGGTACCCCCGGTGTTTGAAGTCCCTGCACAACCTGCTCAGGTGTGTGAGCAACGGGAGTCTTAGCGCCTCCCCCGGCCTGAGAAGTAGCTGCGGTCGTAGTAACTGAGACCGCCTGAGCCAAACCGGTACACACTGATAGAATCTGAGCTAAAGCCTCCTAAAGGCCTGAAATCACAATAGGCACAGCTGGTGCTTGAGATGGTGCTGGTGGAGCATCCACAACTGGGACCTGATCCTGAACTGGGGCAACTGGTGGATCTGCAGGTGCTGCCCTAGCTGCTGTGCGGGCTACACCCCTACTCCTGCCACGACCTCTAGTGGCTCTAACTAGTGGTACTGGTGATCGTCCATCCTAACCGATAGCACGTGTCCTCACCATCTGTGAGAGAATGGAATAACAGAAGTTTAGTACTCTGATCAACAGATTTGCACGACAAGAATTTCAAGAATATAAGGTTTTTCCTAAAGGTTCTGTAGCCTCCCGAGGATAAGTACAGACGTCTCCGTACCGATACGCGAGACTCTACTAAACTGGCTCATTACTCGCGAGACCTATGTAACCTAGGCTCTGATACCAACTTGTCACGACCCCAAATGTCTGGTCGTGATGGCGCCTATCACAATACTAGGCAAGCCAACCCAAACCATCAACCACAATAAATTTCTTTTATAAAACAATTTTCTAACACTGATTAAATCTCAAATTCTCATAAGAAATGTATAAAATAGCTAAAATGTGTGGAAATCAGTAAAACATTAAAACAACACAACCCAAACATCTGGTGTCACGATTCTAGAGCCTCTAAATATACAAATCCGACTGTCTAATACATAACAAGTCTAAAATGCGGGAAAAACAAGGATAGGAAGGAAGAAAGCAGGGCTGCGAATGCCATACAGCTACCTTGTAGTCTCCGGCAAACTCTAACAATGCTGAGGACCCTCACTCTACCTCTCAGGCACCTGGATCTACACACAAGGTGTGGGGAGTTACGTGAGTATGCCAACTCAGTAAGTAACTAAAGTAAATAAGGCCTGAAAGCAGTGACGAACAGTTAAAAATTGTATAAGAGAGTAAACAATAGAATATCAAGTCAAACTCAACAATTTCAAAACCAGTTTCTTCATAAAGCTTCAGTTTCAATTGAAATATTTTGAAATTATTTACTTAGCAGTTTTCAACAGAGGCTCATTATAAAAGGAGAGTGAAATCAGCAAAAATATCATAAATGGGCCCCTTGGGCAAGGTATCACTCATCAATATAGCCTCTCGGGCAAGCCTCTCAGTTACTCGTGACTCAGCTCTCGTCACTCAGTACTCACACTCAGCACTCAGGCTCAATAATACCTCAGAATAGTAATAATCATAACAACAGTTGCGACGTATAGCCCGATCCACAGTTTATAGTCGACTACGCTCACTGAGGGTGTACAGACTCCTGAAGGGCTCCTACAGCCCAAACGTCATATCACTGTGGCGCGCCGCCCGATCGAATATATATATAGCTGCGACACGCATCCTGATCCATATAAATATCACTGCGTGGTGCAATCCGATCCATAATATATATGTATAATATTGCTGTGGCGTGCAACCCGATCCATAATATTTATAATCCTCACCACTAGGTCCTCAACCTTTCTCAGTCATTAACCTCACAGCCACTCGGGCATAACAGTGGAAATTAGGGAACTCAGTCCAAAACAGTTCTCACCTTTTAAGAAGTAGAGTGATAAAACCAGTTTTAAACAATAAACAAGTAAAACATGACTGAGGATATGCTTTCAAACAAATAGAGTGAGGAAAATAGTAAAAATGCCCCTAAGAGTCTCAACAGGTCAGCACAAGGCCCCAAACATGGCATACAACCCATAATGCAGTATAAATTTCTAAAATACAGGATATCATAAGATTTCAAATCAAGTACGCGGCTTAATAGTCGCTACGGGATGGACCAAGTCACAATCCTTACCGGTGCACGCCCACACACTCGTCACCTAGCATGTGCGTCTCCTCATTTATCAATACAATTCGAAATACCGGGGTTTTGTACCCTTAGTTCCAGATTTACAATGGTTACTTACCTCAAACCCGATGAATTACTACTCCACAACGCCTTTGCCTCTCGCCTAGGCCTCAACTCGTGCCGAATCTACCCAAAATCAGAATTATAACATTAGAATATACTAAGGGATCGAAGCCCAAGCGAAAATAATTAAATTATACCAAAAATCCCGAAATTGGTCCAACCCAACCCCCGGGCCCACGTCTCAAAATTCAATAAAAGTCACATCAAAGGAATCCTTATCCTCCCACGAGTTCATACATACCAAGAACACTGAAATCGAAGTCCAAATGACCCCTCAAATTCCCATTTTAAGGTCTCTTAATCTCAAGCCCTAATTACCCATTATTGCACCGATTTCTCCAAATTCTCACCACTAATCAGACCTTTAATTACATATCAACGAGTTATGAAGTAAAGAATATTACCTCCAAATGATTCTTCTTTGGTTTCCTCAAAAATCTCTCTCAAAAGCTTCAATTCCACTCAAGAATGGAGGAAAAATGGAGAAGGGTCGCGGATTGGGCTATTAAAACACTACCCATCTTTTTTAAATTTCGTTAATCGCGATCGCGGGACCCTCATTGAGATCATGAAGCACAAGCTTACCAGCCTCCAAATTTACTCTATGCGAACGCGGATAGACCCACACGAAAGCGATGCACAGGACCTTACACCTAGGCGAACACGAATTGAGCCACGCATTCGCGATTCATAACTTGCCCAACTCACGCGATCGCAACTCAAGCTACACGATTGCGAAACACAACCTGAACTGCCCCCATCAAAGCCCTACGCAATTGCGAGACTCCCTACGCGATCTCGAAGAAGGAAAACATGCAATAGTTGAAGCCAAAAAATCTGCAACTCCTCAACTATGCATTTTCACTCGTTTAACCACCCAAAACTCACCCGAGGCCCTCAGGACCTCAACCAAACATGCCAACATATCCCATAACATTATTAAAACTTGTTCCAACCTTCAAAACACTCAAAACAACATCAAAACATCAAATTTGCATCGGATTCAAGCCTAAGAATTCCAAAATCTTCCAACTTCCGCTTTCGATCAAAAAGTATATCAAACCACGTACGAATGACCTGAAATTTGGCACACACATCCTAAATGACATAACAGACCTACTACAACTTCCAGAATTCCATTCTGACCGCTATATAAATATTTCACCTATCAACCGGAAAACGCCGAAGTTCCAATTTCGCCAATTCAAGCCTAAATCTACTTCGGACCTCCAAAACACATTCCGATCACGCTCCTAAGTCCCAAATCACCTCCCGAAGCTATTTGAACCATCTAAACTCACATCCTAGCTCTTTGACACATAAGTCAACATCCGGTTAACTTTTCTAACTTAAGCTTACTCAAAAGAGACTAAGTGTCTCAAACCTTACCAAAGCCTCTCCGAACCCGAGCCAATTAACCCGATAACATAAGATATAACTGAACAAGGTAATAAGAAGTAGAAATGGGAAAACGGAATGGTAACTCATGAAATGACCGGCCGGGTCATTACAGGTTTGGCCAATTTCGGGATTTTGATGTAAATTGGTTATTTTCGAGTGAGCTTTATTTCCTTAGCATATTTTGATGGTATAAATGTGTTTTTGGTTAGATTTGGAGCATTCGGAGGCTGATTCGAGAGGCAAAGGTATCGCGGGCTAGAGTTTGGACCGGATAGAGGTAAGTAATGATTGTAAAAGTTGTCCTGAGGGTATGAAACCCCGAATTATACATCGTTGTGCTACTTTGAGGTGACACACACGCTAGATAATGAGCGTGAGGTCGTGCACAATTGGGGATTGTGACTTAGTCCATCCCGTATGACTGTTAAACCGCATATTTGATTGAAAACTGTTTGCTATCATTGTGTTTTGGAAAGTATTATCATGTTTTGGGCTGAATGCCATATTTGGGCATCGTGCCAACTGTTTTGGACCGTTAGGGGATTTTTACTACTATTCCTTACTGTTTTGACTTCATATTTGTACTCAGTCATGTTATTTTTATAACTCAGCTGTATTTACTCCGTTTTGATATTTTAAATAACATTTTGGGCGGAGCATCATGTTTTACTGTTGCCCGAGTGGCTTGAGAGATTTCTGACTGAGTGAGATCAAGGGCCTGTGTTGTGAGGATATTATGGGATCGGGCTGCGCGCCGTAGCAAGTTATTACTGATTCATGATTATAAGGCTGATGGCCTGATTTGTTACGCCACGAGGTGGCTTGTTATGAGGTCTTGGGCTAGTTTGATTATGCCACGAGATGGCTTGATATAGCGCTTGGGCTGTAGGAGCCCCTCCGGAGTCTGCACACCCCCAGTGAGCGTAGGTACCCAGTGTGAGATATGATATTACCCGAGGGACTGTTGTTGTTTCATGTTATTGCCCGAGGGGCTAATACGAGTGATTGTGAGGTAGCCCGAGGGGCTGGTTCTGTTAGTATTTTGCCCGATGGGCGATTATGGTACTTGTTTTGCCCGAGGGGCTGATTTATGTTACTACCCTTTTTCCTCACTGTTTTTCTTCACTCGTTTGAACTACTGAAACATGTTTTAAAAAGGTTTAAACTGAACTGAGATGTTTTCACGAGTTCTACTATTTTACTGCATTGTTCTGGATTTATACTGTTTTGTTGTAGCATTATGCTGTGTTTTGCGTGTTTTTCTTACTGCTCAGCTACCTTTACTTTTATTACTTACTGAGTTAACATACTCATATTACTCCTTGCACCTTGTGTGCAGATCCAGGAGTCTCGGGTTACGCTAGCGAGTGTTGATTTGCCTTCTAGCAGGCTTGTTCGAAGTTGACTAGGTAGCTGCTCGGCGTTCGCATCCCAGTACTTCTCCTTCCTATCTTTATTTCACTTTGTACTAGCTTTGTATCAGACTATATTGTCTTTTCATATTCCTAGACGAGTTGTAGATGCTCATGACTGGTGACACCCCGATGTCGGGCTGTATTTGTTTCTGCACGGTTCTATTCTACTCTATATTTTGGAATTTTTAGCTTATTAATGACTTTTAAATAGCTTATTACACTTGTTTTGGTCGGTTTGGGGTTTGCATAGGCTGTCCTAGTTTCATGATAGGTGCCATCACGACCGGGTCCGTTTAGGGTCGTGACAGGCCCCCCCACATATATAGTATATATAATATATAAGCTATATAATTTATAAGAAATTGCCTTAGATAAAAAAAAATTTAAAAAATAAGCCAGACACACTTACCCCCCCCCCCACATATATATGTATATATATATATGTATGTATATGTATATTATAGATATAAATATAATATATATAATATATATAAACTATATAATTTACAAGAAATTGCCTTAGACAATTTTTTTTTTTAAAATAGGCCAGGCCCACATAGGCCCGAGGCCAACCCGCTTAGCCCGAGACCATTAGTTCGTGGTTCCGGTCCTGTGCCGGTTACCTCCAAAAGCCTACGAAGCTTGGGACCGTTTAAGCCCACCCATGAAGCTCGGGCCTATATAGGACCGACCCACGATGCCCGTTTAGGACCGGGCCTGGCCCGTTTGCCACCTTTATACCATGCTAGTTTTGCTTAAAACTTTGTTCAATAATCAATAGTGTTATGAATAGAATTGTAATTAGAGTGAATGTCTATCTTGTAGAGAGTTTTACTTTGTGGCTAAGTCATTTTTTCCCTATAAATAGAGGGGTCTTACCCCATTATAGATCATCCCAAAATTCAATAAGAATTACGCTCTCTTTCTCTGCAATATTGTTCTTCTACTTTTATTATTTTATTGCACATTATCAGCACGAGACTACCATCTCAAAATGCTCTTTGAGAAGATTAAGGTATAATTTTTCCTCTTTTTAATTATGACTGACATTATGAAAAGAAAGTTCGTTGCCCTTGAAATTTGCGGGCAAGAACTATATGACATGGGTGTTGGATGCTAAAATCCATTTAGTTGCAATGAGTCTTGGAGACGCCATTAAAAACAAAACTAAAACATCCACCCAAGACTGTGCTAAGGCCTTGATTTTCTTGCGCTATCACCTTGATGAAGGGTTGAAAATAAAATATCTCACAGTCAAAAATTCACTTGTTTTGTGGAATGGCTTAAAGGAAAGATATGACAACTTAAAGTTGGTTACTCTTCCACAAGCACAATATGATTGGGCTCATCTGAAGCTCCAAGACTTTAAGTCTGTTTCTAAATATAATTCTGCGATGTTCAGAATTACTTCTAAATTGAAACTCTGTGGAGATACTATCACTGACTATGATATGCTTGAAAAAACGTTTACAACGTTTCATGCCTCCAATATGGTCCTGCAACAGCAGTACAGAGAGAAAGGTTTCAAGAAGTACTCCGAGTTGATTTCTCTTCTCCTTGTGGATGAACGAAACAATGACTTGCTCATGAGAAATTACGAAAATTTACCCACTGGGTCTACACCATTGCCTAAAGTGGATGAGGTGTATTTTCATTATGCCAAGTATGGAAAAGGCCGTGTCCCTATTTGTGGTCGTAGACATGTCGTGGTCGTGGACAAGGAAGAAATTTTCCTAGTGTTATCACCTCCCAAAGAAAAATAACCACCAAAAGTGGAAAGGGAAAGATGAGAAGCCAAAGGCAAATGGTTCAGAAACTGAATGTTATCGTTGCGGTGGAAAAGGACATTGGGCAAATATTTGTCATGTACCAAGATATTTGGTTGAGCTTTATCAAGCATCTCTAAAGAATAAAGGCCTTGAAGCTAATTTGTCTGTGACAATGATTTTGACATCACCTACTTGGATATGGCAGACTTCTTTGAGCACCATGATGGAAAAATAGACCACTTGATCGGCGATGGATCCGTGATTAAAGATGATTGAGTAGTTTAAATTTTATTTTTGCCTATTCGTAGTAGTTAGTGAATAAACATCATGTAATCATAGTTCTTTATATGAGTAATAGTCATTAGTTTTATTTGTTTTATGAAATAGTGTTAGTTCGTTGTGATTAAATGTAATTCTAATATTTAAATCTTGTTCCTTTTTGTTTTTACTGCCCTGCAATTAATGTTTGGATGATGAGTCCCTCCTCCAAATCTTGAATTTCTAGTACTTGTACTGACAAATTTTTTGGTCAAAAGTTTCTGCCCAACTAATACAATCATTAAATATGGTGGCCTATATATCAACTTTTATCTACAACGACTTCTAGGCTAGATTTTCATGAACTTTTTGTTAATATTTAGTTGGTAATATTTGTATAAGCATATTTTGCTCCAACGTTTGAGAATAGATGCCTTACAAGCTACATTATTTTTACTATGCAAGTACCAGTGACATTCCGCGTGGAATATTCCAGCATTACAATTTGCATTAAAAGTATTATTGTCACGATTCTAAACTCGAACCCGGTCATGATGACGTCTCTCGTGAAGACAAGGTCAACCGACACTTCCCCTTTTTTAATTATAAACAATTAAGCATTAAGAGACAGTCTAAACATGAATGAATGAACCAAAGTTTAAGCATGCGATAGTATAATATGCGGAATACAGCCCGAACACAGCCCGATACCGGGGTATCACTAGTCACGAGCATCTATAAATCCTACTACAAGTCCGATAAGTCGATAAACTATTACAAATGTCTGATAAGAGATGGAAATGATAAATAAGGAGAAACACGAGACTGCGGACATCAAGCAGCTACCTCGTGGACTCCGATATCTGCCGGGAGCTCTCAACTCGTACTGGCAGGATCCGCAACGCTTGAATCTGCACATAGGGTGCAGGGAGTAAAGTGAGTACTTCAACTTAGTGAGTAACAAATGTAAATAAAGACTGAAAGCAGGAAATCACGTAAGGCACAAAAGCATGCTATAATGAAGCAGTAAAGCCATTAAAACAATAAACAAGTGAAAGATAGGTAAAAATCCTTTAACTCAATTTTAACTTCCTGAAAAGCCTTCTTCAACAATTAAGCAGGTAATTGACAGTCAATCATGAAAAATAAACACATAAAAGTTCGCTCCTCGGGCACAATATCAACAAATCCGCCCCTCGGGCAACATCTCAGAATAGTACCTGCCCCTCGGGCAACATCTCTGAACAATACCAGTCCCTCGGGCTCAATCTCGTATCACAATGGTTACCCGCGCTCACTGGGGGTGTACAGACTCCTGGAGGGCCCCCTTACGGCCCAAGCGCAATATCAAGCCACCTCGTGGCATCATCACTAGACCCTCGACATCATATCAATCAAGCCACCTCATAGCGTACATATCTCAGGCCCTCGGCCTCATAATCAGTATCAAATGTTTCCTCACAATATAGGCCCTCGGCCTTACTCAGTCAAAAATCCTAACAAGCCACTCGGGTAGTAGTAAAACATGTTTCTCAGCCCAAAATATCATTTAAAAGATTATGTAAGTGTTAAAATAGAGTAAAAATGGCTGAGTACGAAAAACAGTGAATTATAACATGACTGAGTTCAAGTATAAAGTCAAAACAGTGAGGAAATACCAGTAAATATCCCCGAAAGGTTCAAATAGTTGGCACAAGGCCCAAATATAGCATTCAACCCAAATCATGATGATGACAAATAGATTTCGGTAAGATACGCGGTAAAATAGTCATTCGGGACTGACCAAGTCATAATCCCTAATAGTGCACGACCCCATGCTCGTCATCAAGTATGTGCGTCACCTCAATATAGCGCAACGATGTGCAAGTCTGGGGATTCATACCCTCAGAACATCATTTACAATCATTACTCACCTCGAACAGGTCAAATCTCTAGCTCGCGACGCCCTTGCTCCTCGAATCGGCCTACACTCGCATCAAATCTATCCAACAGTCAGAACGAGGACGTAAAAATATGCTAAGGGAACGAAGCCCAAGCGAAAATAATCAAAATACGGCACAAATCCCGAAATTACCATAACTCGACCCCCGAGCCCACGTCTCGGAATTCAACAATTTTTACATCAATAGATTCCTTATCTCTCCACAAGTTCGTACATATCAAAAATTCTGAAATCCGACCTCAAATGACCCTTCAAATCCTCAAGCAAAAGTCTAAGTTTCCAAGCCCTAGTTTCCCCAATTTTCACCCTTAATTTCCATAATTTCTAGCTCTAATCCGTGAAATAATAGCATAGGAACGAGTTTTAGGTCCAAATTCTTTACCTCAATGAAGTTCCCTTGAAATCCCTCTTTCAAATCGTCCAAAAAGCTCCAAAGTCGAAGTCAAGAATGGTGAAATAGCTAAAATTCGCGAAGGCCACAATTTATACCTTTTGCCCGGACCTTTTTGTATCTGGGGTCCCATACTCGCTTCTGCGGTACCGCATATGCGGTTCTTCCTCTGCTTATGCGGAAATCACTTAACGCCCTATTACTGCACCTGCGATCCCATACCCGCATCTGCAACTTCGCAGATGCGGTCCTCTTAGCCGCTTCTGCGGTTCCTGCTCCTCAAGCCCTTTTTCGCTTCTGCGGCTGATCTCTCGCACGTGCGGCGTCGCACCTGCGGTCCCCAATCCGCAGGTGCAGAAATACCAGAAGCAGTAAGGTTCAGCAGCTGCAACAAAATCTCAAACCTTTCCGTCAACCATCCGAAATCACCCCGAGGCCCCCGGGACCTCAACCAAAAGCACAAACATATCCTAATACCTTATTCAAACTTGTACCAATCTTAAAGCACCTCAAACAACAACAAATCAACCAAAACACATCGGATTCAAGCCAAACTTTCTAAAATATTCGGAATTCCGCTTTTGATGAAAAACCCGACCAAACCACTTTCGAATGACATGAAATTTGCACACACATCCCAAATGACACAACGGAACTACTACAACTCTCAGAATTCCATTCCGACTCCTATATCAAAATCTCGCCTACCAACCGGAAATCGCCAAAAATATCAACTTCACCAATTCAAACCTAAATCTACTCCGAACCTCCAAAAACTCATTCCGATCACGCTCCTAAGTCATAAATCACCTCACGAAGCTAACCGAACCATCGGAACTCACATCTGAGCCCTCTAACACATAAGTCAACATCCGATTGACTTTTCCAACTTAAGCTTTCTTCAAAGAGACTAAGTGTCTCAAACCTTACCAAAATCATTCTGGATTCGATCCGACCAACCCGATACCACAAAACACTGATAACAAAGTATAAAGAAGCAGAATGGGGGAAACAGAGCGGTAACTCATGAGACAACTGGCCAGGTCGTCACATCCTCCCCAACATAAACAAACATTCATCCGCGAACGAATTAAGAAACATACTTGAAGCCTCAAACATGTGAGCATATCTGCTCCGCATCTCCCGCTTGGTCTCCCAGGTAGCCTCCTCCACAGGCCGACCTCTCCACTGCACTTTCATTGAAGCTATATCCTTTGACCTTAACTTTCGAACCTGATGACACAAAATAGCTACTGGCTCCACATCATAGGTCAAATCATCATCCAACTGAACCGTGATAAAATTCAGAACATGAGACGGATCCTCAATATACTTCCGGAGTATAGAAACATGAAATACCGGATGCACACTCGATAAGCTGGGTGGCAAAGCAAGCTCATAAGCCACCTCCCCAATCCTCCAAAGCACCTCAAAAGGCCCAATGAATCGAGGACTCAACTTCCCTTTCTTCCCGAATCTCATAACCCTTCATGGGCGAAACCTTTAACAAAACCTTCTTTCCAACCATGTAGGACACATCTCGAACCTTCCTGTCAGAATAACTCTTTTGCCTCGATTGCGCTATACGAAGCCTTTCCTGAATCACCTTCACCTTTTCTAAAGCATCCTGCACCAAGTATGTCCCCAATAGCCTAGCCTCGCCGGGCTCGAACCAACCAACTGGAGATCTACACCGCCTCCCATACAAAGCCTCATATGGAGCCATCTGAATACTCGACTGGTAGCTGTTGTTATAAGCAAACTCTATAAGCGGTAGAAACTGATCCCATGACCCCCCGAAATCAATGACACAAGCACGCAACATGTCCTCCAATATCTAAATAGTGCGATCGGACTGCCATCTTTCTGAGGGTGAAAAGTTGTGCTCAACTCAACCTGAGTACCCAACTCTCGCTGCACAGACCTCCAAAACTGCAATGTAAACTGAGTGTCCCTATCTGAAATGATAGAAACGGTGACACCATGCAAACGAATAATCTCCCAGATATAGATCTCTGCCAACTGCTCTAAAAAATAGGTAGTACACACAGGAATGAAATGCGCGGACTTGGTCAGCCGATCCACAATCACCCATAGTGATCCTCTCCCACTTCCACTCGGGAATATCCATCTACTGAAGCAAGCCGCTCGGTTTCTGATGCTCATATTTCACCTGCTGACAATTGAGACACCGAGCTACAAATCCCACAATATCTTTCTTCATTCTTCTCCACCAATAATGCTGCCTCAAATCCTGATACATCTTCGCGACACCCGGATGAATGGAATACCGCGAGCTATGGGCCTCCTCCAGAATCAACTCCCGAAGCCCATCCACATTGGGCACACAAATTCGGCTCTGCATCCTCAACACCCCATCATCACCAATGATAACATCTCTAGCATCATCATACTGAACTCTATCCTTAAGGACAAGCAAATGCGGATCATGATACTGGCGCTCTCTGATGCGATCATATAAGAAAGACTGAGAAACCACATAAGCCGATACCCGATTGGGCTTCGAAATATCTAACCTCACAAATTGATTGGCCAAGGCCTGAATATCAACTGCAAGAGGTCTATCCCTAATTGCAATATATGCCAAACTCCCCATACTCACCACCTTTTGGCTCAAGGCATCGGCCACTACATTGGCCTTTCCCGGATGGTACAATATAGTAATATCATAATCCTTAAGTAACTCCAACCACCTTCGCTGCCTCAAATTGAGATCCTTCTCTTTGAACAAGTGCTGGAGGCTACGATGATCAGTAAACACCTCACAAAACACACCATACAAGTAATGCCTCCAAATCTTCAACAGTGAACTATGGCAACCAACTCCAAATCATGAACGGGGTAGTTCTTCTCATGGGGCTTCAACTGATGAGAAGTATAAGTAATAACTCTACCCTTTCGCATCAAAACACAACCAATGACAACTCTCGAAGCATCACAATAAATGGTATATGAACCTGAAGCTGATGGCAAAACTAACACTGGAGCTGTGGCCAAAGCTGTCTTGAGTTTCCGAAAGCTCTCCTCATACTCGTTCGACCATAAAAATGAGGCACCCTTGTGAGTCAACTTGGTCAAGGGCGATGCAATAGATGAGAATCCCTAAACAAAACAACGATAATAACCTGCCAAAGCAAGAAAGTTGCAAATCTCTGTGGCTGAGGACGGTCTAGGCCAACTCTGAACCGCCTTTATCTTCTTCGGATCAACCTGAATACCCTCACTGGACACCATGTGCCCCAAGAAAGCCACTAAACTGAGCCAAAACTCACACTTGGAGAATTTTGCATAAAGTTTCTCCTTTCCCAATCTCTGCAACACAAATCTCAAATGCTCCGCGTGCTCCTCCTGACTATGCGAATATACTAGAATATCATCAATGAAGACTATGAAAAACGAGTCAAGATAAGGCCGGAATACACTGTTCATCAAATGCATGAACGCTGCTGGGGCATTGGTAAGCCCAACAAACATCACTAAGAACTCATAATGACCATATCGGGTCCTGAAAGCTGTCTTAAGAATATCAGAGTCCCTGATCTTCAACTGGTGATAACCTGAACGGAGATCAATCTTGGAGAACACTCTCGCTCCCTAAAGCTGGTTGAATAAATCATCAATGCGAGGCAAATGATACTTGTTCTTAATTGTTACTTTGTTCAATTGCCTATAATCAATGTACATCCTTATAGTGCCATCCTTCTTCTTCTTCACAAATAGAACTGGCGCACCCCAAGATGACACACTAGGCCGAATGAACCCCTTATCGAGAAGCTCCTGAAGCTTCTTTTTTAGTTCCTTCAACTCCGCTGGTGCCATACGATACGGCGGAATAGAAATGGGCTGACTGCCTGGCACCAAGTCAATACCAAAATCAATATCTGTGTCCGGTGGCATGCCCGACAGGTATATAGGAAACATATTGGGAAAATCCCTCATAACTAGAACAGAATCAATACTGGGAGTCTCAACACCGACCTCCCTCATGAATGCTAGATACGAAAGACAACCCTTCCCAACCATACGCTGGGCTTTCAAGAATGAGATCACTCTACTAGGAATATAATCAGCCATACCTCGCCACTCAATACGTAGCACACCCGGTATAGCCAATGTAACTATCTTAGCATGACAGTACAGAATAGCACGACATGGAGATATCCAATCCATGCCCAAAATGACATTGAAATCCACCATACACAATAATAAAAGATCCACACGGGTTTTCAGACCCCTAATAGTCACCACACATAATCGGTACACACAATTTACAACAACAGTATGGCCCACTGGGGTAGATACATGAACAAGTGAAGCAAGAAACTCATAAGGCATACCCAAATAATGAGCAAAGTATGATGACACATAAGAAAAGGTGGAACCGGGATCAAATAACATAGAGGCATCTCTGTGGTAGACTGAAACAATACCTGCAATGATAGCATCAGAAGCAATAGCATCGGGTCTGCCCGGAAGTGCATAGAAATAGGCCTGACCACCACCTAATCGACCTCCCCCTTTGGGGCAACCCCTAGCTGACTAACCTCCACCCCTCGCTGGCTGGGCGGGTAGTGGTGAAGTAACTGGCACTAAAGCCGATGACTGACCCCTCTGCTGAGATGAACTCGCAAGACGATGAGGGCATTGCCTCCATATATGACCCATCTTACCACACTCATAACAACTCCCATGTGCTGGAGAAGGGGACTGAAGGGAACCCCTCGCACCAGAGTGACTAGCAGATGCACTCGGCATAGAAGAGCCCTGGATTGATGGAGCATGGGTTGAACTCTGAGCTAGAAGGGAACTAAGTGATGACTAGACCTGATGAGAACTATTAGAACCATGACTCGATGACGCCCTACAATAACCTGGGCGAGCTGGCTGAGCATGCCTGAATGGACGACATCTGCCGTGCTGAAACTGACCCCTTGAAGGAGTACCACTGTAACTACCAGATCCTAGAGGCCTCTTGGCCTCCCTCTCCTCTCACTCCTAGCGATGAACAGACTCAATCTTACGAGCAATATCCATAACCTCCTTGAAAGTAGCACCAATCACCCTCTCCCTAGTCATGAGAATACGGAGCTGATAAGTGAGGCCATCAACAAACCTCCTAATCCTCTCTCTATCTGTTGGAACCATCTAAATAGCATGACGATCTAACTCAGAGAACCTTATCTCATACTACGTCACATTCATCTCTCCCTAACGAAACCACTTAAACTCCCTACTCAGCTCCTCTCTACGGGACTGCGGCACATACTTCTCTAGAAAGAAAACGGAGAACTGCTGCTAGGTAACGGGTGCTGCACCAACAGGCCTACGCCTCTCAAAAGCCTCCCACCAAGTGAAGGAAGCTCCAGAAAACTAATAAGCAGTGAAAGCGACCCCGCTGGTCTCCTGAATACCCACTGCACGAAGCATCCTCTGGCACTTATCTAAGAAACCCTGGGCATCCTTGCCCTCTACACCACTGAAGGTTGGAGGCTGCAGTCTATCAAACCTCTCCAACCTACGCTGCTCATCCTCCGGCATAGAAGAAACTACATATTCCTGAGCAGCTTCAATCGGCTGGGCTGGGTATGCCCCCGATGTCTGAAGTCCCTGCACGATCTACTCAGGTGTGCGAGCGGCGGGAGTCTGATTGCCTCCCCTGTCCTGAGAAGTAGTTGCGGCTGTAGCGGCTGAAACCGCCTAAGCTAGGCCAGTGAAAACTGATAAGATCTGAGCCAAGGCCTCTTGAAGACCCAGAATCACAATGGGCACAGCTGGTGCTGCTGGAGCGTCCATAACTGGGACATGATCCTGAACTGGGCCAGCTGGTGGATCTACAGGTGCTGCCCTAGCTGCTCTACCCCTACCACGACCATGACCGCATCCTCGGCCTTTGATGGCCACAGCTGGTGGTATTGGTGGTCATCCATCCTGACCAGTAGCACGTGTCTTCACCATCTGTGAGAGAATAGAACAACAGAAGTTAGTACTCGGATCAAAAAATTCGCACGACAAGAATTTCAAGAATGTGAATTTTTTCCTAAAGGTTCTGCAGCTTCTCGAGGATAAATACAAACGTCTCCGTACCGATCCGCGAGACTCTACTAAACCTGCTCATGACTCATGAGACCTATGTAACCTAGGCTCTGATACTAACTAGTCACGACCCTAAACCCAGACCCGGTCGTGATGGCACCTTTGTGAAGACAAGGCCATCTAACACTTCCCCTTTTCCAATTATTAACAATTAAGCATTAAGAGACAGTCTAAACATGAATAAATGAACCAAAGTTTAAGCAAACGATAGTATAAAATGAGGAATACCGCCTGAACACAGCTCGATACCAGGGTGTCACTAGTCATGATCATATATAAATCCTGCTACAAGTACGATAAGTTGATAAACTATTACAAATGTCCGATAAGAGATAGAAATGATAAAGAGGGAGAAACACAAGACTGTAGACGTCAAGAAGCTACCTCGTGGACTCCGATATCTTCCGCGAGCTCTCAACTCGTATTGGCAGGATCTGTAACGCCTGAATCTGCACACGGGGTGCAGGGAGTAAAATGAGTACTCCAACTTAGTGAGTAACAAATGTAAATAAAGACTGAAAGCAGAAAATCACGTAAGGCACAAAAGCATGCTATAATGAAGTAGTAAAGCCATTAAAACAATAAACCAGTGAAAGATAGGTAAAAATCCTTTAACTCAATTTTAACTTCCTAAAAAGCCTTCTTCAACAATTAAGCAGGTAAGTGACAGTCAATCATGAAAAATAAACACATAAAGGTTCGCCGCTCGGGAACAGTATCAACAAATCCTCCCCTCGGGCAACATCTCAAAACAATACCATCCCCTCGGGCTCAATCTCGTATCACAATGGGTACCCGCACTCACTGGGGGTGTACAGACTCCTGGAGGGGCCCCTTACGGTCCAAGCGCAATATCAAGCCACCTCGTGGCATCATCACTAGGCCCTCGGACTCATATCAATCAAGCCACCTCATGGCGTGCATTACTTAGGCCCTCGGCCTCATAATCAGTATCAAATATTTTCTCACAACATAGGCCCTCGACCTTACTCAGTCAAAAATCCTCACAAGCCACTCGGGCAGTAGTAAAACATGTTTCTCAGCCCAAAATATCATTTAAAAGATCATGTAAGTATTAAAACAAAGTAAACATGGTTGAGTACGAAAACAGTGAATTATTACATGACTGAGTTCAAGTATAAAGTCAAAACAGTGAGGAAATACCAGTAAATATCCCCGAAGGGTTCAAATAGTTGGCACAAGGCCAAAAATATGGCATTCAGCCCAAATCATGATGATAGCAAATAGATTTCGGTCAAATACGCGGTAAAATAGTCATTCCGGACGGACCAAGTCACAATCCCCAACAATGCACGACCCCACGCTCGTCATCAAGCATGTGAGTCACCTCACTATATCACAACAATGTGCAAGTCCGGGGTTTCATCCCCTCAGAATATCATTTACAATCATTACTCACCTCGAACCGGTCAAATCTCTAGCTCGCGACGCCCTTGCCCCTTTAATCGGCCTCCACTCACATCGAATCTATCTAAAAATCAGAACGAAGACATCAAAATATGCTAAGGGAACGAAGCCCAAGCGAAAATAATCAAAATACGACACAAATCCCGAAATTACCAAAACCCGACCCCCGGGCCCACATCTCGGAATTCGAAATTTTTTACATCAATAGATTCATTATCTCCCCACGAGTTCATACATATCAAAAGTTCTAAAATCCGACCTCAAATGGTCCTTCAAATCCTCAAGCAAAGGTCTAAGTTTCCAAGCCCTAGTTTCTCCAATTTTCACCCTTAATTTCCATAATTTCTAGCTCTAATCCATGAAATAATAGCATAGGAACGCGTTTTAGGTCCAAATTCCTTACCTTAATGAAGTTCCTTTGAAATCCCTCTTTCAAATCATCCAAAAAACTCCAAAGCCGAAGTCAAGAATGGTGAATAGCTAAAATTCGTGAAGGCCACAAGTTATACATTTTGCCCAGACCTTTTCACATCTGCGGTCCCATACCCGCTTCTGCGGTACTGCATATGCGGTTCTTCCTCTGCTTCTGTGGAAATCACTTAACGCCCTATTACTGCACCTGCGATCCCATACCCGCATCTTCGACTTCGCAGATGCGGACCTCTTAGCCGCTTCTGTAGTTCCTGCTCCTCAAGCCGTTTTTCGCTTCTGTGGTCGAACTCCCGCACATGTGGTGTCGCACCTGAGGTCCCCAATCCGCATGTGCGGAAATACCAGAAGCAGCAAGGTTCAGCAGCTGCAACAAAATCTCAAACCTTTCTGTCAACCATCCGAAATCACCTCGAGGCCCTCAGAACCTCAACCAAAAGCACAAACATATCCTAATACCTTATTCAAACTTGTACCAATCTTCAAAACACCTCAAACAACTTCAAATCAACCAAAACATATCAGATTCAAGCCAAACTTTCTAAAATCTTTCGAATTCCATTTTTGATCAAAAATCCAACCAAACCACTCTCGAATGACCTAAAATTTTGCACACATATCCCAAATAACACAACACAACTACTGCAACTCTCGGAATTCCATTCCGACCCCTATATCAAAATCTCACCTACCAACCGAAAATCGCTAAAATATCAACTTCGCCAATTTAAGCCTAAATCTACTCCGAACCTCCAAAACTCATTCTGATCATGTTACTAAGTCATAAATCACCTCCCAAAGCTAACTGAACTATCAGAACTCACATCTGAGCCCTCTAACACATAAATCAACATCTGGTTGACTTTTCCAACTTAAGCTTCCTTAAAAGAGACTAAGTGTCTCACACCTTACCAATATTATTCCGGATTCGATCCCACCAACTCGATGCCACAAAACACTGATAACAAAGCATAAAGAAGCATAAATGGGAGAAACGGAGCGGTAACTCATGAGACGACTGACCAATTCGTTACAATTGTCCAAGTCTTGTTCAGTCCTCTACCTTGCACTAAAGTATTCTTATGTTTCTTATAAATAAAAGTTTAGCAACATGTTAGGCTACCTACAAAATATTGTGCATAATTCATTCAGAGTTATATGAAGAACCGGTCCCCTTTTTCTTTGAAAATACTAATGTTTATTCGTATATTTCTTTTATATGTCAAATCATGGGAAGCAAATATGGATATCTCACAAAGCAAACTTGGATCAAAGTTCAATTGTAAAAATATTTGTTTAGTTGATCCATGTACGACACATACAATATTCAAAGAGAAGAAATATTTCTCTCATTTAAGTATGTGTAAGGTAGATATTACTACAATTTCTGGTAGTAGTAAATTAATTGAAGGCTCTGGAAGAGCTACTATAACTCTGCATAAAAGAACAATACTTATCATAGAGAATGCAATGTTCTCCTCCAAGTCCAAGAGGAACTTGTTGAGTTTTAAAGATATCCGCCGAAATGGATATCATATTGAGACAATAGATGAGAATAATCATGAATTTCTCATCTTTACCAAGAATGTCTCTTGCCAAAAGAGGGTTATTGAGAAGTTTCCATCTTTATATTGTGGCATGTATTGGACAAGAATTAGTGCAACTGAGGCACATTCTACCGTAAACCAAAAAGTTACTGATTCCAATACTTTTGTACTTTGGCATGATCGATTGGGACACCCTAGATCAATTATGATGAGACGAATTATAGAAAACTCAAATGCCATCCATTAAAGAATTTAAAGATTCTTTTAAATAATGTATTTTCTTACACTTCTTGTTATCAAAGCAAGTTAATTATAAGACCATCACCAACAAAGGTTGGAATTGAGTCCCCTGCGTTTTTAGAACATATACAATGGGACATTTATGGACCTATTTACCCGACTAGTGGGTCGTTTAGATATTTTATGGTCTTAATAGATGTATCTTCTAGATGGTCTCATGTGTGCCTATTGTCATCTCGCAACCTCGCATTTGCAAAATTAATGGCACAAATAATTCGATTACGTGCGCAATTCCCCAATAATCCAATTAAGTCTATTAGACTTGATAATTCTGTTGAGTTTTTATCCCAAGCATTAAATGATTATTGCTTATCAATTGGGATAAATGTGGAACATCCTATAGCTCATGTTCACACTCAAAATGGCCTTGCGGAGTCTTTAATTAAACGTCTGCAATTGATAGCAAGACCGTTACTCATGAAAATGAGGTTTTCCACTTCTGTTTGGGGTCACGCCATTTTGCATGCAGCAATGATAGTTCGTCTCAGATCGACAATTAATCATAAATATTCTCCGTTGCAATTAGTTTTGGGTCATGAACCTAATATATCTCATTTAAGAATTTTTGGATGCGCAGTATATGTGCCTGTAGCACCGCCATATCACACCAAAATGGGTCCCCAAAGAAGGTTAGCAATGTATATTGGGTTTGAATCGCCCTCCATTATTCGCTACCTCGAAACATTAACGGGGGATTTGTTTACTACACGATTTGCAGACTGTCTATTTGATGAGACACTTTTCCCAAAATTAGGGGGAGAAGTTGGTGAAACCAAATGAGAAATTTTATGAAAAAATCCATCATTGTCTCATCTTTATCTACGTGCCTCTATTTGTAAAAAAGAGGTGCAAAAGATTATTCATTTGGAAAAAATAGCAAATCAAATGCTAGATGCATTTACGGATCTGAAAAGGATAACAAAATCACATATCCCTGCAGAGAATGTTCCAATCCGTATTGATGTCCCTATTGGACAATCTTCTAGTGTCATAACTAATAAGTCAAAAGCACGCCTAAAACGTGGCAGACCATTGGGTTCCAAAGATCGAAATCCTAGAAAAAGGAAAACAAATGATCAAAAAGACATTACTAAAGAATCTCGTGAAGAAATCCACAATTTAATAAATTCTGAGATTCATGAGGAAACCACTTAGCCCGAAACTCAAGAAAATAAGGAACTATCAATAAATCCAATCCATATTGAGGTAAATATGAATTGATTGGATATAGTGGTGGATTATGTATTTGCATATAATGTTGCATCTAGCATTATGCAAGATATGAGGATCTTGAACCTCAATCTGTTAGAGAATGTCGACAAAGACGTGATTGGCCAAAATGGCAAGAAGCAATCCAATTAGAGTTGAATTCACTTGTAAAACGTGAAGTTTTTGGGCTTATAGTCCAAACACCTAATGGTGTTAAGCCTGCTGGCTATAAATAGGTCTTAGTACAAAAGAGAAATGATAAAAATGAGGTACAAAGATATAAGGCACGTCTTGTTGCACAAGGATTTTTACAAAGGCTCGGTGTCGATTATGAAGAGACATATTCGCCTGTTATGGATGTTATAACATTCTATTATTTCATTAGTTTTGCTGTCCATGAAAAGCTTGACATGCATTTAATGGATGTGGTTACCGCCTACCTTTATGACTCACTTAATAATGAGATATACATGAAAATTTCCTAGGGATTTAAAATGCCTAATTCACATAATTCAAACTCTCAGAAAATATATTCATTCAAATTGCAAAGAACTTTGTATGGTCTAAAGCAATCAGGACGAATATGGTATAATCGTCTTAATGAGTATTTATTAAAGGAAGGTTATATATATGATGCCATTTGTCCATGTATTTTTATAAAGAAAACAACATCGAAATTTGTTGTACTTGCCATATATGTTGATGACATAAACCTTATTGGAACTCCGATAGAACTCCAAAAGGCAATTGGTTATTTAAAGAAAGAATTCGAGATGAAAGATCTCAGAAGACAAAATTATGTCTTGGTTTGCAAATTGAATATTTGGCAAACAAAATTTTTGTTCATCAATCTGCCTACATAGAAAAGGTATTGAAACGGTTTTACATGGATGTAGCAGATCCATTAAGTACTCTGATGGTTGTTCAATCACTTTATGTGAATAAGGATCCATTCCAACTTCAAGAAAAGAATGAAGAACTACTTGGTCCTGAAGTACCATATCTTAGTGCAATTGGTACACTAATGTATTTTGCTAACACTACAAGGCCTAACATAACCTTTTCAGTTAATGTCTTAGCAAGATATAGCTCTGCTCCTACAAGGAGACATTGGAATGGAATCAAACACATATTGTGGTATTTAAAAGGAACTAACGATATGGGCTTATTTTATGGCAATAATTGCAGTCCCGATCTTGTTGGTTATGCCGATGCTGAGTATTTATCTGACCCACACAAGGCTCGATCTCAAATAGGTTATGTGTTTACCTGTGGAGGCACTGCCATATCTTGGCGATTGACTAAGCAATCAATTGTGGCTACTTTATCTGATCATGCTGAGATAATTACTATTCATGAAGCAAGTCGAGAATGTGTGTGGTTAAGGTCTATAATACATCTTATTCGAGACAAATGTGGTTTGAAATGTGACAAACTACCCACGATTTTGTATAAAGACAATGCAACATGCATAACTCAATTGAAGGGAGGATTCTTAAAAGGAGATAGGACAAAACACATTTCACCAAAGTTATTTTTCACACATGATCTTCAAAAGAATGGTGATATCAATATGCAACAGATTCGTTCAAGTGATAATATAGCTGATTTGTTCACCAAGTCTCTACCGATGTCAACCTTCAAGAAGCTAGTGTACAAGATCGGAATGCGAAGGCTCAAGGATGTGAATTGATGCTCTCATCAGGGGGAGTTAATACGCGTTGCACTCTTTTTCCCTTACAAGGTTTTGTACCACTAGGTTTTCCTTGCAAGGTTTTTAACGAGACAATCAAAAGGCATATTATTAAACATGTGTACTCTTTTTCTTTTACTAGAATTTTTTTCCCACTGGATTTTATTTTATTTAAGGTTTTAACGAGGCACATTAATTATTGAGTAGACATTTAAGGGGGAGTGTTAGGAATAGAATTGTAATTAGAGTGAATGTCTATCTTGTAGAGAGTTTTACTTTGCGGCTAAGTAATTTTTTTCTATAAATAGAGGGGTCTTACCCCATTGTAAATTATCCCAAAATTCAATAAGAATTACTCTCCCTTTCTCTGCAATATTGTTCTTCTACTTTTATTGTTTTATTACAAATAGTAATTTTGGGGGGGGGGGGTGGTTGGAGAATAAGAGTTTCATACCAAAAGTGAATTCAGTCTCAGCTCAAACTCAAAATTTTTAGTTAATGAAAGAGGATTGGTAATAATAGCAATAGTCAATACTTTTACTATTGTTAAGATTTACTCCTTTTTGAAATATCAGATTTATTATCTAAGTTTTTGTGTATGAATATAAAATCAACTTTAAAAATTTAGTAAATTTTATACATTTACAAACATATAAAAATGGATGAAAAAGACATAAAAGTAGGCAGAGCCTAAATGACACTTCTACTTGTTCTAGTTTGTCATCTCAATCCCCATACTTGCGATTTTGCCAAGTGAACACTTACACTCGTTCAAATCTTGTATAATAAATGCTTATGATTAGAGGCTGAGGGGTGCGTATAATAAGTGTCCTACACGTAGGACTCCACGTCATAATTACTAGTGCGACATAGAAAAATAAATTTTTTTAAAAAAGTACTAACCACCCAAACCCAATATTTCCCGTCATTTTACACTTTGCCTATTAGATTAGGGCTTGAACCTCTTCCATCTTCCTCTTTTCTCCGTCATCGTTGCCGATAATTTCGATAATCTATTGTGTCATCTAAATTTCTAGGGTATATTTCTTCATCTGTTCATAAATTAATTTTCATTTTTATCTTCATTTTCCTCTTTGATTTAGCGTTTATGGGAAGGCTGGGTTAGGTTGCATTTTTTGTTTAATTTTCTTGAATATACGGTATTTTTGCTCTGTTTCGTTGCATTTTGAAGTGTAAAATCCCTTTGATGTTGTGTCATGCATGTAATGACATATTTGGTTATTACGTTCAGTTTCTAGGTTAATCAGAATTTCATTTTAAGTTTTTATATTTTTTTGTGAAGTTTGTTGGGTCTCGTTTTTGTTAATGGTACACCAGTGTATATCTGAATATTATAGGATATATTACGGAAGAAAAAGAAATTTTGAAAATTTTTTTACTTAAAAAATTATTGTTTTTTATTGGTTTGTTTATGGAGTTATGTAAAGGTGAAAATTGTGACGACCAATATTCATTAGTACCACTGCTTTTTGTCACTTGCAAGTATGATAAGAAAATGGCTTCAAGCATACCTAAGCTACAAGTCCACCACAGTGGTAATTTTGTTTCGGATGCTGAGTTAAGGTATGTTGATGGACTAACTTGTCTTTGTTTAGCTACTGCTAATATTGATGAGCTTCATATTATGTTATTTCACAAGTTTTCCAGGGGCTTCGGTTTTTTAAAAGTTAATTTTTGTGGATGCAAAATTAATAAAAGGATGACTGTTACATCTTTAAAAATAAATGATGACGTCTTAAAGTTTCTTAACACATTGAGAGTGGTGATTTTGTTGATGTTTGTATTTTCCATGTAATTAGTAATCATGTTCTTATCGAGGATATAACTTAACTGGTGCACCCCACTCCACAAGCACATGGGAACGCAAGTGGGTTGAATGTTATGGCTAATGTATCACCTCACACCAATAATATAAATATGACTGATAATGATAAATATAAGGGTAAGGGGACAATTATAAATAGAGATAGAAGAATCAGATGAAGGTGAAGGAAATAACTTCTCATCCTATCACATTCAAACGTTAGAATCTGACATTGATCAGGATTCTAGAGAGTCCAATTCACTGTATGATATAGATGAAAACATTCATGATTGTAGTGATCCGTACGATGAGCTAGTTGAAATTAGACAGTCTAAAATCAACCAAAAAAAAGAATGTCAAAGTAACTGTAGATGAGATACCATTTGGTCCTACTGGTATAGATGCTGGTTTTGAAGATATGCATAAGAACAAAATGGAAAATATGAAAGGAGACAAGGAAGGGACGATCGGTATTTTGACAACTCAAGTCCAGGTAGTGAGTGCAATGATGATAAAAGATAACATGTTGGCGTTGATGATCTAAATGATGCACCACCTAGAAATCCAAGTAAGAAGTCTACTTTGTCACAAGTTGCAAAAAAAATATTAGTTGAACTGTATATGATATTTGAGAATATTGTACATTTTAGGAAGGTTTTGCAGACCTATTCTATTCAAAAAGATGTGAACCTTAAGTTTAAACCTAATGAGAAGGAATGTCACGACCCGAATTTCTCACCTTCGGGAGTCGTGATGGCACCTACTCATGAAAGCTAGGCAGGTCGAGTATTATAGATTCACTAACTCTTTTATTTAGCCATTTTTAACAGTTTAAAACAATATACGATCAACGGTGAAATATGAACAATAACTAAAGACATGCAAAAGACGTAATTTGATAACTTAGCCAAAAAAAATAAGTACGACAATACCAAGTACATCTCTACCCGGAACTGGTGTCACAATATCACGGACGTCTGTAGGACTACCTCGGAATCTCCGACTGGACTGAAGGCAGCCACCCAAAGCTATGGTCCAAAAGCTGCCGCTCCGGGATCTACACACAGTGTAGAGTGTAGTATCAGCACAACCAACCCCATGTGCTGATAAGTGCCTGGCCTAACCCTGACGAAGTAGTGACGAGGCTAGGACCAGACTACCAAATAAACCTGTACAGTTATATCATATACAACGGAAAATAAAACAGAAATAAACAATTAAAGATGGAAGGGGGACATGCTGCGGGGGAATATTATTTACCAACAATAATTCAAGAGAAAAGCATAAAGAACAATTTAAAATTCACATAAAAAGTATAAGGAAATCGTAATCAATCAATTAACACTTTTATTATTTATTGTTGCGGCGCGCAACCTGATCCAAATCATAAAAATACTATTGCGGCGTGCAACCCAATCCATACCATTTATCACTATTGTAGCGTGCAACCTGATCCAAATATAATATTGTTGCGGCGTAAAAACCGATCAAAATATACTATTTTTGCGGCGTGCAACCCGATCCATATCATGCAATTCAGCACCAATGACAAAAAAGCCCCGGCAAGGGAACGATAAGGAAACAACATTATCCCGGAAAGGGAGTCGATAATATAAGTAAATACGTCCCGATAAGGGAATCAACTATAACCAAACTTGTTCCAACATCTAACTTCACAAAGAAATCTCAACTAACACCAATACCCAACCATAAGCAATTTCCACGAGAATAATCATAATTCTTGCTCAACACAGAGAATCAACAACTTAGGCATTCGTAGTACTTATTAAGAACACATCGATTTCAATTTAAGACTCACGCTCATACTTGACACCAACGTATAGATACTCGTCACCATGCCTATACGTCGTACTCAACAAGTAACACATAGCAAATAAGACACAACTCCTAATCCTTCAAGCTAAGGTTAGACCAAACACTTATCTCTAACTTTCACAGCCAACTCAACCCTCAAACACCGTTTTTCCTTTAGAATTCGCCTCCAAACAACTCGTACCTAGACCAAATTGATTTAACAACATCAATAAATGCTAAAGAAGTCATACCCAATGCGTAATTATAGGTTTTCTATCATTTTCCCCAAAAAGTCAAAAATCAACCCCGGGCCCGTTTGGTCAAAACTCGAAGTTCAGACCAAAACCCGATCACCCATTCACCCACGAGCTTGAATATGTAATTAGTTTCGAAATCCGACCCCAAAACGAGGTATAAATTCCAATTATTTATAAAGCCCTAACTCTACCCAAAATCCCAAATTCTACTATGGAAGAACAATATTTAGGCCTAGAAATCTAATGGTTGTTGATGGAAAATGAAGGAGATGGATTGGGGAACACATACCTATGATTTTGTATTGATTTTAATCTTCAAAAATCGCCTAGGTTCTGATTTTGGGGAAAGAGATATGAGAAAATGGTTAATTCCCATTTCTGTTACTGTTTAAAAGAGCTGGGCGACAGTGTTCATCGCGTTCGTGAGAACATTGTCGCGATCGCGAAGAGCTGCCAAACGTGGACTTACGCGATCGAGAGTCCTCCTATGCGTTCGCGAAGGGTTGTCCCCTCTGACCTTAGCGTTCGCGGGCCTGTGCACGCGTTCGCGTAGAAGAATGATCACCTCCCAGACCAGCCCCCATTTTACTCTATGCGTTCGCGGGAAATGGGTCGCGTTCGCGTAGAGCAGCCCCCAGTGCTCCGCATTCGCGTCCCTTACTTTGCATTCGCATAGAACAAATTTCACCCCAGCCCAATTGCCCTTTCGTGATCGCGTGATAGGCTTCGCGATCGCGAAGGTCTGTGCATCAGAAACAACAGTTCTGCAATTTTCTTAAGTTCAAAAACCTTCCAAGACCTATCCGAAACTCATCCGAGCCCTCGGGTCTCCAAACCAAACATGTAAACCACCTCAAAAATACCCTACAGACTTACTCGTGCGATCAAATTGCCAAAATAACATCAACAACTATGAATTTAGCATCAAAATCATGAAACCACTTAAGAACATCAAGTTTTCCAATTTTTCGAAAATAAGGTCCGATTCACGTCATTTCAAGTCCGTTTCTTACCAAACTTCCTAGACTCAACTTAAATCACATATAAGACCTATACCGGGCTCCGAAACGAGAATAAGGGCCCGATACCATCAGATTTCAAACACTTTTCATTTCTAAAAGCTCATAAATATTCCAGAAAACAATTTTCTTCAAAAATTCATTTCTCAGGCTTGGGACCTCGGAATTCGATTCCGGGCATACGTCCACGTCCCATATTTTCCTACGGACCCTTCGGGACCGTCAAATTACGGGTTCGAGTCCGTTAACCCAAAATATTAACCGAAGTCAACTTAAATTCATTTTAAAGTTAGAATTCATCATTTTTCACAGATTGTCACATAATGGCCTCCCAGCTACGTGCCCGGACTCTGCATGTAAATCGAGGTGAGGAAAGAAGAGGCTTCTAAGACCTTGGAACACAGAACTTACTCGTAAATCAAGTGATGACCTTTTGGGTCATCACATCCTCCACCTCTAAAACAACCATTTGTCCTCGAACGGACATAAGAAGGAAGTACCTGAGTCAGGAAAAAGATGGGAATAACTGCTCCTCATATTGAACTCGGACTCCCAAGTCGATGCCTCAACAGGCTGACCTCTCCACTGAACATGAACAGACGGAAAACTCTTCGACCTTAACTGACAAACCTGTCTGTCTAGAATAGATAACGGCTCCTCCTCATAAGACAAGTCCTTGTCCAACTGGATAGTGCTGAAATCTAACACGTGGGATGGATCGCTGTGATACTTCCGAAGCATGGACACATGAAACACTGGGTGCACGACTGATAAGCTCGGCAGCAATGCAAGTCTGTAAGCCACCTCTCCCACTCAATCAAGGATCTTAAACGGGCTAATGAACCTCGGGCTAAGCTTGACCTTCTTCCCAAATCTCATCACGCCCTTCATAGGTGACACTCAAAGCAATACCCGCTCACCGACCATGAAAGTCAAATCACGAACCTTACAATCGGCATAAATCTTTTGCCTGGACTGAGCTATACGAAGCCTATCCTGACCTTGTCCAAGGCATCCTGTACTAGATCCGTACCCAACAACTGAGCCTCTCCCGACTCAAACCATCCAACCGGCGACCAATACCGCCTACCATACAAAGCCTCATAAGGAGCCATCTGGATACTCGACTGGTAGCTGTTGTTGTAGGAAAACTCTGCTAAAGGAAAAAACTGATCCCACGAGCCTCCAAAGTCAATGACACAAGCTTGGAGCATATCCTCCAAAATCTGAATTGTCCGCTCGGACTGCCCGTCCGTCTGAGGATGAAATGTTGTACTCAACTCAACCTGTGCACCCAACTCTCGCTGAACTGCTCTCTAGAAATGTGAGGTAAACTGCGTACCTCGATCAGAAATGATAGATACGGGCACACCACGAAGGCGAACAATCTCCCGAATATAGATCTCAGCTAACCTCTCGGAAGAATAGGAGACTGCCACAAGAATGAAATGTGCTGACTTGGTCAGCCTATCAACAATAACCCACACTGCATCAAACTTCCTCTGAGTCCATGGGAGTCCAACAACGAAGTCCATAGTGATACGCTCCCACTTCTACTCAGGAATCTCAATCTTCTGGAACAAACTACTGGGCCTCTGATGCTCGTACTTAACTTGTTGATAGTTCAAACACTGAGCCACATATGGAACAATGTCCTTCTTCATTCTCCACCACCAATAATGTTGCCGCAAATCCTGATACATCTTTGCGGCGCCCGGATGAATAGAGTATCGGGAACTATGGGCCTCCTCTAAAATCAACTCCCGGAGCCCATCCACATTTGGCACACAGACTCGACCCTGCAACCTCAAAACTCCATCATCTCCTAAGGTAACCTGCTTGGCACCTCCGTGTTGCACCGTGTATCTAAGGACACACAAATGAGGATCATCAAACTGTCGATCTTGGATACGCTCCAATAATGAAGAATGAGCGACTGTTCAAGCTAACGCCCGACTGGGCTCATAAAATCCAACCTCACGAATAGATTGGCCAAAGCCTGAACATCCAAAGCAAATGGTCTCTCACAGACCGGAATATAAGCAAGACTGCCCATACTGGCTGACTTCCTACTCAAAGTATCGGCCACCACATTGGCCTTTCCCGAATGATATAAGACGGTGATATCATAGTCTTTCAACAGCTCCAACCACCTTCTCTACCTCAAATTTAGCTCCTTCTGCTTGAACAAGTACTGCAGACTCTTGTGATCCGTGAACACCTCACATGCCACACCATACAGATAATGCCTCCAAATCTTCAACACGTGAACAATGGCTGCTAACTCCAAATTATGAACTGAATAGTTCTTCTCATGAATCTTCAACTGCCGCGAATCATAGGTAATGACCTTGCCATCCTGCATCAACACCGCACCAAGTCCACTACGAGATGCATCATAATAAACTGTATATGGACTTGAACCTGTGGGCAAAACCAACACTGGTGCCATAGTCAAAGCTGTATTGAGCTTCTGAAAGCTTGCCTCACACTCGTCCAACCACCTGAACTGGGCACTCTTCTAGGTCAACCTAGTCATCGGGGCTGCGATAGATGAAAATCCCTCCACAAACCGATGATAGTAGCCTGCCAAACCCAAGAAAATCCGAATCTCTATAGTTGATGTGGGTTTAGGCTAGTTCTTGACTGCCTCTATCTTCTTCGGATCAACCTGAATACCCTCTACTGATACAACATGACCCAAGAATGCAACTGAACTCAACCAGAACTCACACTTCGAAAACTTGGCATACAACTGATTATCCCTCAAAGTTTGAAGAACCACTCTCAGATGCTGCTCATGCTCCTCCCGGCTGCGGGAATAGATCAAAATGTCATCAATGAAGACTATCACGAACAAATCCAAGTAAGGCCTGAACACTCGATTCGTCAAATCCATAAAAGCTGCTGGGGTATTTGTCAACCCGAATGACATCACCAAGAACTCATAATGCCCGTACCGAGTGTGGAAAGCTGTCTTAGGGATATCGGATGTCCTAATCCTCAACTGATGGTAGCCAGATATCAAGTCAATATTTGAAAATACCTTGGCACCCTGAAGCCGATCAAACAATCATCAATCCTCGACAATGGATACTTATTCTTGATTGTAACCTTGTTCATCTACCGGTAATCTATGCACATTCTCATCGATCTGTCCTTCTTAACAAACAACACCGGCGCACCCCAAGGTGAAACACTAGGTCTAATGAAACCTTTTTCAAGCAAGTCTTGCAACTGATCCTTCAACTCTTTCAACTCAGGAAGGGCCATATGATACGGCCGGATAGAAATGAGCTGAGTGCCTGGAGCCAAATCAATACAGAAGTCAATATCCCTATCGGCTGGCATACATGGCAGGTCTGAAGGAAATACCTCAGGGAAATCATGAACAACAGGCACAAAATCAATAAAAGGAACCTCGGTATTAGAATCACGAACATATGCCAAATAGGTCAAATACCCCTTTTCGACCATACACCGAGCACTCACATAAGAGATATCACTATGGGTAGAATGACCAGGAGTCCCTCTCTAATCTAAACGAGGTAAACCCGATAAGGCTAAGGTCACAGTCTTGGAATGACAGTCCAAGATAGCATGGTAAGGTGATAACCAGTCCATCCCCAATATGACATCAAAATCAACCATGTCCAGAAGTAATAAATCTACACGAGTCTCGAGACCCCCAATCACAACTATACATAAACGATAGACTCGATCTACCATAATAGAATCACCTACCGGTGTAGACACATATACAGGGGCACTCAAGGAATCACTAGGTATGACCAGATACGGTGCAAAATAAGATGACACATATGAGTATGTAGACCCTGGATCAAATAGAACTGAAGCATCTCTACTACAAACCAGAACAGTACATGTGATAACTGCATCGGAAGCCTCAGACTCAGGCCTGGCTGGAAGAGCATAACATCGGGGTTGGGCCCCACCACCTTGAACTACATCTCTGGGATAGCCTGCTGCTGGCTAGCCTCCACCTCTAGCTGACTGACCTCTACCTCTAATACCTCTACCTCCACCTCTAGCACCTCTACCCCTACCCCTAGCTAGTGGAGCGGGCAGTGGAACACCTAGTACCTGAACCATAGCACGGGAATCCTGCTGCTGCGACTGAATACCCACCAATCTAGGACAAGCCCTCCGGATATGACCATACTCACCACACTCAAAGCATCCACCTGAGTGTTGCGGCTAAATAAACTGAGACTGACCCTGGCGACCTGAATGACCACCCCAAAAACTCTGGAGCGGCGGTGTACTGATAGGAGCTGGTGGTGCATTGTAGGGCTGCTGATTAGCATACTGCATATGAGAACCACGACCACCTGAAGCTCCATAAGAAACCTGAAGTGCTGACTAAAAAGGTCTAGGAGGATGGCCTCTACCATACGAATCCCTACCTTCAGACGAGGCATCACTGAATCTGCCTAAATGACGAGGCCTCTTGTCAAATCCCTGACTACCCCCTACGACAGAACCATCTCAGCTCTTCCGGCCACATTGGATGCCTCCTAAAAAGAAATCCCACTTCCTATCTCCTTAGCCATCTGAAGTCGAATCGGCTGAATAAGTCCCTCAATGAACCTCCTCACCCTCTCTCTCTCTCTCGGTGGGAAGTATGATAAGAGCATGACGGGCCAAGTCGATGAATCTAGTCTCATACTGAGTAACGGTCATAGAACGCTGTTGAAGATGCTCAAACTGCCTCCGATAGATCTCTCTATGAGTGATAGGGAGGAACTTCTCCAAAAATAGCTGTGTAAACTGCTCCCAAGTAAAAGCTGGTGATCTGACTAGTCTAGCCAAACAATAATCTCTCCACCAAGTCTTGGCAGATCCAAAGAAGCAGAAAGTAGCAAAGTCGACCCCATTGGTCTCCACTATCCCCATGTTCTTGAGAACCTCATGACAACTATCTAGATAATCCTAGGGATCCTCAGAAGATGCACCGCTGAAAGTAGTAGTGAAGAGCTTGGTGAACCTGTCTAATATCCTGAAAGCATCGACAGACATAGCTGCTCCATCACCGGTCTGAACTACCACACTCGACTGAACCGCTCCAATAACTAAAGACATGCAAAAGACGTAATTTGATAACTTAGCCAAAAAAAATAAGTACGACAATACCAAGTACATCTCTACCCGGAACTGGTGTCACAATATCACGGACGTCTATAGGACTACCTCGGAATCTCCGACTGGACTGAAGGCAGCCACCCAAAGCTATGGTCCAAAAGCTGCCGCTCCGGGATCTACACACAGTGTAGAGTGTAGTATCAGCACAACCAACCCCATGTGCTGATAAGTGCCTGGCCTAACCCTGACGAAGTAGTGACGAGGCTAGGACCAGACTACCAAATAAACCTGTACAGTTATATCATATACAACGGAAAATAAAACAGAAATAAACAATTAAAGATGGAAGGGGGACATGCTGCGGGGGAATATTATTTACCAACAATAATTCAAGAGAAAAGCATAAAGAACAATTTAAAATTCACATAAAAAGTATAAGGAAATCGTAATCAATCAATTAACACTTTTATTATTTATTGTTGCGGCGCGCAACCTGATCCAAATCATAAAAATACTATTGCGGCGTGCAACCCAATCCATATCATTTATCACTGTTGTGGAGTGCAACCCGATCCAATTATATTATTATTGCGGTGTGCAACCCGATCCAAATATAATATTGTTGAGGCTTGCAACCCGATCCAAAATATAATATTGTTACGGCGTGCAACCCGATCCACATCATGCAATTCAACACCAATAACAAAAGAGTCCCGGCAAGGGAACGATATGGAAACAACACTATCCCGACAAGGGAGTCGATAATATAAGTAAATACGCCCCAACAAGGGAATCAGCTATAACCAAACTTGTTCCAAATTCTAACTTCACAAAGAAATCTTAACTAACATCAATACCCAACCATAAGCAATTTCCACGAGAATAATCATAATTCTTGCTCAACACAGAGAATCAACAACTTAGGCATTCGTAGTACTTATTAAGAACATATCGATTTCAATTGAAGACTCACAGTCATGCTTCACACCAATGTATAGATACTCATCACCATGCCTATACGTCGTATTCAACAAGTAACACATAGCAAATAAGACACAACTCCTAATCCCTTAAGCTAAGGTTAGACCAAACACTTACCTCGAACTTCCACGGCTAACTCAAGCTTCAAACACCGCTTTTCCTTTAGAATTCGCCTCCAAACAACTCATACCTAGACCAAATTGATTTAACAACATCAATAAATGCTAAAGAATACCCAATGCTTAATTATAGGTTTTCTATCATTTTCCCCAAAAAGTCAAAAAATGACCTCGGGCCCGCTTGGTCAAAACTTGAGGTTCGGACCAAAACTCGATCACCCATTCACCCACGAGCCCGAATATATAATTAGTTTCAAAATCTGATCCCAAAACGAGGTCTAAATTCTAATTATTTTAAAATCTCTAACTCTACCCAAAATCCCTAATTCTACCATGGAAGAACAATATTTAGGCCTAGATATCTAATGGGTGTTGATGGAAAATGAAGGAGATGGATTGAGGAACACATACCTATAATTTGGTGTTGATTTTACTCTTCAAAAATCGCTTAGTTTCTGAATTTGGGGAAAAAGATGTGAGAAAATGGTTAATTCCCGTTTCTGTTACTGTTTAAAAGAGCTGGGCGACAGTGTTCATCGCGTTCACGAGAACACTGTCGCGATCGCGAAGAGCTACCAAACATGGACTTACGCGATCGCGAGTCCTCCTACGCGTTCGCGAAGGGTTGGCTCCCCTGACCTTCACGTTTGTGGGCCTGTGCACACGTTCGCGTAGAAGAACGATCACCTCCCAGACCAGCCCCCATTTTACACTACGCGTTTGCGGGAAATGGGTCGCGTTCGCGTACATAAGCCCCCCAGTGCTCCCCGTTCGCGTCCCTTACTTCGCGTTTGCATACAACAAATTTCACCCCATCCCAATTTCCCTTTTGCGATCGCGTGATAGGCTTCGCGATCGCGAAGCACAAAAGGTCTGTGGAACAGAAACAGCAGTTCTAGAATTTTTCTAAGTTCAAAAACCTTCCAAGACCTATCTGAAACTCACCCGAGCCTTTAAGGCTCCAAACAAAACATGTACACTACCTCAAAAATACCATATGGACTTACTTGTGCGATCAAATCGCCAAAATAACATCAACAACTATGAATTTAGCATCATAATCATGAAATCACTTAAGAACATCAAGTTTCCCAAGTAAGGTCCGATTCACGCCGTTTCAAGTCCGTTTCTTACCAAACTTCACAGACTCAACTTAACTCATATATAAGACCTATACCGAGCTTCAAAATCAGAATACGAGCCCAATACCATCAGATTTCAAACACTTTTCATTTATAAAAACTCATAAATATTCCAGAAAACCATTTTCTTCAAAAATTTATTTCTCGTGCTTGGGACCTCAGAATTCAATTCCGGGCATACGCCCAAGTCCCATATTTTCCTACGGACCCTCCGAGACCTTCAATCACGGGTCCAGGTCCGTTTACCTAAAATATTGACCGAAGTCAACTTAAATTTATTTTAAAATTAGAATTCATCATTTTTCATAGATTTTCACATAATGGCCTCCCGGCTACGTGCCCGAATTGCGCACGCAAATTGAGGTGAGGAAAGAGGAGGCTTCTAAGGCCTCAGAATGAAGAACTTACTCATAAATCATATGATGATCTTTTGGGTCATCACAAGGAAAGGCTTAGGGCTATGTGTAAAAAGAAAGGTTGTCCATGGCAAATTTTTGGCAGTATAGAAAGTAGCACTAGAAATTTTAAGGTGATTGCATATTTCATGTCCATCAATGCTACAAGAATATAAGAAACAAGCTATATAACCTACCATGGGTTGCAAAAAAATTCAAGGACAGAATAATCATTTAGCCTAAAATTAAGTTGCATCAAATTCAAGACTTACTTAGAAAAGTATATGGACTGTATGTGAGTAAACTTCCTGCAGAAGGGTAAAAATAATAGTTATGATGGAGCATATGGGTGATTACGAGAAATAATTTTCTAGGATCTATGATTATGCTAAAATGTTGAAGTCTACTAATCCAGGCACTACTATAGTGATAAGAACATCTAAGAATACAAAAATTGGCAAGGAGGTATTTATGGGCATTTATATCTTTCTTTAAGCATTAAAAACTAAATGGTTAGAGGGGTGCAAAAATATAATTGGCTTTGATGGTACATTCCTGAAAAGAATATGTAAAGGTGAACTGCTTTTCCACATTTTTAAGGATGAGAATAATTAAATGTACCATGCGGCTTGGGCATTAGTTGAAAAAATATCCAAGGATACATGGTTTTGATTTATGAGATGCCTCAAGTCTGATCTGGAACTGACAGAAACTAAAGAAGAAGAAGAAGAAGAAGGAGGAGGAGGACTGACTGTAATAACTAATATGCAGAAGGTATGATTTCTAATATTTTGTCTTAAAAGTATAATTATTTTTCATTTATGTTTAAGTTCTAACACTATAATATTGATGATTATCGGGTCTTCATCTGGTAATAACTAAGTTATTACCAAATACTAAGATGAGGTGGTGTGCTAGACAAATTTGCGCCAATTGGAAGCAAAAATGACCTAGTGAGGAAAGAAGGAAAAAATTTTAGCAGTGTGCAAGAGCTGCATTTGAAGTTTACTTTAACAATAAGCTGGATGAAATAGACTTACTGGGGAGAAAAATTGGTCAAGACTTATTGAGATACAACAATGAGACATGGTGTAGGGCATACTTCAAAGAACATAACAAGTGTGATGTAGTGGAGAACAACATGTGTGAGATATTCAACAGTTATATTTTGGCAGCTAGGTACAAATCTATCATTACTATGCTAAAGGAAATTAGAAGGGGGAATGAATAACATGAGAGAGTTTTCTAAAAAAGTGGGTAGGTAAAATGAATAACATGAGAGAGTTTTCTAACAAAATTAGGTAGGTAATATATTACTCATGGCTATATACTTGGAGAGAATGCTCAAAGAGCAGCCAAACATAAAGTAAAATTTAATAGTGAAACAGGCTATGAGATCCAGGATGGACCATTTAAACATGTTGTTGACTTTAGGAAGAATTCCTGTACTTATAAGTCATGGAAACTCAAAGAAACTCCATGTGCATATACAATTACTGCAATGCATTATAAGAATTATGAGGTTGAGCCACATGTTGACCATTGGTATAGTACAGACACCTACCTTAAGGGATACAACAGATTTGTTCAACCTCTAACTAGTATGAATTTGTGGCCAATAAGCACACTAACAACTATTGAGCCACATGTAATAAATGCAATGTCAGGAAGGCCAAAGAAAAAAGGAGAAAAATTGCTGATGAACTAAAGAAGAAGTTTGGAAAGGGTACAAGGATAGGGAGACAAATGAATATTCTTTGTGCAAGACTCTTGTCCAACCGTTTTAAGTTTTAATGTGAATATTCTTAACTCATATATCAGTTAAATTCTATTGTTAATGTTTGATTGTTTATGTGTATGCAGAGAACCCAAGGTGGAAGGGCTGAAACTACTTCAATAGTAGGTGGAATTGCTGAAAATACATCATCAACCGGTAAAAGGGTTGAAAATACTTCAACATCAGGTGGAAGGGCTGAAACAATTTCAGCAACATGTGGAACTAGTGAGAATACATCAACAATATATGGAAGTACAACAACAATTTCAACTATGAAAAACGGGACCTTCCCTCAAACAACCACTAATTCAAGCACACAACACTCAACTAATGTTACTGAAGGTCCAAAAAGGAAAACTAATGAGCCTAGAAAAGGTGGAGAAAATACTTGGTTTAAGAGAGCAAAGGCAGTTGAATATGGTCTGTTGTTTGGCTCAGGTGATAGTGTGATACATAGGGTAAATAATCTACTTAATCACACAGTCAACTAGATATGGTCTGCTAGATAATCTTTCACCACTGATATAGTAGTACAATATTTTTCTATACTCATAAGTTCTAACCTTACCCATATTGAACTTAGGTTCAAAGTACATGGACTAAAGTGGAAGGATAAAGCTGCAGTTACACAAAGCCAGCTGCCAGAAGAGAGTTATAGAAGGGCAAACTCTGCTACGATCACTCAAGCCACATCAAAGACACAATCCACACCAACCAACCAAGCCACATAAGGCATCAGTTGAAGTGATCAATTGATATTTTGAAGACTTAATTATGGATGTTTATGTTAACTGCATATGGTAGATAATATTTTGTGAAACTACTTCATTATGAATATTTTATTAATTGCCTACTGCTACAATAGTGATAAGTTATAACTTTTTGACTTGAATATTCCCTTTGTCAATATATTCCATAACAAAATGTTACTTAAACACAAAATATATAGCCTAAACTAAGGAAGTAACAAGGTAAGCTATCAATCCTAAATACATAATATAATAGCTAATATTAGAACAACTACATCCGTATCATTATGGCAACAACATATAACTTCGACCTTCTTTGTCTTCTTTGACAATGACATCGATCACTCTTTTTAATAAGACTCGCAAGAAGAGTCTTGTAGTATTCTTCATCAATTGCAGGATCAACCCATCGAAAAAAGCTACAACCGTCACTAATCCCATATCTTCAGTAGCCTAGAAACCTTCTTCCAGAATTGGTGGGTGTTCATGATATTTTATGATATGAAGCAACTCAACAATAACAAAAAAAGTTCCTTCTTCATTGCTGCAGAAGAAGACAAATATGGCAGTAGCTATTATTTCTTGCCGAAGAAGAAGTAAAATATGGACCTTAAAAAGAAAAAGAGATGCCAAAAATGCATGGGCAATGAAGAATCCCAACAAAAAATTCAATTTTAACTGTCTTAAATTAACGCGAGAAAGAAAAAGGCATTAGATTCAAATAGAAGTGAGATTGTCAACAACAGAGAATGAGGGAGAAAGAAGATGATGGCTGTTAAATAGGCCAAAATGTTACCATTACGGCTTTTTCACTTGCCCCACGCCCCTTACAAGCATGTGAATCACGTACTAGAACCAACTATGACACATAAGCTCAGTCTCTAGTGATAAACGTTTATTATACATGATTTAAATGAATGTAAGTGTTTTCTTGGCAAAATCGTAAGTACGGGGACTGTAATGACCAACGAGAATAAGTAGAGGTGCCATTTAGGCTAATAAATTTAAATAATTTATACTATTAAAATAATAAAATATAGGAAAAATTATAATCCAGTGAAAAATTACTTAATTTTCTAAATACTAAGTGTGTCACTCTTTTTCCTTTAGATATTTGTTTGATAAATTGGGCTGAAATTTGCACCGTCTTTTCAAGTGTAATTAATTTCCATAAAAATGACATACTTAAATGATAAAATTGGAAGAAAATAAATTTACATTATACAAAACGAGAGAAAAAGTTGAGAAGGAGAGATTGTTCAAGTTGGAGGGTTGATCACTAGAGCTATCAAAACGGGCTAGCCCAGCCCAAGCCTCGCGGGATTTTAAATTTGGTGGGCTAGGTTGGGCCGGACCTCCATCTGTATGGGCCTTAAAATGGCCAGCCCAGCCCAGCCCTAAGAGGGTCGCGGGCTAGGGCGGGCCGGCCCTTCAATATTTTTAGAAAAAAATATTTCTCCAAACCTTTACATATTTTTTGTGATATAATCTCTTGATCATATGAACGACTTCTATTTATTTAGAGTGTACAAGAATCTTGATATTTGACAAAGAATCTCGTAATCGTAATGTAAATTCTCTATATCTCTAGCTCTTTTTTTTAACGTTACATGAATATTTTTTATTACTTTTCTTTCACTTTCCTTAGGTTCAGGAATTTCCTCAATAAGTTTATATGTTATGTTTTTTTAATTTAGGTTTAACATTATTTGTCGATTTCATCATTATAGTCCATAAATTTTTTAAAATTCATGAAATTTACTAGTATTGTCAATTTTCTTTGGGTATTAAAACTTGACCTTTTTCTATACTGAAGAACAATTTAATAATTAATAATATACTAAAATAACCAAACTGATCATTGGCCGCTTAAAATAATTTTTTTTTGAAAACAAATATTATTGGTCACTTAAAACTTTCCTAGTTTGTTGTTAATTAAGGAAAAAAAAACTAATCTTGTCATACTACATGCATATCAAAAATATAAATTCTAGTTGATAGGGAAGGGTAAATGAGCAATCTACGGTTGGAAAATAGGGATTATAGTTAATATTTTTTTAATTTTTACTTTTTTAAAATATTTAAATTTGACTATAATTAATTTTTGGCCCACGGGCCGGCCCTGGACCAGCTTCGATCAAGCCTCAAGGGCTAGTAGGCTGACTTGAGCCGGGCTTATAAGCCTCTATTTTAAATGGGCTAAAAAATGCGGGGAAGCATAAGTAGACAATATTTAAGAAATTTCCCAGATACCTAGCATCACTAGGTATTTTACATAACAGGCAGCTGAATAAATACATCGCTAGCGGGAAGCTATAAATATGGACCAAGAATCACGCTTAAAAATAAGACCAGGTGTGAGCACGTGATTTTTTTGTTTCGCACGACAATCGCTCCAAAAAGAAATAAAAAAAAAATAATTGGCCCTGCTATACAATTTTGGATTTCTGTGCGACACCTTGTTGATTTATTTGTGACTTTTACCCATTTTTATTTTTTCTTATTTATTTATTTAAAATAAAAAATGTGTGTGTCAGGCGTAATTCGAACCGTAATCCGGTCGTTAAAAGAAAGAAATCATAAATAGGCATCTTCGTCCGTGATTTTGATTTGTTTGATTTTACCTGTTTTGAAATATTTTAGTGTGTGTGCAAATAATTGTATTGAGTGTGTATTTAATTTTTAATTTGATTTTTGGCTTAGTTTTGTTTTAAAATAAATAAGGAAAAGGAAATAAATAAATAAAAAAAATAATAAAAAAAAATAAAGAAAAGACCCCTTCCCTTCCGGACTTGGGCCAATTTTAACAAAATTGGCCCAAACAAACAGCCCAAGACCCAGGCCTGCCCGGTCCAGGCCACCTGATGCCCAGGACGTCCAAACGACGTCGTTTGAGTCATGCCTGATCTGGGCCGTTGATCTCAGAGTGATCAACGGCCAAGATCAATTCCCCATAACCCATCAATAAACCCGACCCATCTTACCCGGACCGACCCCAACCCTTTACCCGTGAAACGACACCGTTCCACTTAAGCTATCAGATCCAGACCGTAAATCTAGATTGATCTAACGGTTGAGATCAATCCACCCACTAACTATATAAGCCCATAATCCTACCCTACCCCCCCTATCCGAACCCCAGCCTTCGTCTCCCCAAACAAACAGCCCTAAACCCTAGCCGCCCCTGTATCCCCCACCATGAAAACCGGCGGCATGAACGCCTGTGACCTTTCCCTTAACACCCTAGAATCCCCTTGCCTTCCTGAACATGGATCTATCAACCATGTAGTTCGAATCCCTCCCCACCTTCTCGAATCTTCATTTGAAGATTCGAGTCAAAACTCGATCTACTCAGTTTAACCCCAATTTCACACCAGACACCCCCCAGACCCCCTCGTGACCAAACCATACTTGGTTTGGTCCGAATCTGATCAGGGAAGCATGAATCCCAGATCTGAGTTTTGGAACTTGGTGGTTCTTCGTCACTGGTCCATATCCGTTCAAACCGAATAGGTTAAGGTCTAATGGACTTTAATCGAAGTGTTTCTCATTTGAGAAACACTTCGATTAAAGTCCGTTCAGCCTTAAGAGAGGTCTGTCCAAATCCGAGTTCAAATTTTTAACTTTGCAAGCTTTAAGGTGAGTTTGTTTTCTTTCCTTTATTTGTTTTAGTCCGTGTGATTTGTTTTAAATATCTGGTCATGTTTTGTTTCAATTTGTGTCTTTAAATTTTACCACCTTCTGATTGACCACTTTGCCTGAACCACTGTGTTTTGTTTGAACCCCTCCTATTCTGATAAGACATGTGTATTGGTTGTATCCCAAATTTGTACTGACTTACTGATTCCTCAAAGTATAATCCTGCTTAATCAGTATAAGTCGAGTCATGTGTCCCATGCTTTTGAATGTCTGATTTGGCTACGTTTGTGTATGTTAATGCTAATATAGTCGAGTCGACATGTGTCGTCAATTAGTTTCAACTGTCTGAACAAAGTTAAATCGATTTGCTTCTATTGAACATTTGCCTGAATCAATTAAGAGCCAGTTTAGTTCACTTATAGCTGTTGGATTGTTTGTGCTTAGATTCTGAATTGGAAGGCATGTGCACTTGTGCACAACATGTGCATTGGTGCACCTCATGTGTTTTGTGCACAGCCTGTTTTCCTGCATAAAAGGGCTTTTAATTTTAAAATGGTTTGACAGCATATGCTGTCAGACATATCCTACTGCCCATACTTGCTTTTAGTTAATAAAATGGAAAATGTTAAATCTGTCAGGGAATGATGGGGTTTTTAATACCTAATTAGCTAAAGTGGAACTGAAAAGGAAAAGGCACATGGGAGGGGTGTTTGATATACTCTAAACAGGCTGTTAAAAGGGGAAGGTGAAGGCTTATAAAAGGAGGACCTGGGGACACAGGGGAGAGAGGGAGATATACAGAGGATTGGAGAGATAGGCAGATTTGAGAGAAAGAAAGAGAGATAGAGACTGAACCTTGAAAGCTGAAAAAGAAAAACACACACACAGAGAGAGAACACTGAGAAAGAATTCTTTGATAGCTCAAATAGATTTCAGGACTGAACATTTGAGAGTTCAAATTCTGGAAACAGAAAATTGGAAAAGAATTTTTGTCTGATAACTCAGACAGACAAAAACTAGAAATTGCTTCCTTTCCTTTTGTTTTGATTTCACTAAATCTGGACCTGTTTTTGTGCAACACTAATTTCTCCCAACTGAGTCTGCTTGGTTGTTTGCTTTGTTCTATTCTGAGACTTGGTCTAGCTGGGATCTAGATTCTGCCCCAATTGTTTCGTTTGTTGCTGCTGCTGTTACTCTGATTCCTGTTGCTGCTGACCTTTCTGCTTCACTTCTTCTTTGCATTTCAATATTCAGTGTTCTCCAGGTACACATTCGAGTCCCCATATTGGTGTAACCTAAATAGTTTGAAAGCATGAAATGAAAAAGAGTTGAAGAAGTTCAAAGTTATTTGTCGTAATATTTGTGGTATATTAATGGGCCTGTGTAGTTGTTAGTTTACAATTCAACAGTACGAAAATGTATGTTAACTAACACTCATCTGAGTTTAGTCCTTCATGTTTTAGTTTGTAGTTGTTTTGTTAATACGGGGTATAGATACTCCAAACTTATACTATGCTGCTTTGTTTTATTTTATGTCCTTTTGCTGTGTCTCGTTAGGTAGTGCACAAGATCACATTCAAATCACCTTAGTAACAATGTCTAGTAGTTAATCCCTTTAATCTAGGCCAAATAAGTTCAGTTAAGTTCAACTCAAAAAATGTTCGGATTAGGTATTGCATTTCATCAATCTCATATGTAGTCTTTTTGTTCGACTGAAACATCCTCGCAAGGCATGACGTTTTTACTTTATAAGTAGTTAATCAGAAACTGACAAAAATCCGGATTAGGCCAAAGCCTATAATTGAATTAGCATGTACCTTTTCTTCTAGTTTTAGAGACAAATGCATTAGAAATGTAGCCATTTTAGGATATCCTTTTCTAAAATAGAGATGAGCCTCGCCAAACAAAGATGCAAAATTGCGGGGCCCTCAATAAATAACCATGGTAATTATTTAGAATTCAAGATAGGCCATTTAATAAATTTCATGGCCTTCTACAAAGATAATAACGCGTTTAGATTCTTTAGGCGCGACTTTAGTAAATTATACTCTTAAAAATCGGGTGCACATTAATGTGACCCAAGTCCAAGTCCCAACGGAGTCAAAATATGTTAACAACTACGGGTGCATTGATTGTGACGTGGTTCGAGATGCATTTTCACGACGTTGTAATTCTATAAAATAAATGATAATAATAAAAGCGGTTTAAACTTAATAAAAGCACATAAGTCACAACCTGTATTTAAATCAGATATTTAGCCATTATAACAATTTAAGCGACCGTGCTAGAACCACGGGATTCGAGGGTGCCTAACACCTTCCCTCGGGTCAACAGAATTCCTTACTTAGAATTTCTGGTTCGCAGACTTCATTTGGAAAAGTCTAAAAATTCCTCGATTTGGGATTCAAGATAAACCGGTGACTTGGGACACCAAAAGCCAAACCTTTCCCAAGTGGCGACTCTGAATTAAATAAATAATCTCATTTCGAATATTGTCACTTAAATTGGAAAAACTCCACCCGCGCATCTAACCCTTCGGGGCGGGGCGCGCAAAAAGGAGGTGTGACAGCTCTGGCGATTCTGCTGGGGAATTAACCCAGAACCACTGGTTCAGGGTTCAAGAATTCGAGCTTAGAATAATTGTTATATTTTGCTTTATTATCTGATCTTTATTACATGTTTTTGCGTAACGTGCTAAATGTTGTCTTTTACCACTTTGATATTATCTGAACTGTATATAAACTGTGCCGAAACCCCTCTCTCCTTACCTCCGGGGAGAAGCTCGCTGGTCGAGACTCCCTATTCTGTTAGTGTCAATGCCCGAAATAAGAAAGAGGACGGATAAGTTACGAAGCCGAACGGCCTTTTGGTTCCCGGTAAGTTGCCCCTCCTCGACTCGAGTTGTCCGCTCGGGTACACAGTTTAGAACAAATACCAAGGTTTGAACCTAGTATAACTCGACTTCATGACGGATCCCTAGTAGGAACGCTTATTTGCATCATGTTGCATTTGACTTAGGGGGCTCAACACAGGGGTTGGGTCCGTCTAGGACAAGCAACTGGAAATGAAAAGACCAACTTGCTGCATCCTATTTGTTTTGCGCATTTATTTGCTTCGGTTCCGCATGCTGACCGGTTTCTAAAAAAAAGAAAAATAGCAGCGTAGGGAGATAATTACTTATTTTGGAAAAATAAAACCAATATCCCAGTAGTGTCGAAACCTCGTCGGAATTTTTCTAAAAAAATATATAAAACCAAAAGTTGTCTTTTAGTTTGATTCATTAAAAAAAAATATAAAAATTGTTCTTTTCTTTTTAAGAAAAAAAGGGATATTTATTTTAAAAAAAATGGAAAACTCATAATTCAAAAAAAAGGTGTTATTTCTTTTGTAGTACCCTTTTATAAATTCGGACTAATAGTCCAAATATTGCAAAAAAAAAAAATATTTTTTAGTATTTATCTTTCTCCAAAAATAATACTTATTCTTGATTGCTAGGTTTATTTGATTTTCTCTATTCACGATATGACCGAACTACGCGGGTCTGATTCTCACCGGATGTGAGATACGTAGGCAAACCCCATCGGTTCCGGCCCCAATTTTTAAAATCCAAAAAAAAATATATTTTTCCTTAAAAAAAAGAAATAAAAGATATAGAAGTTTTCTCTAAAATCAAATAAAATAAAAATAAAAAAATAAATAGTCTTCTTCTTTCTGAAATCTTTCATATGAAAAAATGAAATAAGCAGCAACAAAAATCAAAAAATAATACTCTTTGCTTTCTAGTCTTTTTTTTGTAAAATGTCCAAAAAATATATATTTGAAAAATTGAATTTCAAAATATTAGGATTTTTCTTTAGAAGTGCTTTTGTAAATAAATAAAACTCATAATTCCGCATCATTTTCTTAAAAAGTCCCTCTTTCAAAATTCAAGAGGCAACATCATATACATTCTTTCTTCCGTAGAAAAGGTAAAACAAAACAAAAAAAAATCAACCAAACATATTTTTCTTTTTTTTTTAAATTTTCCAGAATTCCAGTCAAAAGCAAATAAACTTTTAGAAGTCTTTCTTTAAAAATAAAACAAGAATCAGAATAAACAAAATTTTCTTTTTTTTTTTTTTAAAGAAGTTCTTTCAAAAAATCCAAAAAAAAAAAAATCAAATCTTTTGAGCCCTATGCTAAATGAGCACTTGCTTCTTCATTTTTATATATTTGTTAGTTTCGAACTACGTAATGGTCTGATTCACGTAGGCATCGTGATACGTAGGCAATCCTCATCGGATCCGGACGCATTTCTTTTACTGCAAAATAAAAAATAATGATAAAAGAAAAACAAAAAAAAAATAAAAAATAAAAAAAAAATAAAAAAGAAAAGAAAGGGGAAAAACTAATAAAAATGCCGGAATGACGCATGCTCTCGTAGCAAACATATAGTAATCCACTTAACTGTATAGGTGCATCATGCCCAACGTGAGATTAACTATCTGTTATTTGCTGCAAATTAACCGTGCGCTTGTCGATGAGTATATCCAGGGTTTTTTGAAAGACGGTTGGTTTGGTGAAAGTCTGGCCTCGCACCCATACTTCACAAGGTCAAGGGGAAGTGTTCAGCTGCCTAGGGCCAGAAGCGGTACTCACACTTACTTCACCAGGTCAAAAGGAAGTGTGGGAATGTCTTCAGAAATTCCATTGCAAACAATCCCTGTTTCTGAGGAGAGTTCGATCTCAGCCGTCCTCACGCCTGAATCCGCAACTGCGGAGGAAAATAGAATCCTACGGCTCCGCATGCTGGAAATGCTGGACGACTGGAATAGTGGGAAAGAGCCGCCAAGTGTCATCCCCGGATTCCCTGAATTATTCTCCAGGTCAAGTGGGACTTCAAATGTTCCCATAAATTATCCTGCTACCCCATTCGGGTACCCAGCCACCTCAGCCTTCTCTGCTGGATCGCCTTCTGACCCTCATCCCCGAATGTCAGCCACCGATGCAAGCATGAACATCTTTACTGCATCGCCTTGCCCGATTACGGCACAGCCTGCCACGTACAAGCCAAGCTTTGACTCATCCTCTTTTACATTCCAAGCACCATCGTTCTCAATGGAACCAACTAGATTCGCTACCAGCACTAATCCTCTACCGCCTCAGTGCGAGCTTGCGCCCAGGCAGGATCAGAGCCCCAGGATTGCAGAACAAAATGAGATTGCCAAAAGAATGAGAAGCCTTGAACAAAGTTTGAAGAATATGCAAGGACTGAGCGGACAAAAGAGCGTCTCTTACGCCGACTTGTGCATGTTCCCTCATGTGCACCTGCCAGCAGGTTTCAAGACCCCAAAGTTCGAGAAATACGATGGGCACGGTGACCCCATTGCACATCTTAAAAAATACTGCAATCAATTGCGGGGAGCCGGCGGAAAAGAAGAACTGCTAATGGCATATTTTGGAGAAAGTTTGGTGGGAGTCGCTTCGGAATGGTATATGGACCAGGACATATCTCGCTGGCATATATGGGATGATCTTGCCAGAGACTTCGTAGGGCAGTTTCAATATAATATTGACATCGCACCAGACAGAAATGCTTTGTCAAACTTAAAGAAGAAACCCTCGGAAAGTTTCAGAGAATACGCCATCAAATGGCGTGAGCAAGCGTCAAGGGTAAAACCTTCCATGGACGAGATAGAGATGGTCACTACTTTTCTCCAGGCTCAAGAGTCCGACTATTTCCAAAACATGATGTCGGCCATGGGAAAGCCTTTCGCAGAAGCGATTAAGATTGGAGAGATGGTGGAGAACGGTTTGAAAACGGGAAGAATTTTGAGTCAGGCAGCCATAAGGGCAACCTCCCAAGCCGTCCAAAGCGGGTCTGGAGGAATAGCAAGAGGGAAGAAGAAAGAGGAAACCTCCATGGTAGTGCCAGAGGTGGGAGAATATCATAATCCCGGGCTTTGTTCTCCGGAAAGAACCCCGCAACATCATTTCCCCCACCAAAATGCGACCTACGCTCCTCAGCCTTACATGGTTATGAGCACCCAGCCTTTTATCCAGCGGTCACAACCAGTCAATCGGGGGCAGGCCCCACATCCTAGGAATCAACCTCCTCACCGAAACCACTACAATCCTCGACCTCCTCCAAATAATTTCCGTCCTCGGGAACCACCCAGGAGACCCAACTACACACCAATCGGTGAACCCTATTCCACCCTATTCCCTAAGCTTGTCCAAATGAATTTGTTGCAGCCCATACCACCGAACGGGCAGAACCCGGGGTCACCATCATATCAGCGGGGTGTTAGATGTGCGTACCATTCAGGGGTAGAAGGGCACGACACCAACGACTGTTGGACATTGAAACAAGCTGTAGAGAATCTGTTAGACCAGGGGAAGATTGTGTTGAGAGACGAGGATATCCCAAATGTGACCAATAATCCGTTGCCCGCCCACGACAACGGGCCGATAGTTGGGATGATTTGTGAAGACGAGGAAGTCGATCTGGCACTGAAAGCCATAATTGCTATTGCTGATACAGAAAAGGGACCCAGGGTAACTCCGGAACAAGAAAAGGGAATAAGTGATGTATTCAAGCAGGCCTCCATGGTATGGGGGACGGTCAAAACACCTCGGCCGAACGAGCCAGTGTTTGTCGGACGCATACCACAGGAGCCAAAATACAACAAAGAGGAAGATGATAAGGTGTCCCCGCTCGACGAAAGTGAGGAAATATGTGAGGCAACAAGGGAAAAGCTATGCGAAATGCACATGGTCCAGCCAGGAGAGGGCACTAGCACCGTTGAAGTATCGTACATGGGGCCAAGCACCAAGCTTCAAAACTAGAAGGCTACACCATTCTTGATCAAACGGAAGTCCTAATGAACCTGTCTTGCCACTTTCTCTGCATCACGAGTAACCCCCGAGGGTGACTCAGATGTTTTTCTTCAGTTTCATGTTTTTAATTTCCTGAATGTCGACCTTTTTCCTTATCTTCCCCAAAATGCCAAGAAATGAAATCATGCTTGATTACTCACTTTCTTCTTCTATGTTTTCTTTTGTGTTCTCTTCAATTCTGATAAATGCAGCTTTAAATAACATGACATGTTTGCGGACTTCATGCCCGGATCACGAGAACTCCGATCAGACTTCAAATAATGAGTCAAAATTTGAGATATAAAGAATTTGAAAGTAGGAACAACTAAAGAAAATTGGTTCATGGTTTGGAAAATGTCCGTCACTAAAGCAGAATTTGAGAGCAGTAAATGGGTTTAGACCCGTACAGAATGATAACCTTAATAACTGCGGTTTGTCACGGGCAATTATACCCAGAAAGAATGGTCCATACGTCATTGAAGAACGTTACCAAATGGAGCATTTGTATCTGGGCGACGTCGAAAGAAACGACGTCAGCCTTGCTTGGAAAGCAGGTGCGGTGATATGTCTAAATCACTCTGGCGGTATCTTTGCACAGTTTGAGATGACGAAGGCTTTCATTCTCGCTACCCAAAAACTATAAACCCTTTGCAAAACCCATTTGAGCTGGTTACTCTTCTTTGATTACCCTCTTTGGAACCTGAAAATATTGTTGAAAATAAAGTGAAAAAAAAACAAACAAAACAAAACAAAACAAAAACAAAACAAAAAAAACAGAAACAAAACAAAAACAGAAACAAAAACAAAAAAAACAAAAACAAAAACAAAAATCCAAAAAAACAAAAGTGTGCCTGAACTACGTTTGACTTGATTCCGAAAGGATACGTAGGCAACCTCTCCTTGGGGTTCAGTCACACCAACAATAAAATCCAGGAATTCCCCCCGAAAATAAAACTGGGGCAGAAGTTATAACGATTCAGCAATGATCCCACCCAAAAGTTCCAAAGTTGTAGTTCAATCCAAATTCTTTTCACCCCAAACCTTTTTTAAGTCCTTCTGATCAATCAGCAAAGCATTTCAAAATAGGAAGATGGAATTATTTGGGTCCGATACAACAAAATGAGGAGAATAAAGATGAGAGAGTCTTGTCGGTGAAAACCTTTGGGCACCGTGAGGCGACGAGAGAAGAGAAATTGAAATGAGAGAGCTTGTTTAGTAAAAACTCGCAAGGAGTACTAGCAGGCGACAGTAAGAAGAGAAATGAGAGAGGTCGACTAGCGAAAACCCGCAAAGGGCGTTGTCGGCCAAAAAGATGATTCCACCTCAGAAAGTCCTGGCAAGGTTCCCGGGTTTTTAAAAAAAATATAGATCTGTTTTGATTCATGAGGAAATGCAAGTTCTCGGAGGTCGGGCATCCAGTCCAAAGGGCATGTCATGTCAGTTTGAAACTGGCATACACTCCAGATAAGTCCCTCTTTTCTCCCCGAAAGGGGCGTTTCTCTTTAAACTCATATGTTCTCCTTTACATAGTTTCCTTTGAGTTCTTTTTGATCTAACTCTTAATTCCGTAGTAATCGCAAAGAAAGGTGGCAGGACCGGTTTTACAGGGCTCCGTTTGGCGAGAGTCGAATAAATGTACAACCTCGGTGGCGCGTCAGTCCCATCCCGACTGGCCATGATAATTGATTTGCTTCCAAAACCGACAAATCCCCACAAGCTATCCCTTGTACAATTCCCCAAAGAAGTCCACCCCAGCACATCCCCAGCAAGTTTGCTACAAAAAAAAAAAAAAAATCCCCACAGAGTCTCCCTGATAAAATCCCCACCAAAATCCCCAAGCAGAAAGGGACAGAAAAGCCAAAGCCTTATAAGGCAAATCATCACAAAATCTGGAAACGCAAGTCTGAGTAGTCCAAGAGTTTTCGCATGTGAAATCCAATCAATAGCAGAGTTTCTCAACAAGAATTGGGCCAAGACAAAGCAATCGGAACAGTCAAGGCCCCCAAACCAACCGCCGTTTTCAAACTAATAATCTTTCTTTGTTTAGGAAAATTGAGACAGGTGCGACACGAAGCAGCTGTGCAAGAAGCAGGTGTAGCCCAAAAGAGATAAAGCGCGCAAGCATTGAAACAACCTTGCAGCAGAAAACGGCCAAAGGTAAGTTTCCCATAATATTTTCATGCATTTTGATTGAAAACCATGGATCTCCCTGGCATAACCCAAGGGGCTTTATCTACCCAAATCTTTCTGGTACAACCCGATGAATCTTTCCGGTACAACCCGATGAATCTTCCCGGCAGAACCCGATGAATCTTCCCGGCATAACCCGATGAATCTTTCCGGTACAACCCGATGAATCTTCCCGGCATAACCCGATGAATCTTCCCGGCATAACCCGATGAATCTTCCCGGCATAACCCGATAAACCTCCCGGCATAACCCGATGAATCTTCCCGGCATAACCCAATGAATCTTTCCGGTACAACCCGATGAATCTTTCCGGTACAACCCGATGAATCTTCCCGGCATAACCCGATGAATCTTCCCGGCATAACCCGATGAATCTTTCCGGTACAACCCGATAAACCTCCCGGCATAACCTGATGAATCTTCCCGGCATAACCCGATGAATCTTTCTGGTACAACCCGATGAATCTTTCCGGTACAACCCGATGAATCTTCCCGGCAGAACCCGATGAATCTTCCCGGCATAACCCGATGAATCTTTCCGGTACAACCCGATGAATCTTTCCGGTACAACCCGATGAATCTTTCCGGTACAACCCGATGAATCTTCCCGGCATAACCCGATGAATCTTCCCGGCATAACCCGATGAATCTTTCCGGTACAACCCGATGAATCTTTCCGGTACAACCCGATGAATCTTCCCGGCATAACCCGATGAATCTTCCCGGCATAACCCGATGAATCTTTCCGGTACAACCCGATGAATCTTCCCGGCATAACCCGATGAATCTTCCCGGCATAACCCGATGAATCTTCCCGGTACAACCCGATGAATCTTCCCGGCATAACCCGATGAATCTTCCCGGCATGAATCTTTCCGGTACAACCCGATGAATCTTCCCGACATAACCCGATGAATCCTCCCGGCATAATCCGATGAATCCTCCCGGCATAACCCGATGAATCTTCCCAGCATAACTCAATAAATCTTTTTCGGCATAACCCGAGAACCTTTCCATGCAATCAGCATTAGGGTTTTAAACCCTAAACTGAATTTTCCTTTTAGTCAGCATTAGGGTTTTAAACCCTAAACTGAACTTTTTCCTTTCGGCCAGCATTAGGGCTTTAAACCCTAAACTGAGCTTTTCCATGCAATCAGCATTAGGGTTTTAAACCCTAAACTGAATTTTCCTTTAGTCAGCATTAGGGTTTTAAACCCTAAACTGAATTCTTCCTTTGTTCGGCTTTAGAGTTTTAAACCCTAAACTGAACCTTTCCCCAGCTAGCCGGTATTAGGGCTCCAACCCTGAACTGAAGCATGCATATCCTCTTTCATCAATTTTATGAACTTCCTGGTAAATAATTAACGAAATTTTCCTAGTGAAACTGGGGCAGAAAATTTCGTTCGTTTGTTTGTTTTTTCCCGCAGGTCTAACCTCGAGCCACACGGATCGAAATGACCCACGAGATGAGTCTCAACTCAGAATCAAAAAAGAAAAAAGACAAAGGGAGACATCCCAAGATTCGGATTTAAATGGAAGGCGGATTGACTCAAGCATTTAGTTAAGGTCCGGAACCCTGCCAGTCGCGCCTCACTCAGTATCCCAGAGATTAAACAGGTCACCACAACTCGCCAGCATCAAGATTCAGATCGGAGTCTACAAGCAGAATCAGCTAAGACCCAAGATCAAGTCGTGAAAGAATCATAGATAGGAATCTTGTAACTAGCAGTTGACATACGTATAAGTAGTTAGTTCAGTTTCTAATTTTCGTTTGGTTGTAATAAGGCGGTCAGTAACGTAGCAGTGACAACAGCAGCAGCAGTAGCAGCAAGCATTGCAATCCCATGGTAGTCCCAGCTACCAAAACTTCCCGAACTACATTGACCTGATTCCTGTTTAGCCCAGGATATGTAGGAAATCTTTGAAGCAAGATTCGGTCAGATCTTTCAAAAAAAAATGCTTCATACGGAGTGGTCTATAGGCAAAAATCGCTCATACACGCTCACTTTATCTTTGCACGAAAACCCTTCGTGTTTCCGAACAAAGAGGGGCAGCTGTGAGCACGTGATTTTTGTTTCGCACGACAATCGCTCCAAAAAGAAATAAAAAAAAATAATTGGCCCTGCTGTACAATTTTGGATTTCTGTGCGGCACCTTGTTGATTTATTTGTGACTTTTACCCATTTTTATTTTTTCTTATTTATTTATTTAAAATACAAAATGTGTGTGTCAGGCGTAATTCGAACCGTAATCCGGTCGTTAAAAGAAAGAAATCATAAATAGGCATCTTCGTCCGTGATTTTGATTTGTTTGATTTTACCTATTTTGAAATATTTTAGTGTGTGTGCAAATAATTGTATTGAGTGTGTATTTAATTTTTAATTTGATTTTTGGCTTAGTTTTGTTTTAAAATAAATAAGGAAAAGGAAATAAATAAATAAAAAAAATAATAAAAAAAAATAAAGAAAACACCCCTTCCCTTCCGGACTTAGGCCAATTTTAACAAAATTGGCCCAAACAAACAGCCCAAGACCCAGGCCTGCCCGGTCCAGGCCACCTGATGCCCAGGACGTCCAAACGACGTCGTTTGAGTCGTGCCTGATCTGGGCCGTTGATCTCAGAGTGATCAACGGCCAAGATCAATTCCCTATAACCCATCAATAAACCCGACCCATCTTACCCGGACCGACCCCAACCCTTTATTCGTGAAACGACACCGTTCCACTTAAGCTATCAGATCCAGACCGTAAATCTAGATTGATCTAACGGTTGAGATCAATCCACCCACTAACTATATAAGCCCATAATCCTACCCTGCCCCCCTATCCGAACCCCAGCCTTCGTCTTTCCAAACAAACAGCCCTAAACCCTAGCCGCCCCTGTATCCCCCACCATGAAAACCGGCGGCATGAACGCCGATGACCTTCCCCTTAACACCCTAGAATCCCCTTGCCTTCCTGAACATGGATCTATCAACCATGTAGTTCGAATCCCTCCCCACCTTCTCGAATCTTCATTTGAAGATTCGAGTCAAAACTCGATCTACTCAGTTTAACCCCAGTTTCACACCAGACACCCCCAGACCCCCTCGTGACCAAACCATACTTGGTTTGGTCCGAATCTGATCAGGGAAGCATGAATCCCAGATCTGAATTTTGGAACTTGGTGGTTCTTCGTCACTGGTCCATATCCGTTCAAACCGAAGAGGTTAAGGTCTAATGGACTTTAATCGAAGTGTTTCTCATTTGAGAAACACTTCGATTAAAGTCCGTTCAGCCTTAAGAGAGGTCTGTCCAAATCCGAGTTCAAATTTTTAACTTTGCAAGCTTTAAGGTGAGTTTGTTTTCTTTCCTTTATTTGTTTTAGTCCGTGTGATTTGTTTTAAATATCTGGTCATGTTTTGTTTCAATTTGTGTCTTTAAATTTTACCACCTTCTGATTGACCACTTTGCCTGAACCACTGTGTTTTGTTTGAACCCCTCCTATTCTGATAAGACATGTGTATTGGTTGTATCCCAAATTTGTACTGACTTACTGATTCCTCAAAGTATAATCCTGCTTAATCAGTATAAGTCGAGTCATGTGTCCCATGCTTTTGAATGTCTGATTTGGCTACGTTTGTGTATGTTAATGCTAATATAGTCGAGTCGACATGTGTCGTCAATTAGTTTCAACTGTCTGAACAAAGTTAAATCGATTTGCTTCTATTGAACATTTGCCTGAATCAATTAAGAGCCAGTTTAGTTCACTTATAGCTGTTGGATTGTTTGTGCTTAGATTCTGAATTGGAAGGCATGTGCACTTGTGCACAACATGTGCATTGGTGCACCTCATGTGTTTTGTGCACAGCCTGTTTTCCTGCATAAAAGGGCTTTTAATTTTAAAATGGTTTGACAGCATATGCTGTCAGACATATCCTACTGCCCATACTTGCTTTTAGTTAATAAAATGGAAAATGTTAAATCTGTCAGGGAATGATGGGGTTTTTAATACCTAATTAGCTAAAGTGGAACTGAAAAGGAAAAGGCACATGGGAGGGGTGTTTGATATACTCTAAACAGGCTGTTAAAAGGGGAAGGTGAAGGCTTATAAAAGGAGGACCTGGGGACACAGGGGAGAGAGGGAGATATACAGAGGATTGGAGAGATAGGCAGATTTGAGAGAAAGAAAGAGAGATAGAGACTGAACCTTGAAAGCTGAAAAAGAAAAACACACACACAGAGAGAGAACACTGAGAAAGAATTCTTTGATAGCTCAAATAGATTTCAGGACTGAACATTTGAGAGTTCAAATTCTGGAAACAGAAAATTGGAAAAGAATTTTTGTCTGATAACTCAGACAGACAAAAACTAGAAATTGCTTCCTTTCCTTTTGTTTTGATTTCACTAAATCTGGACCTGTTTTTGTGCAACACTAATTTCTCCCAACTGAGTCTGCTTGGTTGTTTGCTTTGTTCTATTCTGAGACTTGGTCTAGCTGGGATCTAGATTCTGCCCCAATTGTTTCGTTTGTTGCTGCTGCTGTTACTCTGATTCATGTTGTTGCTGACCTTTCTGCTTCACTTCTTCTTTGCATTTTAATATTCAGTGTTCTCCAGGTACACATTCGAGTCCCCATATTGGTGTAACCTAAACAGTTTGAAAGCATGAAATGAAAAAGAGTTGAAGAAGTTCAAAGTTATTTGTCGTAATATTTGTGGTATATTAATGGGCCTGTGTAGTTGTTAGTTTACAATTCAACAGTACGAAAATGTATGTTAACTAACACTCATCTGAGTTTAGTCCTTCATGTTTTAGTTTGTAGTTGTTTTGTTAATACGGGGTATAGATACTTCAAACTTATACTATGCTGCTTTGTTTTATTTTATGTCCTTTTGCTGTGTCTCGTTAGGTAGTGCACAAGATCACATTCAAATCACCTTAGTAACAATGTCTAGTAGTTAATCCCTTTAATCTAGGCCAAATAAGTTCAGTTAAGTTCAACTCAAAAAATGTTCGGATTAGGTATTGCATTTCATCAATCTCATATGTAGTCTTTTTGTTCGACTGAAACATCCTCGCAAGGCATGACGTTTTTACTTTATAAGTAGTTAATCAGAAACTGACAAAAATCCGGATTAGGCCAAAGCCTATAATTGAATTAGCATGTACCTTTTCTTCTAGTTTTAGAGACAAATGCATTAGAAATGTAGCCATTTTAGGATATCCTTTTCTAAAATAGAGATGAGCCTCGCCAAACAAAGATGCAAAATTGCGGGGCCCTCAATAAATAACCATGGTAATTATTTAGAATTCAAGATAGGCCATTTAATAAATTTCATGGCCTTCTACAAAGATAATAACGCGTTTAGATTCTTTAGGCGCGACTTTAGTAAATTATATTCTTAAAAATCGGGTGCACATTGATGTGACCCAAGTCCAAGTCCCAACGGAGTCAAAATATGTTAACAACTACGGGTGCATTGATTGTGACGTGGTTCGAGATGCATTTTCACGACGTTGTAATTCTATAAAATAAATGATAATAATAAAAGCGGTTTAAACTTAATAAAAGCACATAAGTCACAACCTGTATTTAAATCAGATATTTAGCCATTATAACAATTTAAGCGACCGTGCTAGAACCACGGGATTCGAGGGTGCCTAACACCTTCCCTCGGGTCAACAGAATTCCTTACTTAGAATTTCTGGTTCGCAGACTTCATTTGGAAAAGTCTAAAAATTCCTCGATTTGGGATTCAAGATAAACCGGTGACTTGGGACACCAAAAGCCAAACCTTTCCCAAGTGGCGACTCTGAATTAAATAAATAATCCCATTTCGAATATTGTCACTTAAATTGGAAAAACTCCACCCGCGCATCTAACCCTTCGGGGCGGGGCGCGCAAAAAGGAGGTGTGACACCAGGGCATTCAATTCCTAGAAAAAAGGTCCAAAGGAGTTCAATTTCTTTTCAATTTTGTAACGACCTGTCCGGTCGTTTTAAGAACTAATGCCCCGATCCCCTATTAAATGCTTTTTCCGTATTTATTTTGCTATTTTGAATTTGCCGGGAGGATTCGTTTGGAGTTTCAGAGTATTTTCGGACACTTAGTCCCTAAATGAGAGTTTAAGCGTTAGAATTTGGACCGTAGTCGGAGCAGTATGAAGATGGCCTCGGAATGGAATTCTGTTGGTTCTATTAGCTCCGTTGTATGATTTCGGGCTTAGGGGCGTGTTCGAATTGTGTTTTGAAGGTCCGTAGCTTATTTAGGCTTGAAATGCCGAAAGTTAAATTTTTGAAGTTTCCGTTTCGATAGTGAGATTTTGATATAGGGGTTGGAATGGAATTTTGGAAAGTTGAATAGGTTCAGGGTGTCATTTGGGACATGTGTGCAAAATTTCAGGTCATTCGGACGAGGTTTGATAGACTTTTTGATCGAAAGCGGAATTTGAAAGTTTTGGAAATCTTAGGCTGGAATCCGAGAATTTGGTGTTTCGACGTTGTTTCAAGTGTTCCAAGGATTGGTACAAGATTGAATAGTATTATGTGACTTGTTGGCATGTTTGGTTGAGGTCCCGAGGGTCTCGGGTGAGTTTCGGATGCTTAACGGAAGTGGAATTGGACTTAGGAAAATCTGAAGCTTTGTTGAACCTGTCATAATCGCACATGCGTGCATGGGACCGCAGGTGCGGCACCGCAGAAGCGGTTAGGGGAATCACAGGTGCGGTCTGAGGCAATGTTGAAATTGGTCGCAGATGCGGCCCAGGTACCGCAGAAGCGACACCGCATTTGCGGGTAAAAGGTCGCATGTGCGGAAGTTGGGCTTTAATGATAAGTCACAGGTGCGGTCCATTTACCGCAGAAACGGGACCGCAGGTGCAGTCCTTCGGTTGCAGAAGCGGATTCGCTGGTCAAAAAAAGGGAAGAACGAGGGTTTGGACACAAAACTTGAAAAAACTATTTGGAGCTCGGTTAAGGGCGATTTCTTGAGGGTTTTTGAAGGGGAAACATTGGGTAACATTTTCTATCTTGATTTTGATCTTAGAACCATAATCTATTGTAATTTTTCTCTTCGAATTACAAAAATTGGGGGGGGGGGGGTAAAATTTTGGAAAATGGGAGAAGGTTTCCCCAATTGAAAATTCGAGTTTTGAATGAGATTTTGACGTCGGATTTTGGTGATTTTTGTTCGAGTGTGTTTGTGAGTGATTGGGGTTCTGAATTTGTAATTTTATCCAATTCCGAACGTGGGCCAAGAGGACTTTTTGGGCGATTTTCTTAATTTCACATGTTAGCTTCGAATCAATTAGATAAATTAGTTACTTGAAGTTATATTTACATTATGCAATTACTTTGAATAGATTTGGGCCATTTGGAGTCAGGTACTCGTGGCAAGAACGTGATTTTGAGTTAATTGAGTTGGTTCGAGGTAAGTGGCTTGCCTAACCTTGTGTGGGGGAACTCCCCTTAGGATTTGGTATTGTTGTTACATGAGTGCCGTGTACATGAGGTGACGAGTGCGTACACGTGCTAATTGTTGAAAATCCCCTTTTCATTAAGCTAATACCTATATTTTCTTATAATTTAGCAAATACTTGTACTTGAAGCCTCTTGTTTAGATTAGGAAAAGCATGCTTACGTGACTTAATTGCTTTACCTATTTTTAATTGCCTACTTGTACTCTGTGCAGCATGTTAGAGCAGAAATTCCTGTTTAATTCTTGAGTAGAACTGTATATTCTTCTGAGATGATTGCTTGTTTACTTTGGGATTACATGAAGATATCCCGGGAGATCCTCTGCTTGTTTACTTTAGGACTACGGATCGGTATTCTGGTAGATCCCCATGCATATTTATGATTGGGACTATAGGACAACACCTGGTAGATTCCCCGTACTATATATTTATGGGACTACAGATAGGTATTCCGGGAGTTTCCCTTGCACATTTATGATTCAGACTACGGGACGATATCCCGGGAGATCCTCTGGACATTTACGTTTGGGACTACGGGACGATATCCCGGGAGATCCCCTATGATTTTATTAGCTATACTCTGTTGGCATTTTAATTATATTATCGTATTCTATACTGCTTTACCTTGTTTTTCATTTATAATCAGTAGGGCCCTGACATTCCTCATCACTACTCGACCGAGGTTAGGCTTGGCACTTACTGAGTACCGCTATGGTGTACTCATGCCCTTTCATGTACATGTTTTTCAGGTGCAGATCCAGGTTCTTCGGCTCAGCCATAATTCCAGTGAGCCAAGGCGATCTTCAGAGACTTCAAGGTATATCTATCGTGTCCGCATACCGAGGAGTCCCTCTCTATTCTCACTTCTAGCTTTAGCTCTCCTGTATTTACTTTTGTTTAGATATTCTGGAGTTAGAACACTTTGTAGTTATTCCACAACTTGTGATTTCATGAGATTTCGGATTTTGGGAGTCGATTCAGTTTGAGAGTTCATATTTGTATATGCCGAGCGACATCTTAAACGTTTTAATTGTGTTTATTCCGCAGTTTTTGGCTAGTTTTTATCTTTCATTCTTTTTTCTGCAAATCGTTAGGCTTACCTAGTCGTGGAGACTAGGTTCCGTCACGACAGTTCACGGAGGGCGAACTTGGGTCGTGACAAGTTGGTATCAAAGCTCTAGGTTCATAGGAGTCATGAATCACAAGTCGGTTTATTAGAGTCTCGCAGATCGGTACGACGATGTCTGTACTTATCTATGAGAGGCTATGTAATTGTTAGGAAAATTCCACTTCATTTGATTTTCTTGTCATGCGAGATTTTTTCTATCACAATTCTAAACTTCTGTCTTCTATTCTCTCACAGATAGTGAGGACACGTGCTACCGGAGATGACCAGGCACCCCCGCCCCCTGCTATAGCCGTCAGAGGTCGGGGCCAGGGTAGAGGCCGAGGACGCGCCCTTGGTGCAGATGATAGGTTACAAGTACCTTGGGCACAAGTACTTTACTTTATGTTTTGATGATCTAACAAACTTACTATCTAGAACTAGACAAGGAACCTGTTACACATTTACAAGACCTTGAGATTACAAAGTTTCAGGTTGTGATCCAGCGTGGGATATAACTCAACTCTTAAGAGTGGAAGGAACAACTGAGGGAACAGGTCCCTACCAGTTCCCGAGGAGATTGTATGAAGTCAACTCTCCAGCATGAAAGTTGCTGCCTGCACAACTATCTGCACTGGAACAGTGCAACAATCAACTTTCTATGGCAGGCTTTTTACCTACCTTGCTTACATTATTGTAAGTGATGTCACACACGTATAAATACAATCAAGGAAGGTAAAACAACTTACTTCATGAAAGAACCAGATAAAGAATTTGAAGCATGCCTGGTACAATCATTCAAGTTAATCGACTCAAGATAATCTGGTAGTGTGCCCTTAGATTCACAAGAATCTGATTAGGGACCTGATCCATTGGTGTTCCCCTGACAGAAGTATAAGTCAACTATACAGCTAAAAAGCAACTGCCTGCAACTGCACATGCAACAGTGCAACAGACAGTGCATCAGTCACTTCCCATTGAGAAGAGGCATGTACTAACCAAGATTTGACATCACTAAGGTGATGTCTTTTGTAGTAAACCTGGTACAAGGCACAAGACATTCTTCTCAAGACTTGCAAAATCAAAAAAGAAAATATTCTCTCAAGTGCTTGCTACAACCTCTTTGAAGAACAAAGTTGCTGCAACTTCAAGGACCAGATCCAAGATTGAAGATATCTTAAGTCCTTAGGTTTCTTGAGTCTTTATTATTTGTTCTTTATTTGTAACTCCTATCTTGCTTTCTTAGAAGCTGTGTTTTAGGAAACCCAAAATCACAAACCCTCTAAGTTTGTGTCTTGGCTAGAGTTAGTCGAGTTGTGAAGCCTTTGTAATAGAGTTATTACAAAGTGGCTTGTAATAGTGTTATTACAAGTTAGAGTGATTAAAGTCTTTGTCACTAGAGAGTGATAAAGTGGCTTGTGGTGAAGTTGAAAGACTACAAGTGTAGGTTGTGGTTTTTGTCCCCTTGAGTTGGGATTTTTCCACATAAATCCTTTGTGTTCTTTATTTACTATCGAGCTATTACGGGAACAATTAGAGAACCTGATTCCCTATACTGGCTCGTTTTACAGTCTATTGCTTACAGTGGAAACTTATAGAGAATCTGGTTGTCTATACAGTGGGAACTTATCCCGTGTCTCATTTACATACTAGTTTAGTAGTTAGCACTGTACCAAACTGATATAGGACCAAATTGCTATATAGTTTGGTTCATTAGTATTTTCAGTGGAAACTCATAGAGAACCCGGTTCCCTATACAGTCTAGTGGACGCTTAGTTTCTAACAATTGGTATCAGAGTGAATTCTTTCTAAAAGGTTAACACCTAGAAAGGATCTACATGGCTGCTCCACCAAACTTTGAGGAAAGTCAATCAACCAATATACCACAAAGATTTCAAAAGATGGGTCGTAAAAATGGTGGGATCACAAAGAAACGAAGTTCCAGCAGGAATTTCAAAGGAAATGATTGTTGTTACAAGTGCGAAAAACTAGGGCATTTCATCAAAGACTGCCCACTTCTAAAACAAGAGCATTACAAACACAACTCTAACAAAGTAGCAAAAAAGGAACCTGGTTCGTGACAAACGATTCAACCAAAAAAGTGCAGCTGATAATGTTGTGAAGCAAGCTCTTGCTGCATGGGGAGACTCCTCCAGTGAATCAGAAGAGGAACCAGATGCAGGAAGGAGCTCCATGATGATAGTGGAAAATGAAGCAAAAGAATATGATTCATTGGTTGCATTGATGGCTCAGTCCGATGAGGATGAAGAGGATAACAATGATGAGGTAAATTTCAGGGATGATCAGAGAAATCTAAAGTCGTACTCTTTAAAGAAATTGATGGCATTTGAAAATGTTCTAATTGATACATATTATAGTTTTGTTAATGATAAAGATGCCCTAATCATAGAGCTAAGAGATGTTGAACAATCTAGAGATGATTTGATGGTAGTGGTTGTTGACTTGAAGTAAACCATAGAGAACCTTAGCAAAGAAAAGAAAACTTTAGTAGAGAAAATTACAGCTACTGAGCAAGAAAGAGATGATATGGTAGTTTCCATTATAGATTTAATGGAACAAGTGGAAGAAGTAACTAGAGAACATAACTTGCTAAAAAAACAAACAAAAAAATGGATGGACAATACTGTGGGAAAGGAAGTGGCTAGTAAGGCTCAACTTGAGCTTGAGAGTGAGCTTAAGAAAGTTAAAACAAATCTTGTTGCTGACCTTAAAAAGAATAGACAACTTCAGGAGGATTTAAAAAGGGTTAAAAATGATCTTGATAAGTCACTCAAATGGACCCGGTCCCCTGATGTAATAATGTCTATGTACATGATTAATGGTGGAAACAGGCAAGGCATCGGGTTCCAAAAGGTTAAAACCTCCTATAATCCCCATAGGAAGTATGTAACTGTAGCTGATAATAGGTTGTGCACTCATTATGGTCAAACTGGTCATTACAAGGACTCTTGTAAAGTTAAAATTCAGTCTTTGCAGAAAAACAAAGTTTTGCGTTGAAAAAAGGCGTACAGATGAGGAACCTGGTTCCCTAAAAAGAAAATATGTGCTGCCTGCATGGGCAAAAAGAAGATCGATCCGCCCGTTCTATCATTATAAGGGACCCAAGTTGGCTTGGGTTCTTAAGTCTAATCATTGATTTAGTGTGCAGGGAACAGTGAAAGGGAGCAGTCAACAATGGTACATGGATAGCGACTGCTCGAAGCTCATAACTGGAAGTACAAATGATTTCCTTTCACTGAAGGCCCTGCAAGGAGGGAGTGTACCCGTTGAAAATGGCAAGAAGGGATACATTCTGGGAGTTGGAAGGATCAGTCTCTTTCCTACTCTATTGAAAATACATACTTCGTGAAGAGGTTGAAGTATAGCTTGTTGGGTATTTCCCAACTCTGTGACAAGGCAATCTTAGATGTCTGAGTGCTGTTAGTGATAATGTTGAGCTATGGAACAAAAAGCTAGGTCATGCAAGTTTCACGCTGCTGAAAAATTAGCCAAGAAGGACCTGGTTCGTAGTCTGCCAAATTCAAATTTCAAGGAGCACAAAGTGTGTGATGCATGTGCTAAGGGAGATATCTGATATTTCAAATGGCAAGGCTGATATGATGAGTCTGATGAAGGAAACAGGTGAAGACAATGCAACATCCTCTTCCACTTCTCAAGAGGAACCTGGTACTTCAATTACTACCACTGAAGAAAGAGTTGGAGATGCAGTGCAAGGCACTCCACAAGTAACAGAACAAGGAGTGTAGGGAAATCCAGTGCAATGCAAGAGGAACTACATCAATTTGAAAGAAACAAGGTATGGCACTTAGTACCTAGACCCTAAGACAGAACCATCATAGGGACCAGGTGGGTATTGATAACTAGGGATTTTGACATGTTTCATGCTCCTTCTTGCTTATGCTTTGATTATAAATTCTTACAAAATAGTCCCAAAAGGCTCATAAGTTGTGCTTGATTGCAGGTTTGATCAACAAAGTGACTAGACGTCAAAGATCGGTTCAAAAGGAGTGAAACCTGCACTAGTACCAAAGACAAGACAACTTAGGACAAACAGGCCTAGTGCGGCCGCACTACACTTTGTGTGGTCCGCACTAGGGAGATTCAGAGAGCTGGTTTTGAAGCATCAAAGCAGTGCGACCACAGTACATATTGTGCGGTTCGCGCTGAAGACACCGCGACCAAACATGGTCCGCGGAAGCAAACTTCAGAGAGATGTCAAGTGCCAAGGGTCAAGCATGTGCGGTCCGCAGTCCATTCTGTGCGGACCGCATTGGAAGCCTCCGCGGCCGCGGTTCATTCTGCGCGATCCGCGGAGCCTGGGTTCAGAGAGTTGAAATTGTAGAGTAAAAAGCCTAGTGCGGTCGCACGCCATTTTGTGCGGTCCGCACTGACCCCGCAGGGGCATTTTTGTCCAGTTTTTCCAACTTAGTATAAATAGAACCTTTTTTCATTATTAGGGTATTAGCTATTTTCTGAACTGATGTCATTGGTCATCTATTGATGCAGGGCTTTACCTGCTAGTCTAACTATACCAGTCATCTTTATCGTATGTCGTATTCTGTATTTCATATCTATTGTATTGCTATTATTGTATTGCTGTTATTTTATTATGCATTTTTATGGTACTAATATATCGGCTTCTATTGCTTTTTGAGTCGAGGGTCTCCTGGAAACAGCCTCTCTACCCTTCGGGGTAGGGGTAAGGTCTGCGTACATATTACCCTCTCCAGACCCCACGTGTGGGATTATACTGGGTTGTTGTTGTTGTTGTTGTAGCTATTTTCTGAACTGAGCCGCTCGTGAGAAGACCATCTGTAGCCATTTTGGGCATTTTCACTTAGTTTTTATCATTGAATCTTTGTATTTACCTTAGCAATTAATTAAAATGTCTTTATCTTCATCTATATCTCTGTTTTTCTCATCAAGCGTGAGTAGCTAGACCCATTAGCTAGGGTTGTGGCTCAACCCTAGTGTGGGTAATTGATGAGTATTGTTATTTAGGGCTAGATTGACTATAGGTGTTTGTTATTTGGGTCAATTTTATGGTTTAATTTATGAATTGATGGTTGCAAACACTGGTTTGTGCTAAGTTGACTTGGCTCTTCTTGAGAAAGAGAGCCTAAGTCTCCAAAATTGACCCAACAAGGAATTGGGATGGACTCAAGAGAATTGATAGTCCCAATTAAAGGGTTAAACCTCGAGAGAGTAATTACCCGACTTGAACCCTAGTTGCTTGAGCAAATTTGCCTACCCATTTGGTCTTGAGAAAGTCAATTGGGCAAAATCACTCTCTCTACCGAGAGGTATGAGAGTGGGTAAAATCGTTCAGCGGTTATAGCATATTTCCCCAATCATGTCAATCGTACCTTAGAAGCAATTACCCGTCAATTGGCCACCTAGGAGGATGCCACTACCCTAGTGCCTTTTTATCCATTAGATACAACTTTTAGCAATTCTCATTTAGCATAATCTAGTTGCATTTATATTTAGTAGCTGATAATTGTAGTTTGTTAAAGAAAAACCCAAAAATGATTGGAAGTGATATTTGGAACAATTACACAATCCCAATCTAAATAGAAACTCGACTCAATTCCTAGCTCCCTGTGGAAATCAATCCCAACCCACAAATCGGGTAAAAGCTATTGCGACCCTCTCTTCCTACTTTTTAGTAGTGCGGAGTAGGTAGCGATCACTTTTTGGCGCTGTTGCCGGGGAGCTAACGGTTTTGTCTATCTATTTAGTTAGTTTTGTGTATTGTTCTTCTTTCCTTCTTTGTTACTTACTTATTTGTGTCATTACTCAGGTACCAACATGGCTTTAAACAACGCTAATGACCCTCTTGGAAACATGATAGCGGGGGAGGAGGTTGATGATCTTGAGCAAGATGAGGTGCCTCTTGCACCTCAAGGTCAACGGAGAGGCCGGAATGCCAATGCTAATCCAAATGACAATATTCCAGACCCTCCCCGGCTCCTCCAAGAGTGGCTCCCAGAGTATTACCGAACCAGGGCTACGCAAGTGCTATTGTCCCACCCCGAATCCGGGCAGGCAACTTTCAGATAACCAATGTGATGTTGACCTTACTTGAGCAGTGTGGGTACTTCAAAATGCCTACAAACATCTCAAGGGGTTAGTAGATACATGCTGGGGGAGCAAGCAGACGAATGTATTCGAGGATGCATTGAGATTGAGACTTTTCCCGTTCTCACTTCGGGGAAAGGCATTAGATTGGCTCGAGAGACTCCCCAACCATTTCATCAAAACTTGGGATGAGTTGGCGGTTAAGTTTATTGCCAAATTCTTCTTACCGAGTCATATGGAGGCACTTTGGGATGAAATATTAGCCTTCAAGCAAGAGCCAACAGAACCTTTGCATGAAATTTGGGAGCGGTATAGGACAATGGTGAAGGAATGCCCAAATAATGATATGACCGAGGCCGTGATCCAACAAACGGGGCATAAATACTACAAATTAATGCATTGTGAACCAATTGGCCGGGGGCAATTTTATGAAGCTTTCTTATGATGAGGCATGTGAAGTACTTGATGAAATGGTGGGAACGATCATGTTATGGCGGTCACAACAAGAAGTGGGAGAGGCAGTGATGTAAATGCCTCTAAGCAAAAGCAAGTCGTGGATGATGATGTTGAGTTGCAAGATGACAAAGTCCCTTTGGTAGTTGAAGATGTGGTTGATGAAAATGTGAACAATGAAGTGAGGATTAATATTCAAGAAGTCGAGGTGGAAACCCAGAATGATGTGAACACATCTAGGGAACGCATCATTGACATGCCGGAGCCGGTTATGCCAAAAGCCAAGGCTCCTTTTCCAAGGCCACCTCCACCTTATCCTCAAACGCTCGCGAAGCAGAAGAATAATAATCAGTTTAAAAAATTCATTGACATGATGAAGAGCTTATCTATTAATCTGCCTTTGGTGGAGGCACTTGAACAAATGTCGGGTTATGCAAAATTCATGAAAGACTTAGTTACAAAGAAGTGTTCTATGGATTGTGAAACTATAAAGATGACTCACCAAGTTAGTGCTATAGTGCATTCAATGGTTCCGAAGCTTGAAGATACCGGTGCTTTCACCATCCCTTGCATCATTGGGACTGTGGATTTTGCCAAGGCTCTATGTGACTTGGGAGCTAGTATCAATTTAATACCCTATTCGATTTTCAGAACTTTGGGTATCGGGCAACCTAGGCCAACCTCAATGAGACTTAAAATGACAGATCGATCGATGAAGCGACCTTTGGGCATTTTTGATGATGTGATTGTCGGGGTGGACAAATTCGTTTTGCCAGTTGACTTTGTCATTTTGGATTGTGAAGTGGACTATAAGGTTCCTATTATCTTGGGCAGGCCTTTCCTTGAAACGGGGAAGGCATTGGTTGATGTTGAAGCAGGTGAGCTCACTTTCCGAGTGGGAGATGAAAAGGTCATTTTCCATGTTTGCAAGTCTATGAAGAATCCTAATAGCACCGAGGTGTGCTCATTTGTAGACCTTGTCACAACTGTGATTGTGGATGATACCAGTGCTATGATCAAGATGGAGGATCCTCTTGAGGTTGTGCTATTAAAATTTAATTTCAATGAGGATGCAAGAAGAGTGGAGTGCGTGAATGTCTTACATGGGATGGGCTCTTATTCTTATGAGCCTAGAAAATTGTCTTTGGATCTTGAAAACCGGAAAACTCCACCAACAAAACCATCAATTGAGGAGTCACCGGTGTTGGATTTAAAACAACTTCCCCCACACCTCAGGTATGAATTCTTGGGCTCAAACTCTACTTTACCAGTTATTCTTTCTTCTTGCCTTACTAACATGCAGGTTGAGGCCACTTTGACGGTGCTTCAAAAGAGGAAAAGGGCAACTGGATGGACTCTAGCTGACATTCGGGGAATAAGCCCGATTTTTTTATGCACAAAATTATCTTGGAGGATGATGTAAAGTCTTCCTTGGAGCATCAAAGAAGATTGAATGAGGCTATGCAAGAAGTGGTGAAGAAAGAAGTGATCAAATGGTTGGATGCTGGGTTGTGTACCCCATTTCTGATAGCTCATGGACTTTTCCGGTGCAATGTGTACCAAAGAAGGGTGGTATGACTATGGTGACCAATGACAACAATGAACTTATTCCTACTCGGACAGTCACAGGTTGGAGGGTATGTATGGATTACCGGAAGCTAAACAAGGTGACCCGAAGGGACCATTTCCCATTGCCATTCCTTGGCCAAATGTTAGATCGTCTTGCTGGGCGTGATTTTTATTGCTTTTTGGATGGATACTCGGGGTATAATAAAATCTTAATTTCCCCTGTGGATTAAGAGAAGACCACTTTTACCTATCTGTATGGCACATTCGCTTTCTCTCGGATGCCGTTCGGATTGTGTAATGCTCTGGCGACCTTCCAACGATGCATGATGGCTATTTTCGCTGACATGGTGGAAGATATCTTGGAGGTTTTCATGGATGATTTCAGTGTGGTTGGAGATTCCTTTGAAGAGTGTTTGGGTAATTTGGATAGAGTGTTGGCCCGGTGTGAAGACACAAACCTCGTATTCAATTGGGAAAAATGTCATTTCATGGTTGAAGAGGGTATAGTGTTGGGTCACAAAATTTCAAAGCGAGGGATTGAAGTTGACAAAGCCAAGATAGAGGTGATTTTAAGGCTTCCTCCCCTACTTCTGCCAAAGGGGTGAGGAGTTTTCTTGGGCACGCGGGTTTTTACCGGAGGTTTATAAAAAAAAATTCAAAAGTGGTACACCCCTTGTGCAAGTTGCTAGAAAAGGATGAAAAGTTTGTGTTTGATGAGGGATGTATGCAAGCATTCGAGCTTCTCAAGCTTAAGCTGACCACTACCCCGATCATTACCGCACCAAATTGGAGCTTGCCTTTCGAGCTCATGTGTAATGCAAGTGACGTTGTGATTAGGGCTGTTTTGGGTCAAAGGGTTAACAAGTTGTTTCATCCGGTGTACTATGAAAGCATGACCATGAATGAGGCTCAAAGGAACTATACAGTCACCGAGAAAGAGTTGTTGGCTATAGTGTTTGCAATGGAAAAGTTTCGACCATATCTTATGGGGGCCAAAGTTATAGTACACACCGATCATGTCGCCCTTAGGTATTTGATGACAAAGAAAGACTCCAAGTCAAGATTGATGAGATGGGATGTTACTACTTCAAGAGTTTGATCTAGAAATTGTGGACCGGAAAGGTAGTGAGAATCAAGTGGCGGGCCACTTGTCCTGTTTGGAGGAGGAGGGGAGGCCTTGTGATGGCCTTGAGATCAATGATTCATTTCCCGACGAACAACTCCTTGCGGTGTCAATGAATGATATGCCATGGTTTGCCGATGTTTCCAATTACCTTGTGACTGGAGTAATCCCGTGTGAGCTCTCTTCTAACCAAAGGAAGAAGCTCAAGTGGGATAGTTTGGATTTCTATTGGGATGAGCCATACTTGTTCAAGATTTGCACGGATGGTATGATTCGTAGATGTGTCCTGGAGGAAGAACAATTGAGTATCTTAGAGGCTTTCCATTCTTCACCCTATGGTGGTCATCATGGTGGGGTGAGGACCGCCTTAAAAGTTCTTAGTTGTGGATTCTATTGGCCCACCTTGTTCAAAGATGCGGGTGATTTTGTCAAGAGGTGTGACGATTGTCAAAGAGCGGGTGGAATTTCAAAAAGGGATGAGATGCCTCTCAATACCATTATTGAAGTGGATATCTTTGATGTTTGGGGCATCGATTTCATGGGTCCATTTGTTAGCTCTTATGGAATACTTACATTCTCGTGGCAATTGACTATGTCTCAAAATGGGTTGAAGCCGTGGATTTGCCTAACAATGAAGCCTGGAGTGTTGTTGCATTTCTTAAAAAGAGCATTTTCACAAGGTTTGACACTCCTCGTGCGATTATTAGTGATGGGGGGTCTCACTTTTGCAATAAAGCTTTCGACATATTGCTCTCCAAGTATGGTGTCAATCATAAGGTTTCGACCCCTTATCATACTCAAGCTAGTGGTCAAGTGGAAGTCTCCAACAGAGAAATTAAAAGTATCTTGTCAAAGACGGTCAATGCAAATAGGACCGATTGGTCGAAGAAGTTGGATGCCACTCTATGGGCTTATCGGACGGCTTACAAAACTCCGATTTGGATGTCTCTGTATCGGTTGGTGTTTGGGAAAGCATGTCATCTTCCGGTTGAGTTAGAGCACAAGGCCATGTGGGCTTTGAGGAAGTTGAATCTTGAATGGGATGTTGCAGCTAATCTTCGTGTTGAACAACTTAATGAACTCGATGAATTTAGATTCCATGCCTACTCCAGTTTGTCCTTGTATAAGGACAAGATGAAGTACCTTCATGACAAATATGCTTGTGGAAAGGAGTTCAACATAGGTGATTTGTTCTCTTGTTCAACTCCTGGTTACGTCTGTTTCTAGGAAAGCTCAAATCCAAATGGAGTGGACCGTTTGAAGTTGTGTTTGTAACCCCTTTTGGTGCTCTTGATTTGAAAAACAAAAATGGTGAAGTCTTTAGAGTTAATGGGAACCGGGTAAAGCATTATATTCGAAAGTTTGATGACAACCACGTGGTGGCGCTCCTTCATCTCAAGTGATGTGGTGGTAACATACGTCGTGTCGCGACGTTAAATCAGGCGCTTCTTGGGAGGCAACCCATGTGTTTTTCTTATTGTTTTCTTTGATTTTCTTTGTAGTATAGGATTGATTTTTGGGCTAACTGGTTGTGAGATATTGCAGGGATTGTGTTGATGCAGTGCAAGACATAGGGAAGAAAATGTTCAGTCTCTAAAGTTGCCAGTGCGTCCGCACTACACTTTGTGCAGTCCGTACTGGTGAAGGACAAAATGATACCTCTCTGAAGTTTGCCACTGCGGCCACACTACACTTTGTGCGGTCCGTGGTGGACCACTACGGCCGCGGTCTATTTTGTGCGGACCGCAGTGGGATACTAGGCCAAGCTTGATCATAACAGCCCAGTGCGGATCGCGGTCCATTTTGTGCGGTCCGCACTGGTAGGTGAGACTGGGCCCCAGGGGCTTTTCTATAAATAGACCCTGGGGACCCCCTTTACCCCTTTTCGCAATTTTAACTTTCAAAAGCACAACGCACTGTTCATCTTCCTTTCTTCTTGTAATTAACTACTTATATTGATCAACCCTCACATCATCTAACAACTGGTAACATAATTTTCCATTTTCTTGTTTCAATTCTGTCAATTTCATTTTATTTTCAATTTTTCTTAGCTTATAATTCTTGTTCCTCCCGTAATTAGTTCGCTAGCTGGGTTAGATTGGTTGTAATGCTGATTTATGAGGACTTAATAAGTTTTATGGACTGGGTAAATATGTAGGGACATAAATTAGCATAAGTTAAACTTAAAAGCAAAACCTAAGAACCCTAACTCAGTGCCACTATTGGGCATCCAGTGTGGACCGCGGTCACTTTTGTGCAGTCCGCGGTGACCTAGTGCGGTCCACAGTACCACTTTGTGCGGACCGCATTGACAAACTTCAGAAAGATTACTCTTGGTCAGTGCGGCCGCACTACATATTGTGCGGTCCGCACTGGCCCAGTGCGACCGTGATACCATTTTGTGCGGGCCGCACTAGTCAGATTCAGAGGAAGGGTAGTCTGAACCCCATCCCTATGCGGATCGCAGTCGTTATTGTGCAGTCCGCAATGGTCCCTATGCGGACCGGTTATTGTGCGGTCCACGATGGTCCCTGTGTGGCCGCACTCTATTTTGTGTTGTCCGCACTGGGCTGTTTCTGCAACCTGGCTGCAACTTTTCAATTCTGTCTGCAATTCTTTCTATTGAAATGTTGCTCACTGCTTCTATTGATACTAACAATGTGAGATGATTGTGTTTGTAGATAATGGTTAAACAAAGAGGAAAAGGCTCCAAACAACCCGGCATAGGTGATTCCTCCCGGGAAGGGAAGCAAAGATTGGTTAAACTCACTCCCCAGGCTTGTCAAAACATAAAAAAGATGAGAAAGGCAATTAAGGCAGCTGACAGAGCCTGTGATAAGTCGGGGAGTGAGTATCTGCCCTCCCAAGATATCTCTTCAGACTCAGTACCAACACATTTCTACTTAAGTTTCAGATTAATAGATGACACTCCTCCACCATCACCCACTGCCCAAACACCAGGGCATGTTTCTACTGAATCGTCTAAGGGATCAACAACCGATAGTGGTGAGTACTCCGCCTCCCCCACGGCTTCATTATTCGGGGAGAGTGCAGACGGAGGTGAGGAGGAGGTGCATGGGTATGAGGAGGTAGCTGAGGGTGGTGAGCCTCAGGTTGAGGGCATTGCCCGAACTAGAAAACCCGAAGTTTGGGAGGATAGGTTCGTGAGCCAGGTGGCATACCACAAATTTAGGGAGTGGTGGCCAGTGAGAAAATTGATACCGGAGCGGAGTTTTATTGACAGAGATCTTTTACCCAGCAACCTTGACGTGCATAGATAGTTCAAAATGAGAGTGGGTTGGGAGCACTTCTTAGATGATTGTGTGGATGCCAATGAACACTTGGTCAAAGAGTTCTATTGTAATGTAGCCCACATCGTAAAGGGTTCCAAAGTGACCAAGGTTTGGAACCTCAAGGTGTTGTTTGACGGGAAGTCGCTCAACGAATACTCGGGTTTCAATGAGGAAGATGAGATTCTTTATATGGCAAAGCTGGAGATGGGAGAGGAGGTCCGTCCATGGTTAGATCAGTACTTGGAAATCCCAGGTACCATTCCAAAGTGGTTGACTGTTGGGGTCAAAATACTACGGAGGACCCTAAACTTTGAGGCGAGGGGCTGGGGGACATTTGCGTGCAGCCGATTAGACCCTATTACCCATGACCAGACACTTCCTCTCCACCGGGCTATTTTTGTTGCTTCCATTATGGCGGGGTACCCCATCAACGTGAGGAATGTGATGTCTCGGATCATTTCTATAGTGGGTGTCGAGAGCGACCGGAACTATCCCTTCCCCAACACCCTTACTATGTACTTCTGGGACTTGCAGGTGGACAAGAGACCATATGAAATCAAGGTCAAGGCGACAACCCCGTTCTCTAGGTACAGCTTGAAAGGGAATGACAACCCCAAGGACAAGAACTACAAAGCCCCTACTTCTGCCCCAACTGGCCAATCTGAAGAGCTAGTTGTGGTAGAGACCCCCACTGAGCCTGCCTCTACTCATACTGAGATGCCTTCCGGACCTTCCACATCAGCAGGCTCGAAGATCCCATCTACTCGGGCCCAACCATCACTACCCACCGGCTGAGCCAGGCCCTTCTAAGTATAAATAACTGGATGCAGACTGCCTCATCCAAGTTGTCCACATTGACTACCACAGTAGAGGCTTAGTCGGCTCCTCCAGCCCCACAGGTGCCCCAGTCGATAGAGGATGCTTTGAAAGAGATACTTGATAACTAGAAGAAAATCCTCACTACTCAGGAGACATTGACCAAGTCAGTCAATTCACACAGCAAGGCTCTCAATGAGCTTGCTCGGGAGCATAAGAAGCTTAGGAAGACACGGGCCTCTAAGGAGTCCGTGAAGGAGCTGCGGGCAGATGTAGATAGACTGAAGGCAGACCAGCTGCCTTTGGACCTGTTGCTCGATGACCTAGTCTCAGCAGCTCATCCACAGCCGGAGTAGACCCAGAGGCCTCCGAAGAGGAGGAATATCCCTAGAGCAGATGATGCCATCATCCAGTTGGTGGACCCATCGGAGGCTTCCTCCAGTCAGCCACAGGATGTACCAGTTCCACAACCTGTTGAGGTCCAGGTCCAGGTCCCAGTAGCAGCAGAGCAGACCACCAAGAACCAGTATGAGGTTCCCCAGCACACAGAGGACCCAGGGACCACCCATGAGCATATGCAGACAGACACTGCTTAGGGAGTCTTCATATCCTTTTCTAGTATTTTTGATGCTTATTTGGACTAGTTGGCATTGGGGACAATGTCAGCTTTTATTTGAGGGGGTGCGCCCTCCATTTTTGGATGACTGTATATATTGATTCATTTTATGCTTTCTTGATTTTCACATTTGGTCTGTATATAATTTGATATTTAGTTACTTTTTGGATGACTGTATATATTGATTCATTTTATGCTTTCTTGATTTTCACATTTGGTCTGTATATAATTTGATATTTAGTTACTTTTATCACATTTTTATCTTTCTTTGGGTCTGTATATAAATTTACATCATTGTATATATTCATCCCCGTTGTATATTCAAATCCCCTATTGTATATATTCGTTCTATTTTTGCAAAAAAATTCCGTTTTTAGCTTCTTATTTATGTTCGTATCTTTTGTTTTGTTTTGGACGTTTTCAACAAGCCATTAGTTTTCTTAATGCCACGGTTCTTTCCAAAGGTGGAGTGTTGGGTGAACTGGGTGGTTCTTCCCAATGATGGATGGCGTGATAACCTTCTTAAGGGTTTGAGTTCGTTTTTGTTTTTGTTTTTAGTAATTTATAGTTAAGGATACCTCAAGCAAAGCTTCACTTGGGCCTAACACATTTGCCTTTGATACCATGGTCAAAAACAAAATGTTGTGTTTAGGATGGTGAAAGTCGTGACCTTGAGACTCTTGTGTTGACCGATAATCATCAAGTGGTTTTTTCGGGACCATTGTGTGCTCAAATGGTATCTAATGTCGTTGTGGGCCCCCGACTCTATGTCTTTAGCGATCCTTTAGCTTATGTGGTGAGTAATTGAATTGCAAATCTAAGCCCCGAGCCATTAGTCTAGAACTTGCCCCGAATGTTTGTTGAGGCGAAATTCTAAGTGAATTTTGACTTGAGACGTGATTATAGGCCCTCCATGATCCAAATAATAGCTTGAAAAATTCCATAGCCTACCAATGATATGATCCCTAGTTAACCCTTTTGAGCCTTAGACCTTTTTCTTTCAAGAACCATGAGACAAGCTTATACCCGTTCTAAAAGATACCCTCTCTTGGCACCCAATCTTTCGTTGAGCACATGGAAAAAGTATAAGTTTAGGGGGAGAGAAGAGGGTGGCAACAAAGTGGTAAAAGGCAAAAAAATAAAGAAAAGAAAAGGCAATGAAAAAGAAAGCAAAGCAAAAGACAAAAAGAATGCTCAATGTGAACAAGAATAAAAAGGGATTCAAGAAAAGCAAAAGAATGAAAGGTGTGGAAAGTTGAAAAAGGAGAAACAGTTTAAATTGCATAAGAAAGAGTGACAATGTGTCTCTCTAACCCCTTAGAAAGAAGTGAGATGACTCAATGAGTCAAGAGAATGTGTGCCAAATGAATCAAAAGAAGTGCTTAAGGGAAGATGGAACCCACTTAGATCAAAACATTTTCTACCCTGAACCAAAAGCCTTCACAATGACTCCACAAAAGCCCTATATGATCTTGAGTTGAATGACACTTACATTAATGGATACTTACATAAGGGGCAAGCATATGGTACTTAGAGCCGGACTTTTGACCTTTTCTTGAGAGAGATGAGTGAATTCCCATTAACCTCGATTTGTGTGCCAGTATTCTAAAAGGTGAGGTTTGCTTAGGGAGAGTTGAGGATGTGTGAGTTTGGGTTCCACAATGACCAAAGTAATTGATAGAGTTCTTTGATGTAATGAGTCAACTCTTGATGCTCTTGTGTTACACTTGATCCATGGTTTTTCAAAGGTTAAATATTGTTAATGATTCATTTGTATTGAGTGAAATTGTTAGTCCCAATTGATGCTAGTTGAGGTTAACTTAGGATAGCTGAAAATTCTTGGATTTTCCCTTAAGGGGTGGGTCTTATTTTGTTTGCTTGAGGACAAGCAAAAGCTTAAGTTTGGGGGAGTTGATAACTAGGGATTTTGACGTGTTTCATGCTCCTTCTTTCTTACGCTTTGATTATAAATTCTTACAAAATAGTCTCAAAATGCTCATAAGTTGTGATTGACTGCAGGTTTGATCAACAAAGTGACGAGACGTCAAAGATTGGCTCAAAAGGAGTGAAACCTGCACTCGTACCAAAGATAAGACAACTAAGGACAAATAGGCCTAGTGCGGCCGCACTAGGGAGATTCAGAGAGCTGGTTTTGAGGGAATCAAAGAAGTGCGGCCGCAGTACATATTGTGCGGTCCACACTGAAGACACTGCGGACGCACTACCATTTTATGCGGTCCGCGGAAGCAAACTTCAGAGAGATGTCAAGTGCCCAGGGTCAAGCCTGTGCGGTCAACAGTCCATCATGCGCGGACCGCATTGGAAGCCTCTGTGGCTGCGGTCCATTCTGCGCGGTTTGTGGAGCCTGGGTTCAGAGAGTTGAAATTGTAGAGTCAAGAGCCTAGTGCGCAAACCCCGCAGGGGCATTTTTTGTCCAGTTTTTCTAGCTTAGTATAAATAGAACCTTTTTTCATTTTTAGGGTATCAGCTATTTTCTGAACTGAGTTGCGCTCGTGAGAAGACCATCTGTAGCCATTTTGGGCATTTTTACTTAGTTTTTATCATTAAATCTTTGTATTTACCTTAGCAATTAATTAATATGTCTTTATCTTCATCTATTTCTCTGTTTTTCTCATCAAGCATGAGTAGCTAGACCCACCATTAGCTAGGGTTGTGGCTCAACCCTAGTGTGGGTAATTGATGGGTATTGTGATTTAGGGCTAGATTGACTATGGGTGTTTGTTATTTGGGTCAATTTTATGGTTTAATTTATGGATTGGTGGTTGCAAACACTGGTTTGTACTAAGTTGACTTGGCTCTTCTTTAGAAAGAGAGCCTACGTCTCCAAAATTGACCCAACAAGGAATTGGGATGGACTCAGGAGAATTGATAGTCTCAATTAAAGAGTTAAACCTCGAGAGAGTAATTACCCGACTTGAACCCTAGTTGCTTGAGAAAATTTGCCTACCCATTTGGTCTTGAGAAAGTCAATTGGGCAAAATCACTCTCTCTACCGAGAGGTGTGAGAGTGGGTAAAATCGTGCAGCGGTTATAGCATATTTCCCAATCATGTCAATCGTGCCTTAGAAGCAATTACCCGTCAATTGGTCACCTAGGAGGATTTCACTACCCTAGTGCCTTTTTATCCATTAGATACAACTTTTACCAATTCTCGTTTAGCATAATCTAGTTGCATTTATATTTAGTAGTTGATAATAGTAGTTTGTTAAAGAAAAACCCAAAAATGATTGGAAGTGATATTTGAAACAATTACACAATCCCAATCTAAATAGATACTCGACTCCATTCCTAGCTCCCTGTGGAAATTGATCCCGACCCACAAATCGGGTAAAAGCTATTATGACCCTCTCTTCCTACTTTTTAGTAGTGCAGAGTAGGCCGCGATCAGGTATTCAGGAATAAGATGGATGAACATGGAAATACTACAAGGAACAAAGCAAGGCTTGTTGTCCAAGGATACAATCAGGAGGAAGGGATCGATTATGATGAGACTTTTGCCCCAGTAGCCCGCATGGAAGCTACTAGGATCCTCATTGCCTTTGTTTCACATATGGAATTCACCCTATTCCAAATGGATGTGAAGAGTGCCTTCCTGAATGGTTTTCTCAAGAAAGAAGTCTATATCAAGCTACCTCCAGATTTTGAACGTCATATACATCCTGAACATGTATTCAAATGATAAGACAATAGAAGTACATCAAGAAGCTACTGAAGAGATTTGACATGAAGAAATCAAAAATCATTGACAGTCCCATCGCCACAGCTACTTGTCTAGACATGGATGAACCTAGTTCCCTTATAAATCATACCATGTAAAGAGGTATCTTAGGGTCACTTCTGTAGCAAACCAGATATTGTTTTTAGTGCAGGTCTTTGTGCTGAGTTTCAATCCAATCCAAAGGAATCTCATCTGAAAGCTGCCAAGAGAATCCTAGTATATCTCAAAGGGATGCATGACCTTGTTCTCTACTATCCCTCGGGAGATAACTTTGAATTGGTTGGATATGCTAATGCTGATTATGTTGAATATCTGGTGGATAGAAATTGCACATCTAGAATGACACATCTTCTGGGGTCATGCTTGATCTCATGGGGTACAAAAAAACAAACTATGTGGCTCTTCTTACTGCTGAAGCTAAATACGTGGTTGTTGCTTTTTGTTGGGCTCAAACAGTACAGATCAAGAAACATCTTGAAGACATTGGTGTATTTACAGCTTGAACCCGGTACAACATAATAGGACAAAGCATATTAATGTGCGACATCACTTTTTAAGGGATACGTTTTGGAAGACGGAGGACCAGGTAGCCGACATCTTCACCAAGGCGCTGAGCAGTGAACATTTTGAAATAAATCGTCTGGAGTTGGGGTTGATCAAGCTCAACAGAGTGACCTGGTCCCTCGATGATTGGCTATGTTAAGAAGAAAATGTACAATGCTAAAAAGTGTTTTTCGGCAACATCTAACTCAAATCTATACTATTACAGGTATACACATATGGCAGTTTTAGGACAAAAACAAGTAAGAGTGACATTGCACTTCTAGGAGTCTTTGCTCAAAAGTTTCAAAAACCGTCGCGGAACCTGGTTCCTGTGACTCAGGTTAGTAGTCTCTTCAATACTTATATGCCTTTTTAAGTTTCTGAAGTGTCATGTTATTAATTTGTTTCTGCCTTTCTCCTACCTCTTCTCCTAACTTTTGAAGTCCAAAAATGTTAAACCTTTTCTGAACTGACCCATTACCCCAAAAAGGCACTTCTCTATCTTACACCCAAATAAAAATGATTCTTTTCTTCAAAACCAAAATCAACCTTGTCTCAAAAGAATCCTTCTTTCCAAATATGCCAGAAGTGAACCCAACTCTCTCACTTTCCAAAATCCTAACTCCATCAAAATCAAAACCCCAAGAAGTCTTTGGTAGATTTTGATCGAAGTTCAACTGAAAGGGAACAGGGTAGATCTAGTATTATAGAGCGTGAGGCAGAAGTTGTTGATGGATTTGTGGAAGTCTTGAAGGATGGAGAAATTGGTAAATGTAAGGACTGAATAAGGGCCTTATCCCTCAAGTGCTTCTCAAGAAGTCAATTTTAATGATGATCTTTTTCTCTTTGAGTTCTATGTATAAACGAACTTCTGATCCAATAAAAAGTATTGATGAAAAGTAGGATGATTGATGATGAAGTGGTGTGACCTGCTGATGTGATTGTGGAAGAGAGAATGAAATGAAATCTTTACCTGTGAGAAATAATTTTAAAAAAAAGGTTTGCTGAGAAATATGAAGCAGATGATAAGGGTAAATAGATTGAGAAGAAGAAGAGAGAGACATGGTTGCTCAGGTATAGAAAGGGTAATGTAAGTGAGAAACCTGGTTCCTTACAGAAGCAAAAGGTTGAGCCATTAGGTTTGGAGGGAGAAGACTTTAAAGTCTCAAAAAGTGCTTTAAGGCAGAGTGTTGACTCTGATATTTGCTGAAAAATGGAGGAACTTCTGGACATTGTTGAGTTCCAAAAATAGAATCACCTCTTTGTTCCTCCAAGCCCCAATGCTTCTGAAGAAGAAGTAAAAGCTTCTATGTTTTATGTGATACTATGATGCTATATGTGCATGGGACTGAGTTTGTTTTTGATAAGAAGAAGCTTGATGAGATTCCCGGTGATCTGATTGATGGTTCAGCCTACTCAGATAGGTTGAGCACCAGGTCCTCGAGGACCCTTGGTAGAATAGAATACTAAGTTGAAGGGTGAGAATGAAAGATTGAGGAAACAAGTGGAGGAACTAAGAGAGAGCAGATGATCATTGATCAAAGGATAGTACATGAACGAATGGACAAGCTCATCAAAGCCTTAGCCCCTTACTTTTCCTCCTGCCTAGTGATCCATGTCTTTCACTCCTTCTAAATTCCTTTGAATTCTTATCTTCCTTTGATCCCTATATTTGATGACATTGGTACTTCAATTGTTTAAATTGTCATATTACGTATTGTTGAAACTATTGTGCTGTTATTATCATTATTCCACTATGGGCAATCACTCTATTTTGTGCACTGACATTCACTTGTTGTTCTTGTTATTGTTCATGTTGTGTTGCCCAAGTGGCCTGAGTTAATGTTGCTGAACTTCTTTTTGGTTGTGCTTCTTCTATTATTCTTTTTTATGATGCCAAAAGGGGGAAATTATATAGGTATTAACATGGGTGTGAAAGTTAGCTCTGATTGGTGAAAGATAGTTGTGCATGAAAGATGACTCTACTTCGCAGGGGGAACGTTGTTGATAATATGTTGATTATAGGTATGTTCCGCAGGGAAACATGTGAGGAATCTGGTTCTCAAAAGGAATAATAATTTTGGGTTTGTCATCATCAAAAAGGGGGAAGTTGATCTAAGTTACGCTATGTCATGTTTTGATGATGACAAACGTTCTCAACGAACTAGGTACGGGCCAGATATGATCAGTGCATGTAAGAAATCTAATTCTCAAAGGGAATAATTCTGAGTTTGTCATTCATCAAAAAGGGGGAAATTGATAAGTTATGGAACTTTGACTTTTGATAATTTGCCAAACAGTCTTGATGAACCAATTCTGATCAGCTCCTTGGGTTCGGTTCTCATGGGGAATATGGCTGATTCGTAGGAGGAACAATATGGAGATGTGGTTCTCAGGGGGAATATCAATTCTAAGTTTTTCGTCATCCAAAAGAGTGAAATTGATAGGTTATAAGTACCTTGGGCACAAGTACTTTTACTTTATGTTTTGATGATCTTACAAACTTACCATCTAGAACCAGATAAGAAACCTGTTACACATTTACAAGACCTTGAGATCACAAAGTTCCAGGTTGGGATCCAGCGTGGGATATAACTCATCTCTTCAGAGTGGAAGGAACAGCTGAGAGAACAGGTCCCTACCAGTTCCCGAAGAGATTGTATGAAGTCAACTCTCCAGCATGAAAGTTGCTGCCTGCACAACCATCTGCATAGGAATACTGCAGTAGTCAACTTTCTATGGAAAGCTTTTTACCTACCTTACTTACATTATTGTAAGTGATGTTACATATATATAAATACAATCAAGGAAGGTAAAATAACTTACTTTATGAGAGAACCAAATAAAGAACGTGAAGTATGCCTGGTAGAATCATTCAAGTTAATCGACTCAAGATAATCTGGCCAGTGTGCCCTTAGATTCACAAGAACCAGATTAGGGACATGATCCCTTAGTGTTCCCCTGACAGAAGTATAAGTCAACTATACAGTTGGAAAGCAACTGCAGAAAATGATTGCCTGCAACTGTACATGCAACAGTGCAGCAGACAGTGCAACAATCACTTCCCATTGAGAAGAGGCATGTACTAACCAAGATTTGACATCACTAAGGTGATGTCTTTTGTAGTATAAACCTGGTGCAAGGCACAAGACATTCTTCTCAAGACTTGCAAAATCAAAAAAGAAAATATTCTCTCAAGTGCTTGCTACAACCTCTTTTAAGAACAAAGCTGTGCAACCTCAAGGACCGGATCCAAGATTGAAGATATCTCAAGTCCTTAGGTTTGTTGAGTCTTTGTTATTTGTTCTTCATTTGTAACTCCTATCTTGATTTCTTAGAAGCTGTGTTTTAGGAAACCCAAAATCACAAACCCTCTAAGTTTGTGTCTTGGCTAGAGTTAGTCGAGTTGTGAAGCCTTTGTAATAGAGTTATTACAAAGTGGCTTGTAATAGTGTTATTACAAGTTAGAGTGATTAAAGTATTTGTCACTAGAGAGTGACAAAGTGGCTTGTGATGAGAGTATCACAAGTTAGTCAAAGTCTTTGTAACTAGAGAGTCACAAAGTAGCTTGTGGTGAGAGTACCACAAGTTAGTTGAGTTGAATCCTTTGTAATAGAGTTATTACAAAGTGGCTTGTAATAGGTGTTTACAAGTTAGTGAAGTTGAAAGCCTACAAGTGTAGGTCGTGGTTTTTGTCCCTTTGAGTTGGGATTTTTCCACGTAAAAAACCTCTGTATTCTTTATTTACTGCTGAGCTACTGTGGGAACTTATTGAGAATTTGGTTCTCTATATAGTGGGAACTTATCCTGTGTCTCATTTACATACTGGTTCAGTAGTTAGCACTGTACCAAATTGATATAGGACCAGATCGCTATACAGTTTGGTTCATTAGTATTTTCAGTGGAAACTTATAGAGAACTCGGTTCTCTATATAGTCTAATGGACACTTAGTTTCTAACACAGAGCACCTGCGTGAGCTGCCACAGAGGAGCCACCAGAAGCTCCAACTGGAGTCCAGGCACCTGATACGCCTACTGCTACTACTATTCCAGCTCTTTATGAGACACTTGCACATTTTGTGAGCATGTACACCACTCTAGCTCAGGCAGGGCTGATTCCCTTTGTTGCAGCCACATCCCAGGTCGGGGGAGGAGTACAAACTCCCACCGCGCACACTCCTAAGCAGCGGGTCCAAGTTGATTGGATCCCAGAGGTTATACCGGCACCACTTGTGGCCCTAGTTCAGCCCGAGGATAGGGCAACAGCTTTAGAGGATGAGCAGCAAAGGCTTGGGAGGTTCAAGAAGTATAAGCCTCCTATATTCAGTGGTTTAGCATCAGATGATGCCTTGGGATTTCTGGAGGAGTGTTACCATATCCTCCGCACTATGGGTATATCAGGATCGAGCGGGGTTTCTTTCACTGTCTTCCAGTTTTGAGGAGCAGCCTACCAGTGGTGGTATACTTTTGAGTTGGATAATCCAGCTGAGGCAGCATCCCTTACTTGGACTTAGTTTTCAGATATGTTCCTGAGAGAGTTTGTCCCTTAGAGCCTTAGGGACGCATGGTGCGTAGAGTTTGAGCATTTGCGCTAGGGCACTATGATTGTTTCGGAGTATGCTGTCCGTTTCACTGACTTGGCTAGGCATGCACCAGCCTTGGTTGCTACAGTTTGTGAGAGAGTTTGCTGGTTTATTGAGGGGCTCATTCCCAGCATCAGGTCTAGCATGGCTCGGGAGTTGGAGATGGATATTTCTTATCAGCAGGTGGTAAGCATTGCTAGAAGATTAGAGGGTATGCATGCTCGGGATGGAGAGAAGAAGGAGGCTAAGAGGTCTCGAGAGGTAGGCCGTTATTCTGGTGCTCGTACTCCAGCTGCAGTTCGTCATGGTAGGGGTTATATGAGTCACCCCATTCATTCAGCTCTTCCGGCAGCCAGTGGTATTCCAACTCCTCCTAGACCTCAGGAGCCTTATTATGCACCTCCAATATCTAGTGCCCCCTGCATAGGGTGCTTTCAGTGGTCAGTCCAGCAGACCTGGCCCGAGCCAGACACAACCACCATATCCTCCCAAAGCTTGTTTTGAGTGTGGTGACACAAGCCATATGGTAAGGGATTGCCCCAGACTTAGGAGGGGTGCACCTTCACAGACTTCTCAACAGCAACGTGCTCCGCGGAGTTCCTAGTCTATGATTATAGCACCAGTTGCTACCCCACCTGCTCAGCCAACTAGATGTGGAGGTCGGGAGGTCGCCCTAGAGGGGGAGGCCAGGCTAGATATTATGCCTTTCCTTCCCATACTGAGGTTGTCGCCTCTGATTTTGTCATCACAGGTATTGTTCTGGTTTGTCATAGAGATGCATCGGTTCTATTCAATCCAAGATCCACTTATTCTTATGTGTCTTCTTATTTTGCCTCGCAATTGGGTGTATCTCAGGTTTCTTTGAGTTCACCTGTTTATGTTTCTACTCCTATTTAGGGATTCTCTTATTGTGGACCGCTTTTATCGGTCGTGTTTGGTTGCTCTTAGTGGTTTTAAGACTAGAGCCGGTTTATTATTGCTCAGCATAGTAGATTTTGATGTTATCTTGGGCATGGACTGGTTGTTTCCCCATTATGCTATTCTCGATTGCCACGCCAAAATCGTGACACTGGTTATGCCAGGTGTTTCGTGAGTGGAGTGGAGGGGTACTTTAGATCACACTCCCAGTGGAGTTATTTCTTTTCTTAAGGCTCACCGAATGGTTGAGAAAGGGTGTGACACGTATCTGGACTATGTGAGAGATGATAGTGTTGATACCCCTACAGTTGATTTAGTCCCAATAGTACGAGACTTCACTGATGTGTTTCCAGTTGATCTTTCGGGTATGCCACCCGACAAAGATATTGATTTTGGCATTGATCCATTGCCGGGAACTCAACCCATTTCTATTCCTCTGTACTGTATGGCTCCTCCTAAGTTGAAAGAGTTGAAGGAGCAGTTGCATGAATTACTTGATAAGGGTTTTATTCGGCCTAGTGTATCACCTTGGGATGCTCCTAGCTTGTTTGTGAAGAAAAAGGATGGTTCTACGTGAATGTGCATTGATTATCGCCAGTTGAACAAAGTTACAGTGAAGGACCAGTATCCTTTGCCTCGTATTGATGATATGTTTGACCAATTACAGGGTGCATGAGTGTTTTCTAAGATTGACTTCCATTCAAGTTACAATCAATTGAAGATTCGAGAGCTAGATATCCCGAAGACTGCCTTCCGGACTCAGTATGGTCATTACGAGTTCCTTGTTGGGTCATTTGTGCTGACTAATGCCCCAGCAACCTTCATGCATTTGATGCATAGTATGTTCCGGCCATATATTGACTCGTTCGTCATTGTCTTTATTGATGATATTCTGTTATACTCCCGGAGTCGGAAGGATCATGAGCAGCACCTGAGGACAGTGCTTCAGACTTTGAGAGAAAAGAAATTATAATCAAAGTTTTAGAAATGTGAGTTTTGGTTGGATTCCATGACATTCCTAGGTCACGTGGTGTCTAGTGAGAGGATAAAGGTGGATCCGAAGAAAGTGGAAGCAGTACAGAGTTGGCCCAGACCATCCTCAGATATAGATATCCTTAGTTTTCTTGGCTTGGCGGGTTATTACCATCGATTTGTTGAGGGATTTTCATCTATTGCAGCACCTATAACCAGACTGACCTAGAAGGGTGCTCCATTCCAGTGGACGGAAGAGTGTGAGGCGAGCTTCCAAAAGCTCAAGACAGCTTTAACTATAGCCCCAATTTTGATATTGCCTACAGGTTTGGGGGTCTTATACTGTCTATTGTGATGCCTCGAGAATTGGCCTTGGAGCAGTATTGATGCAGGATGGTAGGGTGATTGCCTATGTATCCAGATAGTTGAAGGTACATGAGAAGAATTATCTTGTCCATGATCTCGAGTTAGCTGCTATTGTTCACGCATTGAAGATCTAGTGTCATTATTTTTACGATGTTCTTTGTGAGATCTACACTGACCAACGGAGTTTGTAGCATCTGTTCAAGCAGAAGGATCTTAATTTGCGCTAGAGGAGGTGGTTAGAGCTGCTGAAGGACTATTATATCACTATATTGTATCACCCGAGCAAGGCCAATGTGGTGGTCAATGCTTTGAGTCACTGGGCGGAGAGTTTGGGGAGTTTGGCTTACTTACCAGCAGCGGAGAGGCCCATGGCGATGGATGTTCAGACCTTAGCCAGGCAGTTTGTGAGATTAGATCTTTCGGAGCCCAGTCGGGTTCTAGCTTGCGTGATTTCTCAGTCTTCCTTATTTGATCGTATTAGGGAACATCAATATGATGACCCTTATTTACTCATCCTCAAGGACAAGGTTCTGCACGGTGATGCCAGAGATGTGACTATTGGTGATGATAGGGTATTGAGGATGCAGGGTCGGATACGTGTACCCAATGTTGATGGGATTCGGAAGTTCATTCTAGAGAAGGTCCATAGTTCGCGGTATTCCATCCATCCGGGTGTCGTGAAAATGTACCAGGATTTGAGACAACATTATTGGTGGAGGCAGATGAAGAAGGATATAGTTGGGTTTGTAGCTTGGTGCCTCAATTGTCAGCAAGTAAAGTATGAGCACCAGACACCGGGTGGGTTACTTCAGCAGATAGAGATTCTTGAGTGGAAGTGGGAGTGGATAACCATGGACTTCGTAGTTGTACTCCCACGGACTTTGAAGAAGATGTCATTTGGGTAATTGTGGATCGGCTGACCAAGTCCGTGCACTTCATTCCTGTGTGTACTAACTATTATTCAGAGCGGTTGGCAGAGATTTATATCTGCGAGATTGTTCGTCTGCGTGGTATTCCAATTTCCATCATTTTAGACAGAGGTACTCAGTTCACATCACAGTTCTGGAGGGCCGTACAACATGAGTTGAGTACTCGGGTGGAGTTGAGCATAGCATTTCACCCCCAGATGGATGGACAGTTCGAGCGCACTATTCAAATTCTTGAGGATATGCTCTGTGCGTGTGTGATGGAGTTTGGAGTTTCTTGAGATCAGTTCTTGCCACTGGCAGAGTTTTCCTTGAACAACAGGTATCAGTCCAGCATTCAGATGGCACCGTATGAGGCCTTGTATGGTAGGCAGTGTAGATCCCCGATGGGTTGGTTTGAGCCAGGTGAGGCTAGATTATTGGGCACAGACTTGGTTCAGGATGCCTTGGAGAAGGTCAAGGTAATCCAGGATAGACTCCATACAGCCCAGTCCAGACAGAAGAGTTATGTAGACCGGAAGGTTCGTGATGTTTCCTATATGGTTGGAGAGCGGGTCTTGCTTTGGGTTTCGCCTATGAAGGGTGTTATGAGATTTGAGAAGAAGGGGAAATTGAGTCCGAGGTTTATTGGTCCTTTTGAGATATCGCGACGTGTTGGGGAGGTTGCTTATGAGGTTGCCTTACCTCCCAGCTTGTCAAGAGTCCATCCGATATTTCATGTTTCGATGCTACGGAAGTATCACGGTGACCCGTCGTACGTGTTGGATTCCAGTTCAGTCCAGTTGGACAAGGATCTATCCTATGTTGAGGAGCCAGTGGCAATATTAGACAGGCAGGTTCGGAAGCTGAGGTCAAAGAACATTGCATCAGTAAAAGTTCAGTGGCGGGGTCAGCCAGTCGAGGAGGCGACCTGGGAGATCGAGCAGGATATGCGCAGCTGTTACCCTCATCTTTTCACTACTTTAGGTATGTCTCTATGATCGTTCGCAAACGAACGAATGTTTTAAAAGGGGGAGGATGTAACGACCCAGCCGTTCGTTTTAAGAATTAACGCTCTGATCCCCTATTAACTACTTTCCCCGTATTTATTTCTGCTATTGTGAATTTTCCGGGAGGATTCATTTGGAGTTTCGGAGTGTTTTGGGACACTTAGTCCCTAAATGAGAGTTTAAGCTTTAGAATTTGGACCATAGTCAGAGCAGTGTGAAGACGACCTCAGAATATAATTCTGTTGGTTTCGTTAGCTCCGTTGTGTGATTTTGAGCTTAGGGGCGTGTTCGAATTGTGTTTTGGAGGTTAGTAGCTTATTTAGGCTTGAAATGCCGAAAGTTGAATTTTTGAAGTTCCCGGTTCTATAGTGAGATTTTGATATAGGGTTCGAAATGGAATTCCGGAAAGTTGAGTAGGTTCGGGGTGTCATTTGGGATGTGTGTGCAAAATTTCAGGTCATTCAGACGAGGTTTGATAGACTTTTTGATTGAAAGCGAAATTTGGAAGTTTTGGAATCCTTAAGCTTGAATCTGAGGGTAATTTGGTGTTTCGGCATTGTTTCGAGTGTTCCGATGATTGGTACAAGTTTGAATAGTGCTATGTGACTTTTTGGCATGTTTGGTTGAGGTCTCGAGGGCCTCGGGTGAGTTTCGGGTGCTTAACGGAAGTGGAATTGGACTTAGAAAAATCTGAAGCTTTGTTGAACCTGTCATAATCGCACCTACGTGTATGGGACCGCAGGTGCGTCACCGCAGAAGCGGTTAGGGGAACTGCATATGCGGTCTGAGGCAATGTTGAAATTGGTCGCAGATGCGGCCCAGGTACCACAGAAGCGGCACCACATTTGCGGGTAAGAGGTCGCAGGTGCGGAAGTTGGGCTTTAATGAAAAGTCGCATGTGCGGTCTATTTGCCGTAGAAGCGGGACCGCAGGTGCGGTCCCATGGTCGTAGAAGCGGATTCACTGGTCAGAAAAAAGGGAAGAACGAGGGTTTGAACTCAAAACTTGGAAAAATGATTTGCAGCTCGGTTGAGGGCGATTTCTCGAGGGTTTTTGAAGGAGAAACATTGGGTAACGTTTTCTATCTTGATTTTGATCCTAGAACCATAATCTATTGTTGTTTTCCTCTTCTAATTAAGGAAATTGGGGGGTAAAAGTTTGGAAAATGGGAGAAGGTTTCCCCAATTGAAAATTCGAGTTTTGAATGAGATTTTGACGTCAGATTTTGATGATTTTTGTTCGAGTGTGTTTGTGAGTGATTGGGAATTCTGAATTTGTAAATTTTATCCAATTCCGAGACGTGGGCCCGGGGGATGTTTTGGGCGATTTTTTTATTTCCCGTGTTAGCTTTGAATTAATTAGATAAATTAGTTACTTGAAGTTATATTTACATTATGCAATTATTTTGAATAGATTTGGGCATTTGGGGTCGGGTACTTGTGGCCAGAGCGTGATTTGGAATTAATTGAGCTGGTTCGAGGTAAGTGGCTTGCCTAACCTTGTGTGGGAGAACTCCCGTTAGGATTTGATATTGTTGTTACATGAGTACCGTGTACGTGAGGTGACGAGTACGTACACGTGCTAATTGTTGAAAATCCCATTTTCATTAAACTAATACCTATGTTTTCTTGTAATTTAGCAAATCTTGTAATTGAAGCCTCTTGTTTAGATTAGGAAAAGCATGCTTACATGACTTAATTTCCTACTTGTACTCTGTGCAACATGTTAGAGTAGAAATTCTTGTTTAATTCTTGAGTAGAACTATATATTCTTCTAAGATGATTGCTTGTTTACTTTGGGACAACGGGACGATATCCCGGGAGATCCCCCTGCTTGTTTACTTTGGGACTACGGATTGGTATTCCGGTAGATCCCCATGCATATTTATGATTGAGACTACGGGACAGCACCCTGTAGATTCCCCGTACTGGATATTTACTTTGGGACTACGGATAGGTATTTCGAGAGTTTCCCTTGCACATTTATGATTCGAACTAAGGGACGACATCCCGGGAGATCCTCTGGACATTTACGTTTAGGACTACGGGACGATATCCCGGAAAATTCCTTGTTGCTATTTTTGTGTACTGAGTTAAATTCCTTCTGGGATTTTATTTGCTATAGACCGGTGGCATTATACATATATTGTTGTATTCTATACTGCTTTACCTTGTTTTTCATCTATAATCAGTAGGGCCATGACCTTCCTCGTCACTACTCGACCGAGGTTAGGCTTGGCACTTACTGAGTACCGCTATGGTGTACTCATGCCCTTTCCTGCACATATTTTTCGGGTGCAAATACAAGTTCTTCGGCTCAGCCATACTTCCAGTGAGTCGAGGCGATCTTCAGAGACTTCGAGGTATATCTGCCACGTTTGTAGACCGAGAAGTCCCTCTCTATTCTCACTTCTAGCTTTAGCTCTCATGTATTTACTTTTGTTTAGATATTCTGGAGTTAGAACACTTTGTAGTTATTCCACAGCTTGTGATTTCATGAGATTCCGGATTTTGGGAGTTGATTCAGTTTGAGAGTTCATATTTGTATATGCCGAGCGACATCTTAAACGTTTTAATTGTGTTTATTCCGCAGTTTTTGGCTAGTTTTTATCTTTCGTTTCTTTTTTCCGCAAATCGTTAGGCTTACCTAGTCATAGATACTAGGTGCCATCACGACAGTTTACGGAGGGCGAACTTGGGTCGTGACAAATTCTTTCCTTAAGCCTTCCTAAATTAACGCCAGAATGAATATCACATGAGATTTATTTTCAATTACATGGAATAAGTATAAACATGATATTATAATAGTATATAATTATATATGAGATTCATTCTGTTGGTATAAAATTTTAATTTTAATTGTATATCAGCATAATTTTTTACATAGTATAATGATGGTATTAAATAGTTTATAGATTATAATGGTATTTTTAGTATATTAATATACATAGTATAGTAAATCCTTCAGCCATTGTATAGATTGTGTATTAATGTAAAAATAATAGATAATTAAATATATGCATGGAATAAGTATATACATGATATTATAATAGTATATAATTATATTTGGTATAATATATGTATAAATAATATACATGACATATTTTATTTATATCATTTATGTAAATACTCAAAGTACTTGAAATATTCAGAGAATATTTGAATGCTAATTTAAGGGACAAATATTTAAGAGAGAGAGAGAGAGAGAGAGAGAGAGAGAGAGAGAGAGAGAGAGAGAGAGAGAGAGAGAGAGAGAGAGAGAGAGAGAGAGAGAGAGAGAGAGAGAGAGAGAGTTAAATGTTAAATTAATCAACTTAAATTTAGGCAAATGATGATAAAATTGATCCCATAATTTCTGTTACTCATTAATTGTGCATATAATCTTGGTATATGCCAGTATTGTAAATGAATCTGCTATATATGGAATAAACCAAACTGTAGAAGGAAAGATGAAGAAGATGAATATTATGTAGTCATATTCCCTTTCCTTTATTCATGTCGTCTTGGCGCAATACAATTTATAGTCATGTCTCCAAATAGATTGATTTCACAGTATTTCCATTCTTCATGATTGTTCCCAAATGGAGCACAAGCACTTGAAAGAATCTCTTTGCTTCAATGCAATTAAAGAAAGGAAAGCAGGAAATAAAAATTTAAAAAAAAATGTAATTTGCGCCCAGGATCGAACTGGGGACCTTCAGTGTGTAAGACTGGCGTGATAACCACTACACCACAGCAACTTGATGTTGGTGCAGTCAAAAGCTATTAAATATATTCTTATACCCGCATTAGAGAGAACTGAGACTCTAATTAGATGATTATGAAACACTAGAACTGTCAAATTTGGACATTATTTTTGACAAAAGGAAAATGGAAGAATTGCGTTATGATTCAACTAATACTTTATCCAAAGGTATTTTTGGTCTTCAATTCTTGCCTGGAGTTTATGGTGAAAGTTTGCTGCTTTCAACCAATACACAAAGTGACTTACTCTTCTTCAGCTATTTACCCAGTTTTTGCAATTGCCCTCAGTTGCTATGTATTGGCATTACGGAGGAAACAAAAACATCTACTAGGAGGTATTAAACAAATATAAAGAAAAACGAGGAAGTATTCAAAAAAAAAAAAAAATACAGTAGGAGGTATTCTATGAGGATTCAAGTGGTAAACTATTTCGTTTACAACAGAAAGACCCAACAAGTAGTTGTGTTTGAGCAAAAACTTGATCGGCTTGTCAAATATCTTCAATTGAAGTAATGGCCAAACAGCAGATACTATAACTTTTTGGCCTATATCTTCTTTGGTCGTAGTATATGCATGCTCATCTCCAAGCGCAAGAAAATAAGCATATTCACTGGTTTGTAATTTGCAAACACATAATATATGCATGCTTGCTCCATCATAGTTGAAATGCCCTCTACGTGTATACTAATCTATCTTTCACATAAAGCCAGAGAAGCCTATCATTTTCCCTCCTTCCAATGATAAAAGTTTCAACTATCTTGATAGATAGAAGGACAAGACATGGATAGACACAAAAGAGATAGGCGAGCTGATGAATAATAATATGTAATCCATTAGAGGAATGGCATGCAGAAACACTAATTTTTCCTCTCCAATTGCTATACTAATAATGTGCAAATGCCGCAGGATAACTCATTGGTAACAGAAACAAAAATGATGTGCAAGTATTGTCACTTCAGGCAAGTCTGTGACTAACAAAGTGTGTAAAGAAAGCACTTAAAATGAAGGAACAAGTCTATCATTCCAACAAATTCATGCGAAAATGAACATGGTATCTCACAGAAATGTTGAATAGGTCGAATGCAATACGAGCTTAAAGCCTATACATGAAGTAGAGGTTGCTAGAATCACAACTTATGGAATACACATCTTGGGGAAGGGAGGACCACAAGATTCTTTGCCCCTCCCTTTAGGGTATTAAGCACAGAGCAACAAAATTTGAAGTACAGTGCTTGAGAACTGAAGTCAGGTACGTTTGTATGAAATTCAAATAATGAACTTACTGCTAAGACCAGAAACATAAGAAAATGAACTAGAGCAGCTGATCTTTAAGCTTATCTATATTCAAATTCATAACTAGTTCCATTCTGCATCAATTGTGCAATGCAAAAGATCATTCTTGTCAGATCCCAATGACAGTCCAGCAGAATCTATTCATTGTAAAACAACAAATACAGTACATCCCAAATATGAGTTTCACGGTTTTCAGAAGAAATCACCTAGTTAAAATGCATATATACAATAACTACGCCAAAGTCCCAAACAAGTTGGGGTCAGCTATATGAATATACATTTACCATGTTTCCCCCTTTAGACATTTGAACAGAATCTAGTGCAAGCTTAAAAGAGGATCAAGAGTTTTATTAAGTTTATTGGCCAAACTACAGAAGAAAAATTTGGAGACTCGCTTCATTTACTAGCTTGTAATTTGCAAACACTTTGCTTTGCTCCAACATCTAACACACAGAAGGCCCTATGCATATGAAGTTTACAATCTACCTTTAAATAAACCCAGGAAAGCTAATTATGGAAAAGAACTTCCTTCCTTTAGAGAACTGCGGCATTTTCACTAAGCGACACAAGTTTCAACTATTTGTTAAAGTCTGCCTAATTTACCATCCACATTGTCCACATATCAAATAATATATTGAAGCTAATTTTAATTGATATGAGAGACTGAGATAACAATTTTGTCTAAAAGGGAAAAGTACCTTTATTGAGTACTCGACGTGTATATCCATAGCATACGACACACTTGCCCATAGGATACTACAATCCAATAATCTTGGTGACCTTCATATATACAGAAAGTAAAAACAACGACGACAACAACAAACTCAGAGTAATCCCAAAAGTGGGTCTGGAGAAGTTAATGTGTACGCAGACTTTAACTCTACCTTGGGAAGGTAAAGAGGTTATTTCCGATGGACCCTCAGCTCATATATACAAATAGTATAGACACAAATAGCGGACGAGCTATCTAGGCCAAATTTACACAAGTACCTTTTTTATTTTTGATAAATAAATATATACAATAACTTATCAATTTGGCATTAAGGAGGAGTACAAAACCTTTCAGGTAACAAATGAAGATTGCAGAAGTTTATTATACACACATTGGGAGCACAAATGCTATAACAAAAAAAATTACCTTCTGAAACACAACGCTGTTAACCCATTCATCAATCATAATTCTAAAATAAACTCATCTACTATATAAACCAGATGACAAAACTGAGCACAAATATGAACATTCAACTAAAGGATTTGACTTCAGTAAGTTGACAAGTACATGAATTGGCAGTGGCATAAACAAGGATATATATATACACACATACATACATACCAGCCTAATGAGATTGGCCGACAAAGACAATGCACACCAAGTTACTAACTGCTACAAGTCTCAAAGCTAAAAGACAAGACATGGATAGACAAAAAAGACACTGGTAAAGCAGATGAATAATACACAATTCATTAGAGAAAAGGCAGTAAACCATGCAGAATCAGTAAAGTTCTCTCCAGAATATATATATAAAAAAAAGAACATCAAGAAGTTACAAAGCACGCTAGGAATTCATCAAATTCAAAATCATACAGAACTTCTTCATCATTAGACATTTACTACTAACTATAAATACTACCAAGGTCTAATTACAGAAACAATAGCAACAATATACTTATAAGTCTAATCTACACAAACTCTTCAGTAATAAGGGAAAACCATGCGGACCAAAAAGCAATTAGAGAAAACCAGTCAAACCATCAGGATACACTGCAGTCATTTGGAAACCAGAAGGATCTCGGGCTTCTTAGCTTTACTAGGCGTGTTAGCATTTGATACAACAGTTGCTGTAGCAGCTACTTTAGCTGCCTCACGACCTCTTTTATCAAGCTGAATCAGACTCCGAGTTGCCAAAATAGCCTGTGGAGCCAAATCATGTGAAGCCCTTGCATACAGCCGTCTCACAGCCACAGAAGCAGCATCCTTCACATCCTCAGCATTCAAAGGACCCAACAAACAATGCCCCAAGATCCTAACCACAGGCTGCAACAGCTCCCATGGGAGCGGAATTCTCACACCCTTTGGCCTTACTTCGTCATACCCATCTTCAATTCCCAAATTCTCCATTGTTTCACAGACACCCACCAAACTCCCATTACTAATTTCAACAGAATTCTCTGAATTCCCATCAGTTTCATCAAAATCCGATACGCAGGCACAATTTTGACCGGCCCAATCAGCAGCAAACTTACAAAGATCCAATTTTGACCAAGTGGGCATATGGGAAATCTGTTTATAGTAAGAATCTAAAGCGACCCCAACAATGCAAGCGCGTTTAGTTGACTTCACAGCAATTTGGTGCTCAAGAGGCTGCGATAAAACTCCTACCAAAGGACGTTGATTCTGGGGCCCACTCGATCTGGGGTTTGATTTTGCTGACGTGGGGTTTCTTGGAGTATGATACAAAGAAGGCTGAGATAGATCGGGGATTGAAATGAGTATGGGCTTTCCATTTCGGGCTTTGGTTTCAGCAGAATAAAGGGCAAGAAGAACAGCTTCAAAACCAGAAAGAGAAGTAGTACAAGTAGAGGAATGGATTCGTGAGAGATAGATTGAGGCTAAAAGGGGAATAAAGGAGAGGACTACGAGGCGGAGATCAGTATCAGAAGAAAGGAAAGTGTCGTAAAGCCAGTGACAAAGAGGGTCGTCACCGGAGCCGGAGGAAGGGGAAGATAGGGAGGAAGAAATGGAGAAGTAAGCCGCCGGAGATAGGAGGAGGGATCGTGCAGGGCGGTCGGAGTCGGCGAGGGAGGAGAGAGAATCGGCGGCGGAGGAGTCGGAAGGGAGGAGGAGGGAGGAGAGGAGGTGAATGCGAGAACGAGCTTTGGAGATGGATTCCCACCAAGAATGCATGGGGTTCGGATCATTGTTGTTGTTGTTGTTGATCGGAGTGCCGCCGTTTTGGTGGTGGTGGTGGTGGTTGGAAGTGGAGGGGGTTTGAACGGTCGAGGAAGTGGAGGAAGAAGGGGAGTCGCCGGAGATTTGGGAATTTAAGGTGATATCCATAGGGATTAGGAAGGTGGGTAGATCGGAGTTTTGGTGGAGTCTCCGATGAGGACGGACAAAGGAAGTCGTACAAAGTGGACTGCCTTCCTCACTTCTTTTGGTTCCTTTTTTCCTACTATATTATTACTCCTATTATTTTAGCCAAATTTCAGTATTGAACTTGCTACCAAAAAGAAGGTTGAGCTCATTAAATGTTGGAATTGTCTTCACACAACTTAATTTTTAGCCAAAATTATTCCTTTATATTTAGGAGTAAACTTAACTTTATCCTCAAAATATAACCCTTAACACTATTTGTCCTATAAATTTATAAAACTTGAATATTTTTTATCTCACTAACAGAAAATACTCATTCCCGTTAAAAACCTAACAGAGACATAACACGTGATTTGCCATGGTACTTAAGGGTCTCCAATTCACTCATTTTATCTCTATTACAGTAGGTAAAAAACCCTAGCATTCTCGATTACATTTTAATTCTTTACTACTTGTGATCCCAGTAATAATTATTAGGAGCAATGATAAAATAAACCCTAATTATGGTGAGTGTTCTTGCTACTTGTATTTGGTAAATAGTCCTTCTTAATTTATTTTCGAAATCTCCACCATTTATACAATACTTTACTATTTTTTGAAGTTCTATAATATTGTTGTCCTTATCTCGAATTTTATATACAAAAGGTGAACAATATATAATAAATATTATGTGTACTCATGTGAACTCCATTCTTTATTCCAACATTCAATGGTCCCAATATGCACAACTATTAAATTATTTTTTCTGCTTTTGCATATGTAATGGTCTGTCCGATCGTTTTAAGCATTTGCATTCCGTTCAGCTATTTAAAGTCTTGAGCAGCATCATATGATGTATTATGACTTGTGTGTGTCGTCGGTTTTGGTTTTCAGGTGTTTCGAAATTAATTTAGAAGAATGAATTTCATGTTTGAAGTTTTAAAGTTGGAAGAGTTGATCAAGTTTGACTTTTAGTATTTGACCTTTGTTCGGAGTTTCGACAGTTCCATTAGGTCCAGATGGTAATTTTGGACTCGGGTGTATGCCCGAATTTGCATTTGGATGTTTCTAGAAGGTTTCAGCGCTAATTGGTGAAAATTGGAAATTTGAAGGTTTGGAAAGTTCAAAAGTTTGACCGAAAGTTGACTTTAAAGATGTAGGATTCAAATTGTGGTTCCGGGAATTGGAATAGCTTCGTTATGTCATTTGGGACTTGTGTGAAAAATTTGAATTCATTCCGAGTTAATTTGATATGTTTCGGCGCGAGTTTTGGAAGTTGAAAATTCAAAGTTCATTTGAATTTGAATTGACGTGTGATTCATCGTTTCGATGTTGTTATGTGTGATTTGAGGCCTCGAGTAGGTCCGTATTATGATATAGGATTTGTTGGTATATTCGGACGGGGTCCCGAGTGGCTTGGGTAAGTTTCGGATGTGGTTCGGATCATTTTTTCACATGTTGCTTTGCTGAAAGAGTGTTGGTTCTGGTGTTGTGCATCTACGGTTGGTTTTGCGCAGATGCGGTGGTCACAGAAGCGTTAACCTGGTTGAACCTACGATGAAGGCTGAGTTGGGATACCTCCACAGAAGCAGGATTTTTAGTGCACCTGCATCATCGCGGATGCGGGAATGTGTTGCAGAAGTAGGAGCTGTTATCGCACATGTGCATGCGCAGAAGCGGGTCTTTTTCCGCAGGTGCGATGGGCGAGTTTTAGTGTTTTTTCACAGAAGCGAAATTGTGATCGCAAAAGTGAAAATGGCTGGGCAGTAGCTTTAAATCGAGGCTTTGGTCATTTTACTCATATTTGGAGCTATAAACCTCGGATTGAGACGATTTTTGAAGCAATTTTCACCATATGGATTGGGAAAAGTGTTTTCTACTCGGTTTTGATTATATTTCATGAATCTATCCTCTTTTTGGCATTTGGTTGATGATTTCAAAAGAAAAAATTGGGGGGTTTTGTCTAAAGTTTCATTGAGTGAATTTTTGTGTTTTGAACATCAATTCAGAGTCGGATTTGAGTGAAACTAGTATGGTTGGATTCTTAATTGAATGGGTTGTTGGATTGTGTAAGTCTTATCGGGTTCCGAGGTGTGATACCGGGTTTTAAGTTTTGGTTGACTTTGGGCTTTTGATTTAAGATTCCACCTTTATCATTTGGAATTATTTCTTTAGGCATTGTTTGATGTATTTGAGTTGCTTTTGGCTAGTTTTGAGCCGTTCGGAGGTCAGTACGCGTAGGGTGGTGTTTCTAAAGTATTGTTTGGCTTACTCGGTATTAGATTCGGCTTGTTCGAGGTAAGTAACACTTCTAAACTTGGTGCCGAGGGTATGAACCCTGAATATACGTGTTATGTATTTGGTGTTGAGGTGACACACATGCTAGGTGACGGGCGTGTGGGCGTACACCGTGTGAATTATGACTCGATTGATTCTGTGATACTCTATAGTTACCTAATCTTATTTTTATCTATGAAATCTCTATGTGCTAGAGTAACTGAGCTATGATCCATATTAAATGTCATGTTTAGGTTACATGCTTATTCTGTTGGGACCTATTGAGGTCATATCTGTAGTTGAGTTATTTGCTTAAATTGCAAGTACATACTCAGTCATACTCATTCATTTGCATCGCATATCTTAGTCTCCGTTGCTATTTATTTATACATCATATCATCATTTTTGGGCTGATTTTCATGACATTGTGAGTCCGAGAGACTGGAGAAACCGATGACTGAGTTGGGGCCTGGGGGACGGATTGTTAGTGATATTGATGGGATCTACCCCTCTGGAGTCTGCAAACCCATAATGAGCGCAATTTCTATTAATTCACGATGGGATCGGGCTGCACACTGCAATAAGATTTATTATTTTTGGTTGGATCTGCCTTGTACAGTGCTGAGTGACTGAGTGTGTTGAGTGATTGAGCGTGATGTGTGGGAGTGTGAGACAGTCAGGTTGAGTACTTTGAGAGTGTGAGTATATGAGTTCATCAGTGTGATGCATTGCATCTGACATGCATACTTGATATACAGGCATAGAGGTGCATTTTCTCAAGTTACACTATTTTTTGACATTTATGACTTTACATGTACATTGACATGTAGGCATAGAGATGTACTTTCCTCATGCTATCTAAAATTGAATCATCTTATCCGTTGTTGAAATTTTGGGAAAAATCAAGGATTTTCTGACTTACTCATATTTTACTGATTTCGGTGAAGGATTTGGTATCAGAGCTCTAGGTTCATAGGTTCTACAAGTCATGAGAAATCTAGTAGAGTCTTACGGATCGGTATGATGACATCCATACCTATCATCGAGAGGCTACAGGGCATTTAGGATAAACTTCCCATCTTTTTTTCCTTATCGTGCGACATTGATTCAGCTTGAAGCGTAACTCTTTAAATTCCTTCCACTCACTCGTATGCGTATATAAGCGCTTGGTATTAGTTGTACATCAACATCTTGTGATTCTATGGATGAGGTACGATATGTGTTTTATGTGTCTTGGTGATGGGCCAGTCTGGAGGACTTGAGGCCAGGTTTAGACTGTAGCTTAGGCTCCGCAGTTTTGGTTGTGTGAGTATATGCTTTTGGACTTATATGCCCGATAGTGTCCCTATGAGTGGGATTTGTGGTTAGAGAAGTGATAGAATGGCTATATGATGAGTATGATGTGACTGCGAGATGTGTTCAGATGGTTCGAATATGACAAGAAGAGTTTGCTGGAGATGTAAAAAGGACTATTGGGTGTTTAATTTCTTTCTTGATTTGATGTATAGTCTGGAGTTATGAGTGGGTTGAAGGGTCTTTCATGTTGCCTAGTTGTGGAACAAATTAGATACTCATGTCTTGTTGATGAGTTCAGACTTAGAAAGATTAAGTGATTGCGTGGTAGTTGTGGTTGTGAAAGGGCATAGAGAGATGCCAACTTGAGGCTAAGCAAGTGGGTTATGACCTGCAGGGTAACCTAAGGATATGTGATCCTGATGATGTTGTGCGGAGGCTTTCTTTTTTACCAGTGGGCTATATTTGAGAAATTTGAGTTTGGATCGGTTATAATAGTTGACCTGACCATCATGAGGATGTATGCGAGCTTAGCAGATGATTTGAGGTAGTATATGGTTTGTGTTACATCAGCTTATGAAGGATTGAGTTGAATCTCACTACGATATTATGGCAGTAATAGAGTATGGGCATTATGAGTAATCGAATGTTTTGATCTATGGATTTGAGCCAAGTGGGGGAGTCTGCTATCAATGATTTGGTTGCATGGTAACGTATTGTATTGGTTTTAGTCTGAGGCATGCTTATGGATCGGTTATGACTTGTAGAGGCTGGTTTTAAGGAGGACTTAAGCAAGGAAATTTTTGGATGCATGGTATATTACACCTTATGGGTACATGGGAATCATGGAATGATTGAGTTGTTATTCGTGGAAGATGTAGTACAGACGGAGTAGGAATTTGCTTGGTTGCGTTAAGATGAGGTTACTTCTTTGGGCATTGTTATGCTAATGAGGCATAGGTCGTTCGGCCCGTTTGGGTGGTGTAATTGAGATTTGAGCAGAGTGGATGACTCTTGAGAAGGTTCTAATGAATTCAGTTCTGATGTCCTGGTTATGTGCAAATGGGGTTTGAAGAGTTCTCGATGGTTTCTAACACGGTTTGAGATGGATATTTCCTACCGTTGTGAAGATCATATTGGGTATTGATCGAGGCCAACCCTGCACTACTATTGCGTAGCGAGAGAGGTCGAAGCAGCTTTTACCCGATGAGGTCGGGATCGATTTCCACAAGGAGCTAGATATTGGAGTTGAGTGTCTATCTAAAGTGGAGTTGTGTATTTGTTCCAAATTACACTTCTAAACATTTTGGGTTTTTTATTTTACTTCTAATTGTATAATACTACGATGCTAAATTATGCTAAATAAAGCTAAGATTAGACTATTGAGAATTGATCAAATAGATAAAAGGCACTAGAGTAGTGACTTTCTCCTAGGTGGTTAATTAACGGATTCTTGAGTCTAAGGCTAGATTGTTATATTTGGGGAGTATGATATAACCATTGTACGATTCTACTCACTCTACACCTCTCGGTTGTTCAAGTGATTTTGCCCTAATTGACTTTCTCAAGTCTAATTGGGTATGCAAATTTGTGCAAGCAATTGAGGTTCAAGTCGGGTATTACCATCTTTAGATTTAACCCTTTAATTGGCGCTATCAATCTCTTGAGTACGCCCCAATTCCTTGTTGGACCAATTTCAGAGACTTAGGCTCTCTTTCTTAAGAAGAGCCAAAGTCAACTAAACAATAACTAGTGTTTCCAACCACTAATTCAACAATTAAACATGAAATTAGTCCAAATATCAAACACTCATAGTCAATCAAGACCTAAAACACAAGACCCATCAATTACCCACAATAGGGTTGAGCCACAACCCTAACTTATGGGTCTAGCTACTCATAATTAGAGAAGAAAACAAGGCAATTGATGAAGAAAAGCTCATAATAATTAATTTCTAAATTAAACTTGAAGATTCAATGTTGAAATTAAGCTAAAATTACTCAAAATAGGTAAGATAAATGAAGTCACGAGCGCAACTCCGAGTATAAAACTATCTGATGACCTAAAAATGGGAAAAGAATCTATTTATACTAGGCTGAAAATTCTAGACAAAAATACCCCTGCGGGGCTAGTGCGGACCGCACAAAATTGAGTGCAGCCGCACTAAGGCTCTGGGCTTGAATAATCATCTCTCTGAACTTGGGCAATGTGGACCGCACAAAGTCGAGTGTGGCCGCGGTGGCTTCTATTGTGGTCCGCACAAAATGGACCGCGGACCGCATTAGGCTTCAACCTTCAAACTGGCAACTCTCTGAACCTTGGCTTTGCGGACTGCATAAAATCGAGTGCGGCTGCAGTGAACCCAATGCGGACCGCACAAAACCCTTTGCAGCTGCATTGCCTTATAGCCTGAAAAGCAACCTCTCTGAACTTCACTTTTGCGGACCACACACAATGGTGTGCGGCTCCACTGGCCTTGTTTTGACTGAGCTTTGTCTTGTCTTGGTACTTGTGCAAGTTTCACTCCTTTTTGAGCTGGTTTTTGACACCTTGTCACCTTGTTGATCAAACATGCAATCAATCACAACTTGTGAGCTTTTGGGACTATTTTTGTACACATTTCTAATAAAAACTTAAGCAAGAAGGAGTGTAAAATGCATCATATTTCCTAGTTATCAACTCCCCCAAACTTAAACTTTTGTTTGTCCTCAAGCAAACAAAATAAGACCCACCACTTAAGAGAAAATCCAAGATAATTCAGTTGTCCTAAAGTGACCTCATCTAGCATCGATTGAGACTAACAATTGCCTTCAATACAAATGAATCATTAACAACATTCACTCTTTTAAACACCATAGATTTAGTGCAACACAAGAGCATCAAGAGTTGACTCAACACATCAAAGAAACTCTTTCTATTACTTTGGTCATTGTGAAACCCAAACTCACACATCCTCAACTCTCCCTAAGCAAACCTCACTTTTAGGGTAATGGCACTCAGAACGAGGTTAATGGAAATACACTCATCTCTCTCAAGGAAAAGTCACAAGTCCGGCTCTAAGTACCATATGCTTGCCTCTTAAGTGAGTCACCACTAATGTAAGCTTCATTCAACTCAAGATCATATAGGGATTTTGTGGAGACATAGTGAAGGCTTATGGTTCAGGGTAGAAAATGTTTGGTCTAAGTAGGTTCCATCTTCCCTTAAGCACTTCTTTTACTTCATTTTGGCACACATTCACTTGATTTTTAAGTCATTTCACTTCTTTATAAGGGGTTAGAGAGACACACTGTCACTCTTTCTTGTTCATTTCAAATCTTTTCTCCTTTCTCAACTTTCCACACCTTTCATTCTTTGCTTTTCTTGAATCCCTTTTATTCATTTCTACATTGAACATTCTTTCTGTCTTTTTACGTTTCTTTCTTTTTCATTGCCTTTCCTTTTCTTCATTTTGTGCCTTTTTACCACTTTGTTGCAATCCTCGTCTCCCCCCCAAACTTATACTTTTGCCATATGCTAAGGACATATCGGGTGCCAAGAGATGGTATCTTTTAGAACGGGTAAAGGCTTGTATTATGGTTCTTGAAGGAAAAATGTCTAAGGCTCAAAATGGTTGACTAGGGATTTTAACATTGGTAGGCTATGGAAGTGTTCAAGCTATTATTTGGACCAAGGAGAGCCTATAATCATGTCTCAAGTCAAATTTCACTTAGGATTTCACCTAGACAAACATTCAGGGCAAGTTCTAGACTAATGGCTCAGGACTTGGACTTGCAATGCAATTTCTCACCACACAAGCTATGGAATCGCTAAAGACATAGAGTCGGGGACCCACAATAACCTTAGATAAGATTTGAGCATACAATGGTCCCGAAAAACCACTTGATGATTATCGGTCAACACAAGAGTCTCAAAGTCACGGCTTACACCATACTATACACAACGATTTGTTTTTGACCATAAGATCAAAGGCAAATGTGTTAGGCCCAAGTGAAGCTTTGCTTGAGGCACCCTTACCACTAACTACTAAAAAGCAAAAAGAAAAGAAAAACAAACTCAAACCCTTAAGAAGGTAGTCATGCCATCCATCATCAGGAAGAGGCACCCGGTTCATACAAACTCCACCTTTGGAAAGAACCGTGGCATTAAGAAAACCAAAGACTTATTGCAAAAATTCAAACCCAGAAGCTACGAACATAAATAAGAAGTTAAGAAAGAAAAATTGCGGAAAGTAAAATGAATATATACAAGAGGGGGGTTTAATCGAATATACAATAAGGGAGATGAATATATACAATGTAACATAACTTTTATATACAGACCCAAGGTAAAAAAAAAGTACGGAAAATATAATGAAGTGCTGAAATTATATACATACCAAATATGAAAAAGAAAGAAAGAAATAAAAATTTGTCATATATATACAGTCATCCAAATCAATCAAAGTAGGGCCTACCCCCTCAAATGAAAGCTGGCATTGTCCTCAATGCCAACTAAGCAACAAAAATAAAGGAAAGAGGATACAGAAACTCCCTATGGGCCATCCGTCTGCATGGGGTCCTCTGTCTGGGTCCCTGGGTCCTCAATATGCTCGGGACCCTGAGACTAACTCCTTGTGACTTGTGGCTCTGTTGTTGGAACTTGGGCCTAGACAGGCTCCTAAGCTGCATCTTGTGGCTGACTAGAGGAAGTCTCTAGTTGGTCTGCCGACTGGATCACTGCATCATCTGTCTGGGGGATCACCCTCTTCCTCTTAGGCGACCTCTCCGACTGCACTGGCTGTTTACCACCTTTGCCTCGTGATTTCACCATTGTCTGCAAACAACGTTCATTAAACTTTGTTAGTATCCAAAAAAACAATGAAGTTCACAGTTGCAGAAAAGAACATGTTGTAGACAATATCAATTATTACAGGGTGCGGACCGCACAAAATGTAGTGCGGCCACAAAGAGGCCAATGCGTACCGCACAAAATGGCACCGCAGTCCACACAGAGGTGGGGTTCAGACTACCCACTCTCTGAATAAATGCACCGCAGACCGCACAAAATGCCATTGTGGTCCACATTGAGGCACCGCGGACCGCACAAAATGCAATGCGGTCGCAGTCTTCAATGATCAGGTTTCAGATTTTCATCAATGCGATCTGCACAAAATACCATTGCGGACCGCATAAGGGCACCGCGGACCACACAAAATCCACCGCGGTCCGCACTGAGTACCAAGTAGCAGCACCAACCTAGGGTTCATGATATGTTCAAATTAAGTCCATTTTTCACCTAATGAAGAGTCCCTAAGTGTTGGTTCAGTCATTTACTACCTAATCCTAATTAACACAGCAATTTAACTACCCTAAGCTACAAATTCGAAGGAAAAACGGGAAGGGAAGAAGAAGAATTAAGAAAACAAAAATGTAATGAAAATAACAAAATTAAACAATTGAAAAGAAGTTAGATTTACCAGATGTGAGATTTACTGAAGATAGATGAGTCTTAGTAGTTAATTACGAGCAAGAAGGGAAATGAACATTGAATTTTTTTTAAGTTCTGAGAGTAAAGGATCGAAAAGTGTAAAATGAGGGCCTCAGGTCCTATTTATAGAAAAAGTTCCTGGGGCCCAGCTCATCTACCCACCACGGACCGCACAAAATGGCACTGTAGTCCGCGGTGCTCGAAACTATAGGGCTCAAACAAATCAACCACTACGATCCGCACAAAATGCAATGCGGCCGCAGTGGACCACCGCGGATCACACAAAATGCATTGCGGCCGCGGTGGTAAACTTCAGAGAATCTCCACTTTTGTCACTTCATCAGTGCGGTCCGCATTGATTTCTTGCCCCCGCACTAAGGTCTTTGCGGCCGCACAAAATGGTAGTACGGTCCGCATTGGCAATCTTCAGAGAATAGTCATTTTCCAACTTTTTCCTGCACTGCATCAGCACAATCCTACAACATCTCACAACCAGTCAGTCCAAAAATAAATCCTGCACTACAATGAAAATCAAAGAAAAACAGGAAGAAAACACATGGGTTGCCTCCCAAGAAGTGCCTGATTTAACGTCGCGGCACGACGTATGCTACCATCAATTCACTTGAGATGAAGAAGTGCCACCACGTGGCTATCATCAATTTTTCCAAGATAGTGCTTTACCCGGTGCCGGTTAACTCTGAAGACCTCTCCATTTTTGTTTTTCAAATCAAGGGCACCAAAAGGAGTCACAAGTACCACTTTAAAGGGTCCACTCTATTTTGACTTAAGCTTTCCCAGAAACAGACGTAACAGAGAATTGAACAAGAGAACCAAATAACCCACTTTGAACCCCTTTCCACGAGCATATTTATCATGAAGGTACTTTATTTTCTTCTTATACAAGGACGAACTGGAGTAGGCATAGAATCGGAATTCATCAAGTTCATTAAGCTGCTCCACACGAAGATTGGCTGCAACATCCCATTCAAGATTTAGCTTCCTCAATGCCCACATGGACTTGTGCTCTAACTCAAGCGGTAGATGGTAAGATTTCCCAAACACCAACCGATACGGAGACATACCAATCGTAGTCTTGTAAGTAGTCCTATAAGCCCATAGAGCGTCATCCAACTTCTTTGACCAATCGGTCCTATTAGCATTGATCGTCTTTGATAATATGCTCTTGATTTCCCTGTTGGAGACTTCCACTTGACAACTTGCTTGAGGATGATTGGGGGTAGAAACTTTATGATTGACACCACATTTTGCAAGTAAAGAATCAAAAGCTCTATTACAAAAATGAGACCCCTCATCACTTATAATCGCGCGAGGAGTGCCAAACATTGTAAAAATGCTCTACTTGGGAAATGCAACAACACTCTGGGCTTCATTATTAGGTAAAGCCACGACTTCAACCCACTTCAAAACATAGTCAACCACCACAAGAATGTATGTGTTCCCATAAGAGCTAACAAATAGGCCAATGAAATCAATGCCCCATACATCAAAGATATCCACTTCAAGAATGGTATTGAGAGGCATCTCATCTTTCTTCAAAATTCCACCCGCTCTTTGGCATTCGTCGCACCTCTTCACAAAATTACCCGCATCTTTGAACAACGTTGGCCAATAAAACCTACAACTAAGAAACCCACAATGATGACCACCATAGGGTGAGGAATGGCAAGTCTCTAAGATACTCAATTGTTCCTCCTCCGGGACACACCTTTGGATCATACCATCCATGCAAATCTTGAACAAGTACGGCTCATCCCAATAAAAATCCAAACTATCCCATTTGAGCTTCTTCCTTTGGTTAGAAGAGAGCTCACACAGGATTATACCAGTCACATGGAAATTAGCAACGTCCGCAAACCATGGCATACCATTCACCGACACCGAAAGGAGTTATTCATCAGGAAATAAATCATTAATCTCTAGGCCATCATGAGGCCTCCCCTCCTCTTCCAAGCAGGACAAGTGGTTCGCCACTTGGTTTTTACTACCCTTCCAGTCCACAATCTCCAAATCAAATTCTTGAAGTAACAAGACCCATCGCATCAGTCTAGCTTTGGAATCTTTCTTCGTCATCAAGTACCGGAGTGCGGCATGATTGGTATGCACTATGACCTTGGCACCCATAAGATACGACCGAAATTTTTCCATTGCGAACACAATAGCCAAAAGTTCTTTCTTGGTCACCGTGTAGTTCACTTGAACATCATTCATTGTCTTGCTCGCATAGTACACCGGATGAAACATTTTGTTCACTCTTTGACCCAAAACCGCCCCAACCGCAACATCGCTCGCATCACACAATAGCTCAAAGGGCAAGCTCCAATTAGGTGCGGTAATGATAGGAGTGGTGGTCAACTTATGCTTGAGAAGTTCAAAGGCTTGCATACATTTTTCATCAAACACGAACTTGGCATTTTTTTCTAATAACTTGCATAAGGGATTCACTACCTTCAAAAAGTCTTTGATAAATCTCCGGTAGAACCCCGCATGCCCAAGAAAACTTCTAACTCCCTTGACAGAGGTAGGGGGAGGGAGCCTTGAAATCACAGAAATTTTTGCTTTATCTACCTCAATACCATGCTTTGAAATTTTATGCCCAAGAACTATGCCCTCTTCCACCATAAAGTGGAATTTCTCCCAATTGGGAACAAGATTGGTTTCTTCACAACGGGCCAAAACTCTATCAAGATTTTTCAAACACTCATCAAATGAATCACCCACAACATTAAAGTCGTCCATGAACACTTCTAGAATATCTTCCACCATATCGGTGAAAATGGCCATCATACACCGCTGAAATGTAGCTGGTACATTACACAACCCAAAATGCATCCGAGAAAAGGCAAAGGTGCCATATGGACAAGTGAATATGGTCTTCTCCTGATCTTCCGGAGCAATCAAAATTTGGTTTTATCCAGAATACCCATCTAAGAAATAGTAGAAGGCATGCCCAACAAGTCGGTCTAACATCTGATCAAGAAAAGGCAATGGAAAGTGATCCTTGCGGGTCACTTTATTCAGCTTGCGGTAGTCCATGCATACCCCCCAACCGGTGATGGTTCTGGTAGAAATCAACTCATTTTGTAAATTTGCAACCACAGTCATGCCACCCTTCTTCGGTACATATTGCACCGGCAAAGTCCAAGAGCTATCACAGATGGAGTATACAACCCCGGCATCCAACCACTTGATCACCTCCTTTTTCACAACTTCCTGCATTGCCTCGTTCAACCTCCTTTGATGTTCCAAGGAGGGTTTTGCATCATCTTCCAGAATAATCTTGTGCATACAGAATGCGGGGCTTATCCCCCAAATATCAACTAAAGTCCATCCAATTGCCTTTTTCCACTTTTGAAGCACCGCCAATATGGCATCAACCTGCATGTAATACAAGAAGAAAGAATAACTGGCAAAGTAGAACTAGGGCCTAAGAACTCATACTTGAGGTGTGGAGGCAACGGTTTCAACTCCAACACCGGAGGCTCCTTAATTAAAGGTTTTATTGGTAGAGTCTTCCTATTCTCGAGGTCCAAAGATAGTTTTCTAGGCTCATAAGAGTACGAGCCCATTCCATGTAAAGCATTCACACACTCCACCCGGCTTGCATCCTCATTGACATCAAGATTCAATAATACGGCTTCAATAGGGTCCTCCACATTGATCATTGCACTGGTATCATCAACTATCACTGCTGAGACAAGGTCCACAAAAGAGCACACCTCGGTACTGTTGGGCTGCTTCATTGACTTGCACACATGAAAGACCACCTTTTCATCACCCACCCGGAAGGTGAGTTCCCCCGCTTCCACATCAACTAAGACCTTCCCCGTAGCAAGAAAGTGTCTCCCCAATATGATTGGAACTTCATAATCCACCTCACAATCCAAGATCACAAAATCAGCTGGTAAGATAAATTTGTTCACCCAGACAAGGACATCATCAATAATACCCAATGGTGTTTTCATTGTTCTATTCGCCATTTGCAATCTCATGGAAGTCGGCCTCGGTTACCCAATACCCAAAGTCTTGAAAACTGAGTATGGCATCAAATTGATACTAGCCCCCAAATCACATAGAGCCTTAGCAAAGTCCGCACTCTCAATGGTGCAAGGAATGGTGAAAGCACCGGGATCTTCAAGCTTTGGGGCCATTGAATGCACTATAGCACTAACTTGGTGAGTTATCTTTATAGTTTCACAATCCATGGACCGTTTCTTTGTCACCAAGTCCTTCATGAATTTAGCATAGCCCGACATTTGTTCAAAATCCTCCACCAAAGGCACATTAATGGATAAGCTCTTCATCATGTCAATGAACTTTTTAAATTATTTTTCATTTTTTTGCTTCGCGAGCCTTTGAGGATAAGGTGGATGTGGCCTTGGCAAAAGAGCCTTAGCTTTAGGCACAACCGGTTCTGTCATGTCTATTACGTGTTCCCTAGACGGGTTCACATCACTTTGAGTTTCCACCTCGGCATCTTGAATGTCGATCCTCACTTCATCATTCACATTCTCATCAATCACATTTTCAACTACCAAAGGAATTTCATCTTCTTGCAACTCAACATCATCACTCAAAATTTGCTTTTGTTTGGAGGCATTCACATCAGCACCTCGTCCACTCCTTATAGTTATTGCCATAACATGGTTGTTCCCACCCTTCAGGTTCACTACTGTATCACTTGGTAGAGCACCCTTAGGGCGAGTGTTCAAAGACTGTGAGATTTGGCCCAACTGAACCTCTAAATTCCTAATTGAAGTATTGAGGGAAGACAACTAAGCATCGGAATCCACACTCTTTTTCATCATTTGTTCGAACATCATTTCAATTCTCCCCATATTATTGCTAGAAGAACTAGGACCTTGGGATGGAAATAGGGGTGGATTGTTCGGTTGTTGGTACACTATGGGCCTTTGAAAGCCTTGCCCTCGATTTCCTTGGTTTCCATTGTTCCATCCACCTTGATTGTTGTTACCACCCTAATTATTGTTATTACCATTGCAATTTCCTTGATTGTTTTGATTGTTGTTCCGATTACCCCAATTGTTGTTTTGATTGTTGTTCCCCCAATTACCATTGTCTTGTTGTTGATTGCCCCAATTGCCTTGGGGTCTCCATTGTTGTTGGTTGGAAGAATTTTCCCTTTGGCCTTGATAATTATTTATGTACTGCACCTCTTCATTCTGCCCATCAAAACCATCATCTTGAAATCCACCACAATGATTGTCAAATTACTCTGAATTCCCTTGGTTTTGTTGACCTCTTTGTCTTCTTTTGTTGACAAGCATGTTAACACCCTCCATAGTATTCACTTGGCGAGGATTTTGAACTTGTTGCAACTGTGCCTTTGCTAATTGGTTCATAGTAGTTGTCAAATCAGCTATAGCCTGCCCATGATCATGTAACTCCTTGTGCAAATGAGTAACCGCGGAGTCACCCTGGGGCACATTGGCTCTACTTTGTCAAGCAGAAGAAGTGTCAGCCATCTCGTCAAGAATGTCACAAGCCTCATCATAAGACAGCTTCATAAAGTTGTCCCCCATCAAGTTGGTTCACTATGCATTGGTTTGTTGTATTAATGCCCCGGTAGAAAGTCTGTTGGATTATCGCCTCAGTCATATCATTGTTGGGGAATTCCTTTACCATTGTTCTATAACGCTCCCAAATCTCATGCAAAGGTTCGGTGGGCTCCTACTTGAAAGCCAAGATCTTATCTCTCAATGTTGCCATATGCCCCGGTGAGAAAACTTTTGCAATGAACTTGTCCGCCAACTCATCCAAAGTAGTGATGGAATGTTTGGAAAGTTGCTCAAGCCAATAAAGTGCTTTCCCTCTAAGTGAAAATTCGAAAAGTCTCAACCGCAGTGCATCCTCGGATACATTAGTTTGCTTGCTCCCCCAACAGGTATCCACGAACCCCTTGAGATGTTTGTAAGCATTTTGATTTGCAGCACCCGTAAAATACCCACGCTACTCCAGTAATGTCAACATCACATTGGTAATTTGGAAATTGCCCGCCCAGATCCGAGGTGGGACAATTGCACTTGTATAGCCTTGGTTCGGAAGCACTCTAGGAGCCACTTTTGGAGTGGCGGAGGAGGGTCTGGAATATTGTCATTGGCATTAGCATTGGCCTGGCGGCCTCTACATTGTCCTTGAGGTACAAGAGGCACCTCATCATCTCCGACATCATCTACCTCCTCCCCCGCAATCACATTTCCAAGAGTGTCATTAGCATTCGCTGCCATTTTAAACCTGAAGTTGTGACACAAAAAAATTAGTAACAAAGAAGGAAAGAAGAACAATACACAAAACTATTTAGATAGATAGCCAAAGCCGTTAACTCCCTGGCAACGACACCAAAAAGTGATCGAGGCCAACCCCGCACTACTATTGAGTAGCGAGAGAGGTCGAAGCAGCTTTTACCCGATGAGGTCGGGATCGATTTCTACAGGGAGCTAGATATTGGAGTTGAGTGTCTATTTAAAGTGGAGTTGTGTATTTATTCAAATTACACTTCTAAACATTTTGGGTTTTTGATTTTACTTCTAATTGTATAATACTACGATGCTAAAATATGCTAAATAAAGCTAAGATTAAACCATTGAGAATTGATCAAATAGATAAAAGGCACTAGGGTAGTGACTTTCTCCTAGGTGGATAATTAACGGATTCTTGAGTCTAATGCTAGATTGTCATATTTGGGGAGTATGATATAACCATTGCACGATTCTACTCACTCTACACCTCTCGGTGTTTCAAGTGATTTTGCCCTAATTGACTTTCTCAAGTCCAATTGGGTATGCAAATTTGTGCAAGCAATTGGGGTTCAAGTCGGGTATTACTATCTCTAGGTTTAACGCTTTAATTAGGGCTATCAATCTCTTGAATACGTCCCAATTCCTTGTTGGACCAATTTTAGAGACTTAGGCTCTCTTTCTCAAGAAGAGCCAAAGTCAACTAAACAATAACTAGTGTTTCCAACCACTAATTCAACAATTAAACATGAAATTAGTCCAAATATCAAACACCCATAGTCAATCAAGCCCTAAAACACAAGACCCATCAATTACCTATACTAGAGTTAAGCCACAACCCTAGCTTATGGGTCTAGCTACACATAATTAGAGAAGAAAACAAGGCAATAGATGAAGAAAAGCTCATAATAATTAATTGCTAAATTAAACATGAAGATCAATGTTGAAATTAAGCTAAAATTACTCAAAATAGGTAAGAGAAATGAAGTTACAAGCGCATCTCTGAGTACAAAACTATCTCATGACCTAAAAATGGGAAAAGAATCTATTTATACTAGGCTGAAAATTCTGGACAAAAATACCCCGATGGGGCTAGTGCGGACCGCACAAAATTGAGTGCGGCCACACTAAGGCTTTGGTCTTTAATAATCAGCTCTCTAAAGTTGTGTAATGCGGACAACACAATGTCGAGTGCGGCCGCGATGGCTTCTATTGCGGTCCGCACAAAATGGATCGCGAACCGCATTGGGCTTCAACCTTCAAACTGGCAACTCTCTGAACCTTGTCTTTGCGGACCGCACGAAATCGAGCTGCTGCGGTGAACCCAATGCAAACCGCACAAAACCCTTTATGGCCGCATTGCCTTATGGCCTGAAAAGCAACCTCTTTGAACTTCACTTTTGCGGACCGCACAGAATGGTGTGCGGCCGCACTGGCCCTGCTTTGACTGAGCTTTGTCTTGTCTTGGTACTTGTGCAAGTTTCACTCCTTTTTGAGCTGGTTTTTGACACCTTGTCACCTTTTTGATCAAACCTGCAATCAAGCACAACTTCTGAGCCGTTGGAACTATTTTTTACACATTTCTAATCAAAACTTAAGCAAGAAGGAGTGTAAAATGCATCATATTCCCTAGTTATCAGGTATTGTGATTTCCTACTAGGTGGGATCATATGAAAGGTTCCGACTAATTGGGTATGTAGTTTGTTTGTGACTCAAAGTTGATTATGATATTCTCGTACTTTTCATATTATGGCATGATAGATGTGGTATGTTGTGTGGAATTGAGATCTACACGTGCAAGGTCACGGGTTAGTTTTGAAGGGAAGGTCATGATTCCTAGGCAACATGGATGGTTTTAGATGACTAGATGAGTGCTATTACTACTTGGTATTTCGTGAGGAGAGTGTACATTCAAGAGGTGCACTGTGCTTTGACTTACAAATACTTCATTGGTAATGTGGTACTCTCCTGGTTGACAAACTCCTGATATTTAGATTTTTGCTATGTGGCATAGAAGAATTATAGAAATATTCCTCATGCGATGATCGTGTATGAGATATGTGTTAGACATTCGGGCGATGGAGTTGGGATTAGATATGGTGATTCGTGTGTTCTATGTATTTGGAGGCCGGGAGTTCTCAAAAGCAGATCGTTTCGTGGTTGTGGACTGTGAAGATGTGGCCAAACATTCGGGCGATGGAGTTGGGATTAGATATGGTGATTCGTGTGTTCTATGTATTTGGAGGCCGGGAGTTCTCAAAAGCAGATCGTTTCGTGGTTGTGGACTGTGAAGATGTGGCCAAAGCTAGCCAGATGATAGTATGTGTTATGGTTAGGCTATTGTGGACTTTTGGAAGGTTATTTATCTATTTTTGGATGACCAGAGTTAATTTGGGGCCTCATTGATAGGCCTAATGAGGATGTGTATTCTACACCGGGTCGGATTGGTTGACTTCGTACTTTTATTGTTCAATGATGTGCCATTCGGTTAGAATTGATCTCATTCGTATCTGGTATGTTCTATGAGTTACTCTTCTATGCTACGAGGAGTTGTGTTTTGTTGGTTATATGCACACGTGGTGCGGTTCTGTTTGGTCCTTGTAGCGGAATTCGAGCGAAATGGCTATTGGGGTGTTGAATAGTTGATTGCATCTTGGTTGTGGCCTTTTTCCGATTGTGATATATTGTGTTATTTTCTTCTCCGTAGTTATGGTCGTGCACCTTGGGTACTTGAAGTTGAATTGCGCGTGGTTGTTAATTTTGAGCATTGTGGCTTGAGATCTTTCATATGAACTAGTGTTTAGACGGGGTCACGCATTGTAGCTGGGTTATGTCGGGATATGATCCTTTGTGTTAGATTCACGTGTCTTGGTTATACTATGTATGATGGGTTCGTAGCATTACAGTTGTGGTGGTGCTTGTTGGACTTGCAGGATGGTTCTCTTATTTGAGTCATTTTACCTTTTTGGGTGCAATTGAATTTTTGTGTATTGGTACACAGATTGCACGGTTTGTGGCTCTAGGATGAATTAGTGTGGCATGTCAGTAGGGCGGCTGTATTTGATAAGACGAGGTCGTCGGACCTAGAATGGTTACTATCGGATTTGATTGTGGTATTTTTGGAAGGATAATGTCGCTGATCGGCTTAGAAATTGGCTATAGTTCTCATCGAAAGAGAGGGAGCTTCATGACTTGTTGATCTGATAAGTGGTTATGAGTTATTGCGTGTTTCATTCATCATCTACAGTGTACGAAGGTTTTAGAGTGGGGTTTTGTTTGATATGAGGTTTATTACCGGTACCAGGTTTGTTTTGAGCAGTTACTATGATAAAAAATTTGGCTACGAGTATGCGAGTCATGTGGTATGTCATGTGATTACATCTTGGGTTATGGTTATAGCTTGATACAACTTGTTCAGACTTATACAGTGTATAAATACGAGATTTGGGTCTTATAGGAAGTTCCGAATGTTGGAAATTGAATTCTAAGGCTTGTTTCATAGAGTGAATTTTTGAGTTTTGAACATCGATTCAGAGTCGGATTTGAGTGAAACTAGTATGGTTGGACTCGTAATTGAATGAGTCATTGGATTTGGTGAGTTTTGTCGGGTTCCGAGGTATGGGCCTAGGTTTGACTTTTGGTTAACTTTGGGTTTTTGATTTAAGATTCCACCTTTATCATTTGGAATTGTTTGATGTATTTGAGTTGCTTTTGGCTAGTTTTGAGACGTTCGGAGGTCAGTACGGGGGGGGGGTATTTCAGAGTATTGTTTGGCTTGATTGATATTGGATTCGGCTTGTTCGAGGTAAGTAACACTTCTAAATATACGTGTTATGGTATTTGGTGTTGAGGTGGCACACATTCTAGGTAACGGGCGTGTGGGTGTGCACCATGTGAATTGTGACTCGGTTGATTCTATGATACTGTATAGTTACCTAATCTTGTTTTTATCCATGAAATCTCTACATGCTATAGTAACTCAGCTGTGATCCATGTTATATGCCAGGTTTAGGCTATATGATTATTTTGTTGGGACCCACTGAGGTCATATCTACTGTTGAGTTATTTGATTAAATTTCAGTTACATACTCAGTCGTACTCATTCATTTGCATATCATATCTCAATATCTGTTGTTATTTATTGATACATCATATCATCATTTTTGGACTGATTTTCATGACATTATGAGCCCGAGAGACTAGAGAGATTGATGACTAAGTTGAGGCCTGAGGTCCAGATTGTGAGTTCTATTTGATGGGATCGAGCTGCATGCCGCAACAGGTATAAATAATTCATGACGGGATCGGGCTGCACGCCGCAGCAGGCTTTATTGATTCATGCCATGATTGTCTTATTATAGCACTTGGGTTGGATCTGCCTCTCCGAAGTCTGTACACCCACAGTGAGCATAATTATTATTGATTCACTATGGGATCAGGTTGTGCGCCGCAACAAGATTTATTATTTTAGGGGCTGGAGCTGCTCTGTACAGTGCTGAGTGACTGAGCGTGATGAGTGGGAGTGTGAGACAGTTGAGTTGAGTACTCTGAGAGTGTGAATACATGAGTTCATCACTGTGACGCATTGCATCTGAGATGCATACTTGACATACAAGTATAGAGGCACATTTCCTCAAGTTACACGGTTTTGTGACATTTATGACTTCACATGTACATTGACATGTAGGCATGAGATGTGCTTTCCTCATGCTATCTGAAATTGAATCATCTTATCTGTTGTTGAAAGTTTTTAGAAAAAATCAAGGGTTTTTGACTTACTCATATTTTGGTGATTTCGGTAAAGGATTTGGGTTTTACTATTATACCTAAAAAGCATGACTATTTTTCATAATTGTGAATGAGCTGAGCATTATATCTCTGAGTTATTTCTTGTACCAATTTTATTATATTGTTATGAACTGTTGTTCGCTGTTGGTGTTGGACTCTGATCTTTGTCCGAGTTCGTCACTACTTTCAACCTAAGGTTAGGTTTGTTACTTATTGACTACATGGGATCGGTTGTACTCATACTATACTTCTGCACCTTGCGTGCAAATTTTGGATACTGATGTATCTGTGTATGGTGGAAACCAAAATTGAAGATGTACCTGCGTTCCTGTCATCGCTGCCTCTTGTTCTTGGTAGCTTTGGAATTATTAATCTGTTCATGTATATTTTAGACAGATGATGTATTTATTTCATACCAGCTTTGTAAACTCTAAAATCTTAGAAGCTCATGATTTGTACTACCAGTTGATCTCGTCCACTCACACCTCAAATCAAGGTTATGCAGCAGTCGATTGCAATAGAAATACCCAACAAGGAATCAGGGTCAATTTCCACAGGGAGCTATGTGTGGGAGTTAGGAGTATATATTGTAGTGTATGAGTATGAACTATCTCAATTTACACTTCCACAAATTAGGCTTGTTTCTATGTCTATTTTAAACTAAGATTGCAAAGTTAAGAAATAAAACTAGGAAATTATTTTTGTTATTTTTCAAGTTTTGTAAAAAGCCTATGGCTATGACCATCACCTAGGTGTTTGCCTAATGTGATATAAACCTTAATGTTTGTTTTGTTGATCAAGGTATATTTATAGCTATCAACACTCAATTACCCACTCAATACCTCTCAGTCAGAGAGTGATTTTGCGCAATTTGGCTTTCTCAAGACCAAATGGGTATTGCATAAAATGGTTGATCAAAGCTCAAGTCGGGTTATTACTATCTCTAGGTTGAACCCTTTAACTGGGATTATCAATCTCTAGATTGACCCAATTTCTTGTTAGCCAAGTTTTCTTAGACTAAGTCTCTCTTTCTCAAGTAGAGACTAAGTCAAATAGGCATGAACCAATGTTTGCGACCATTAATTCCACAAATTAAAGCAGGAACAAGGCTAAATAATAAACACCCAACCATAAACAAGCATTAAATCAAACACCCATAAGGTTTATACAGTAAGGTTGGGTCACAACTCTAGTAAAAATCTAGCTACTCATACTTGAAATTTGAGAAATAGAAGAAGATATGCTAATTGAACTCATATTGTAAAATCAAAATGATAAAATCTATATTAAAACATCCCAAAATATGAAAAACTACTAAAAGAAGAAAAGAAAAATGGATACTATTGTCACGACCCTAAACCCGGACCCGGTCGTGATGGCGCCTCTTGTGAAGACAAGACCAACCGCAACTTTCCATTTCAGTTTTAAGCAATCAAAAAATAAGAATTTAAGTCTAAAACATGACAATTAATCCAAAAGTGAACAATTAACAGTACAATTGCGGAAGATAAACCCAACACAACCCGATACCGGGGTGTCACTAGTCATGAGCTACTACCAAATCCGGATAAATACAAGAAAGGTCTATAAAGCTACTACAGAGTCACTAATCAGAGAAAGGAAATGAGATAGAAGTGGGAGAAACATGGGGCTGTGAACGCTGAACTACTACCTCGTGAACTCCGAAATCTGCTGGGAGCTCTCAACCCTCGCAAGCAGGATCAGCGATGCCTGAATCTGCACACAGGGTGCAGGGAGTAAAGTGAGTACTCCAACTCAGTGAGTAATAATCATAAATAAATGATTGAGAGATATGAAAACACGTAAGGCACATTACAGGCTATAATAAAGCAGTAAAACAGGTAAGAACAGCGATTCAGTAAAGATATGTAAAATCATATAAGTTCAGTTTAAACTTCATGAAATGCCTACTCAATAATTAAACAATGACAGACAAGGAAGACAAATACGCACATAAAGGATTGCCTTCGGACACAATGTCAACAATACCAACCTCTCGGGCTATCTCTCACATCACAATGGGTACTCGCGCTCACTGGGGTGTGCAAACTCCTGGAGGGGCCCCTTACGGCCCAAGCGCAATATCAAGCCATCTCATGACATCATCACTAGGCTCTCGGCCTCATATCAACAAGCCACCTCGTGGAGTACATATCTCAGGCCCTCGACCTCATAATCATAATCAAATATTTCCTCACAACATAGGCCCTCGGCCTCACTCAGTCAAAATCCTCACAAGCCACTCGGGCAATAGTAAAACATGATTCTCAGCCCAAAATATTATTTAAAAGATTATTTAAGTGTTAAAAGAGAGTAAACATGGTTGAGTTATGAAAACCGTGGAATATAGCATGACTGAACTCAAGTATAAAGTCAAAACAGTGAGGAAATATCAATAAAAAAATCCCCTAAGGGTTCAAATAGTTGGCACAAGGCCCAAATATGGCGTTCAGCCCTAAACATGATGTTCACAAATAGATTTCAGTCAAATACGCGGTAAAACAGTCATTCGGGATGGACTAAGTCACAATCCCCAATAGTGCACGACTCCATGCTTGTCATCTAGCGTGCGCGTCACCTCAATATAGCACTACGATGTGCAATCCGGGGTTTCATACCCTCAGAACATCATTTACAATCATTACTCACTTCAATCCGGTCCAAACTCTAGCCCACGATGCCTTTGCCCCTCGAATCGGCCTCCACTCACATCGAATCTATCCAAAATCATAATTACAATGTCAAAATATGCTAAGGGAATGAAGCCCAAGCAAAAATAATCAATTTACAACATAAATTCCGAAATTACCAAAACCCGACCCCCGGGCCCACGTCTCGAATTCCGGTAAAAATAATATCAATGGATTCCTTATCACTCCTCGAGTTCATACATACCAAAAGCATCAAAATCCGACCATAAATGACCCCTCAAATCCCAAATTCTAGATTTCCAATTTCAAGCCCTAGTTCTTCAATTTTAGGCTTAGATTCCATGATAAATTAGGTAGATTTCACATTAGAATCGAGTTGTAAGTCCATGAATCTTACCTCCAAGTAATTCCCCTAGAATTCCTCTTTAATCCTCTTCAAAAATCTCCAAAAACGCTCAACAATGGTGAAAATAAACCCTAAAATTGCGGACAAGACGACTATTTAAACATTATGCCCAGGACTGAAATCTTTCATCGCGATCGCGGGACCCTCATTGCGATCGCGAAGCACAAACTACCAGACCCTTAAATTTACCCCTATGCAAACGCGGATAGACCCACGCGAATGCGATGCACATGACCTTACACCTACGCAATCGCGAACAGGACCACGCGAACGCGATGCACAACTCAAGGTCAAATCCCCTGGTCCACTTAACTCTACGCGAACACGGCTTTCTCCACGCGTTCGCCAACAAGAACCTCACAGCCTTATGCAATCGCATAACCAATTTCACGAATGCAAAGAACAACCTGGGTTGCCCCCATCACTGCCCTACACGATCGCGAGACTCCCTACGCAATCGCGAAGAAGAAAACTCTGCAATAGCTGAAGCTCAAAATCTGCAACTTTTCCAAAGCATGAAATGGTTCGATTGACCACCCGGAACTCACCCGAGGCCCCTGGGACCTCAACAAAATATGCCGACATATACCATAACCTCATTCAAACTTGTTCCAACCTTCGGAACGCTCAAAATAACATCAAAACACCAAATTCGCATCGGATTCAAGCCTAAGAATTTCAAAATCTTCTAAATTACGCTTTTGATAAAAAACTCAACCAAACCACGTCCGAATGACCTGAAATTTTGCATACAGATCCCAAATGACATAACGGAACTACTGTAACTCTCGGAATTCCATTCTGACCCTTATATCAAAATCTCACCTATCAACCGGAAAACGCCAAAAATCCAATTTCGCCAATTCAAGTCTAAATCTACTCCGGACCTCCAAAACTCATTTCGATCACACTCCTAAGTCTCAAATCACCTCTCGAAGATATCCGAACCATCGGAACTCCCATCCGATCCCTCTAACACATAAGTCAACATCCGGTCGACTTTTCCAACTTAGCTTCCTCAAAAGAGACTAAGGGGTCGTTTGGTAGGGTGTATAAGAATAGTGCGGAATAAGGTGTATTAGTAATGCATGTATTAGTAATGTTGTATTAGTAATGCAAGCATTAGTTATGCAAATATTATTTCTTATCTATTGTTTGGTGTGGTGTATTAAAATTATAATGCATTGCATAAATTTTTTTTTAAAAAATAGTTGCTTACAAAAATGCCCTCCATATTCTCTAGCTTTAAGAGACTTTAAGGACAATTTTATCTTTAACCATGCTAATGCATGCATTAAAGCCTTGATATTACTAATGCCATGGTTTTCTATGCATTACTTATGCATAGGATAATGCCAAGTATGGTGTATAACTAATACAAGTATTAGTTATATACAAGTTGAAAAAAGATACCAAACAATGTATTAGTAATGCATAGAGCTAATGCTTGCATTATTCTTTCTAATACCTCCTACCAAACGATCCCTAAGTGTCTCAAACCCTACCAAATCCTTTCTGAACCCCAGCTGACCAACCCGATCTCATATAGAACCGATAGACAAAGCAATAAGAAGCAGAAATGGGGAAAACGGAGCGGTAACTTATGAGACGACTAGTCGGGTCATCACAACTGTAGCTGTTGATGTCAAAAAAATTGACCTAAAAATGTGAAACTCTTCTTTTATACAGGGCTAGAAACTTCGGACAAAAATGCCATTCGGGAGGTTCTGCGGCCGCACAATTCCATGTGCAGTTCGCATAATTCTTCAACTTGTCATGGTTGGAAGTCTGCGGCTGTATAATTCTGATATGCGGTCGCAGGGCACTCTTTCTGCGGTCCGCAGATTTTTAACTACGACCACATCTTGATCTTCTCCGGTCCGCACTTTTACACTTGTGGACGCATATCACTTCTTCTACGGCCGCATAATTCTTGTGCGGTCCGCACTATTGATGGACTTGGAATGCACCTTCTCAGAAACTTTTCTCTTGGCCCAGTTTTTGTGGCCGCATAATTATTGTGCGGACTACATGTACGGACCACACTTTGCACCAAGATTTGCTAACTTTTCCTTCATAATTTGTGGCCACAAATGATATTCTGTGGTCTGCACTTCTTGAGCTTCTGTGCTTTTTATGTTCTTAAGTTCAGATTACTTCATCTTGAGTTAGATTTTATCTCGGGAGTTCTTCTTCCAATATTCCTGCAATTAAGCACATTTTATCAGTTTTCGGGGACATAATTAAACGCTTTTGGACTAACACTAAAGCAAAAAAGCGCTAAGAAGTAGTCAAAATCCCCATTTATCACTAATCCTTGGGAATTCTCTGTATAATAGTTCAGTTGTATTATCATTTCTTCTCTTAATGATTCTTATTTGAATTGGTTTATTGTTAACTGGCTTACCTAGCGGGTTTGGTTAGGTGTCATCACGACTAGTTGGATTTGGGGGTTGTGACAACATTGCCTTTATAATTGCAGTCCTTTTTCATATAGCATGTTTACATAAACTTTCAGTTTTTTATGCAGATCCTTTATATGAGGCAGATTATTTTATAACACATGATAATTTAATGAAACTCAAGCCTACAAGGCATTATGTTGGGGGCAGAATGAACTTTATTGACTATGTCAATGGGGCTGAACTAAAGTTGTTGATATTCAGATCTATGGCTGAATTATGCGATTATGGGAATGACTCGGTAACTTTTTGGCACAAGCCCAGGAGGCTAGGTGACAAAATAAGGCTACTTTCAACTTATAAGGAATCCGCCGTTGTTGCAAAAAATAATCCCAGTGATTGGGTAGTTGACGTGTACTTTGAACATTTGGATTAGTATATAAAAATGGGTATTGAGGATGCTATCTATGAGGGACAAAGCAATTCAAGGAATGATAATCATGTTACTGTTGAAAAACATCAAAAAGAAGTTGGAGGTGAAAATTCTTCAATTAGTAAAGATTTTGAAGATTCAGAAAATGACTTGTTAGATGAAAATGATTTATTAGAAAGAATTCGAAATGAGAAGCATAAATATGAGGTTAGTAAAGAGTTATAGAGAAAGTCTAATGTTGAAGATGGGGAGTCAGACTGCTGCAACTCTAATGACACAAGGAGCTTACAAAGTGATTCAGATATCGAAAGTTTAAACTTTCCAAAGTTCAACCCAAAAATAGATGGAAAAATCCAAAATTGGCATTAGAGTTAACCTTTGGAAACAAGAGAGAGTTCATACATACTGTAATAACTCATGAAGTTAGTCAAGGAAAATACATAAAATTTGCAAAAATGACAACACACGTGTGAGAGCAGTTTGTAGACATTTAGGTTGCGAATGGGAGATTATGACTTCAAAAATGCATAGGGATAGGGCATTTCAAATTAAGACATACAATGATTATCATAGTTGTAAAGGATGGAACCATGGTAACAAAACCATCACTTCTTCCTATATTGCAAGAAGATATCTTGATGACATTAGCAAGCACATGGATTGGAATGTCAAAGAATTTAGAGATCATGTGACTGTGAAGCTAAGAGCTCATGTGACATTACATCAATGTCGAAGAGCTAAGAAAAGGGCGCTCAAAATAATTGATAGAGATCTAAATGCTCAATACAAGGAAATGTGGAACTATTGTAATGAAATTGGGAGGACAAATCCAAATATTTCTATCTATATGAAGTTGGTTGAAAATGAGGTTCCTACCAAATCTAATAGATTTCAGAGAATCTATATTTGCTTTGGCGGTTGTAATGAAGGTTTCAAGAGTGGTTGTAGAAGGATAGTTGGAGTAGATGGTTGTTGGCTTAATGGTCCAATATATGGGACTTAGATGTTGACATCTATTGGAATTGATCCTAATAATAATATTTTTCCAATAGCATATGCAGTTGTGGAGAAGGAAAGAATGGATTCATGGGCTTGGTTTCTGAATTATTTGAAACGCGACTTAGATACTTGATAATGATTATACTTGGACTTTCATGTCGGATAAACAAAAGGGTTTGATTGAAGTATTTAGTGAGGTGTTGCTATTTGTTAGTCATAGATTTTGTGTGAGGCACTTGCATAGTAACTTTAAGAGGGAGGGATTTAGTGGTATCTCGTTGAAGAATGCACTCAGGAAAGTTGCTAGGGCTTCAACAAAGAAGTGGTTTAATACCTGCATGGTTGAGATTTTTTATTTAGACCCTGAAGCTGCTAATTGGTTCCAAGACAAATCACCAAGTGAATGGTCTAGATTTAACTTTTCCGAAAATGCAAAATCTGATATCCTACTTAATAACATATGTGAAAGTTTTAATGAAATGATCCTCGAATCTAGAGATAAGCCAATAATAACTCTATTGGAAAAAATAAGGTATTTACTTATGGCTAGAATGCAGGCAAATAGAGATAAAGCTTCTAGGTGGGATATTGGTGATATATATCCTATGATTAGGGATATATCGCATGAAAATCAAGTAAGTGCTGCGGAGTTCATTCCTAGAAAATCTAATGAGTGGAAATACGAGATTATAGGGGCAAGCATACATGATATGTTGGGTGTGGACTTGCTAAATAAAATATGCAGTGGTAGGAAATGGGATCTGACAGAAATTCTTTGCAAGCATGTCGCGGCAATTTGGGCTAAGAAAGATGAGATTAATTCCTATGTTCATGACTGCTACAAGGTGGAAACATATAGAAGGGTCTATGACTTTGCTATTTTACCTATGAATGATTAACATATGTGGCCTTAGTCAAGCAATGTGCCTCCTTTGCCTCCACAACTAGTAAGAACAAGCATAAAAGGAAGGAAGCAAAATTAAGGAGAAAAGAACCAGATAAAGTAGGAGCAAGTAGAACTAAAATGAAAAGAAAGCAAAATTCCTTGCCTTGTAGCTTATGTCATAATGCTGGACACAATAAAAGAACATGCAAATTTAATATTGTTCCGTCGGATTCCCAAGTTGATGAGCCTTCATCTTATGTTGCTGCCTCGTTAACTTGTGCAAAGCTTCTAGTATCAATAACTTACAATTAAATTTTATTTATTAAGTTATTATAATATGAACGAGTAATAGTATCATATATTTTGTTTGCAGGTAAGAAGAGGACAATATGCAATGTGCTCAGGAATTTGATTGTTAACATGATTGATGATCTAATATCGTTGCTACTGAAATATTGATATTTTGTTGTTAAAATAATGATATTTTGCTGTAGAAATGCTGGAATGAGTGTCACACCTCCTTTTTTCGTCCCCGCGAGGGGTGAAGGAGTTTTTTCCAATTAAAGGACAATCGAAAAGGGATTTGTTTATTTATTTCAGAGTCGCCACTTGGGAGATTTAGGGTGTCCCAAGTCACCAATTTTAATCCTGAATCGAGGAAAAGAATGACTCTGCATTACAGTCCGCGAACCAGAAATCCGGATAAGGAATTCTGTTAACCCGGGAGAAGGTGTTAGGCATTCCCGAGTTCCGTGGTTCTAGCACGGTCGCTCAACTGTTATATTCGGCTTGATTATCTGATATAATACATATTATAAACTTATGTGCAAATTTTATCCTTTAGCCGCTTTTATTATTTTTATTTGTTGTTATTATTTTACGGAGAGTTGCAACATTGTGAAAACGTATTTCAAACCACGTCGCAATCAATGCACCCGTGGTTATCGAAATATTTCGACTCCGTTGAGATTTGGATTTGGGTTACATAAATGCACAACCATATTTAAGAAAATAATTTGTTAAAGACGCGCCTAGAGCGACTAGCGTATTGTTGTTTTGGGAAAGGCCGTAAAATTTCACTAGACGACCAACTCCGATGTTCTAAATAATTAATGCATACATTTGTGAGGGCCCCGCAATCTATACATTTTGCTAGGCGAGGCTCATCTCATTTATTTTAAATGGACAAATCTTAAAGCGACTACATTTTTCTATTAAAATTAGTCTCTAAAATAAAGAAAGAAATCCTAATTAATTACGAGCTTTTTTTTTATTTAAGAAAGCATGACATACTAATTGCTAGATTAATACAAATATTGATGAAAAGGAATTTCACTTAAAAATTTCGAAATTATAAATAAAAATAAAAATTCGACAACTAATATTCAAAAGAATCAAATATAGTTAGATTAAAAACTCGCATTGTTATAAAAAAACTATTGAGATTAATTATTCACAACTATTTGAAACTAGATTTAACCATAATTACTAAAGCTTATTAGAAAGTTTATTAAACTTAAACGTTCTTCTAATCTTGTTTGAACTCAAATCATGCCTTAATGCCTAATTCACGAAATTTAGTTCAAATTCATGCCTTAGCTAAATTTAGCTACTTGTTTACGATTACCCTACTGTTGATAATCTTAAAACCTTCATAACTAGTGAATTAACCCGTTTTGCCAAACCGATTCATTAAAGACTAACTTATGTTATTTTCTCTTATTCCAATTATTATTCAGTAATACATGAAATAGCCTAAATACAATCAATAAAAGGAACAAAGAAAAAGCGAAATTAACACTTCAAAATTCCATTCTTCATATGTATTCATGCTTCCACATTATTAGCTTGCAATAGCTAGTATTACAGTCGTGTACCTGATATTGGAAGCAAAAGAAAAGGGAGATCAGCAGAAATTCAGTAGCATACAACAACAGCAACACTCAGCAGCCAGTAACAACCAGCAACGAGAAACCAGTGACAGATTTTGAAATCAAGATAAAAATCCAGAAACACCGACAACAATCAACGGACAGAAGCCAAGGGAATCTTTTCAGATTTGAAAGACTAATTAATGTTCAACCCTTAATTTCTGAATCCGTATATTAGAATATTTAAATTGTATATCAGGTGTATACTACTATCTCTTTTAATTTCCAGAATGTTTTTATTTGTATGTTTGGAAGTCTTAATTTTTTCGGAATTTTTTCTCTCTTCAATATTCAGCTCCTTTTTTTCTCTCTCTCTATCTTCTTTCTTGTCCTCTTTTTTAAGAATGTGTCAAATGACTCTATTTATAACAAGACTCTTGTCTTGAATCCCCAACCCGAAATATTCCCCCAATTGCATGTTTTGTCCCCACTACTTAATGTTTTCTTTATTTTAAACCCTTGTCCCCCATGCTTAACATAAATAATTACATTATTCCCACCCCACTACATTATGTCTTGTCCCCCATTATACTAAATAATTGTTCAAATGTTTAATTCCAAAAATACCTCTCTGACCTTACTGAAATTACCATTTTACCCCTGAACGTACTGCAATTTATCAAACTACCCCCTCAGCTATAACCAATTCACCCAATCGATCTCAACCAAAATACAACAAATATGACCAATTTCTAAACAAATTCAAACAACAAATCACATGAACACAGATTGAATCATACAACTTCAAATTAATGGGAATAAGTTAACCATATTGGGAACCAATCCTGGTTAACTTAGACCAAAAATGAATGAGCATAGAGAAAACAACATCAACAACAAAATACATGATTCAAACTAAATCAACAAATCAAAAACCAAAACATAAACTCACATTAAATCACTGGGTTACAAACAAACTTCAAACAAAGATGAACATGAATTAAATCTATTTTAAACAACAAACATGACAGATTCAAATGATTTAACCAACATTAACAATTTATGAAAAAAAATACATAACAACACATGAAACAAACTGAAGAAATAATTAATTAAATTTCAATTTGAATCTAACGATATTAAACTAACATGAACAAACCGAAAAATTAAAAAAACGACAAACACGAACAAAACAAGAAATAAACATTTACCGATTTTAGATTCGAGAATATCAAAACAAAATGCGGACAAAAATGAAACTCAAACCCACTAACCGAATCGGAACGACGAAGAACTTGAACGAAAAAACAAATCTGTCCGGAAACAATTATCGCACCAAAATAACTCGATGTCTAAGACGACCATGAACAGACCATTGAACTGGAGGTCGACTGGATCGGAGAAGACGACGAGAAGGCTGTTTTGCGCAGCCCTTTTTTTTTTCTTTTTTTTTTCCAGGTGGAGAAGGCAGCGTGGTCGACTTGGAGTCGACGTGAGGATAGGGGTCGATGTGGGTTGCGCGTGATGGAGGAGCTGGTTTGTTTGGTCATGTATGGACGTGAGGGTGGCGATGGGGTTGGGCTTCGAACCAGCTACTCGACCACGCTGGATGCAGCAGAAGCCGCTTGGTTTTGGAACAAAGGCGACGAGGCAGTAGCATAAGCAGCAGAAGGGAGCTGTTGAAGACGCAGCGACCAGCAGCCATGGGAGCTCAGGCTCGAGTTCGACGGAGACGAAGAAGATGAAGCAGAAACAAAAGCATGGTCTGCTTGGTCGACGCAGAAGCAACAAGAAGCAGAAGCATGAGCGTGGTCTACTTGGTCGATGCAGAAGTAGCAGGAAGCAGAAGCATGAGTAGCAGTCTTGAAGCAGCGGCAGCGGGGTTGTTCGTGGCTGATCGTTGACAATGAGTTGTTCGACGACTAGTGAAGGGTGGTCGATGGAAGGGTTGTGTGCGTGTGTGAAGGTGAGCAGCCATGGTTGGCTAGGGCAGCCATTGGAGGGGCTTGGGGAAGCTTTTGGAGAAGAAGAGAGGGGGTGGCGGATGGTTTTCGTTTTTGGTTTTAGGGTTTTTTAGTTTGTTTTGTGAAAATGTAAGATAGGGGTGTTGGGTCTTTGGGTTATGGAGCGGACCGGGTCGACCCGTGTTGAGATGGACCGGGTCATGGGGAAGGTTGGGTATTTTTTGGGCCTGTGGCTTGAATTTAAAGAAGAGCCCAATTCCGATTTTCTTTATATATTTTTTTTTGCTCTGTTTTCTTCTTTTATTTTTCTAAAACTAAATTCTAAAAATCCTTAAATTATCATATAGAACTAAATTAAGTTATGAAAGTGCAAATTAACTCCCAATAACAATTAACGCACAATTAAGTAATAATTAAGCATAAAATTGTACAATTGGACATTAAATGCTAAAAATGCAAAAGATGCCTATTTTTTTAATTTTCAATATTTGTAAAACAAACTTAATTACTAACAATTGTAGAATTAAATCTTACATGCAAAACGCGACATATTTCTGTATTTTTTATTAATTTAACAAATAAACATGCACAGACAAATACAAATTATTATCCAAAAATGTCACAAAAATTCTCAAAATTGCACACGAAGGAAAATCATTTTATTTTGAATTTTTTGGGAGTAATTCTTTCATAGGGCAAAAATCACGTGCTTACAGCTGCCCTCTTTGCCCGAAGACACGAAGGGTTTTCGTGCAAAGATAAAGTGAGCGATTTTTGCCCATTCGAGTACTCCGTGTGAAGCATTTTTTTGAAAAAGATTTAACCGAACCTTTGCTTCAAAGGTTTCCTACATATACCTGGCTAGAGGGGAATCAGGTTAATGTAGTTCGGGAAGTTTTGGTAGCTGGGACTACTGTGGGACTGCAATGTTACTGTTGTTGCATGCTATTACCACTGCTTACCGATCTCCTTGTTACACCGTGCTTAAAAGAAAACAAGAAGCTAGGCTAGACTACGGATCACAAGATCACATCTATCTTCCATTTGTTCTTGATGCCTTGCTTTCTTGTCGGCTTGTGTTTCTTCCGGTGCTTTTCTTCCGAGAACTTGGGGATGACACTGGCCCTTTGCCTTTGTGAATACCAGTTTTCATCATTTTGTTCGGTCCGCTGGGGATATGGCTTTCTTCATTAAGCTTTTCGGCGGTTCCTCTGGGGATACGGCTTTCTTCATCAGATTTGTTATGCTGGGCATAATTTAATGTTCACAGGCCGCTTCTTTCAAGACGCGTCTTTTCTTCCTTTTGACTCATGCGCTTGAAATTGTGCTGGGACCTCTTGTTGCAACCTTCTGCTTTCCAGTGCTGGGGATTTTTATTGTTTCCTGCTGGGGATTTCTGTTGTAACCTTCTGCCTTTCGGTGGGTTACTGATTTCAAGATCTGAAGTATAAGACTGAAAAGTATTCCTCTCGTTATACAGTTGGGCGCTTGAATGCAAAAATATGAAATGTATTCCCTCGTTATACTAGGGGGCGACCTAGGACATGAAATTGAAAAATAGAAATGTATGCCCGCATTATACTGGTGGGCGCCCTAGAAATGAAATGTAAAAACTGAAAAGTATTCCTCTCGTTATGTAGGTGGGTGCCTGAGACATGAAATGAAAAAACAGAAATGTATTCCCTCATTATACTAGTGGGCGCCTAGGACATGAAATGTAAAGACTGAAAAGTATTCCTCTCCTTATACAGGTGGGCGCCTGACTTCAACAACAACTTTGAAAAATAAAACGCCTTTCCTCTCTTCAGGCGGGCTCCTGACTTCAACAAACAACTTTGAAAAATAAAACGCCTTTTATCTCTTCAGGCGGGCTCCTGACTTCAACAAACAACTCTGAAAATAAAATGTCATTCCTTTCTTTAGGCTGGCGAGATTTCAATAACTTTTAAAAATAAAACGCCTTTCCTCTCTTCAGGCGGGCTCCTAACTTCAACAACTTTGAAAATAAAATGTCATTCCTTTCTTTAGGCTGGTGAGATTTCAACAACTTTTAAATATAAAATGTCTTTCCTCTCTTCAAGCGGGTTCCTGACTTCAACGACAACTTTGAAAAATAAAATGTCTTTCCTCTCTTCAGGCGGGCTCCTGACTTCAACAACTTTGAAAATAAAATGCCATTCCTTTCTTTAGGTTGGCGAGATTTCAACAACTTTTAAAAACGCATTTCCTCTCTTCAGGCGGGCTCCTGACTTCAACAACTTTGAAAAATAAAACGCCTTTCCTCTCTTCAGGCGGGCTCCTGACTTCAACGACAACTTTGAAAAATAAAACGCCTTTCCTCTCTTCAGGCGGGCTTCTGTCTCCTGACTTCAACAACTTTGAAAATAAAATCTCATTCCTTTCTTTAGGTTGGTGAGATTTCAACAACTTTTAAAAATAAAACGCCTTTCCTCTCTTCAGGCGGGCTCCTGACTTCAACAACTTTGAAAATAAAATCCTATTTGAGGGCGGATGAACCCAACTAGAAAGTGTGTCTCTTACGAGTAAAATTTGTATGAACCAAAATCAGGAAGTGTGTCTCCTAGTGGTAAACTCTCATTTTTAGGAAGTGCGTCTCCTAAAGCAAAATATAACCTGAAAGACCCAGCCTACGGAATGCATTTTCTAGGGGTGAAACTTCAATAATTCAAACTAGGAAGTGCGTCTCCTACAAATGAACTTAAATGAACCAGACTAGGAAGTGCGTCTCCTAGGGGTGAAACTTCAATGATTCAAAGTAGGAAGTGCGTCTCCTACAAATGAACTTAAATGAACCAGACTAGGAAGTGCGTCTCCTATTAATGAAAACTTAATTTAGGGAGTGCGTCTCCTATGCATGAAATCTTAATTCAGGAAGTGCGTCTCCTATGCATGAAATAAAACCTAGGAAGTGCGTCTCCTAGGGGTAAAAATAACTTAGGAAGTGCGTCTCCTATGCATGAAATTAAACTTAGGAAGTGCGTCTCCTATGGGTAAAATAAACTTAGGAAGTGTGTCTCCTATAGGTGAAACTTTAATGATTTGAACTAGGAAGTGCGTTTCCTATGAATGAAAATAATTTAGGAAGTGTGTCTCCTGTGCATGAAAATAAACTTAGGAAGTGCGTCTCCTAGGGGTAAAAATAAACTCAGGAAGTGCGTCTCCTATGGGTGAAACTTTAACTCAGGAAGTGCGTCTCCTATGGGTGAAACTTGAACTCAGGAAGTGCGTCTCCTATGGGTAAAACTTTAATGATTTCAAACTAGGAAGTGCGTCTCCTATGAATGAAAATAATTTAGGAAGTGCGTCTATACATGAAATTAAACTTAGGAAGTGCGTCTCCTATGAGAAAAATAAACTTAGGAAGTGCGTCTCCTATGGGTGAAACTTTTAACTCAGGAAGTGCGTCTCCTATGGGTGAAACTTTAACTCAGGAAGTGCGTCTCCTATGAATGAAATCTTAATTTAGGAAGTGCGTCTCCTATGCATGAAATTAAACTTAGGAAGTGCGTCTCCTATGGGTAAAAATAACTCAGGAAGTGCGTCTCCTATGGGTAAAAATAACTTAGGAAGTGCGTCTCCTATGGGGCAAAAGTAAACTTAGGAAGTGCGTCTCCTATGGGTGAAACTAGACTTAGGAAGTGCGTATCCTATGGGTGAAACTAAACTTAGGAAGTGTGTCTCCTATGGGTGAAACTAAACTTAGGAAGTGCGTCTCCTATGGGGTAAAAATACACTTAGGAAGTGCGTCTCCTATGGGGTAAAAATAAACTTAGGAAGTGCGTCTCCTATGGTTGAAACTAGACTTAGGAAGTGCATCTCCTATGGGTGAAACTAAACTTAGGAAGTGCGTCTCCTATGGGTGAAACTAAACTTAGGAAGCGCGTCTCCTATGCGGTAAAAATACACTTAGGAAGTGCGTCTCCTATGGGGTAAAAATAAGCTTAGGAAGTGCGTCTCCTATGGGGTAAAAATAAACTTAGGAAGTGCGTCTCCTATGGTTGAAACTAGACTTAGGAAGTGCGTCTCATATGGGTGAAACTAAACTTAGGAAGCGCGTCTCCTATGCGGTAAAAATACACTTAGGAAGTGCGTCTCCTATGTGGTAAAAATAAGCTTAGGAAGTGCGTCTCCTATGGGGTAAAAATAAACTTAGGAAGTGCGTCTCCTATGGGTGAAACTGAACTTAAGAAGTGAGTCTCCTATGGGTGAAACTTTAATGATTTTGAACTAGGAAGTGCATCTCCTATGAATGAAAATAATTTAGGAAGTGCGTCTCCTATACATGAAATTAAACTTAGGAAGTGCGTCTCCTATGGGTAAAATAAACTTAGGAAGTGTGTCTCCTATGGGTGAAACTTTGATGATTTTGAACTAGGAAGTGCGTCTCCTATGAACGAAAATAACTTAGGAAGTGCGTCTCCTATGCGTGAACCATTTCCTTCTTCCTGAATTATTTACTTACCTGTGTTGTCTTCCCTCGAAACTGCTGAGGAATTATTTACTTACCTGTTGGGGGATAAAATGTTATCAGCTGGGGATAACGTTGTCGAGGATAACACTGCTGGGGGATTTTGATTCCTTCAAAACTAGTGCTTCACTCTTCGGAAGGCTGCTGGGAATGACACTGGCCTTTTGCTTTTTCCGAGCACAAGTTTCATCCTTTTGTTCAGTCCACTGGGGAACAACTTCCTTCATTAAAACTTGCTATGCTGGGGGTAACACTGGTTCAAAGACCACTTTCCTTGAGACTGGTGTTATATTTATTCTTCCCCAAATGGGTACCTGACTTCCAGAAAATTTTCTAAATGAAAGGAAAATTTTCTGCCCCAGTTTGATAATCTCCCTTGTGGCATGCATTTCCGTCATCAATGTCATTTCCTTTACCTGTTTCAAATCAAACAAAATTTGTTAGTTTAAAGCGCGGTGGTTGGTTGTGATACTCCACTGGGATGGCTTTTCCCTTTCTCCTTCCCTGCTATGCGTTCCAAAACTTGTTGGGGATAATATTATTTGTTGGGGATAATCCCTTTCTGCTGGGGATATCCCTCTTCTTTTGTGGCATAGCTCGGAAACTTGCATTTCCCCGACCTTGTTTCGTATGAATTTCCCAAATCATGCTCATTGCTCTCTTTTCTTTGTTCATGGGCCTTGGCCTTGAGGTTTACAACCTTTGAATTTCGGCAAGGATATCCCTCTTGACATTCGTCAATCCTTTTGTCAATTCCCCTTTTGCTGGGGATATCTTTCTTGACACTGGCCTTGCGCTTGTTCCTTGCTGACTATACCACTTGGATGTACTAGTCAGATCTTATCTTGCATGATTGGAAAGTTGATGGCCTATTTTGAAGTCATTTCTCACTTGTTCTGACCAAACAGACTCTACTGGGGAATTTTTCTACGAAAGGAGAAAGATAAACAAAAAGGGAACTAAATAAAAGACAAAGGAAAAAGATGACTCTTTAACAAGATAAACTATAAATAAAAGTCTATCAAACGCAGATACCAACTCTAATAATCATGACATGCACATGTGGCCTATCCTCCGTCGTCAATCATCTTTCAAGATCTTCATTTGGCGATTCCCCATCTGATTCTCAATCTTATTCGACTTGTAGTGCCCAAAGGGTTTTCACTATCAAGCCTCTCTCATTTTGGTTTTTCTCTCAGCTTTCATCGCCTTATAGTGTCCGTAAAGATTTTCACCGATAATTCTCTCTCATTTGTATCATTTTCCAGCTGGGGATTTGGAGTGTTGCCGATATGACTCTTTCTGCTGGGGATTAGAGTCCTTTCTGTTGTGGAACAGAGTGTTATGTTCACCGGTAAGACTCTCATTTGTCTAACTTGGCATCTTTTGAAGACTGATCAGAAATTCTTTCTTTGGACCGTAATGTGGGTTTTGGATAGGCTAGAAAGAAAGGGTATTAAAGGCTCAAAAAACAAATCAATTTGGGGTTCAAAATTACAACCTTCGGAACCATATTTGTTTACAGCAAGCGCAACTCTTGCCCCAGTTTCTAGCTTGGGGATTTTTTTATTTTTGTTATACTATGTTACACTATGCATACTATGCACCCTATGCACATTATGCACCCTATGACTGAGCCGTGAAGCGCCTACGTATCCTCTTTGAGGAATCAGGTCAAACGTAGTTCCCAATTCCTCCATTTTCTTCTGACTTTCTTTTGTTTTTGTTATCATTTTTCTTTCTTTTTTTCTCTTTTTCTTTTTTTTTTCTTTTTCTTATCTTTTTATGTCTGTGTTTCTACTCTCTTCTACTGATTCCGAAGGAGGGGTATGAAAGAAAACAAATAAGGCTCAAAGGGTTAACGAAGGATAAAGTGTTTAGATAGCAGAATAGAAAGCCTTCGTCATTCCAATCTTCAAAACATGCCAAGTGCAAACAAACACAATTAAACAAAGATTTGTAGCCTCTTCTGATGGTGCTGGACTTGACAATTATATTCACACATTTGCTTTTTCATCTGTCATTTCTAAAGCACCGTTGGGCGACACTCTCACTCTCATTATCATGAACGACCCTCATATCAATATGGAGAATCTTGCTTTTAACGGTTTTCTTTGTGTTTTACTTGCCCTAGTTCCACATGACTCGAGCTCCGAATAATCTCAAATCGTCCTTATTTCCTTTAAATGTTCTGATCACCTTTCCGGGGTTTTATGATTAACTTTTAAGATTAGGCCCAAACTGTGTGCGCATGTCATGTCACTAGAATTGGCGCTGAACAAGGGCAAAACAAAAGGGATAAAAGAATTAAACAAAGAATATGATTGGAAATAATAAAAGGCCGAATTTTGCATTACCGGTGAAATGGTTTGAATAACAAAATAAACAAAACAAACCAGAATAAAATCCCGAAACGACATGGACAAAACTTAAACAAACCGCTATGACAAAATGGAAAGATAAGAAAGTCTGACACAAGACAACCTCCGTATTACAACCCTAAGAATAATCTGGAGAACAGAAATGACAACAAAACAAGCCCCCAAAAGCTTCTCTCCTGCTAACCAAGGAACGGAGCGTCCTCCCAATTCTCGAACCTAGCATCTTGGCCACTGAGCTTTGCATAAATATTGCCAAGACCATTACCAACTTCAATATCATCAACCTCAGTCAACAAGTTCCCAATAGGATTCGAGTGCTCCATGTTACTGTCCTCGATCATAATCAGATTTTCCTGGATCATCCTTTCTATTTCTCTTTTCAAATTATGACAGCTCTCAATGTTGTGCCCTCTGACATTGGAGTGGTATGCGCATCGTGCAGCAGGATCAAATCTTCTTGCACGTGGATCTGGAGTATATGCGGGGAGCGGCTCAATCAGGCCAGCATGCCTTAGCCTTTCAAACAGACTTGCATAAGATACTCCGATAGGGGTGAGAGCCTTTCTTCGCTTCAGCAACCTCTTGTTCCTAAATGTTTGATTGGGCCGGAAACCTGATCCAGGAGGCTTCCGGTAGGCTTGTGAGGGTGGATAGGCCTTTTGTGGAGCCGGGTACCTGGAAAGTGAAGTATGGGTTTTAGGGTCACGGGGAGAGAAGTGGTGTTGGGGAGGGGAGAAGCATTGAGAAAACACAGCTGGAGGGCGAGTGATAGAGCTACTCGGGTGGCTGGGAAAGCTGTGATAGGTGGTTATATATGGAGAGTGTGGGGCAGCGTCTGGCCTTGTGCTCGGTGTTCGGGTAAGGACGGATTCCAGGAAGCTAGGTGGTGGCGGGGGTGGTGCTACTCGAGCCATCCACGCCTGATACATGTCTGCCACATGCTGTCTCAGTATTTTCACTTCTTCTATCAACCCGTTGTTCCGTTCAACCAGTTGTTGTCGGTCATCGGTACCGACCCACTCGGTTCTGAGGTTCTGTGTCATTGTCCTTTTTGCTTTGCAGGGAGGAGTTACCACAACCAACCACTTTTCTATATATGAACATAGCAAAGGGAAGCCATCACGTTAGTGTTAGAGCATTTGACAGATAATCATATATCAGAGATGCAATGCACCTAAGCAGTTAAACCGTTCTATCAGAGATGCAATGCACCCGCGCTTTCCTTTATTTTTCTTTCTTTTTTTTCTATTATTATTATCATTCCTTTTTTCGACGATGGTCGAATCTTATGGAGATTGCCTACGTATCATGACCCCGCATGAATCAGACCTTGCGTAGTTCGGCCCACTAAAGTTAAACAATAATAAATATTTTTTTATTCAATTTTCATATTAAAACAAACTGGGCTTCAAAGGTTTGAAGATGACCTACAAACTCGAAAATCAAACAACCCACATATTCTAATCAAAAGATTTACAAACTCCAAAAACAAATGGCCAGCTTCCTTTCTCCGTTTGACAAATACAACCGAACTGTTATTTTTTTTGCAAATGTGGCCCCTTCCAAATTTCACATGAATTTTGAGGCCGGGGAGAATTATTTTATGACACTTTACAAACTTGTCCGTTCTTTTACGAAAATAGACTTTCGACAACTGAAAGATACTCTAAGGCTATTTCGGCAAGAACGGTTTAAGACACTGCCAAAGCTGGCTCGGCTTATTTTGACCAAAAGCCCAAACGGTATTCACCTGACCGTTGACTCTTTGTTTTTTTTTTCAAATTACAATAAAACCTGGTGTTGCAAACACGGCCCTTCAGCGCCTCGGGGACGAAGATTTTTAAGGCTGTGGGGGTCAACTAGACCAAATCTAAAACAATGACCCAAAGGTGGCTGTTTATGCAAAGTTAGCCCTCCGGCGTCCCTTTCGGGAAAATTCGGCTATTTTTGACAAAAAACAGCATCACCCGACTTATTTATGACTCTTTTTATCGTTTTTCAAAATAGAAAACTCAATATTGCAAACACGGCCTTTCAACGCCTCGGGGACGAAGATTTTTAAGGCTGTGTGGGTCAACTGGACCAAATCTTAAACATGACCCAAAAGGTGGCTGTTTATGCAAAGTCATCCTTCCGGCGTCCCTTTGGGGAACATTCGGCTATGTCTTGACAAAATAGCGTCACCCGACTTCTTTATGATGAAATTAAAATTTGACATATATATATATATATATATATATATATATATATATATATATATATTTATTTATTTATTTATTTATTTTTTGCTATTTTTTGCAAAAGGGGAGGTTGGACATCACCCGACTTATTTATGACGAAATTAAAATTTTGACATGTTTTTTTGTTTATTTATTTGTTTTTGGCTATTTTAGAAAAAGGGGAGGTTGGACCCGATGAGGGTTGCCTACGTATCTCACATCCGATGAGAATCAAACCCGCGTAGTTTGGGAAATAAACTAACTAATTTTGAAAACAAACATATATTCCCCCCCCCCTTTTTTTAGCAAAATAAATTATTTTTCCTTTCCATTTTTTTGAAAACAAAGCAAACTAAAATAAAAGAATCTTTCCTACACACTTTCTGCTTTTTTGGGTAAACAAACAATTTTAAAAGTAAAATATTTTTAAAAAAAAAATTTTGGCAGAGTTCCGACAGTACTTGGACACTGGGTTTTTCTAAAACAATCAATTAACTCCCTAACTGTTATTTCTCTCTTTTTCTCCTTTTTATTTCAATTTTTCACCTTCCCGAGATTCAAAAACCGGTCAACATGCGGGTTCGGAACAACTAAATGCACAGCACAAATAGGATGTATTAGGATGGTCTTTTCATTTCAGGTTACTAGTCCTAGACGGACCCAACCCCTGTGTTGAGGCCCCTAAGTCAAATGCAACATGATGCAAATAATCGTTCCTACTAGGGATCCGGCATGAAGTCATGTTATTCTATGTTCAAAACCTGAGTCGGTGTTCTAGACTGTGTACCCGAGCGGACAACTCGAATCGAGGAAGGGGCAACTTTCCGGGAACTAAAGGGCCATCCGGCTTAGTAACTTGTCCGGCCTCTTTCTTATTTCAAGCTATGACACTAACAGAATAGGGAGTCTCAACCAGTAAGCACATCCCCGGAGGTAAGAAGAGAAGGGTTTCGGCACAGTTTATATACAGTTCAAATAATATCAAAGCGGTAAAAGCAACATGTAGCACACTAGACTCAAACATGTAAAAATCAGATAGAGCCAAATATAACAATTTATCTAAGCTCGAATTCTGAACCCTGAACCAGAGATTCTGGGTTCGGTCCCCAGCAAAGTCGCCAGAGCTGTCACACCTCCTTTTTCCGTCCCCGCGAGGGGTGAAGGAGTTTTTCCAATTAAAGGACAATCGAAAAGGGATTTATTTATTTATTTCAGAGTCGCCACTTGGAAGATTTAGGGTGTCCCAAGTCACCAATTTTAATCCCGAATCGAGGAAAAGAATGACTCTGTATTACAGTCCGCGAACCAAAAATCCGGATAAGGAATTCTGTTAACCCGGGAGAAGGTGTTAGGCATTCCCGAGTTCCGTGGTTCTAGCACGGTCGCTCAACTGTTATATTCGGCTTGATTATCTGATATAATACATATTATAAACTTATGTGCAAATTTTATCCTTTAGCAGCTTTTATTATTTTTATTTATTGTTATTATTTTACGGAGAATTGCAACATTGTAAAAACGTATTTCAAACCACGTCGCAATCAATGCACCCGTGGTTATCGAAACATTTCGACTCCGTTGAGATTTCGATTTGGGTTACATAAATGCACACCCATATTTAAGAAAATAATTTGTTAAAGACGCGCCTAGAGCGACTAGCGTATTGTTGTTTTGGGAAAGGCCGTAAAATTTCACCAGACGGCCAAATCCGATGTTCTAAATAATTAATGCATACATTTGTGAGGGCCCCGCAATCTATACATTTTGCTAGGCGAGGCTCATCTCATTTATTTTAAATGGACAAATCTTAAAGCGACTACATTTTTCTATTAAAATTAGTCTCTAAAATAAATAAAGAAATCCTAATTAATTATGAGCTTTTTTTTTATTTAAGAAAGCATGGCATACTAATTGCTAGATTAATACAAATATTGATGAAAAGGAATTTAATTTAAAAATTTCGAAATTATAAATAAAAATAAAAATTCGACAACTAATATTCAAAAGAATCAAATATAGTTAGATTAAAAACTCGCATTGTTATAAAAAAAACTATTGAGATTAATTATTCACAACTATTTGAAACTAGATTTAACCATAATTACTAAAGCTTATTAGAAAGTTTATTAAACTTAAACGTTCTTCTAATCTTGTTTGAACTCAAATCATGCCTTAATGCCTAATTCACAAAATTTAGTTTAAATTCATGCCTTAGCTAAATTTAGCTACTTGTTCACGATTAACCTACTGTTGATAATATTAAAACCTTCATAACAACTAAATTATAAAAGTACTTAAATTATTATTAAGAACTAAATTAAGTTATAAAAGCGCAAATTAACTCCCAATAACAATTAACGCACAATTAAGTAATAATTAAGCATAAAATTGTACAATTGGACATTAAATGCTAAAAATGCAAAAGATGCCTATTTTTGTAATTTTCAATTTTTGTAAAACAAACTTAATTACTAACAATTGTAGAATTAAATCCTACATGCAAAATGCGACATATTTTTGTATTTTTTATTAATTTAACAAATAAACATGCACAGACAAATACAAATAATTATCCAAAAATGTCACAAAAATTCTCAAAATTGCACACGAAGGAAAATTGTTTTATTTTGAATTTTTTGGGAGTAATTCTTTCATAGGAAAAAAATCACGTGCTTACAATGAGTACTTTTGCCGCTGAAATGATGAATTTTTGCTGCTGAAAATGCTGATTTTCGCTACTGAAATGCTGATTTGCTATTGAAATGCTGATATTTCTGATGTTGAAATGCTGATATTTCTGATGTTGAAATGCTGGAATGCTGTATATTTCCTGCTGAAATACTGATTTTTGTTGTTGAAATGCTGATTTTTGCTGCTGAAATGCTGATAGCTTTGCACTTTAAATACTTTTTTACTGTTGGAATGATGAAATTTGTGCTGTAATGCTGGTTTTATAGTTGAAATGCTGATTTTGGGTGCTGACATGCTGATAACTTTGCACTTTGAATGCCTTTTTACTGTTGGAATGCTGATTTCTGCTGCTGAAGTGCTGATACCTTTGCAGTTTGAAGGGTTTTTTACAACTGAAATGTTGTCGATAATGAAGATTATTTTTGCTGTTGTGAAGTTTATTTTCTTCTGTTATATACTTCAATTCAGCTGAATCTGTTTCTTTTCTTCCCTTTTTGTCTATGGTAATAGTTAGAATTGATAGTTATTGTATAAATATGATCTTCATTTTTGAACCAATGATGTTCAATAAAATCTGAATATTTAGCTGATGCTGACTCTTTTCATTGGTTTTACCTTTCTGTAGCTAGTTTAGCATTACACATTATATAAAGAATATTTTATTAGTTTTTTAATAGAAGTTATGTTTTTCTGTTAGTGAGACTAAAAGTGCTCATGTTTTATAAATTCAAAGGACAAATAGTGCTAGGGTTATATTAGAGGACAAAGTTAAGCCTACTCCTAAAAATAAGGAATAAATTTAGCTAAAAACTCTCACATAAATTGTGAATTTGAAATCTCACCAAATGTTGAATAGCCTCAATTGTGCAGGCAAAAATTATGACAATCAGCGTTTAAATTTTATAGAAACAAGAAATGATAAACAATATGTTTCAATTATTTAAAGTCTTGGTGGATAAAAATGTCATTATAATATATATTAATTATTATTCTTGTGAGAAATAACAAGTATCCGACAAAAAAAAGAGCTGGAAATAACGTTATAAAGGTTTTTGAAATATACTTCAATATTTGTAATATTTGCAAAAATATCGAGTGTAAACCCACTAACTATAAATTTATTTTTAAATATAATTTATATCATATATAAATAGTTTATTTCACACCAAAAATAAGAATTTGAACACAATTAATTATAGCAACCACTACGAACAAAGTGGATCTGGCCATACAATAACCAAAATTATGAAAAATCATTGAAATCAAATATTCCCTTTTATGTTTAAATTTTTCATGTTTTGAAAAATTAAGATAGTTTCTTGGGTGTTCAATAAATATTTGATTTGTGGGATAAGAGATAATAATTTCGGATTAAAATATAAATTATTTTAAGATTAGCACTTTAACATTATTTATATAACTATCCTTATGATATGTGCTTTGCGAGTGCACTATATTAATGAGTACATAATTTTAAAAATTGACAAAGATATTAGTATTAAATAATATTTTGAGTTATAAAATAAAATTTTAATAAAAAATGAAAGTTATTGAAAATGATGAATATTTTTTTTGGTTAAAAGGATGCATTTATAAAACGAGTTAAGCTATCTGAATGATATATTAGAGGGGATATTACTATTAAGCCAAAGTATGAAAACTATTAATATTACATTCCAAAATATATTTAGGAAAAGTAGTTCCTAGGAAGTTTCATTTCCAAACATCGGGGGAACTACTGACATGGTCACTCTTCCAAAAACAATTCAAGGGCTCCTTTGTTTGTGTGACGACCCGGCTAGTCGTCTCATGAGTTACCACTTCGTTTCTCCCATTCTGCTTCTTATTATTTTGTTTATCGGTTCTATATGTGATCGGGGTTGGTTGGCTCGGGTTCGAAAATGATTTGGTAAGGTTTGAGACACTTAGTCTCTTTTGAGGAAACTTAAGTTGGAAAAATCAACCGGATATTGATTTATGTGTTAGAGGGCTCGGATGTAAATTCCGATGGTTCGGATAGCTTCGGGAGGTGAATTGGGACTTAGGAGCGTGATCGGAATGTGTTTTAGAGGTCCGGAGTAGATTTAGGCTTGCGAAATTGGATTTTTGGCGTTTTCCAATTGATAGGTGAGATTTTGATATAGGGGTCGGAATGGAATTCCGGGAGTTGCAGTAGTTCCGTTGTATCATTTGGGATGTGTATGCAAAATTTCAGGTCATTCGGACATTAGGCTTGAATATGCGAATTTGGTGTTTTGATGTTGTTTTGAATGTTCCGAAGGTTGGAACAAGTTTGAATGATGTTAAGAGATATGTTTGTGCTTTTGGTTGAGGTCCCGGGGGCCTCGGGGTGATTTCGGATGGTTGACGGGGAGTTTGGAGTTTTGGTGAAGCTGCAAATTTTCTGGTTCTGTTGTTTCCGCACCTACTGATTGGGGACCGCATGTGCGATACCGCAGATGGCTCCAAAGTATCCTGCACCAAGTCTATCCCCAATATCCTAGCCTCACCGGGCTCGAACCAACCAACTGGAGATCTACACCGCCTCCCATACAAAGCCTCATATGGAGCCATCTGAATACTCGACTGGTAGCTGTTGTTATAAGCAAACTCTGCAAGCGGTAGAAACTCATCCCTCGATCCTCCGAAATTAATGACATAAGAACGCAACATGTCCTCCAATATCTGAATAGTACACTCGGACTGCCCGTCCGTCTGAGGATGAAAAGCTGTGCTCAACTCAACCTGAGTACCCAACTCTCTCTGCACGGCCCTCCAAAACTGCATAGTAAACTGAGTACCTCTATCTGAAATGATGGAAACTGGGACACCATGCAAGCGAACAATCTCTCGGATATAGATCCCTGCCAACCGCTCTGAAGAATAGGTAGTACATACTGGAATGAAGTGGGAGGACTTGGTCAGCCGATCCACAATCACCCAAATAACATCGAACTTCTTCAAAGTCCGTGGAAGTCCAACAACAAAGTCCATAATGATTTTTCCCACTTCCACTCGGGAATATCCATCTGCTGAAGCAAACCACCCAGTCTCTGATGCTCATATTTCACCTGCTGACAATTGAGACACCGGGCTATAAATCCCACAATATCTTTCTTCATTCTTCTCCACCAATAGTGTTGACTCAAATCCTGATACATCTTTGCGACACCCGGATGAATGGAATACCGCAAGCTATGGGCCTCCTCCAGGATCAACTCCCGAAACCCATCCACATTAGGCACACAGATCCGACCCTGAATCCTCAACACCGCATCATCTCCAATGGTCACATCTCTAGCATCATCATGATGAACTCTGTCCTTAAGGACAAGCAAATGCGGATCATCATACTGGCGCTCTCTGATGCGCTCATATAAGGAAGACCGAGAAACCATACAAGCCAATACACGACTGGGTTCCGAAATATCCAACCTCACAAACCGATTGGCCAAGGCCTGAACATCAAATACAAGAGGTCTCTCCCCAACTGGAATATATGCCAAACTCCCCATACTCACTGCCTTTCGGCTCAAAGCATCGGCCACCACATTGGACTCTCCCGGATGGTACAATATAGTGATATCATAATCCTTAAGCAACTCCAACCATCTCCGCTGCCTCAAATTAAGATCCTTTTGCTTGAACAAGTGCTGGAGACTGCGATGATCAGTGAACACTTTATAAGATACGCCATACAAGTAATGCCTCCAAATCTGCAATGCATAAACTATGGCAACTAACTCCAAATCATGAACGATGTAGTTCTTCTCATAGGGCTTCAACTGACGAGAAGCATAAGCAATAACTCTACCCTTCTACATCAACACACAATCAATCCCAACTCTCAAAGCATCACAATACACGGTATATGATCCTGAAGCTGATGGCAAAACCAACACTGGAGATGTGGTCAAAGCTATCTTGAGCTTCTGAAAGCTCTCCTCACACTCGTCCGACCATACAAATGAAGCACCCTTCTAAGTCAACTTGGTCAAGGGCGATGCGATAGGGAGAATCCCTAAACAAAACGGCGATAATAACCTGCCAAACCAAGAAAGTTGCGAATCTCCGTGGCTGAGGATGGTCTAGGCCGACTCTGAACTGCCTCTATCTTCTTCAGATCAACCTGAATACCCTCGTTGGACACCACGTGTCCTAAGAAAGCCACTGAACTGAGCCAGAACTCACACTTGGAGAATTTTGCATAAAGCTTCTCCTCCCTCAATCTCTGTAACACAACTCTCAAATGCTCCGCGTGCTCCTCCCAACTACGCAAATATACCAGAATATCATCAATGAAGACTATGACAAATAATTCAAGATAAGGCCGAAACACACTGTTCTTCAAATGCAAGAAGACTGCTGGGGCATTGGTCAGCCCAAAAGACATCACCAACAACTCATAATGACCATATCGGGTTCTGAAAGATTTCTTAAGAATATCCAAGTTCCCAATCTTCAACTGGTGATAACCTGAACGGAGATCAATCTTGGAAAACACTCTCACTCCCTGAAGCTGGTCAAATAAATCATCAATACGAGACAAAGGATACTTGTTCTTAATTTTTACCTTTTTCAATTGCCTATAATCAATGCACATCCTCATTATGCCATCTTTCTTCTTCACAAATAGAACCGGCGCACCCTAATGTGACACACTAGGCCGAATGAACCCTTTATCCAGGTGTTCCTGAAGCTGTTCTTTAAATTCCTTCAACTCCGCTGGTGCCATACGATATGGCAGAATAGAAATGGGCTGAGTGCCCAACACCAGGTCAATACCAAAATCAATATCCTTGTCCGGGGGCATGCCCGGCATGTCTACAAGAAAAACATCGGGAAAATCCCTCACAACTGGGACAGAATCAATATTGGGAGCCTCAGCTTCGACATCCCTCACAAATGCTAGATATGAAAGACAACCCTTCCCAACCATACGTTGGACTTTCAAGAATGAGATCACTTTATTGGGAACATAATCAGTCACACCTCGCCACTCAATTCGTGGCACACCCGGCATAGCCAATGTGACTGTTTTAGCATAACAGTCCAGAATAGCACGACACAGAGATAACCAATCCATGCCCAAAATGACATCAAAATCCACCATTCTCAATAGTAATAGATCCACTCGGGTCTCCAGACCGCTAATAGTCACCACACACGACCGGTACACACGCTCTATAACAACAGTATCACCCACCGAGGTAGATACATGAACAAGTAAAGCAAGAAACTTACGGGGCGTACCCAAATAATGAGCAAAGTATGATGACACATAAGAAAAGGTGGAACCGTGATCAAATAATACAGAGGCTTCTCTGTGACAGACTGAAACAATACCTGTAATGCCAATATCTGAAACAATAGTATCGGGTCTACCTGGGAGTACATAGAAACAGGCCTGGCCGCCCCCTGATCTCCTTCTCCCTCTGGGGAGACCCCTGGCTGACTGACCTCCACCTCTAGCTGGTAGAGCGGGTGGTGATGAAGCAAGTGGCACTGAAGCCGATGACTTACCCCTCTGCTAGGATGAACTAGCAAAACGATGAGGACACTGCCTCCACATGTGACCCATCTCACCACACTCATAACAACTCACATGTGATGGAGAAGAGGACTGAAGGGAACCCCTTGCACCGGAGTGACTAACAGATGCACTCAGCATAGAAGAGCCTTGGACTGATGGAGCACAGGTTGAACTTTGAGCTGGAAGGGCACTAAGTGAAAACTGGCCCTACTGAGAACTAGGATAACCATGACCCGAAAATGCCCCACGATAACCTGGGCGAGCTGACTGAGTAGGCCTGAATGAACGACCTCTGCTGTGCTAAAACTGGCTCCTAAAAGGAGCACCACTATACCTGCCATATCCTTGAGGCCTCTTGGCCTCCCTCTCCTCTCGCTCTTGACGGCGAACCGACTCAATCTCACGAGCGATATCAACAACCTCCTCGAACGTAGCACCTATACCCTCTCCCTAGTCATAAGAATACGGAGCTGATAAGTAAAACCATCAACAAACCTCCTAATCCTTGCTCTATCTGTCGGAACCAACCAGATGCCATGATGAGCCAACTCAGAAAACCTCAACTTATACTGCGACACGGTCATCTCCCCCTATTGCAACCACTCAAACTGCCTACGCATCTCCTCTCTACGGGACTACGGCACATACTTTTCCAAGAAGAGAACGGAGAACTGCTGCCAGGAAAGGGGTGTTGCACCAACAGGCCTACGCCTCTCAAAATCCTCCCAACAAGTGAAAGCAGCTCCTGAAAACTGATAGGTGGTAAAAGTGACCCCGCTGGTCTCTAAAATATCTGCAGTACGAAGCATCCTCTGACACTTATCCAAAAATCCATGGGCATCCTCGCCCTCTACGCCACTGAAGGTCAGAGGCTGCAATCTACCAAATCTCTCCAACCTACGCTGCTCATCCTCCGGTATGACAGGAACCACATAGTCTTGAGCAGCTGCAACCGGCTGGGATGGATGCGCCCCCGACGTCTAAAGTCCCTGCACGACCTGCTCAGGTGTGCGAGCAATGGGAGTTTGATTGCCTCCCCCATCCTGTGAAGTAGCTGCGGCTGTAGCGGTTGAAACTGCCTGAGCCAGGCCAGTGCAAACTAATAAGATCTATGCCAAGGCCTCCTAAAGACCCGAAATCACGATGGGCACAGCTGGTGCCTGAACTGGTGCTGCTAGAGTTTCCATAACTGGGACCAGATCATGAACTGGGGTAGCTGGTGGATCCACAGGTGCTGCCCTCGCTGCTCTGCCTCTACCACGACTACGCCCGTGTCCATAGCCTCTGGTATCCACAGCAGGTGGCACTGGTGGTTGTCCACCTTGTCCGGTAGCACGTGTCCTCACCATCTGTGAGAGAATAGAATAATAGAAGTTCAGTACTCGGATTAACAAGTTTGCACGACAAGAATTTCAAGAATATGAAATTTTTCCTAAGGGTTCTGCAGCCTCTCAAGGATAAATACAGACGTCTTCGTACCAATCTGCGAGACTTTACTAAACCTGCTCATGACTCGTGAGACCTATGTAACCTAGGCTCTGATACCAACTTGTCACGACTCTAAACCCGAACCCGTTCATGATGGCGCCTCTCATGAAGACAAGGCTAACCAATTAAACCCAATTCACTTTAAAAAAGTTAAATAACATAAAAGCAGTCTAAAACATGATATAGCAATACTAAGTAGCAGATAATGTCGATAAAGTGCGGAAGTACAACCCAACACAACCCTAACTGGAGTGTCACTAGTCATGAGCATCTATAAAACCTAATATAAGTCTGAAAGGTCTACAACTAGTAAAAAAGTCTGATATAATATAGAAATGATAAAGAGGGAGAAACATGGGTCTGCGGACATCAAGCAACTACCTTATGAACTTCGAATGTCCGCCGGGAGCCCTCAACTCGCACTGGCAGGATCAGCAACGCCTGAATCTACACACGGGGGTGCAAGGAGTAAAGTGAGTACTCCAACTCAGTGAGTAACAAATGTAAATAACGACTGAAAGTAAGAAAACACATAAGGCATAAGGCATTCCATAATGAAGCAGTAAAACCATTTAAAAGCAGTACAACAATGGAAAGTCAAGTAAAATCCTCTTTTACAAATAAACAAGTAATTGACAAGTAATTAAGGTAGGTAAACAAATAAAAGTTCGCCTCTCGGGCATAGTATCACCACATTCGCCCCTCGGGCAATATCTCAGAACAATAACAACCTCTCGGGCTCAATCTCACATCAGAATGGGTACCCGCGCTCACTGGGGGGCTGCAGACTCCTGGAGGGGCCCTTTACGGCCCAAGCACAATATCAAGACATCTTGTGGCATCAAATCTAGGCCCTCAGCCTTATATCAATCAAGGCACCTCGTGGCATACATATCTCAGGCCCTCGGCCTCATATCAGTATCAGTGTTTCCTCACAGCATAGGCCCTAGGCCTTAGTCAATCAAAATCATCACAAGCCTCTCGGGTGAAACAGTGTTTCTCAGCCCAAACATCATTTAAAATATCATTTAAGTATTAAAATTGAGTAAACATGGCTGAGTAGTAAAATAGTGGAAAATAACATGACTGAGTTCAAGTATAAAGTCAAAATAGTAAGGAAAATATCAATAAAAGCCCCGAAGGGTTCAAATAGTTGGCACTAGGCCCAAATATGGCATTCAGCCCGAATAATGATGATAGCAAATAGATTTCAGTCAAATACGCGGTAAAATCATCAATTGGGACGGACCCAGTCACAATCCCCAATAGTGCAAGACCTCACGCTCGTCATCAAGCATGTGCCTCACCTCAATATAGCACTAAGATGTGCAATCCGGGGTTTCAAACCCTCAGGACATCATTTACAATCATTACTCACCTTGAATCGGCTAAATCTCTAGCTCGCGATGCCTTTTCCCCTCAAATCGGCCTCCACGCACGTCGAATCTATCCAAAATCAGAACGAGTACGTGAACATATGCTAAGGGAACAAAGCCCAAGCGAAAACAATCAACAAAGGGCAAAAATCCCGAAATTACTAAAACCCGATCCCTGGACCCACGTCTCAAAAATCAATTTTTTTTACATCAATAGATTCCTCATCTCCCTACGAGTTTATGCATATCAAGAATACCAGAATCGGAGTTCAAATGGCCCTTCAAATCCTCATTTTAAGGCCTCTTAAACTCAAGCCCTAATCCCCCATTTTTAGCCCTTTAATCCCTTTAGTTACAGCCTTAATCCATGAAATATTACCATAGAAATGTGTTTTAGGTCCAAAAATCCTTACCTTAACGAAGTTCCCTTGAAATCCCTCTTCCAAATCGTCCAAAAGCTCTCAAGCCGAAGTAAAAAATGGTGGAATAGCTCAATTTCGCGAAATGAAATTTCTTAAATGTTCTACCCAGGCCTTTCCATATCTGTGGTCTAAAACCCGCTTCTATGGTACTGCATATGCAGTCAAATCCTCCGTTTCTGCGGAATTTACTTACCGGACCAAATACCGCATCTGCGATCCAAATCTTCGCACCTGCGACGCCGCAGGTGTGGTCCAAATACCACATCTGTGGTTCCTGACTCTTCCTCTCAAATCTTCTTTTGCGGCTCCCCCTTCCGCACGTGCGGCACCGCACCTGCAGTCCCCAAACCACAGGTGGGAAAACACCACAAGCAGAAAAATCTCAGCAGCTGCAATGATATCTCAACTTCTCCGTTAACCACCCGAAATCATCCTGAGGCCCCCAGGACCTCAACCAAAAGCATAAACATAACCCAATACCTTATTCAAACTTGTTCCAATCATCAAAATGCCTCAAACAATATCAAATCTACCAAATCACATCGGATTCAAGCCTAAGTTTCTAAAATCTTTCAAAATACGCTTTTGATCAAAAACCCAACAACCACGTCTGAATGACCTGAAATTTTACACACACATCCCAAATGACACGACAGAGCTATCGCAACTCTTGGAATCCTATTCCTACCCCTATATCAAAATCTCGCCTACCAACCGGAAATCGCCAAAATATCAACTTCGCCAATTCAAGCCTAAAACTACTCCAACCCTTCAAAACCTATTCTGATCACACTCCTAAGCCATAAATCACCTCCCAAAGCTAACCAAGCCATCAGAACTCGCATCCGAGCCCTCTAACATATAAATCAACATCCGGTTGACTTTTCCAACTCAAACTCCCTTACAAGAGACTAAGTGTCTCAAACCTTACCAAAATCATTCCGAATTTGATCCGACCAACCCGATACCATAAAACATGAATAACGAAGTAGAAATGGGGGAAACAGAGCGGTAACTCAGGAGATGACTGGTAGGGTCATCACAGTGTCCTACATGGTTGGTGAGAAGGTTCTGTTGAAGGTTTCGCCCATGAAGGGTGTTATGAGATTTGGGAAGACGGGTAAATTGAGTCATCAGTTCATTGGGCCTTTTGAGGTGCTTCGGAGGATTGGGGAGGTGGATTATGAGCTTGCTTTGCCACCCATCTTGTCGAGTGTGCATCCGGTATTTCATGTTTCTATGCTTCAGAAGTATATTGGGGATCCGTCTCATGTTCTGGATTTTGGTACGGTTCAGTTAGATGATGATTTGACTTATGATGTGGAGCCAGTAGCTATTTTGGGGAGTCAGGTTTGAAAGTTGAAATCAAAGGATATATCTTCAATGAAAGTGCAGTGGAGAGGTCGGCCCGTGGAGGAGGCTACCTGGGAGACCGAGCAGGAGATGCGGAGCAGATATCCTCACCTATTTGAGGCTTTAGGTACGTTTCTTGACTCGTTCGAGGATGAACGTTTGTTTAAGAGGGGGAGGATGTGACGACTCGGATAGTCATCTCATGAGTTACTGCTCCGTTTTCCCTATTTCTGCCTCTTATTGCTTTGTCTATCGGTTCTATATGTGATCGGGTTGGTTGGCTTAGGTTCGGAAAGGATTTAGTAAGGTTTGAGACACTTAGTCTTTTTTGAGGAAGCTTAACTTGGAAAAGTCAACCGGATGTTGACTTATGTGTTAGAAGGCTCGGATGTGAATTCCGATACTTCGGATAGCTTCGAAAGGTGATTTGGGACTTAGGAGCTTGATCAGAATGTGTTTTGGAGGTCCGGAGTAGATTTAGGCTTGAATTGGTGAAATTAGATTTTTGGCGTTTTCCGGTTGATAGGTAAGATTTTGATATAGGGGTCGGAATAGAATTCCGGGAGTTGCAGTAGTTCCGTTGTGTCATTTGAGATGTGTGTGCAAAATTTCAGGTCATTCGGACGTGGTTTGGTTGGGTTTTTGATCAAAAGCATAATTTTGAAGATTTTAGAATTCTTAGGCTTGAATCTGATGCGAATTTGGTGTTTTGAGCGTTCCGAAGGTTGGAATAAGTTTTAATGATGTTAAGAGATATGTTTGTGCTTTTGGTTGAGGTCCCGCGGGCCTCAGAGTGATTTCGGATGGTTGACAGGGAGTTTGGAGTTTTGGTGAAGCTGCAGATTTTCTGGTTCTGTTGTTTCCGCACCTGCGGATTGGGGACCGCAGGTGCGATGCCAGAGATGCGAAGATAAAGGGGCGCAGAAGAAAAAAGGGCCTAGGAAGGCTGGAGCCGCAGAACCGACTGAGGAGCCGCATCTGCGAAGGCGCAGGTACGGGTAAGGTATCGCAGAAGCAGAAAGTGGATGTTTAAGTGATGACCGCAGAAGCGGTCCATTGACCGCAAAAGCGATGCCGCAGAAGTGGGGATTCGGCTGCAAGTGCGGAATCCCTGGGCCAAAACATATAAATTCATTCCTTCGAGATTTTTGAGCTATTTCCCTAAGTTGGCTTTTGGAGCTTTTTGGGCGATTTGAAGAAGGATTTCAAGGGGATTTCATTGAAGTAAGGATTTTGGACCTAAAACTCGGATTAGGGATGTAATTAATGGAATTTAAGGGTTAAAAATTAGGGAAACTAAGGCTTGGTATTCTAGACTTGAGGATTTGAGGGACTATTTGTGGTCGGATTTTGGTACTTTTGATATGTATGAACTCGTGGGGAGATAAGAAATCTATTGATGTAAAATTTATCGAATTCTGAGACGTGGGCCCGGGGGTCAAGTTTTGGTAATTTCGGGATTTATGCTATAAATTGATTATTTTTGTTTGGGCTTCGTTCCCTTACCATATTTTGACATCGTGATTGTGATTTGGATAGATTCGACGCGAGTGGAGGCTGATTCGAGGGGCAAAGGCGTCACGGGCTAGAGTTTGGACCGGATCGAGGTGAGTAATGATTGTAAATGTTTTCCTGAGGGTATGAAATCCCGGACTGCACATCATTGTGCTATATTAAGGTGACACACATGCTAGATGACGAGCGTGGGGTTGTGCACCATTGGGGATTGTGACTCAGTCCATCCTGTATGATTGTTTTACCGTGTATTTGATTGAAAACTATTTGCTATCATCATGTTTTGGGCTGAATGCCATATTTGGGCCTCGTGCCAACTATTTGGACCCTTAGGGGATTTTTATATTTCCTTATTGTTTTGACTTTATACTTGTACTCAGTCATGCTATATTCTACTATTTTCATAACTCAGCCATGTCTACTCTGTTTTAATACATTAAACGATATTTTAAATGATAATTTAGGCTAAGCATCATGTTTTACTGTTGCCCGAGTGACTTATGAGATTCTAACTGAGTAAGGTCGAGGTCCTGTGTTGTGAGGATACACCGATTGTGATTATGAGGCCGAGGATCTGAGATTTGTACGCCATGAGGTGACTTGTTGATATAATACCGAGAACCTAGTGATGATGCCACGAGATGGCTTGATATTGCGCTTGGGCCGTAAGGGGCCCCTCCAGGAGTCTGCACACCCCCAGTGAGCGTGTGTACCCATTGATGTGAGATATAGCCCGATGGGCTGGTGTTGTTCTATGATATTGCCCGAGGGGCGATCCTTTATGTTTTTATCTTTCCTAGTTGCCTGTCACTTACCTACTTAATTGTTAAAAAGGCATTTCATGAAGTTTAAACTGAACTAAAATGACTTTACATATCTTCATTGATTCACAATTTTTACTGGCTTTTACTGCTTCATTATAGCCTATAATGTGCCTTACGTGATTTCATATTTCTCAGTCTTTATTTATGATTATTACTCACTAAGTTAGAGTACTCACTTTACTCCCTGCACTCCGTGTGCAGATTCAGGCACTTCAGGTCCCGCTAGCGAGTGTTGATCATTCCAACTCAGGCAGATTCAGAGATTCTCTAGGTAGCTGCCGATGTTCGCAGCCTATAGCTTCTTCCCTTATCTTAATTTCTCTATTTTAGCTCTGTATTAGACTATGTAGACTCTTCATACTTGTAGTATATTGATAGATGCTCATGACTGGTGACACCCCGATGTCGGGCCGTGTTATTTTCACAAATTGTATTATTCACCGTATTTTGGGATTATATTATGTTTAATGACTTAATTTGTACTACTTTAAATTGCTTAAACTGAATTGGGAATGTGTCGGATGACTTTGTCTTAACGAGAGGCGCCATCATGACCGGTTTCGGGTTTAGGGTCGTGACAGTTTGCCAAAAGATCAACTACTCTATTCTACTCCCTGTGGCTATGTTTGATCGTTGTCCTACCCATTCTTTGAATAAACAATCTGCACTAAGAGATAATAGGATCATAATGTCATTTTTCCAGTTTTAGCATTCTTATAACCTCAGTTGAGTGAGATTCATGTCCTCAATAATTTGCAAATCCTCCAGAAGAGTTGTTAGTTCAGAATAAATGTTAGTAGTGTGCATGAGGCTGCCCAGGAATCCTGTTACCCAGTCACCACTGGAGTTCCTGAAGACACTACCACTACCTCATTTTCTTGGATTACCTAGTGATGCACCATTAGTATTTAGTTTGTAGTACCCCATTTCTAGGGGCTCCCATTTATAGTAATAGTTAGCTTACTACCAATTACCTCCCTACCAACAAGAATATGGTATTCAGTAGCTTTGGATATTGTATTTGGAGCTGATGTATGGTCTCGTTTTTTTGTTAAAAGATTCAGATTTTTGGTCTGCCATATATGCCAGAAGAAGAAAGGGGGAAGAATCTCCTAGGACAAGTTATATTTGATGGGCTTCCTTTTTAGCTTGTTCCATGTATTTGGCCAAGTTTGTCTAACAAAGATGAGATCATATTGACAATATCCATTAGTACAAAGGAGGCTAAGGCTATCCTAGAACAGTATGTATTTGGAAAATCAAAGAAGATATGGGTAATGATTTTAATGCTGGTGGAGTAGAAGCAATAAATGAGGTTACAATTAACACTAACTTTCTGAAGAAAAGCTCCAATAGGAAGTCTTTCACAATGAAGGAGCCATAAAAAGGTCTTGATCTTGTTTTGCACTTTAAGGTTCTAGACCCAGCTAAAATTTTTGGTGGAGCTAGCTGAAGTAGGCAGGGTTTTTGATTCAAGTAAGTGGTAGGCTGACCCACTACTGAAGATACCATTTTTGGTCATCCCCCACATCATTTTATCCTCATTACTGCTGGTGTTGGGGATGAAGGCGGACTTGAGAGTATTGATGATATTGTTAGGAAGAGTAATGGACAAAGAATAACTGATCTAACTACCATTGTTGTAAAAACTTACAACCCTAGTGGACTGATCAGTGGGGGTGAGGGGCCCTTCAAATCATGGTCTTGATGGATTGTTATTGGTCAAACATCACTAAGAAAATTGACCTTATCCCCTTTATGAACTACCAATCTAGTTGCTTCTTTACAAGTATTCCAGCCTTGAAGAATACATTATCAAATGGGAGACTTGGCTTTCTGGCATATGTGAGTCTGATTGTTGTGTTTTTATATTAGGACTCTAGCCTAGAGGGAGGTAGGATTATGGAGAATCCTCTCAGCATGCACATCTGTATTCTTACATTCAGCTTTTTGGATGCCAAGCCTCCCTTGATTTTAGGCTTTGTGATAGTCTTCCAAGCTAGAATATGCATTTTCTTCTTAGCAGAGGTAGTACCCCAGATAAAGTTTCTTTGAATCGTATTAATCAGCTTAGTAATATGGGATGGCAGTTTAGTAAACTATATGACATGGCTAGGGATACTACTAAGAGAGGCTTTGCCCAGAATAGTTCTATCATTCATATTTAGGTAAGTAGTCTTCTAGCCAGCTAGCTTGGAATGCATGTCGTCTATGATGAATTGAAAGTCATTGTGAGTGGGCGTTTTGTGGAAGATTAAAAAGCCCAGGCATTTACCAAAGGAATTGTTGGGTTGAATGGAGAGATTGGCAGAGTGAGCTACCACCTGCTCAGGATTGCAGTTGGAGGAGAAAAAGACTCTGGACTTTGCTAAGTTGATTTTTTGTCCAGAGACTTCATTGAAGGAGTTGAGAGTATGGATGACGGTCTTTTAATTTTTTTCATTTGCTCTAGCAAAAAGAGTTAAGTTATCAGCAAAGAAATAATGAGAGATCTTGGAACCAGTTCTGCTGATGCTAATTGGGAACCAACCCCTGGCATAAACAACTCTATCAATGTGCCTGGATAAACTTTCCATACAAAGGATAAATAGATAGGGAGATATGGAATCACTACTAAAAAATTAGGTTTTAACGACGAACAAAATTTGTATCTAAATAGAAAAATTTATCGCTAATCTCATTTAGCGATAGATTATCAAGAAATTCTGCTACAAGCGATTTAGCGATACATTAGCGACGAAGTTCGTCCCTAATTCTAGTTTTTTTAGTGGGTCTCCTTGTCTAATACCCCTGGTAAGTTTGAATGAATTATTTTACCATCCATTAACTTATATGGAAATGGAAGATGAGCTGACATAGGAGAGAATAAGCTTAATAAGGGTAGTACAAAATTTGAAAGCATGGAGGGTGTCTCTGATGAAAGACCATTCTAACCTATCAAAGGTTTTTCAAGGTTAATTTTTAGGACCATATTTGCATTCTTGTCTTTCATCTTTCTAAAATGGATAATGTATTCTTGGACAATGATATCATTGTCAAAAGTCTTTAAATGGATACGAAACTGCCTTGACTAGGACAAATATTAGCGAGGAGATAGGGTTTGATCCTGTTAACAACAATCTTTGTCATTGTATTATAGATTGTATTGCAAATCGCAATAGGTCTAATTCTTTTAGCCTAGTGTCATTTGGACACTTAAGAATTAGGCAAAAGAGTGTGGTATTCATAGTGGGGTGCATTATTTGAGTGTCAAATGAGTTCTTATAGAACTCAATGACAGTCATTCCCACTATACTCCAGTATTTCCGATAAAAAAATAATGTAGACCATCAGGTCCTAGAGCTTTGAAGGGTTTAAAGGAGAAGATGACTTGCCTAACTTTACTATCTCTAATTGGAGAGGTCAGGTTATCTCTTTGGAGATTGGAGAGAGTGTTTTCCTAGCTTAAGGGGTTGGATGTAAGGAGGAGGAATGTGTATAGGAAAAAGTAATGGCACTTGAAGTAGTTTAAAATGGAATCCTTGATATCATGATGGTCATATTGCCAATTCCCAGCTTCATCTTTGAGGGAAAGGATTTTGTTCCTCCTTCTTTTATTAAGGGTGGAAGTGTGGAAAAAAAATCTAGTGTTAGCATCCCCGTTAGTTAGCCAGCTAATTCTAGACTTTAACTTCTAGAAATCTTCCTCATTCTTAAGAATAGAGTCATAATCCTCAATCAATGTAGCTTCTACTTGTTGGAGGAACTGACTGTGATGTAGGGGGATTTTTGAATGCCAGCTAATCTAGCAATAAGCCTATTCTTCTTGTGGAAGACGTTTCCAAAGGTGTTCTTGTTCCATTAAGTGGCACCAACTTAAGATTGATGGGTGTCCTAGATGAGAGTGTAGTTTGGGAAGAATGAATCATGGATTAATTTGGGGAAGGAGGGGTGGCTACACCACATGGTCTCAAACCTAAAAGGCTTAACATTACTAGGCTTAATATCATTTTTTAACTTAATGAGTAAAGGATAGTGGTCTGAGTGGGTCCTAGATAGATGAGTTACAGTGTCTTAGGGTACTTAGTAATCCAGGAGTCATTAGCAAAACACCTATCTAATCTTCAAGAATTAGGTTGTTCATGTTTCTGTATATCTTGTTAGTCCATGTGTACTTACTTCTTTTATAGCCTAGTTCAACTAGTTTACACTAGTTGTAGCAAATCCAAAACAGATTGCTCCTATTAGTATTAATACTATTGCCACCAATTTGTCTCTAGTTTTGAAGAATTCATTTAAGTCTCCTCCTACAAATCAACTACCACTATAACTTCAAGAGATATCAGATAAGTGGTCCCAAAACCTTTTCCTATCAAACAAATGGTTACTAGCATAAATAGCATAAAAGACCCATGAGTTAGGGAACGATATTACCTTCACCATGACATGAATAACTTGAGGAGTGGTGGATACTTCCTCAATATGTATAGAATCTTATTTTCACATAATGATAGTGCCTCCAGATTAGCCAACAACTTCGAATTGGATATGAAAATCAAATTGTAGCTCCTCTGTTAGCTTTTTGTGGTTGGCCATTCTGTTCTATATGAGTACCAACATCATGGGCTTATGCAGTTGCACTATTGCTACACAGGGCCTCCGAAACTCTACATTGTTTCCTTTCCTAACATTCCTTATGATGTAATTTATTAATAACTAAGGGTGTGTTGCACCCTATTTTGCACGAGTCAAAATAAAATTCAACTAGTGGTTTCTCTGTTGTTGATGAAAGAGAATCGCCACCTAAAATTTAAAGGTATACTAGGGTACCTATTCAGTTATTAGATTTTCATCATATTAGTCTGCTAATTGAAGAGATTTGAGTAAGGGTTCTTGTTCTTCAAAGGGGAAGGTGTTAGGCACCCTCTAGAATCTAACTAAAGTAGCTCTATAGGACTTCGACTAGGTTTAGGGAGTTAAATATCTACATTCTACTTAGTTAGTGCTTAAAAGTGTATAGCTTACTCTATGTCTTGTTCAAAGCTTATAACTTGAAAAATATTGCATGTACCTTTGAAATGAATAGGTTTCATTTATAAAGTCTTAAAATGTTTACATCTATATGATTGAAAGTACTTTTGGAAGCATATTTTATATTTGCAAACTTTGTAAGATATGGCTATGTTTAAAATATTTTATCTTTGAAATAGTATGGCTATTTATATAACTTTAGTAAAATAAGGGCTATTAGAAAAATGGGTTAGGTATACCTTAAGATTGATATAAATCTTGTACCCAAGTTTAGAAGAAAGATCGTTTGAGGTGTTCCTTGATTGCATCTGTGTTTGTTTTGTTTGTAGAAAACTGTCTTGGAAATCATTTTCTCGATTCTGGAATTTAAAGAAGGGGAGTTGTTTGCTTTACAAATCTCTCTAAATCTTCAAAAAGTTTCATGAAAACAGTAAGTATGAATGAAAGTGAATACTGTATAGCAGAAGTAACTAAGCATGTTGAAGTTATTTAACTAATGTATGAGACAGTGATTCTTTTTAATTACATATGGTCTTTAGCTTGCCTAGGTTTCTAAAGTAATTCAAAGATAATAAAGAGAAAGTTTTCACTCAATATCGTCAGTATCATATACACATAGAAGCAACAACAGATTTATGTAACGCGATAAAGGAAGGAGAATTGGACTCATAGTTTGGGCCTAAGAAATGTTAGGCCTAACAGATAACGATCAACAGCAACAGGCTCCAATCACTATGGAATCTAGGCTGGAACCCAGGCCCGAGATCTTGAGAACTCAGCAGGCCCAGTTCAATCACATATACAAAAGAAAAGAAGACATTAGTGATAAGGCCTAATAACACTGAAATGCAAATAAGAGTGCAATACGGCTAATATGAGGCGCAAATAAACTGTTACAAGTGCTGTAATTAAATATGCAATAAAGTCAATGTAAGGTCAGTAGAGAAAACAAATTCACAGTGAAGCCTTTCTTTCATTTAAGACTAACCCTAAAGAGATTAATAAATTTCAATAATTAAGAGCTTAAAGTAAAATCTCATTCATGGACAAGGCACCCTTTGGACCTCCTGCACTTCGGAGTTCACAAGGGTCTCAAGGACCCCGCGCAGTGCTTGTGTCAAGGAGGGTATCCCAACCGTAAACTAATATCCCAACCATAAACTAAATCTTACTCCTAAATACCCTTAACCACTCACACTTACTCTTCCTTATAGGTTTAAATACCAATGAGGCATTCACTGTAACTTCCAATGTAACAGTTGCAATAACTCAAAGATTCAAGTATGCACATCTCTCACAAAAACTATGCAGAATACTATTATGAGTATGAGATAACAGATTACACCATTGAGATCACAATCCAAATACAATTGTGTAGTATACTGTCAGCACTTCCTTATATACATAAGAACACTCAAAGAAACCAACTACAGATACAAACAAAGAGAGGCAATCACCAATAGACTAGCTTAGAAGTTCAAACACTAAATCATGTGACTTAAGGAGTAGAAAAGATACCTTTATACTGATTAGTTCATGTTTACAGGAGTTCTTACTCACAATACTTTAATAGCTTGTCAGACTATGTTCAAATTAATCAGGGACTCATGCGTAGATTAAATCCTAACTTCTGAGTGAACAACCTTATTTAAAATCTCTAAAGAATATCAATAGAGGTACTTATGTAAGCAAACATGCTAGTCCTAACTTAAGCTAATAGCAGGATTACTTTCCCTTTAAAGGTTCTTAATCTCACATTCATACGAGGCTCATTAAGAGGTAAGACCCTCATATAAACACAAGGCAATGTTCTGATAGGTCAAGTAAGCATCAAAAGTTTCTCTTTAGTTCTTTCAGTGATCACAACTGACTTATATCTCCAATTCTATGGGGTTGATCCCTTTGGAATAAACATGATAATGTTTCTTCTTCATATGATAATGCAATTCTAAGAGAGGTGTGAAAGTACAGGTGTTATGCCCCGCAATATTATGTCGATATTACGTCCCGCAATCATGTTATGCCTTGCAGTACTACATTACGATGATATTACGCTTCGCAGTATTAAATTACGACGATGTTGTACCCTGTAGTATTGTACGTTGAATTTGTCGTAAGGTAATTGACATCAGTCCAAGGAAAAGATTATTTGGAGATTATAAGGATTATGCTATTTCAAACAAGTAATGAGTAAATTTGTGAAGGTGAGAGGGTAAGCAAGTCAAAGAAAATAAATTTTCGTCCAAGTTTGGCATGTTGGGATAAAATTCGGGCCGAGTTAAAATACTTGGTATTTATGGCCTAGTACCATACAAGGTACCACATGGCCATGATAGTAAGGTGTATAAGGTGTGTTAAAAATAAGTAAAATTTTAAGTAATTTGAAATAATTTTTAATTATGCGGGTAATTGGTTAATTACCGGATAACAGGACATTACCTAATTAACTAATAAGGAGATAAAGATTAATAATTTTCCCCCAAAAAAACGCATCGCATCAAGAAAGCTTACCAAACATATGACTAAGTAGTCATATAAGATTAATGGCTACCTAGCATCTACGTGTAAAGCACTTAAACACTAAAGATGTATATACAAATTTGGTCTCTTTTAAAGATTTGATTCATTTTTGGGCAGAGTTTCTTATGGGTACGTGATTTTTGCCCTATACGAATTACTTCCATAAATTCAAGAAAATAATGTTTCCCCATTATTTACAATTTTTGTAGTTTTTTCATAGGATTTTTGTTAATTATTTACATTTGTCTGTGCATGTTTATTTTATTTAAATCAAATAAAAATACCAAAAATACCATGCATTCTCACTTAGGATTTATTTTTATATTTTTTAGGTTAATTAGTAAATTAGTTGCTTTATAAAAATGAAAAATCACAAAAATGGCTCATTTTATTTTTGTGCATTTTAGCCTTTTAATATTAAATCGGTAATTTCTTCTTTTAATTTAGGAGTAATTAACTTTCATAAATAACTTAGTAGGTAATTAAATTAATTTTATGGATTGATTTAATTTAAAATTCTAATTTAGTTTTTTTAATTAAAAAGGGAAAAGAAAAACAAATGAAGAGGAGAGGAAAAAAGAGTTAGGGCTGTTGATTTTCGCCCAAATACTAAGGCCCAATTTAATCCACTTATCCGCCTAGCCCAATACCTAACCTGCTTGGCCAAACCCGACCCATCCCCAAAATATAAGCGCAAAAACAAAAGAGACCCAGAACCCTAATCTCCAAGACCCATCAGCGCAGCACTGTTCTTCTTCTCCATACAACCAAATCTGTTCCCAAAAATCGCCAAAATTCAGGCGAGTTAAATCCAAACTCGCACCGCGTGTTTTACCTTCTCTCCTCTTGCTATAGCGTAACCGTTTCTGACATATTCCCTCTCCCTCACATGCTCTCTTGGATTATCTTCGGATTTTTGCCCTCCAGACGGAAATAAGAAAAAATGGGGAGCGTTAGATTGGATTCAAGTTAATCTACTCCCTCCATTTGTCCCTTTTTTCATCAGAAAAGGGGTAAAAAATCGGATTGGGAGTGGGGAATTTTTGTTTTGGAGGTTTCTTGGGGAGAAAGGGAGAAGGTTCGAGAAGCCTGGAGGATATATAAAGGAGACGTTATTTTCAGAAGGGGGGTTGGGAAAAGTGGTGAGGGATTTTTGGATTTTAGTTTTTTTTTTTTGAGTTTTCGATTCCAGAGAAAGATGGTGAAGGTCTGAGTTTTCTTGTTCAGTTCGAGATTTTACTTCCAAAATCAGAAAACTTTAAGAATATGGAGCTCCATTTCTGATTTTGGATTTCTGTTTGAAAGAAGTTTATTTTTGGAGATTTTTTTTCCTTCTTCTATTTCTCTGTTAGTTCAAAGAGGTGAAACAAAGATGAAGAAAATTAGTTAATATGATCTTGAGTTTTATTTCAAAATCAGATTATAAAAGAAATTTTCTTCCACTCGATTTATACTTTCAAATGGATTGAACTGGTTTGTGCTGAGTTGTTCGAGTTCGTCGCCGTCGAGGTCCAGAATCGCTCTTTCAGTTCGTGTTGTTGGAATTTGTTTGGTATTTCCCTCTTTTTTCAAGCTTCGGTTGCTGCCTCAAAGTGTATTCGCTTCCAAAGAGAATTAATTGAAAGTTTTCTTTTCACATTCAGGTTCATCTCTTTCTCTTTAAATTCTCTTTATTCTAAAATAATGGTGAATTGGAATATGATAGGAGCCTGTGGAGTGGAGAATTTTAGTTTCATTTGAAAGTTGATAGAAGCTGGTTCGAGGGAAGATGTGAGGGTGTATTATCGAGTTGTATGATGGTTGCGCGCTATTTTTGCATTTCTCTGATTGCTTTATGGATTTGTGATTAGTTTAAAGACTTTGCTGTTTGTTAGAGTTTCATGTTAGTTTGCTTTATTTGATTTGTGATAACAAGATAAAAACCTGTGTGCTTTTAGGTTCAAATGAGATCAAATACATAACGTCTTGTTCTTGAATTTTCCCTTCTACTTGGTGATAGCGCCCAATTTGTTCGCACTTGGGTCGGTTTTACTTGCTGAAATTTGAAGGTCAATACATGTGTGACTCGTCTTGGTTTTGAATTTAATGGTTAAAGAGTGAAAGAAGCATTGGAAATATTCTGGGGAACTTTTCATCTATTGATGATCTAGTTCATTCAAAATACGTTGCAATCTTGCTGAAAATCACATTTGGTTCATCTCTTCTTGGTTGCGAAAGCTGCTACTATGTCTTTAAACGCTTCCTCGTGTTATTATGAAGCGAGGAAGTCGCGTTTTTAAAGTATGAATTAACTACTATGGATCTGCTTAGCCTTCATTATCTGACTTATCGTCCTAGCTTCTATGTTAATTAAGATTGTCACTTAATGTTTTCCCAGCGATCACCATTTGGACTATTCATAATATAATGACGAATGCATTCAAGAATTAGTTAAGGTTTAAATGTGAAGTTCCCCAGTTAATTCAGTAACTGATTGCATTTAAATTTCGCATCCAGGGTGTAGCTGTTGAGCATGAGCATCTCATTTGACAAAGCTATGTGTTCAGTGCATGTAATCAGGCCTATTCCTTCAGGAAGATTTGAAATTATATGTGATGCTAGGGTATTTTTACCTTGATGAATATTTGAGTTCTAGTTGACATTCAATCCATATTTGAAAGCAGTGTATTTTCGCCATATTTATCAGAGATTCATGCTATACTTTCCCTGTAAAAGGATGCACCACGGCCAAATTTTATTGAGCTGGTGTTTTGAGTTTTTTTTACATGTCATATGAATGCTCTCACCTAAATAATTAATTGAAAAGTGAATTTGAGAATGGATAGGTGATTTCAAACATTGAGTTATTAATGGCAGTGCATCAGTGAAAGAAACGTGGGTGCATTTATGAGATGCATTGAATTAAAAATGTGCTGGAGTTTTGTGTGCTTAAGTGAGGCTGTATGGTTAATAGCCACGAGTCAGGTCTGAGTTGTCCAGTTTTCGGGAATTGTGAGGTGACGTACGGGGGTGGGAATAATCTAACATTTTAAGACGCTCTTATCATATTTTGATCTACCATTTATTTTCTTTTAATTGTTGTCTGTGCTTTCCTTCTAGTTTACATGTTCGAGATGCTTTTTATTTAATTAGCCGGGATCTGTTTAAAGGATTTTTGGACCATAAAAATGGTGGAAAGACCGAAGCTCATTAGTGATTAAACTATTTGCATACTTTAGGATTGGACTTGGTCTAAACACATGAAATGAAAAGTTAATTGAATTTTCGTAGTTTGCTTTAGGCGCGTTGATTAAATAAATGGTCATAGCTACGGGTACGGTTCCCGTGACTTAGTTGTGATTTTTAATTACTAAAATCCGGGGGTGTATTTCATGAGACCCGATCACAATTTAATCATGTTAATAAAATAAACACGTTGTAGATTGTGGGTACGGTTCCCGTGATACGATTAAGTTTGTTAATTGTTTGCATTTGTCTGTGCATGTTTATTTTATTTAAATCAAATAAAAATACCAAAAATACCGTGCATTCGCACTTATGATTTATTTTTATATTTTTATATTAATTAGTAAAGTAGTTGTTTTACAAAAACAAAAAATCACAAAAATGGCTCATTTTTTTTTTTTTGCATTTTAGCCTTTTAATAGTAAATCGGTAATTTCTTCTTTTAATTTAGGAGTAATTAACTTTCATAAATATCTTAGTAGGTAATTAAATTAATTTTACGGATTGGTTTAATTTAAGAGTCTTAGTTTTTTTAATTAAAAAGGAAAAAGAAAAACAAATGAAGAGGAGAGAAAAAGAGAGTTAGGGCTATTGATTTTGGCCCAAATACTAAGGCCCAATTTAATCCACTCATCCGCCTAGCCCAACACCTAACCCGCCCCAACCTGCTTGCCCAAACCTGACCCATCCCCAAAATATAAGCGCAAAAAGAAAAGAGACCCAGAACCCTAATCTCCAAGACCCATCAGCGCAACATTGTTCTTCTTCTCCACACAACCAAATCCGTTCTCAAAAATTGCCAAAATTCAGGCAAGTGAAATCCAAACTCGCACCGTGCGTTTTACCTTCTCTCCTCTTGCCATAGCATAACCGTTTCTGACAGATTCCCTCTCCCTCACATGCTCTCTTGGATTATCTTCAGATTTTTGCCCTCCAGACGGAAATGAGGAATGTGAGCACGTGATTTTTGCTTGCACGAAAACTACTCCAAAATAAATCAAAAAAATAAAATAAATTTCTTTTACTGTGTAATTTTTGAATTTGCGTGGTGTTAAATATTTGTGTTATGTCCGTAAATGTTTAATTTGTCATAATAAAATGAAAAATAAAATAAAATACATGTTGCATGCATATAGGATTTAATTATGCATTTAAAAGATAATTTAAATAAAATCACAAAAAAAATATGCATTAATTCTATTTTCCACTGTGTGTTTGATGTTTTGTCTATGTGTTAAATAATTGTTATAGAGTAATTAATATATTTTTGTGAAGTAAAAATTGTTTTATTAGAAATTTAAATTAGAAAAAATGAAAAAATATATATATATATACAAAATCGGACCTGGATTAAATTCCAGGCCCAAATCAAGTTAACCCTCCACAGCCCAGTCCAAACAAACCCCAGGTCCGATCCAATACCACCAAATCCAAACGACGCCGTATGGGCACTTTAAATCTGGGCCTTTGATTTGTTTCAATCAAACGGTCCAGTTCAGCCATTGCTTAAACGAAACGACGACGTTTTACGCGGTCAGATCTGAATCGTTCATCTATCTTGATCCAACGGCCTCAGGAACTCATCCAAACCCGATCCATATCACCCCCGGGCTGACCCCTTTCCCCCAAACTTAAGCCAAACGACATCGTTTGGTTAAGTGAATAAATCCTGACCACTCATCCTACTAGATCTAACAGTCAGCATCAACCCACCCCGTCCCTATATAAGCCCATAATCCTCACCCCGGCCCCCTAACTAAACCCCCCCTCTCCACTGTTCATCATCACCTTCCTCAGACCCCCTAACCCTAGCCGCCCTTATTCCCCACCGCCTGAAACCCGGCGGCATCAACGCCGCCGGTCACCAAAATAACACCCTAGAACCCCCTGAACACCCTCTATCCGAATATGTTAGCCTCTTGGCTCGAATCTTCCTGAAGGTTCTCGAATCTTCATTTGAAGATTCGAGCCAAACTCAGATCTAAACCTAACAACCCCAAATCGACACCATAACTTCCCCTAACCACCCTAGGTATGGATCTGTTGCTTGTTTGGCTCGAATCACTTCCGAGCTTCTCGAATCTTCTTTTGAAGATTCGGACCAAACAAGAACAAACTCAGACTTGTTCTAAAATGACACCAAATGACCCCTAGGTTCCCCTCACCCTTGTGTCATCTTTGGTTCCCTTCGAATCAGCCCGGAAATGTTCGGATTTAAGATCCAAGAACCTGAAACCCTAAAAATTTTCCAATCTTGGAATTTTTCTGATTCGAGTGAAGGATTGAGGTCTAATAGACTTTAATCGAGGTATTCTCAACTGAGAATACTTCGAATAAAGTCTGTTCAGCCTCAAAAATGTCCGAATTCAAGTTGAGTCTGTGCCTGAATAAATTTGAAGATTCAGAGGTATTTTTTCTATTTCTTTTGTGTATTCTACGTGTATTTTATGTTTGTTTCATTAGTCTGTAATTTTCCCATCTTTTGTTGTTATACTGTATCATACTCGTCTATATGATCAAAATATGAAACTGTTTCTGTTGGTTGTGATTATTCACAATGTAAGTAATCGACTCGATTAAGTTCGTCGATTAGTTATATTATGAATTCTCATTTATGATAATGCTGATTGAAACAGTCTGTTTTTTTTGTTTGATTATGGACAAATGTTGTAAATAGTCAACTGATTAATACTCGTCAATTAAATCATGTTTGTTTGCGAATCAGTGAATTCAAATGTATGCTGTATATGTTGTTTTCTGAACAGGGCATTGTCAGTATATATTGACAATGCTCCTGTGTATGTTTGATCTTAGTTCAATGCTGAAATTCAGTTTGACTTGCTATGTTGAATTCAGTATAATTTGTTGTGATATTAGGTTTAATTTCAATTTCACAAATGTTGGTTAGATACCATTGTGTTAGAAAAGTGCATTCTCAGTCAAGATTCAGTCCAGAACTTGATAGGATTGGTTATAGCTGTTTAATTCAGAAGGATAATCGATTTTGAACAAATTTTAAAATCTATTTTGTATCAGATTCTGATTTCCTTGAGGGCAGTAATAACAGTAAGCTTTCAGGGGTACTACTGGTAATGAAACAGTGAGGATAGTAGTGTGCTGATAGTGGATTGTTAGTGGCTTTTAATTTAATGGGGTAATGGGAAACAAAGGGTAATGAGTTGCTGAAAATCAGGGAAAAGTTAGCTTAATGGGACTTAAAGTAGTAAAAGCAGATTTTTAATGGGATTTTCTGATTTTAAAAGAAGAAGGGGGTCCAAGCAGCACTTAAAAAGGGGGGACAGACCTGTATAAGATAGAGGGGATTGGGACTGATTTCAGAGAGTTTGGAGAGAGATTTTGAAAGAGAGATCAGTTTTCATAGAGAGCTGGAAAGACATTTTTGAAAGAGAAAAAAAAATCTGATTGATCAGTTTTCAGACAGAGTTTTTGAGAGCTTAGAGAGAGTTTTGGAAAGACAGAAAAATAGGAAGAGAAAAATCTGATTTGAAAAGAAAAAGAAATCATATTTTAACAGGAGATTCTAAGAAGAAAAAGAGAGTGTGAGATTGAAGAAAACAGAAACAGAAAAATCAGAAATAGGAATCCGAAACAGGAAGAAACTAAAAATCTGAAAAAATGTTATCCTTCTAGAATCTGTCCGTTGTTTGTTTTTGTGGATACTATTCAGTCTGAATCTGAAATTTTCCTCAAGTTACTATCACTGTTCATCTGGGTTAACGGGTTTGGTTCAGACTTGCTAAATACTGCTATTCTGCTGACTTTGTTACTGTTGCAACTGCTGAAATTTACTCCTTCTACCTTCGTTTTCAGGTACATATCTCTTAAATTCTATGTTGGAAAGCGATTCAACATGACAAATAAATGAATTTTAAATTGTAATACTGCCTTCTATCGTTTAAGTTTAAACATTTAAATTTCAGCTTTGGTTTCATGTTGGATAACCAGTAGTGAGTTCGACTTGACGGCTACAAGTTAATTGTCTTATTTTTAAATTCATATAAAAACTTTGTAATAATGTTATCCATGTTGAAATTTCATTAGTTTAGTTATCTTTGAGTTGTGTAAATAGGAAGCATGGCAGAAAGTTGGCTTTTATTTACACTTTATGGTATTGTTAGATAGGTATAGCATAATATGGAAATATCAAGGAAAATATGCTATTAGTTTATTTTGTTAGTTAATTAGTTGTTGTTTAAAGCTAGATGATGATTGGTTGCAATTTGCTATCTTTTGGCATAACATTGGTTGTGTTCATAATCTATAGTTGAAAGACGCGTTAGTATAATCCGTTATGTTCACGATGTCAAATATGGTAAGTAATATTGTATGCAATATCATTTTATTAAGTCAACTAGACTTGTTCTCTTTCTTAATAATAAAGGGCTTAGGAACTTATACAATGTGAAAGTTAATAGTTAGTAATAATTCACATAGATTGAGAATCAAATTGGTTTGATTATATATATATCTATCCTAATACAATCATAGGCATAATTAATTAAATTAATTTCGTCTATTAAGATTAAAACAAGTATATGAGAATAAGATGAGATGTACGAACACAAATTGCAAAACTTTATATCAATGGTAATTATGAATAGAACTTGCACTAAATAAAAATAATAAAAGTTCTTGAAAAATATTCTTTCCTTTATAATTCATTTTCAGTTTCATATACAATTCATTCTTTGGCATATATATTTATATATATGTTATATTTGTTAAAAATAGTATTAATCATATTTTTATTCTGTTCTTTGAATTTGAATAGTTGGAATGAATATAATTTATACTCGGAAATTATAATCGACGGGCAACCTTTAATAGATTGTGAATTCTTTTCAAAGAATTTATAGGCCTCTAAAATGGGAGTTTCTCATGATTTTCACATATAAAATGTGTAGATATAATAAACAATTTGTGGAAAATTCATAATACCATTACAAGTATTTTGCGCAATTAGGGATACGTTCGCGTACCCTGATTATATTTTTAAAAGCAAATTCGGATTATGCGTACGCGCAATTTCGAGCGAATATTTAAGAAAAGGATTTTTCCAAAGGTGTTAAAATAATTTCATATAACCCGAGGTGTGCAGTTCATTATCTAAATAAAAGGGGTGATGATGTTCCTGATTTTATTTTTGATTTTCGAATATATATTTTTTTTATAAAAAAAAAATATAACATGGACAATTTTATTGTGTACACGTACGCGTGGCACAATCCCTGGTACTTATAAAAAATATATAATACGAATATACGTACGCGTAATTCGTCCATATAATTGTAAACAATAAGTAAAAAGCGGTAGTAAAATCATGCAATAAAAACGTATTTAGTAAAATCAAGATAATTAAGCCAATAATAAAAACAGTTAAGCGACCGTGCTAGAACCACGGAATTCGGAAATGCCTAACACCTTCTTCCGGATTAACAGAATTCCTTACTCAGGATTTCTGGTTCGCAGAATAATAAACAGAGTCATATTCTCCTCGATTCAGGGATTAAAATTGGTGACTTAGGACGCCTTAAAATTCCCAGGTGGCGACTCTGAAATAAATAAACCAATCCCGTCTCGATTGTCCTTTAATTGGAAAAACTCCCCACGCGCCCCGCAAGCGCGGTAAAAAGGAGGTGCGACAGCTCTGGCGACTCTGCTGGGGATAAAAGTGTAATAACCCAGAATCTCTGGTTCAGGGTTTAAAGAATTCGAGCTTAAAATATCTGTGTTAATTGGCTTTATTTATTTATATGATTTTCAACTGTTTATATGCTAATATGCTAAATGTTGCTTTTTACCGTTTTAATATTATTTGAATTGTGAATATATACAACTGCTACGAAACCCCCTTCTTTCTGAGTCTTCTAAATTTATGGTGTACACGTGCGCGTGACCCACCTTTCTATTAAAGTCATACCAAATAAGACAGAGTTGGGACAAGTAACTAGGCCGGACAGACTTTCGTGCTCCCGGTACGTTGCCCCCGCTTCGGCTCAAACTGTCCGTTTGGGTAAGCCAGGTTTAGAACAATCAACCTAAGGTTTTACACTTAGAATAACTCAGCCATGCACCGGATCCCTAGTAGGAACGAATATTTGCATCATATGCATTTGGCCTTGGAGACTCAACACAGGGGTTGGGTCTGTCTAGGACAGGTGAAACCAAAATGAAAAGACCATCATGATGCATTCTACCTGCTACTTGTGCATTCATTTGCCTCGAACATGCTTGTTGACCAGCTTAAATGAAATCATGGTGAGAACCGAGGAATAAAATGGGTTGTTTTATTATTATTTTTCTAAAAAATAAAAATTCAAAATATTTTTTTTTAAAAAAAAGCTTTAAATCTTGAAATAAAGATATTTAATAAATAAAATGATTTTTTTAAGTATAAATTTTCAAAATAAGTTTTGACTTTATTAAATAAATTTCAGATACGAAATGAGCACCACACAAAGCCCCTCATCCACGAGTACAGAAGAATTTCTATTTCAGCTTCAAATGTGGTGGTATGATTTAGGCGAAGACGGTCAAAAATGGGTCGTCAAGCATTTGGGAAATCTCACGGACATTATGAAAGTTAAACCCCGTGATGATCTGATTGCGGCGTTAGTAACTTTTTGGGACCCTGTTCACAATGTCTTTCGTTTCTCTGACTTCGAGCTTACTCCTACATTAGAGGAGATAGCTGGCTATGCTGGTTTTGACGGAAGTCTAAGAAATCAAAGCTTGATATTCACAAAGGCTCCTTCGGTACATCGATTCTTCGGTCTTCTGAACATCAGCAGTCAAATCAGGAAAAGCAATGTCATCAATGGATGTTGTTCCTTCAACTTTTTGTATTCAAGGTTCGGAAAGTCAGATGGGTTCGAAATTCATGAGAAAGGCCTTACTAACAAGCAAAACAAAGACACTTGGCAGATTCACCGTCGCTTTGCCTTCATGGTGGCTTTTCTAGGAGTCATGGTCTTCCCAAACAAAGAGCGAACAATTGATATTCGCACCGCGAAAGTTGTGCAAATCCTCACCACCAAAGAAAATCACACCCTTATCCCCATCATTCTATCAGATATTTATCGGGCTTTGACTTTATGTAAATCAGGAGCAAAAGTCTTCGAAGGATGCAAAATTTTGTTGCAAATGTGGGTGATGGAACATCTCCAACAACAGCCCAAGATCATACAGTATGGGTCAAACAATGATAATTGCATCGAGAGCTATGAGGAAAGAACAAAAAATTATCAGGCTCCAGAAGGGATAGAAGCATGGGTATCTCATCTAAAGGCTTTAACGGCAAATCAAATTGAATGGACTCTGGGATGGCTCCCGATGAGGGAAGTAATACACATGTCAACCTCAAATAGTTATCTACTACTATTGGGATTGAGAAGCATTCAGCCGTATGCACCACTGAGAGTCCTAAGGCAATTAGGGAGATATCAAATAGTTCCTGATGATGAAGATTTGAGTGTGCAAGTAATCGAATTACACCCAGAAGCCACTATTCCCGAGGCTCTACTTCAGCAGATGTGGAATGGGTGCCGATACTTGAAAAGTGATACTCAAGTCCCAGACGCTACAAAGGGTGAGATAAATCCTGGATATGCAAGGTGGTTTGAAAAACGGTCTCGCGTGGATGATGTACCAGAGCCTGAGCTAAGAAGGCCAACAAAAAGACCCCATGTTCAAAACTTCAATGATAAAATCCAAGAGCGGTTGATCTGGGGAGAAAAGGAAAAAGGGTACAAAGCAACTATCCATGCCCTAAAAGAAAATCTAAGAAGCCTCAGTTTGGAGAAAGATCTGCAAGCACAAGAAGCCGAAGGCGAGAAGAAGAGTCTAGCTTGTGAGAATGAAAGTCTTCATGCCCGATTCCAAAAAATGAAAAGAGTTTCTGAAACGCCAAAGAGGAGCTGGAAGGATCAAAAAACCATCGCCAATCTCTTTGAAAGAATGCAAGATTATGATTCTATTCTTGCGGAAAACGAAAGAGCATTGAGCAAAGCAAAAGAAAGGATCCAACAATTAAACGAAGAAGCCAGATCTAACAAGGAATGCCAAGATAGGCAATCCGAAAAAGACAAGGCACAATTCAAGAAGGAAAAAGACTATTGGATTCAATCAGAAGACCAGCTTCGCGCACAACTAGAAGAGGTAAGAAGATGCAACAGAGAACACCAACAAGCAGACCTCGACAGGGAAAGAGCGCAAGCAAGATTAGAGCAGGCCAGACTCCGAGCTCTATTAGAATTAGCTCTAGATCGGGAAAATCGTGTCAGAGATATAGCCACCACTCGTCAGCAGCAATTGCAGAACCAAGACCAACGTCTCCAAGATTTCAGGACACAAATCCATGACTTGGCAGTCTACACTTCTCAGAGTTACGTAAACTGTCAGGGAATGGACTATGAAAGGTTTACAGAACATGCACCCACTTTTGCCCGTCATCTAGCATTGGAATTGGAAAGGATGTATCGTACGCTGGGAGGTCATCCAGGTCAAGCTCCACATTGAGCAAATAGTCTAATAATATACAACACAAGTGGAAAGTGGGGCACGTTGTGAGATGTTAAGAATTGTATCTTTTATTTTGATTTAAGTGTGTGTGTTTCAAGCCATTTTCTTAAAGTTTTCAAATGTAATTCCATCTTTGTGTAATGAATAAAAGTGATTGCCTTTAGTCCGAACTACGCAAGGTCTGATTCATGTAAGGGCATGATACGTAGGCAATCTCTAAGATTCGACCACCACGATAAAAGATATATATAATAAATAAAAATTTCAAGAAAGCTGGGACGACACAAGCAGCCGAGCAAATGCATAATAGAAAGGGATTATTTGTCTAGGAGCATTGCATCTCAACGTGTGATTATATATGTGTTAAACTCTCAAAACTAACAAGTTTGTTCATTTCCAGAATTCAAGCAGTTAGTTTCTCTAAAGAGTATACTGGCATATTATCACTATCACACAAGATCAAAAGGACCAATACCCGAAAGTATGTCTATCCCAGATGTTGACACAGGTATGGAGCTAGAGGAGATGGATGTCGGGAAAATGAAAGAAGAGATGTTTAAACTCAAGCAGCAAATGGCTGAGATGTACCAAGCCTGGTCTACAGGACAGTTACCCCCATCTTACCCAAATAACCCTGCTCCATCAATGACCCAAACTCAGGATAATATTACCACTGAATTATCCCCAAATTTCCCCATTTACCAGCACTACCGAGGCACCACCTCTCAGACACCGCAGTCTCCACCTCCGAAACCAGTTCCATATTTTCCTCCACCTATGACTCCTGTTTTCGTAGCACCTCCCCCTGCTACATTCCACAAATCTCCTAGTGAGCCTACATTCCAGGCCCAGGACAACCAATATTACCCCCCGGAGCCCACCCTCAAAGCCTCCGAAATCCATTCAACTGCTCCTCGTTTTGATCTCCCAACCGAAATTGACAAGCCAGCCAAAAATGCTGAACAAGAAGAGATGTTCAGGAAGGTCAAGAGTCTAGAACAATCGTTCAGAGACATGCGAGGATTAGGTGGGCAAGTCAGTGTAGCATACAAAGATTTGTGCTTATTCCCCAATGTACAATTACCAGTTGGCTTCAAGATGCCCAAATTTGACCTATACAACGGGCACGGCGACCCAGTAGCCCACTTAAGGGGTTTCTGTAGCAAGATGCGAGGAGCTGGGGGAAAGGATGAATTATTGATGGCTTACTTCAGTCAAAGTTTAAGCGGATCAGCTTTGGAGTGGTATACACGCCAGGACCATGGGAGATGGTACACCTGGGATGACCTGGCACAGGCATTCGCATACCATTTCCAATACAATCTGGAAATCATCCCAGATCGATTATCTTTGACAAAATTTGAGAAGAAACACAATGAAAGTTTCAGAGAGTATGGTTTTCGGTGGAGAGAACAGGCAGCAAGAGTGGATCCTCCTATGAAGGAGAGCGAAATGGTAGACTACTTCCTCCAAGCCTTGGAACCGACTTACTATGCCCATTTGGTTTCAGCGGTTGGGAAATCATTCAACGAAGTAGTGAAGATGGGAGGTATGGTGGAAGAAGGCCTCAAGACAAATAAAATCATGAGCTATTCAGCAATTAAGGCAACTACTCAAGCTATTCAAGGCGGGGTAGGAGGAATCGGAAGAAAGAAGAGGGAGGAAGCAGCGGTAGTTGATTCAGGAATTTGGCCGGGACCCAGAGGTTCACCGCTTTACTATAATCAACAACGACCTCGCCAATCAGCTTACCACCATGATTCATCCCAACACTACTATCACCCTTCAGAGCCTCATTTTTCCATTAACCATGCTCAAGCATACAATCAGCCACCTGTTCACACCAATTGGCGTGCTCCTGTCACACCAAATACTTACCCACGAGCCTATCCCGGACCAGGTTTCAGGCCTAGGCCAGCATTCAGGGGAGAAAGGGAACAGAAAAAGAAAACTTACACTCCATTGGGAGAGTCTTACACTAGTCTGTTCCACAGGCTGAGACAGCTAGACATGCTGAGACCAATACAATCCAAACTACCCAATCCTCCTCCAAAGAATCTGGATTACACCATTAGCTGTGAATATTGCTCCGGTGCACCAGGCCATGATACGGAGAAATGCTGGCATTTGAAAAATGCAATACAAGAGCTGATTGATACTAATAAAATCGAGGTTCAAACCCCCGAAGCCCCAAATATCAATAGAAATCCAATGCCAGCCCATCAAGAGGCTAATATGATAGAAATCATACAAGCTGATGGGGAGACAAAGAAGCCATCACAAACTGTCATGATGATCAAGTCTCATGAAACCAAGCCAGATAAGCAGTTAACGGAGGAGAAGCCGGTGTCTAAGCAGAACAAAAATGGTGATGAACCATCTATGATAGTCGATGAGGGATCATCGAGCAAAGTTGCCTCAAAACAAGAAAGGCCGAAAGTGATAGTACCAGGGGTTGCTAACAAACCCATTGTATTCGTGAAAGGAGCCCGTACAGATCGGGTTATTATTGCACCTGTAATCCAGCTGCCGGTCATCAACAACAAAGCCATCCCATGGAACTATGAACGGGTGACTGTAATGTACAGGGGAAAAGAAATTAAGGAAGAAGTGTGTGAGGTGCAAGGCTTGACTCGTTCGGGAAGATGTTTTACTCCCGAAGAGTTAAGAAAAACTAAAAATAATCCAACGCCAACAAAGAGAGCTGTGACGGAAGAAGAGGCGGAGGAGTTTTTAAGAAAAATGAAACTCCATGATTATTCTGTTGTGGATCAATTAAAGAAGACCCCCGCTCAAATTTCATTGTTGTCATTACTGATCCATTCAGAGGAGCACCGTCTGGCTTTGATGAAAATCCTGAATGAGGCTCATGTTCCTGAAAAGATCTCTGTAAATCATTTGGGAAAAATAGCCAACAGAATCTTTGAGACAAACAGAATTACATTTGCTGATGATGAATTACCTGTGGAAGGTACCGAGCATAACAGAGCTCTTTACCTCACCGTGAAATGTGAAAACTCCGTAGTAACCCGGGTATTGGTTGACAATGGGTCAAGTGCAAACATATGCCCTCTCTCCACTTTAAGCAAATTAAAAATTAAAGAGGAGAGGATCCAGAAGAATAGTATCTGCGTACGGGGGTTTGACGGTGGAAGCAGAGATTCGTTTGGCTACATAGTGTTGGAACTAACTATAGGGCCAGTTGAATTCACAATGGAATTCCAAGTGTTGGACATAACTGTTTCTTACAACTTGTTGTTGGGTCGACCATGGATCCATGTTGCTAAAGCAGTCCCGTCAACACTACATCAGGCTGTCAAGTTTGAATGGGATCATCAAGAAGTAGTCGTGCATGGAGAAGAAAGTTTAAATGCTCACAGCAGTACCATTGTACCGGTCGAGGGAACAGAAAATGACCAGGGACCATGGGTATACCAAGTGACCGACACAGTGTCGATAGAGAAAATTCCAGAGGGGAAATACCTTCCAAATCCAAAGATATCCTCTGCATCAGTCATGGTAGCTTATGAAATGTTAAAGAATGGCTTTATACCCGGCAAAGGTCTGGGCTTATCTTTGCAAGGAATTATACAACCAGTATCTCTCCCCGAGAACTGGGGAACATTCGGTTTGGGGTTCATACCCACTGCCTATGACGTGATAAAGGCTAGGAAGCTGAAACACCAAGCATGGGTTCTTCCAAAACCAGTCCCACATCTGTCAAAGTCTTTTGTCAAGACTGGTGCTAAAAATCGCCCGACAACAACAATTCCTAAAAAAGAATTAATTGAAAGATTCGAGAAATTGTTTGATGATGTGAATATGTTGGAAAGCGGAGAAGGGTGTAGCAACGCAGAAGTTCAATTCGTTGGGCCAGAAACAAAGCTTAATAATTGGAAAGCCACTCCTCTCCCCATTCGAAAGGAGTCTTGGTAGTTTATTTTGATTTTCTTTCAAGTTTGTTTGGGTTACTTCAGGGTTGTAATCCCAAAGCTTATCTTACAGTTTGTTTGAAGTGTGCAAACCTTATTATCTTTCATCATCCAATAAAAAGCAGTTTCCCTTTTATTATTATCATTCCTGATAGTTTTCTTTTTCTTCTTTCCTGTACAGTTCCTTTTACGCTGGCTCTAGTGATATGACATGCATGAGGAATCCTCGGCCCAGTCTTAAAAATCAATCTGGTTCCGAAATATTAATTCAAGAAATATATTGTGATTATGAGTCAGAATATGATGAAGATGAGGTTTTTGAAGAGATTAGTAAAGAGTTAATTCACTTTGAGGAAAAAATCAAACCTAACTTGAGTGATACCGAGGACATCAATATAGGGGACACAAGTAATGTCCGGGAAACTAAAATAAGTGTCCATCTTGAGCCAAAGATCCGAGAGGAGTTAATTAAAGCACTCATAGAATTCAAAGATGTTTTTGCATGGTCGTATGACGACATGCCGGGCCTGAGCACTGATTTAGTGGTTCACAAATTGCCCACCGATCCAACGGTGCCTCCTGTCAAGCAAAGGCTGAGAAAATTCAAGCCTGACATATTCGAGTCACTCGATATCCTGTTTGGTTGGCTAATATCGTTCCTGTACCAAAGAAAGACGGCAAAATTAGAGTATGCGTCGACTATCGCAATCTCAACAAAGCAAGTCCAAAGGATAATTTCCCATTACCCAATATCCATATTTTGATCGACAATTGTGCCAAGCATGATATAGGGTCTTTCGTGGATTGTTATGCCGGGTATCATCAAATTCTAATGGATGAAGAAGATGCAGAAAAGACGGCATTCATCACACCATGGGGAACTTATTGCTACCGGGTAATGCCATTCGGTTTAAAGAACGCCGGAGCAACCTATATGAGAGCAATGACCACAGTGTTTCATGATATGATACACAATGAGATTGAGGTATACGTGGACGATGTGATTATAAAATCAAAGCATCAGGCCAACCACGTTGGGGATTTGAGGAAGTTCTTCTTAAGACTTCGCAGGTACAACCTCAAGCTTAACCCTGCCAAGTGCGCATTTGGAGTTCCATCTGGAAAGTTGCTGGGATTCATAGTCAGTCGACGAGGCATCGAGCTAGACCCATCAAAGATCAAAGCCATCCAAGAACTGCCACCTCCAAGAAACAAAACTGAAGTAATGAGTTTGTTGGGAAGGTTAAATTACATCAGCAGGTTTATTGCTCAGCTCACAACAACCTGTGAGCCAATTTTCAAATTGTTAAAAAAGGATGCTGCGGTCAAATGGACCGATGAGTGTCAAGAAGCGTTCGATAAAATAAAAGGGTACTTGTCAAACCCACCCGTGTTGGTCCCGCCAGAGCCAGGAAGACCTTTGATTCTTTACTTGACGGTTTTGGAAAATTCATTTGGTTGTGTATTGGGGCAACATGACCTCACTGGCAGAAAAGAACAGGCCATCTACTACCTTAGCAAGAAGTTCACAGCTTATGAGGTTAAGTATACTCATCTGGAAAAGACATGTTGCGCCCTAACATGGGTAGCTCAAAAATTGAAACACTATTTGTCATCCTACACTACTTACCTCATTTCTCGGTTGGATCCATTTAAATACATTTTTCAAAAGCCTATGCCAACGGGAAGACTTGCAAAGTGGCAGATATTGCTCACAGAATTCGACATCATCTATGTGACTCGAACTGCAATGAAGGCTCAAGCACTGGCCGATCATTTAGCCGAAAACCCGGTCGATGAGGAATATGAGCCGTTGAAAACTTATTTTCCTGATGAAGAAACAATGCATATCGACGAGGTGGAGCGAATTGAAAAGCCTGGCTGGAAACTTTTCTTTGATGGAGCCGCTAACATGAAAGGAGTCGGGATAGGAGCTGTAATCATTTCTGAAACAGGGCATCACTATCCTGTTACGGCTCAATTGCGATTTTATTGCACCAATAATATGGCTGAATATGAAGCTTGCATTTTGGGGTTAAGGCTAGCCGCAGACATGGGTATCCGAGAAATCTTAGTCATGGGAGATTCGGATCTTTTGGTACATCAAATTCAAGGAGAATGGGAAACCCGAGACTTGAAGCTCATACCATACCGACAATGTCTACATGATCTTTGTCAGCGGTTTCAATCAGTGGAATTCCAACATATTCCAAGAATCCATAATGAGGTTGCCGATGCATTGGCTACCCTGGCATCAATGTTGCACCATCCGGACAAAGCTTATGTAGATCCAATACATATTCAAGTCCACGATCAGCACGCTTATTGCAATATGGTTGAAGAAGAATTTGATGGTGAACCATGGTTCCACGACATCAAGGAGTATATCAGAATGGGGATATATCCCGCACAAGCCACAGGAGATCAAAAGAGGACCATTAGGCGATTGGCAAATGGATTCTTCTTAAGCGGAGGAGTTTTGTATAAAAGAACACCAAATCTTGGATTATTAAGATGCATAGATGCCAGACAAGCTACAACTGTCATGTCTGAAGTACATTCAGGAGTTTGCGGACCCCACATGAGTGGATATGTGTTGGCAAAGAAAATCCTCCGAGCCGGTTACTATTGGCTTACCATGGAGCGAGATTGTATCAGTTTTGTGCGCAAGTGTCATCAATGCCAAATACACGGAGATTTGATTCATTCTCCACCATCCGAGTTGCACACAATGTCGGCACCATGGCCCTTCGTTGCCTGGGGCATGGATGTGATTGGACCAATTGAGCCGGCAGCATCCAATGGGCACAGGTTCATTCTGGTAGCTATTGATTATTTTACCAAATGGGTTGAGGCCAAGACATTCAAATCAGTGACCAAGAAAGCTGTGGTCGATTTTGTCCACTCAAATATCATATGTCGATTCGGAATCCCGAAGGTGATCATCACAGATAACGGTGCTAATCTTAACAGCAACTTAATGAAGGAAGTATGTCAACAGTTTAAGATTACACATCGTAACTCTACCCCATATCGGCCCAAGGCGAATGGAGCAGTAGAAGCAGCCAACAAAAACATAAAGAAGATACTTCGGAAAATGGTAGAAGGTTCAAAACAATGGCATGAAAAATTACCATTTGCATTATTGGGATACCGCACTACTGTTCGCACTTCAGTAGGAGCAACTCCTTATTTGTTGGTATATGGCACTGAAGCAGTAATTCCTGCAGAAGTTGAGATTCCTTCCCTTCGGATCATCGCCGAAGCAAAGATTGATGATGATGAATGGGTCAAAACCCGTCTGGAACAGTTAAACTTGATTGATGAAAAATGATTGGCCGCAGTATGTCATGGTCAATTATATCAAAGAAGAATAGAAAGAGCATACAACAAAAAGGTGCGTCCCCGGAAGTTTGAAGTAGGTCAGCATGTGCTGAAACGTATTCTTCCACATCAGGTCGAGGCAAAAGGCAAATTTGCCCCGAATTGGCAAGGACCATTCATTGTGACCAGAGTATTATCGAATGGTGCACTATGTTTAAAAGATATTGAAGGCAAATGCATAGATATGGCGATCAATTCTGACGCGGTAAAGAGATATTATGCATAAAATTTTTGAATGTTTGTATTTAGCATTATTTCGAAGATTGGAATGACAAAGGCAATTTATTCTGCTATCCAAACACTATACCCTTTGTTTCCCCCCTTTGAGCCATACTTGTTTCTTTCCTACCCCCTCTTGGAAGCAATGAAAATCAAATAAAAAAAAATATAAAAAATCACTATTATTTAGTGAACTACGTTTGACCTGATTCCTCAAAGAAGGATACGTAGGCGCCTCACGGCTCGGTCATAGGGTGCACGACATATACAATGTGCACGAAAAGAAACATTAAGAGACCCCAATCAAGAGACTGGGGCAGGAATTGTATTGGAAATAAGAAAGATTCCAAGAGTTGTAATTTTAAACCCATACCAAAGCTATTTAGCTTTTAATACCTTTTCCATTTCTAACCCCATACCAAAAAGACCTTTCGATCAATCTTAGAAAAATGTTGAGTCAAGCAAATGAAGATGGTTCATAACACTCTGGTACAAACAAGAAAAGAAAGTAAAAATGAGAGAGTCTTATAGGTGAAAACCCACACGGGCACCATAAGGCGACGGAAGTTGAGAGAAAAGTAAAATGAGAGAGTCTTATTGGTGAAAACCTTCGTAGGCACCATAAGGCGAAAAGGAAGTGAAGAAGTGAAAAATGAGGAAAGTTTATCGATGAAAACTCCTTGAGACAATTGAAAGGAGATTGATTAAAAGACTGGGTTGATTAATCCGAAATGCATACCCTGATCATTGGTGCCAGTAATTCCAATCAGATAAGTCCTTTATTCCTTTTCTAACAGTCATCCAAACTTGGATTTTTCTTTTCATTCTATAATTGTCGAAATCAGCGTGTTTCGTCACTAACAATCTTACTTTTCTAAAAGCTTTGAGATAAGTTTTATTCCAAACAAATAAGAAGGAATGTCAAGGTATACTACCAAGATTCAAGGTTACAAAATACGGCCACGAAAGGTGGGAGATAAAAGATATGGGTGTAAGAAAGGTGACATCAAAAGTGGATCAGCAAAGTCAGAAGTGACATATGATTACAGTTAAAAGGGTTTGAAGGAAAACATACAAGAGGGAATCCTATAGTCAAGGATCAATTACAAGGACAAAACAGTCTTTTCAACCATTCCAAGGCAATAAAGAGAGACGAAGAGAAGCATCACCATCGGCAAGAATACCCCAGTCAACCACCCTGCTTTAAACTAACGAAGTTTTCTTTGAAAACAGGGGCAAATACAATATTTGTGTCAGGAAATACCTGGTAAAGAATTGAAGAAGTCAGGCGTCCACCTGGAGAATGAGGATGAGAATCAAAGAAGTCAGGCGTCCACCTGGAGAATGAGGATGAGAATTAAAGAAGTCAGGCGTCCACCTGGAGAATGAGGATGAGAATTAAAGAAGTCAGGCGTCCACCTGGAGAATGAGGATGAGAATTAAAGAAGTCAGGCGTCCACCTGGAGAATGAGGATGAGAAAAAGAAGAAGTCAGGCGTCCACCTGGAGAATGAGGATGAGAAAAAGAAGAAGTCAGGCGTCCACCTGGAGAATGAGGATGAGAAAAAGAAGAAGTCAGGCGTCCACCTGGAGAATGAGGATGAGAAAAGAAGAAGTCAGGCGTCCACCTGGAGAATGAGGATGAATAATTAAAAAAGTCAGGCGTCCACCTGGAGAATGAGGATGAGAAAAGAAGAAGTCAGGCGTCCACCTGGAGAATGAGGATGAAGAATTAAACAAATTAGGCGTCCACCTGTAGAATGAGGATAAGAATTGAAGAAGTCAGGCGTCCACCTGGAGGATGAGGATGAGAATCAAAGAACATTAGGTTAGGTGGACGCCTGACCTGGAGAATGAGGATGAGAATTAAAGAAGTCAGGCGTCCACATGGAGAATGAGGATGAGAATTAAAGAAGTCAGGCGTCCACATGGAGAATGAGGATGAAGAATTAAAGAAATCAGGCGTCCACCTGGAGAATGAGGATGAGAAAAAGAAGAAGTCAGACGTCCACCTGGAGAATGAGGATAAGAAAAAGAAGAAGTCAGGCGTCCACCTGGAGAATGAGGATGAGAAAAAGAAGAAGTTAGGCGTCCACCTGGAGAATGAGGATGAGAAAAGAAGAAGTCAGGCGTCCACCTGGAGAATGAGGATGAAGAATTAAAAACGTCAGGCGTCCACTTGGAGAATGAGGATGAGAAAAGAAGAAGTCAGGCGTCCACCTAGAGAATGAGGATGAAGAATTAAAGAAATCAGGCGTCCACCTAGAGAATGAGGATAAGAATTGAAGAAGTCAGGCGTCCACCTGGAGAATGAGGATGAGAATCAAAGAAGTCAGGCGTCCACCTGGAGAATAAGGATGAGAATTAAAGAAGTCAGGCGTCCACCTGGAGAATGAGGATGAGAATTAAAGAAGTCAGGCGTCCACCTGGAGAATGAGGATGAAGAATTAAAGAAGTCAGGCGTCCACCTGGAGAATGAGGATGAGAAAAAGAAGAAGTCAGGCGTCCACCTGGAGAATGAGGATGAGAAAAAGAAGAAGTCAGGCGTCCACCTGGAGAATGAGGATGAGAAAAAGAAGAAGTCAGGCATCCACCTGGAGAATAAGGATGAGAAAAGAAGAAGTCAGGCGTCCACCTGGAGAATGAGGATGAAGAATTAAAAAAGTCAGGCGTCCACCTGGAGAATGAGGATGAGAAAAGAAGAAGTCAGGCGTCCACCTGGAGAATGAGGATGAAGAATTAAAGAAGTCAGGCGTCCACCTGGAGAATGAGGATGAGAATTAAAGAAGTCAGGCGTCCACCTGGAGAATGAGGATGAGAATTAAAGAAGTCAGGCGTCCACCTGGAGAATGAGGATGAGAAAAGAAGAAGTCAGGCGTCCACCTGGAGAATGAGGATAAGAATTAAAGAAGTCAGGCGTCCACCTGGAGAATGAGGATGAAGAATTAAAGAAGTCAGGCGTCCACCTGGAGAATGAGGATGAGAATTGAAGAAGTCAGGCGTCCACCTGGAGAATGAGGACAAAGAAAAGAAGAAGTCAGGCGTCCACCTGGAGAATGAGGATGAGAATTGAAGAAGTCAGGCGTCCACCTGGAGAATGAGGACAAAGAAAAGAAGAAGTCAAGCGTCCACCTGGAGAATGAGGATGAAGAATTGAAGAAGTCAGGCGTCCACCTGGAGAATGAGGATGAGAAAAAGAAGTCAGGCATCCACCTGGAGAATGAGGATGAAGAGTTAAAGAAGTCAGGCGTCCACCTGGAGAATGAGGATGAGAATTAAAGAAGTCAGGCGTCCATCTGGAGAATGAGGATGAGAATTAAAGAAGTCAAGCGTCCACCTGGAGAATGAGGATGAGAATTAAAGAAGTCAGGCATCCACCTGGAGAATGAGGATGAGAATCAAAGAAGTCAGGCGTCCACCTGGAGAATGAGGATGAGAATTAAAGAAGTCAGGCGTCCACCTGGAGAATGAGGATAGGAATAAAAGATGTCAGGCATCCACCTAGAGAACGAGGATGAAGAAGTTAAAAAGAAGTCAGGCGTCCACCTGGAAAATGAGGATAAGAATAAAAGAAGTCAGGCGTCCACCTGGAGAACGAGGATGAAGAAGTTAAAAAGAAGTCAGGCGTCCACCTGGAGAATGAGGATGAAGAAAGAAAAGAAGCAGTCAAGGCACCCACCTGAAGAACGAGGGAATGCAATTGAAGTGTTGAAATCAAAAGCCCGCTCATATGATAAAGGAGCACATTTAGAATCAATAAAACAGAGGAGCCCAACAAAATCCCCAGCAAGAAACAACAAGGGTTCCAAAAGAAAATACGGGACACAATGAAAAGGAATACGGAATAAGCCAAATGCCCAAGAGTCACCAAGATATCAAGACAACAAGAAACGCAAGGGCATGATCTAGATAAGATTTTTATAATTCCTGTATCATAATCTAGTTTAGTTTTTTTTATTACCTTTGAAGTAAGGTGTAATAAGGAGGTCAGCAAGCAGTAAAAACAGCACGAAGCATCAGTAACATCGCAGTCCCATGGTAGTCCCAGCTACCCAAAACTTCCCGAACTACATTGACCTGATTCCTTTATAGCCAAGGATATGTAGGAAACCTTTGAAGCAGAGGTTCGGTCAAATCTTTCAAGAAATGCTTCTCACGGAGTATTTGAACGGGCAAAAATCGCTCGTATCCGCTCACTTTATCTTTGCACGAAAACTCTTCGAGTTTCCGCACAAAGAGGGGCAGCTGTGAGCACGTGATTTTTGCTTGCACGAAAACTACTCCAAAATAAATCAAAAAAATAAAATAAATTTCTTTTACTGTGTAATTTTTGAATTTGCGTGGTGTTAAATATTTGTGTTATGTCCGTAAATGTTTACTTTGTCATAATAAAATGAAAAATAAAATAAAATACATGTTGCATGCATATAGGATTTAATTATGCATTTAAAAGATAATTTAAATAAAATCACAAAAAAAATATGCAATAGTTCTATTTTCCACTGTGTGTTTGATGTTTTGTCTATGTGTTAAATAATTGTTATAGAGTAATTAATATATTTTTGTGAAGTAAAAATTGTTTTATTAGAAATTTAAATTAGAAAAAATGAAAATATATATATATATATACAAAATCGGACCTGGATTAAATTCCAGGCCCAAATCAAGTTAACCCTCCACAGCCCAGTCCAAACAAACCCCAGGTCCGATCCAATACCACCAAATCCAAACGACGCCGTATGGGCACTTTAAATCTGGGCCTTTGATTTGTTTCAATCAAACGGTCCAGTTCAGCCATTGCTTAAACGAAACGACGACGTTTTACGCGGTCAGATCTGAACCGTTCATCTATCTTGATCCAACGGCCTCAGGAACTCATCCAAACCCGATCCATATCACCCCCGGGCTGACCCCTTTCCCCCAAACTTAAGCCAAACGACATCGTTTGGTTAAGTGAATAAATCCTGACCACTCATCCTACTAGATCTAACGGTCAACATCAACCCACCCCGTCCCTATATAAGCCCATAATCCTCACCCCGGCCCCCTAACTAAACCCCCCCTCTCCACTGTTCATCATCACCTTCCTCAGACCCCCCTAACCCTAGCCGCCCTTATTCCCCACCGCCTGAAACCCGGCGGCATCAACGCCGCCGGTTACCAAAATAACACCCTAGAACCCCCTGAACACCCTCTATCCGAATATGTTAGCCTCTTGGCTCGAATCTTCCTGAAGGTTCTCGAATCTTCATTTGAAGATTCGAGCCAAACTCAGATCTAAACCTAACAACCCCAAATCGACACCATAACTTCCCCTAACCACCCTAGGTATGGATCTATTGCTTGTTTGGCTCGAATCACTTCCGAGCTTCTCGAATCTTCTTTTGAAGATTCAGACCAAACAAGAACAAACTCAGACTTGTTCTAAAATGACACCAAATGACCCCTAGGTTCCCCTCACCCTTGTGTCATCTTTGGTTCCCTTCGAATCAGCCCGGAAATGTTCGGATTTAAGATCCAAGAACCTGAAACCCTAAAAATTTTCCAATCTTGGAATTTTTCTGATTCGAGTGAAGGATTGAGGTCTAATAGACTTTAATCGAGGTATTCTCAACTGAGAATACTTCGAATAAAGTCTGTTCAGCCTCAAAAATGTCCGAATTCAAGTTGAGTCTGTGCCTGAATAAATTTGAAGATTCAGAGGTATTTTTTCTATTTCTTTTGTGTATTCTACGTGTATTTTATGTTTGTTTCATTAGTCTGTAATTTTCCCATCTTTTGTTGTTATACTGTATCATACTCGTCTATATGATCAAAATATGAAACTGTTTCTGTTGGTTGTGATTATTCACAATGTAAGTAATCGACTCGATTAAGTTCGTCGATTAGTTATATTATGAATTCTCATTTATGATAATGCTGATTGAAACAGTCTGTTTTTTTTGTTTGATTATGGACAAATGTTGTAAATAGTCAACTGATTAATACTCGTCAATTAAATCATGTTTGTTTGCGAATCAGTGAATTCAAATGTATGCTGTATATGTTGTTTTCTGAACAGGGCATTGTCAGTATATATTGACAATGCTCCTGTGTATGTTTGATCTTAGTTCAATGCTGAAATTCAGTTTGACTTGCTATGTTGAATTCAGTATAATTTGTTGTGATATTAGGTTTAATTTCAATTTCACAAATGTTGGTTAGATACCAATGTGTTAGAAAAGTGCATTCTCAGTCAAGATTCAGTCCAGAACTTGATAGGATTGGTTATAGCTGTTTAATTCAGAAAGATAATCGATTTTGAACAAATTTTAAAATCTATTTTGTATCAGATTCTGATTTCCTTGAGGGCAGTAATAACAGTAAGCTTTCAGGGGTACTACTGGTAATGAAACAGTGAGGATAGTAGTGTGCTGATAGTGGAGTGTTAGTGGCTTTTAATTTAATGGGGTAATGGGAAACAAAGGGTAATGGGTTGCTGAAAATCAGGGAAAAGTTAGCTTAATGGGATTTAAAGTGGAAAAACAGATTTTTAATGGGATTTTCTGATTTTAAAAGAAGAAGGGGGTCCGGGCAGCACTTAAAAAGGGGGGACAGACCTGTATAAGATAGAGGGGATTGGGACTGATTTCAGAGAGTTTGGAGAGAGATTTTGAAAGAGAGATCAGTTTTCATAGAGAGCTGGAGAGACATTTTTGAAAGAGAAAAAAAAAATCTGATTGATCAGTTTTCAGACAGAGTTTTTGAGAGCTTAGAGAGAGTTTTGGAAAGACAGAAAAAATAGGAAGAGAAAAATCTGATTTGAAAAGAAAAAGAAATCAGATTTTAACAGGAGATTCTAAGAAGAAAAAGAGAGTGTGAGATTGAAGAAAACAGAAACAGAAAAATCAGAAATAGGAATCCGAAACAGGAAGAAACTGAAAATCTGAAAAAATGTTATCCTTCTAGAATCTGTCCGTTGTTTGTTTTTGTGGATACTATTCAGTCTGAATCTGAAATTTTCCTCAAGTTACTGTCACTGTTCATCTGGGTTAACGGGTTTGGTTCAGACTTGCCAAATACTGCTATTCTGCTGACTTTGTTACTATTGCAACTGCTGAAATTTACTCCTTCTACCTTCGTTTTCAGGTACATATCTCTTAAATTCTATGTTGGAAAAAGATTCAACATGACAAATAAATGAATTTTAAATTGTAATACTGCCTTCTATCGTTTAAGTTTAAACAATTAAATTTCAGCTTTGGTTTCATGTTGGATAACCAGTAGTGAGTTCGACTTGACGGCTACAAGTTAATTGTCTTATTTTTAAATTCATATAAAAACTTTGTAATAATGTTATCCATGTTGAAATTTCATTAGTTTAGTTATCTTTGAGTTGTGTAAATAGGAAGCATGGCAGAAAGTTGGCTTTTATTTACACTTTATGGTATTGTTAGATAGGTATAGCATAATATGGAAATATCAAGGAAAATATGCTATTAGTTTATTTTGTTAGTTAATTAGTTGTTGTTTAAAGCTAGATGATGATTGGTTGCAATTTGCTATCTTTTGGCATAACATTGGTTGTGTTCATAATCTATAGTTGAAAGACGCGTTAGTATAATCCGTTATGTTCACGATGTCAAATATGGTAAGTAATATTGTATGCAATATCATTTTATTAAGTCAACTAGACTTGTTCTCTTTCTTAATAATAAAGGGCTTAGGAACTTATACAATGTGAAAGTTAATAGTTAGTAATAATTCACATAGATTGAGAATCAAATTGGTTTGATTATATATATATCTATCCTAATACAATCATAGGCATAATTAATTAAATTAATTTCGTCTATTAAGATTAAAACAAGTATATGAGAATAAGATGAGATGTACGAACACAAATTGCAAAACTTTATATCAATGGTAATTATGAATAGAACTTGCACTAAATAAAAATAATAAAAGTTCTTGAAAAATATTCTTTCCTTTATAATTCATTTTCAGTTTCATATACAATTCATTCTTTGGCATATATATTTATATATATGTTATATTTGTTAAAAATAGTATTAATCATATTTTTATTCTGTTCTTTGAATTTGAATAGTTGGAATGAATATAATTTATACTCGGAAATTATAATCGACGGGCAACCTTTAATAGATTGTGAATTCTTTTCAAAGAATTTATAGGCCTCTAAAATGGGAGTTCTCATGATTTTCACATAAAAATTATATGAATATAATAAACAATTTGTGGAAAATCCATAATACCACTACAAGTATTTTGCGCAATTAGGGATGCGTTCGCGTACCCTGATTATATTTTTAAAAGCAAATTCGGATTATGCGTACGCGCAATTTTGAGCGAATATTTAAGAAAAGGATTTTTCCAAAGGTGTTAAAATAATTTCATATAACCCGAGGTGTGCAGTTCATTATCTAAATAAAAGGGGTGATGATGTTCCTGATTTTATTTTTGATTTTCGAATATATATTTTTTTTATAAAAAAAAACTATAACATGGATAATTTTATTGTTTACACGTACGCGTGGCACGATCCCCGGTAATTATAAAAAGTATATAATACGAATATACGTACGCGTAATTCGTCCATATAATTGTAAACAATAAGTAAAAAGCGGTAGTAAAATCATGCAATAAAAACGTATTTAGTAAAATCAAGATAATTAAGCCAATAATAAAAACAGTTAAGCGACCGTGCTAGAACCACGGAATTCGGAAATGCCTAACACCTTCTTCCGGATTAACAGAATTCCTTACTCAGGATTTCTGGTTCGCAGAATAATAAACAGAGTCATATTCTCCTCGATTCAGGGATTAAAATTGGTGACTTGGGACGCCTTAAAATTCTCAGGTGGCGACTTTGAAATAAATAAACCAATCTCGTCTCGATTGTCCTTTAATTGGAAAAACTCCCCACGCGCCCCGCGAGCGCGGTAAAAAGGAGGTGCGACAAGGAAAAATGGGGAGTGTTAAATTATATTCAAGTCAATCTACTCCCTCCATTTGTCCCCTTTTCCATCAGAAAAGGGGTAAAAATTGAATAGGGATTTGGGGGATTTTTGTTTTGGAGGTTTTCTTGGGGAGAAAGGGAGAAGGGTCGAGAAGCCTGAAGGATATATAAAGGAGAAGTTATTTTCAGAAGGGGGGTCGGGAAAAGTGGTGAGGGATTTTTAGATTTTAGTTTTTTTTTTGGGTTTTCGATTCCAAAGAAAGATGGTGAAGGTCTGAGTTTTCTTGTTCAGTTCGAGATTTTACTTCCAAAATCAGAAAACTTCAAGAATATGGAGCTCCATTTCTGGTTTTGGATTTCTGTTTGAAAGAGGTTTATTTTTGGATAATTTTTTTCCCTTCTATTTCCCTATTAGTTCAAAGAGGTGATACAAATATGAAGAAAATTAGTTAATATGATCTTGAGGTTTATTTCAAAATCAGATTATAAAAGAAGTTTTCTTCCACTCGACTTTCAAATGGATTGAACTGGTTTGTGCTGAGTTGTTCGAGTTCATCGCCGTCGAGGTCCAGAATCGCTCTTTCAGTTCATGTTGTTGGAATTTGTTTGGTATTTCCCTTTTTTCAAGCTTCAGTTGTTGCCTCAAAGTGTATTCGCTTCCAAACAGAATTAATCAAAAGTTTTCTTTTCACATTCAGGTTCATCTCTTTCTCTTTAAATTCCCTTCATTCTAAAATAATGGTGAATTGGAATATGATAGGAGCCTGTGGAGCGGAGAATCTTAGTTTCATTTGAAAGTTGATAGAAGCTGGTTTGAGGGAAGATTTGAGGGTGTATTATCGAGTTATATGATGGTTACACGCTATTTTTGCAGTTCTCTAATTGCTTTATGGATTTGTGATTAGCTTAAAGACTTTGCTGTTTGTTAGAGTTTCATGTTAGTTTGATTTATTTGATTTGTGATAACTAGATAAAAACCTGTGTGCTTTTAGGTTCAAATGAGATCAAATACATAATATTTTGTTCTTGAATTTTCCCTTCTACTTGGTGATAGCGCCCAATTTGTTCGCACTTGGGTCGGTTTTACTTCCTGAAAATTAAAGGTCAATATGTGTGTGACTCATCTTGGTTTTGAATTTAATGGTTCAAGAGTGAAAGAAGATCTGGAAATATTCTGGGGAACTTTTCATCTATTGATGATCTAGTTTATTCAAAATCCGTTGCAATCTTGCTGAAAATCACACTTGGTTCATCTCTTCTTGGTTGCGAAAGCTGCTACTATGTTTTTAAACGCTTCCTCGTGTTATTATGAAGCGTGGAAGTCGCGTTTTTGAAGTATGAATTAACTACTATGGATCTGCTTAGCCTTCATTATCTGACTTATCGTCCTAGCTTCCATGTTAATTAAGATTGTCACTTAATATTTTTCCAGCGATCACCATTTGGACTGTTCATAACATAATGATGAATGCATTCAAGAATTAGTTAAGGTTTAGATGTGAAGTTGTCCAGTTAATTCAGTAATTGATTGCATTTAGATTTCGCATCCGGGGTGTAGCTGTTGAGCATGGGCATTTCATTTGACAAAGCCATGTGTTCAGTGCATGTAATCAGGCCTATTCCTTCGGGAAGATTTGAAATTATCTGTGATGCTAGGGTCTTTTTACCTTGATGAATATTTGAATTATAGTTGACATTCAATCCATGTTTGAAAGCAGTGAATTTTTGCCATATTTATTAGAGATTCATGCTATACTTTCCCTGTAAAAGGATGCACCACTGCCAAATTTTTTTGAGCTGGTGTTTTGAGTTTTTTTTACATGTCATATGAATGCTCTCACCTAAATAATTAATTGAAAAAGTGAATTTGAGAATGGATAGGTGATTTCAAAAATTGAGTTATTAATGACAGTGCATTAGAAAGAAACGTGGGTGTATTTATGAGATGCATTGAATTAAGAATGTGCTGGAGTTTTGTGTGCTTAAGTGAGGCTGTATGGTTAATAGCCACGAGTCGGGTCTGAGTTGTCCAGTTTTCGGGAATTGAGAGGTGACGTACGAGGGTGGGGCTAATCTAACATTTCAAGAGGCTCTTATCATATTTTGATCCCCTAATTATTTTCTTTTAATTGTTGTCTATGCTTTCCTTCTAATTTACATGTTCGAGATGCTTTTTATTTAATTAGCCGGGATCTATTTAAAAGATTGTTGGACCGTGGAAATGGTGGATAGACCGAAGCCCATTAGTTATTAAACTATCTGCATGCTTTAGGATTGGACTTGGTCTAAACACATGAAATGAAAAGTTTATTGAATTTTCGTAGTTTGCTTTAGGCGCGTTGATTAAATAAATGGTTATAGCTACGGGTACGGTTCCCGTGACGTAGTTGTGATTTTTAATTACTAATATCCAGAGGTGCATTTCGTGTGACCCGACCACAATTTAATCTTGTTTATAAAATAAACACGTTGTAAATTATGGGTACGGTTCCCGTACATGATTCACAATGTGTAATTAAAATAATTAGTTGTATGACAATTGAATAATTAAAAGCGGTTTAAAGTTGAAACATGCACAATATGTTCTAAATATGTAATTATTTAGATAAAATAGGCCAATATTAATAGTTGAGCGACCGTGCTAGAACCACAGAATCCGGGAATGTCTAACACCTTCTCCCGGGTTAACAAAATTCCTTATCCGGATTTCTGTGTTTGTAAACTACAAAACAGATCAATCTTTCCTCGATTCGGGATTTGAAACTGGTGACTTGGGACATCAAAAATTATCCCAAGTGGCGACTTTGAATTTAATAAAAATAAACCCGTTTTGATTGTCACTTAAATTGAAAAAAAACTCCCTTATATGCCCCTTCCCGGGGTAGTAAAAAGAAGTATGACAGCTCTGGCGATTTTGCTGGGGAAAAAAACCTAGAATCTCTAGTTCAGGGTTCAAGAATTTGAGCTTAGAATAATTGTTATATTTGGCTTTTGTTTATTATCTGGTTTTAATTACATGTTTTGGCCTAATGTGCTAAATGTTACTTTTTACCGCATTGATATTACCTGAACTATATATAAACTGCTACGAAACCCTTCTCTTCTCATCTTTGGGGATGTGCACGCTGGCGTGACTCCTATTCTGTTAGTGTCATACCTTAAATTAGGAAGAGGCTCGGACAAGTTACAAAGCCGGATGACCTTTTGGTTCCTGGTACGTAGCCCACCCTCGGCTCGAGTTGTCCGCTCGGGTACACAAGTCTAGAACAACATACCCAGGTTTTGAACTTAGAATAATTCAGCCTCATGCCGGATCCCTAGTAGAAACGCTTGATTTCATCACGTGCATTTGACTTTGGGGACTCAACACAGAGGTTGGGTCCGTCTAGGACAAGTATACACTAAAATAAAAGACCATTCTGGTGCATCCTATGTGCTACACGTTGCATTTCTTTAAGGGTAAAAGGGTCATTTGGCGGATCAATGATAGCTGAGGGCAAATGCAAAAAAGAGAAAAAAAGGAAAAAAGAGAGGGTGAAGTGTGAGGATAAAGCGAGTAGGGCCCAATTATGTTTTCTGCCACATTTTTGTTAAGAAAAAAAGAGCCTGAAAATTCAAAGAAAAAAGATTTTGCACTTTTTCATCATTTTTCGAAATTCAGAAAATCAAAAAAGGAAAAAAGAAAATAAAATCCAAAAAGAGTTTACATGTTTCATCATTTTTCAAAAAGAAAAACAAAAAAAAAAACATATTTTCTCTAAATTAGTTGTTTTTTTAATTCTTGCCCGTATCCAATCTGCTCGAACTACACATACCTGATTCTCGTCTTTCGGGGCGTGATACGTAGGCAACCCACATAGGGTCCGGTATTCCTAGTGAGTCTTAGGTTCTTTGCTTCGCGGGGTCTAGCCAAATCTTGCATGTCTAGCCACTTTTGGCCACAATGGTCATTCTGCAAAATATGGCTATTTTTGCAAAGTGGTTTGTTTAATTGTCTAGAGAGTCTTGAATCCACAATTAGGTGTCTCTTTACTTTAGAGGTCCATCCTTATCAAAATTGCATGTCCAGCCGCTTTTAGCCACATAGGCCGTTCTGCAAAGTAGGGTTATTTTCGCAAAATTGGTTCAATTAGCCCATGCTTTAGAGTTCTAAGTCCACAACAAGATGTTCTCTCTGTATAAGGTCCATTCTGTTGCATTTGCATGCTTAGCCATCTTTTGGCCACATTGGCCATTTCTACAAAATCGGTTATTTCTGCAAAAGTAATTTTTCCATGTCTTAGAGGTCACCTTTGTTGAGTTTGCACTTCTTGCCGCCTTTTGGCCACATAAGCTATTTTGCATAATCATGTCTTGCATGTGTCCAATAGGGAGTGTTATTGTCTCATATAATGTTCTAAATCCTTAACTCTATTTGGCTTTAGTTTCTTATGTAGGTGTGAATCTACTTACCGGAGTTTGAGCATGACAAACATCCCAGGACCGTCTGGTCAGGACCATTGCATCCAAGAGTTACTTAAGGAGAAATTTTTTATTTTGAGTCTGTTTCTTTTTTTTTTATGATGTCTTGTACTTTATAGTTATGTCCAGTAGCAATAATCTTTTAGTTGGTGTCGAAGTTTGTCGTAGTATAGTTGAGTTGAGTTTCTCATTATCATATTTCCTATTTTTGTTTTGAAAAATAAAAAAAAAAGTTGTAAATGAATAATCCAAAAATACTTTTATTTTTTTAGTTTAATTTATCCATTACTTTTTCCGAACTACGCAAAGATCTAATTCATGCGGCGTCATGATATGTAGGCAACCTACATAGGGTTCGATCGAATCATTTTTTTTAATTTTATTTTATGAAAAGAAAAAGGAAAAAAAGAAAAAAAGAGAAAAGACAAAAAGAGGATAAAATTGTGGGACATGAGAAATGAGAGGAAAGAAAAGAGTGACAGTCAGTAAGAAAAAAGAAAGGAAAGAAATGAGCAAGCCAAGAAGTGCTAGAAAAGAAAAGAAAGAGAAGATTGAAGGGAACAAAAGTGGGATGATGCCAAGTGACCCCCTAAGTCATTCTAGAATCGTTAATTGTTGCTAGGTGCATTGCACGCAATGTAATATTTTTAGCTGTTAAATGCCCTAATGCTAACAGGATGACCCCATTTCATTCTTTTTGTTATCTCCATTGAGCAGAAAGGTGGTTGGTTTGTGATTTTTAAGTAACTCATCCATACAACACAAGGTCAAAGATCAAGGTAGCCATGACTAGCAAAGACTTGAACACGGGTGTTACTGATCCGTTTAAGAAAATTGGTGAATCGGAATCTGAGTTGAAAGAAGAGGTCTTAAGGTTGAAAGGACAGATGGCCGAAATATACCAAGCCTGGATTATTGGGCATCCTCTACCATCAGTTCCCACTAACAACACTGAAAGCTTTGTCACTATTCCGCCATTATCATAAGTCCAGGATATCTTCCCACAACCTTTTCGCACTCCACCCCCAGAACCACCTCATATCCTGCTCCTTTGACCACTCATGTTATTGTAGCTCATCCACCTGCTACCTTGCCTCGATCCTCTAGCGAGACTGTGTTCAAAATCCCTGATGCCCAACACTATGCTCCAGAACCAATTTTCAAGGTCTCGGGTCCAGACCCTTACGCTCCTCATTTTGAGCCTTCCGGTGAGACTGCAAAGCCTACTAAGACAGTAGAGCAAGATGAAATATCCAGAAAGCTGAAAGGGTTTAAGATGCCAAAGATTGATTTGTACGATGAGCGTGGAGATCCAGTAGCCCATCTGAGGGGTTATTGCAGTGAAATGAGAAGTGTTGGCGGGAAGGATGAGTTGCTGATAGCGTATTTCAGTGAGAGCTTGAATGGGGTAGCTTTGGAATGGCATAATCATCAAGATATTGGTAAGTGGCATACATTAGGCGACATGGCTCAAGATTTTGTTCGACATTTTCAATACAAATTAAGCATTACCCCAGATCGTTCCTCCCTATCTAAAATGGAAAAGAAGTCGGAGGACAGCTTTAGGGAGTTTGGGCTCAGATGGAGGGAGCAAGCTGCTCGAGTCAGCCCCCCGATTGGTGAAGAAGTAATGGTTGAGCTTTTCCTACAAGCTCAGGGGCCCACCTACTTCAGTCATTTGATTCCGACCTTGGGTAAACCCTTCAATGATGTATTAAAAATGGGGGAGATGGTAGAAAAAGGAATCAAGTCAGGCAAAATCATGAGTTATTTGTCATTGAAAGATACCGAGGAAGACATTCAAAACATCTCAGTAAGTTCGGGTGGAAGAAAGAGAAATAGAAAAGATGATCCGCTGGGCATTCCTGCTCAACGCTTTCAGCCTCGACATCGACCCCATGGATCTCCTTGTGCACCAGATGATCCTCCCCAATGCTACTTCTCTCCACGTAACCCCCAAAGTCGTACATGACTTTCCTAGTACCCTATCCACAATGCACCACCATATGCTCCACACCTACGAGGCCCGCGATGGCCCGCACCATTTCCCCAAATGTATTACCTCCTCAAGCATATCAGCCACCTGCCCGCAAAAGGTTCCAACCGAGGCCAGAATACAAACTGAAAAAATTGCTGAAAAAAGAAAAGGCTTTCACCCTTATTGGAGAATCATATGGCAGTTTGTTCCACAGGTTGAGGTAATTGGACATGTTGAAGCCGATTTAGATAAAAATGCTCTGCCAAAGAAGTTTGATTTTTTTCAAAGGTGCGCATATTGCTCCGATGCCCCGGGTCACAGTACAGAAAAGTGTTGGCACCTGAAAAATATAATTTAGAAGCTTATTGATGCAGGTGACATTGTCGTGCAAAATCCAGATATAGCAGACACTAGCCAAAGTCCATCGCTTGTTCGTAATGAGACGCATATGGTGAGTATGGTTTGTTTTGAAAAGGAATATGAGAATTCTTCTGAGATCCTCGGAGGTCCACGCGCTACAAAGCCTTCAGCACTATCAGAGGTTGATCTTAAGAACGAGCAGGCAAAGGGAACCCAAAAGCAATTTGTTAAGAACAATGTGATGAAGACTTGTGAAGGTCCTAGTATTGTTGATGCAGAATTCAGTGGCTAAAATATTGAACTTGGTGATTGGAAAGATGCTCCTTTCTTGATTAGCCAGGGAGGAGTATTGGTGGTTTATTTTGTTGTCATTTCTGTTGTCCGGTTTATTTCAGGGTTGTAATCTGGATACTATCTTGTGACTCTCAAATCCCTCTATCCTTTTATTTTGCCTAGTTAGTTTAGTCGTAGAAACTCATTTAGCATTATCTAGGTTTGTTCCAGGGTCGTACCCCAGTTTATTTTACTTGTCTTGTTGTTCAAACCCTTTCACCGTCTATCTAATGCAATTTTTCTATTTTCTGTTATTTCTAGTCATTTTTGTTTAGTTTTTTTTCCTTTTACAGTTCTTTTCATGCTGGCTCTTGTGACATGACATGCACGCATAATTCTAGGCCTAGTCTTAAAATTTAGTTTAATCATGAAACAATGAAATAATTTTGAAGATGATGGGAACACTTGAGGTAAATAAGTACAGATTTGCACATTTTGAGATCATTTGAGGCCCGAACCATATGAAACTGGGGCAGATAATTGAGAAAGTTAATGGGGTGGCAAGAATTCGTTAAAGGAGAGTGCATCCCAGACAGTTTGAAGCAAACAACTTCGAGTTCAAGTGCATCTCAAGTTACAAGATAAAGTCAAGAAAGTTGTCTCTGAATTGACGGAGGATATCCATTGTGAATAGGGGATCACCCAATGAGGGTTCTGTACTTGACAAGGCACTAGAAAAAGTGGAAAGCATATCACTGATATCAATGCCAAAGCTGTAAAAGAAACGTTGTGCGTGTTATTCCTTTTTCATTTCAAGTTGCATATATTGTACTTGACATTTTCAGGGATTGGGATACCCTCTTTCAGCTACCCAAACACTTATACCATTTGGTATCCCTTTTGATCTTGTACTGATTTCTTTGACCTCCCCTCTTTTGGAATTAAGTTAAAGTCATACGAAAAAAAAGAAAAAAAATTTCATATCCCCATAGGTTTATTTTAGAAAGTTCATTCCAAAAGAAAAATTCAAAAAAAGAAGAGAAAAATAGAGATAAAGGAAAAAAAAGAAAAAGAAAAAAAGAGAAAAGAGAAAAAAAAAAGAAAAAAGAAAAAGAAAAAGGTAAATAGTAACAAAGTAGTCTTGTGAATTACATTTGACTTTATTCTTGTCACCACAAGATACGTAGGCAGCCTCACGATTTGTTCATACCAAATAAAATATTTCATAATCCCACGAAGTCGAGAGTGGAAAATTCCAAAAAAGAAAAGAGAAAGAGGGAAAAATAGATCAAATTCCCTTGTTTTAGAAATTGGGGCAAAAGTTTTAGAATGGATTTCAAAAGTTGTAAATAAATTAACCTGTTGTCTTAGTTATTTTGAGCCTTTATAATACCCTTTCTTTCTAACCTATCCAAAAGTCACATTACAGTCCAAAAAAGACCTCCCAGATAACCTTTGAGAGTGCTGAGTTTAGGCATGCCAAGGGTATATGATGTTTTACTATGGGTAGTGCCTTGTCATCAGAAGAATCGGAGGAATTAAGAAGAAAAGAACAAAATGAGAGAGTCTTATTGGTGAATACCTTCACAGGCACCATAAGGCGACGGTGAGTCGAGAAAAATAACAAAATGAGAGAGGTGTGATAGTGAAAACCCTTCGGGCACTACAAGTCGAATAAGGATCGGGAATCGGATTGGATAATCGGAGCATTGAAGCCCAGTTTCACGGCTTAGGGGGTATAACAAGAGTTGAACATCAGACTTGTTTGACAGATTAGGCCACTTTATCCAAAGGCGCATGTCATGGTCATTAGAGTTGGTATCCCCATCTGATAAGTTTCCACTTTGTAGTTGTAAATGCCTAATTTTCGCCTTATATATATATATATATATATATATAATATGTATGTGTGTATGTGTGTGTGTTTGTTCTTATTTGTGTATGTATAGGTTTTAAGAGTTGAGTAATGGTTTGATAAATGGGGCAGGGTTTGGGCTAGTGTAATTTAATTAAAATTGTGCCAAAATTGGCCCAAAATTTGAGCCCAAAGAGCCCAAACTCGGTCCAAAAGGGGGCTTCCAAGAAGAGCTTAAAACGGCGTAGTTTTGTCTTGAAACTACGTTGTTTTGGTTAAGTGATAAGATTCAATCTCATCCACCCATCTTGATTTAATCCAACGGTCCTAGTTTGATCTTCATCCTAGGTATTTAAAGCCTAAAATCCCCAAAAATTTGCCCAATTTCCCCATTATTTCCTCTATCTTCTTTCCCTCTCATCACTCTCTCTTCTCTCTCCCCCCAAGCTGCTGCCGCTGCCCCACCGCCGCCGGCGGACCACCTCCAAACACCTCCAAATTCACACCATGTAATCTCCACAACTTCCTCTTTCCATATCTCCAAACCAAATCCTTCAAAAATCCCTCAAACTCCTTGAATCTTAGATCTAGGAAACTTTCCCGTCACTTTTTTGCCCAAATTATTGAAGCTCCAACCACTACCACCCACAATACCTACATCAATGGATAGAGCTCCTCAAGACCTAGCTATTGATGCCAATTTCACCCTGAAAATTCGGTGACCAAAATCCGGCCAAATTTCGGCGACCTCCCCGAACACATTCTTTTGGCATACCACCATTTTTTCGGCCACTTGAATTGTAAAATGGTAAAATCCTATTCTTTTTCATGGCTGATTTTTATTTTTATTTTTCAGATTTTATTTTTTATTATTAATTATTTTAGCATTAGTTTTTGAAGTTTTGGAATGTTAAATTTTCTGTTTTTGCACTTGTTGAAGTAGTAAAATAACTTTGTGTTGATTAAAGTGAGGTAGTGAGGAAATGCTTGAGAGTATATGGTAAAATCGTAATCCTGCCCCATTATTATTTTTTTGATTTTTTTAATAGTTAAAGTTAGTTTCTATCTTGTTTCTTCATTTAATCCATTTTTGATTATGTTTGTCTAGTTGGTTTTATTAAATCGCTCCAGCGATAGCGTCCATTTCGTTTGGCTTTAATAATTAATTTTTGTTTGCTTACGATTGGTTCATAATACATATGTGAAGTTTAATTACATGTTTTAATACTTGGTTTAGTTTGAATCAACAGGGTGATATTGATATTGTTAAAATCTGAAGTTTATGTTATTTTATCACAAAATAGGGTGCTAGTAGCTTACTTTTACTAGTTAAGGTGGCTGAAATGATATTTTTTTTTCTTTGTTTCTGACATAGTAGATTTCCTTTGACCTTTGGACAGATTTTGAACAGTGTTTAGCACACAATGTCAGTTTTTGTCGGACAGACATTTGGTGAACCAAAATCTGTCCTAATTTACCTATTTAAGGGCTGCCATTTCCTCACTTTGGGGGGACTCCATCACACTTCCAGGAGGAATTTTTTATAATTGCTTTGTCACAAAAACAAAAAAAAATTCAGCAGTTGAACACATGAAAAGTAAGCTGAAATGGTGAGCTTTGGGAGTGAATCTTAGAGTGCAAACTTTTAAAAAAGTATAAGTCCTCTTTAGAGTTCGTTTTTGGGTTCCCTCTCTAAGTTTTCGGGTTGTTTTAACACGGATTTGCTGTTGATTTTGCTGCTGTTTTGCTGCTGGTTTTATGCTGCTTTAGTTGCTGAACTACTATTTATTCTTTTGCTACCAGGTAATCCTTTAAGACTCGTAATGTACGTATTTTCAGCAATGGGAACGACTTGAACATGCTGCACCATTTAAATGTGTTTGATGTGATGAATAGTTTGACAACAAAAGAGCTTGTATGTTATTGTTATGTATCAAGCATGTGATAATGTGAATATAGTCTTTCATAATACTTGAATATTGAGTTGTAAGTTTTTGAATGTGATATGTAAGTCGTTTATGGATTTTTTAAGCATGTTTTCAAGCTATTATATCCGAGTAACAATGCTAAGTATGACATGAATGACTTTAGGTGTATAACGCATAGCATGAGTTCGTTTTAGTTGCTGAAATTTCACTGCCAACATATGCTTCTAGGAATGCTGTGATAATATCTTTGTGAATCTGGCCATTTTGCCGGATTTGCAAAAATGGCTATTTTTGCAAAGTGAGCGTTTATACAATTGTGACTATGTAGTTAATGGTCATGAACTCAAACTAAGTAAAGAGCTAAGATTGTAACAACTTTGGGCCTTATTGAATCAAAGATAAAAGTTGGCCCATTTACCTTTAAACAACAAAATTACCCCTTTTCTTCTATATAGCATTGGGCCAATTGATATTCATTTCTTGACCCATTTTAATAATAAATTCCAGCAGCCCAAAAGCTTCATACAAGCTGGCCCATTTTTTTTAACAAGAAGTTGGCTCATTTCTTTTAAAATAGATAAAGTTGGTCCAACATTTATTTGCATAATTTTTCCCAACTATAAAGCTCGAAAAAATAATAATAATATCAGATTTTTCTACTATTTTAATTAACTAGTTTCCCTTTAATTAATTTAAACGTTAGGAAAATAGTAGGTGCGCTTTAACTTCACGGTGCGCTTTTAATAAGTTAATTCATCAATTTCATGTCATATTCAATAGTTTTAATTAATTTATAAATCTTTTGTCATAATCACGGATTCACTTGCGTAGCGTGGTAGTGACATTTAATAAATTTTCTGAAAAAGAGAGTTAATGTTTCCTCCAACACAATTGCAGCAATTTTTCAAAAGTAAATAACGTGCTAACAATCGTCTGTCATGACTGCGGATTCGCTTGCGTATCGCCGTTATGACTAAATAATAAATTTCATCGATCACGCATTCGCTTGCGTAGTGTGGTTATGACATCTTATTATTCAAAAATATTCTTTAATTTTTTCTAATAATAGAGAGATAAAAGAGGATAAGTAAAACATGAAAATAATATAAATCACAGTTTGTCCAAAATTAATTCAAGCCAAGTTTAAGTCAATAAAGCGACCGTTCTAGAACCACGAGACTCGGGGAATGCCTTATACCTTCTCCCCGGTCAACAGAATTCCTTACCCGAACTTTGTTTTTGCGGACCGATTAAAATAGAGTCAAACCTTCCTTTGACTAGGGATCCAAATAAATAGTGACTTGGAACACCGAAAAAATCAATTCTAAGGGCGACTCTAAACAATAAAATAATCCCTATTCAAATTTTGTCACTTTAATTGGAAAAACTCTTTGGACCATACACATATTATTATTATTTTAAGGGGTAGAAAAGGGGTGTGACAGTAGTTTCTTGTTAGGAATCATCCCTTTCCATTGTCCTTTACTATGTTCCTTTTGTCTTGTTTACTTTCTCTTCTTGAGTCTGTTTGGCTAGAACAAGTAAGAAATGACTACAAAATTTGCCACCAGCTTTCCAATTGCACAAAACGGGATTTGGCTATGCACATCAAAGTGTCATAAGTCAGGAAAGAACAACAATCACACTGAGTTGGTAACAATCAACATGCTTTGAGATTCATGTGAAATACAAAGGATCAGTATATGTCACTTCATGAACAATGCAACAGATAGAGGGTGTTGGGTTGGAACAGATCAAAGGTATTTTCTGTGATAATATTGACAAAGAAAGTGGTTAACCAGTGACAAGCAAGGTCTTCCAAGAGGAAATCAAAGTTATCATAGAAAGTGAAGGAGCAATAGACCTCAAGGCAGAGGCTAGTGTTTTAAGTAAAAAAAGAACAACATGCGCACTGAGTGGATGGCAATTGATGTGCTTTGGGATTCATGTAAAACACAAAGGTTCAGTACATGTCAATGCAAGAGAACAATGCAACAGATGAATGGTATTGGGTTTGAACGGATCAGAGGTATTTTTCGTGTTAAGGGTGACAGAGAAAGTAGTTAGTCAATAAACAAGCAAGGTCTTTCGAGTGGAAATCAAAGTTATCATGGGAAGTGAAGGAGCAATAGACCTCAAAGTCAAGGCCACAAACCAACCACCATATTTATAAACTCACAAGTTTTCTTTGTTTGAAACAGGGACGAAAATTGTGTCCAAATCAAAGCTTGAAAGTTTGAATTTTTTCAAGTGTCGTGCCAAATTTTGTCAGCACAAAGGCGGTTTGAGAAGGGGAAAGAAAAATTTGTTCGATCTACAGGAACCCTCCATGAGGAAAAGCGTGGTTCAGGGGCAAGGAATTTTGTTCGATCTACAGAGATCCTCCAGGAAGAGAGCGCGGTTCAGGTAAGTTCGTTCTCGGATTTTCAGGACCCTTCTAGATAATGGGACTTAATTTAAAATTTTTAGGACCCTCCTGAATAATGGGACTTCATTAAATTTCAAGACATTCATGAGTAACAAGATCTAGCATAAGCTTTACTTTGAGGAAATATAAGACGGTTTCAAAGTTTTCATTCTTAGGATAGGATTTAACTTAAATTTTCAGGACCCTCCTGAGTAATGGGAATTAGTTTTAAGATCTCCATTAGATAACAAGATTTAGCGCAAGTTCTGCTATAGGGAAGTATAATTTAGCCCTAAAGTTATCACTCTTAAGATAAGACTTGATTTTCAGGACCCTCTTGGATAATGAGATTTAACTTTTAAATTCTTAGAGCTTTTGGATACTATAATTCGATCAACACTCACAGATGTTCCCGATATCAAACTGTGGCAGAAAAATTTCTTTTGTTTTGTTTGTTTTGGTCAGGTTCACAGGCAGCAGTTTCAGAGGAGTCAGCACAAGTGTTGGTAATTAGGAGTCCGCCTGGAGAACGAAGGGAAGCAGTAAGGTTCAAAGGAGACAGCAATTAGGAGCCCACCTGAAGAACGAAAGGAAGCATCAATATTCAAAGTAAGATAGCAATCAGGAGCCCGCATGGAGAACAAAGGTAAGTAGCAAGGTTCAAATGAGTTCAGCAATCAGGAGCCTGCCTGGAGAACGAAGGGAAGAAGTAATTCAAGTGTTGGTAATCAGGAGCCCGACTGGAGAATGAAGGGAAGCAGCAAGGTTCAAATGAGTTCAATAATCAGGAGCCCGCCTGGAGAACAAAGGGAAGCAACAACTCAAGTGTTGGTAATCAGGAGCCCACCTGAAGAATGAAGGGAAGCAATTCAGGTGTTGGTAATCAGGAGCCCGCCTGGAGAACGAAGGGAAGCAGCAAGGTTCAAATGAGTTCAGCAATCAAGAGCCCACCTGAAGAACGAAGGGAAGCAGTTCAAGTGTTGGTAATCAAGAGCCTGCCTGGAGAACGAAGGGAAGCAGCAATTCACGTGTTGGTAATCAGGATCCCACCTGAAGAACGAAGGGAAGCGGCAATTCGAGTGTTGGTAAGCAGGAGCCCGCCTGGAGAACGAAGGGAAACAATAGTTCAAGTGTTGGTAATCAGAAGTCAACCTGGAAGAACCAATGGAAAGCAACAATGTTTGAAGGAAGATGATTCAAGTTCAACAATCAGGTGCCATCCTGAACAACAAAGGGAAAGCACCTCAGAATACAATTCAAGACAGCAACAAAGGAATCTCACCGGGAGAGTACAAGTCAACAGAGCAGCGGAAATTGCAAGATCAAGTTTGAAGATATGGATATGATTCTTGTAATTCATAGATCATAGTTGAGGCTAGTTCCTTTTATTTTGTCTTGGTGTAATAAGGAGTTCAGTAAGAAGTAGCAGTAGCAGTAACAGTGAAATCACAGCTTCATGGTAGTCCCAGCTGCCGAAACTTTCCGAACTACACCGACCTAATTCCTTTATAGCCAAGGATATGTAGGCAACTTCGGAAGAAGGGTGCGATCACAGCTTCAAAAATACTTCCCACGTAGTATTCAAACGGGCAAAAATAGCTCGTATCTGCTCACTTTATCTTTGCACGAAAACTCTTCATGTTTCCGAGCAAAGAGGGGCAGCTGTGAGCACGTGATTTTTGCCCTATACAAATTACTCCAATAAATTCAAAAAAATAATGTTTTCCCATTATTTGCAATTGTTGTAGATTTTTCATAGGATTTTTGTTAATTGTTTGCATTTGTATGTGCATGTTTATTTTATTTAAATCAAATAAAAATACCAAAAATACCATGCATTTGCACTTAGGATTTATTTTTATATTTTTAGGTTAATTAGTAAAGTTGTTCTTTTATAAAAACGAAAAATCACAAAAATGACTCATTTTTTTGCATTTTAGCCTTTTAATATTAAATCGGTAATTTCTTCTTTTAATTTAGGAGTAATTAACTTTCATAAATATCTTAGTAGGTAATTAAATTAATTTTACGGATTGGTTTAATTTAAGAGTCTAATTTAGTTTTTTTAATTAAAAAGGGAAAAGAAAAACAAATGAAGAGGAGAGGAAAAGAGAGTTAGGGTTGTTGATTTTCGCCTAAATACTAAGGCTTAATTTAATCCACTCATCCGCCTAGCCCAGGACCTAACCCGCCCCAACCTGCATGCCCAAACCTGACCCATCCCTAAAATATAAGCACAAAAACAAAAGATACCCAGAACCCTAATCTCCAAGACCCATCAGCGCAGCGCTGTTCTTCTTCTCCACACAACCAAATCTGTTCCCAAAAATCACCAAAATTCAGGCGAGTGAAATCCAAACTCGCATCGCGCGTTTTACCTTCTCTCCTCTTGCCACAACATAACCGTTTCTGACAGATTCCCTCTCCCTCACATGTTCTCTTGGATTATCTTCGGATTTTTGCCCTCCAGATGGAAATGAGGAAAAATGGGGAACGTTAGATTGGATTCAAGTCAATCTACTCCCTCAATTTTTCCCTTTTTCCATCAGAAAAAGGGTAAAAAATCGGATTGGGAGTGGGGGATTTTTGTTTTGGAGGTTTTTTTGGGGGATAAAGGGAGAAGGGTCGAGAAGCCTGAAGAATATATAAAGGAGAAGTTATTTTCAGAAGGGGGGTCGGGAAAAGTGGTGAGGGATTTTTGGATTTTAGTTTTTTTTTTGAGTTTTCGATTCCAGAGAAAGATGGTGAAGGTTTGAGTTTTCTTGTTCAGTTCGAGATTTTACTTCTAAAATCAGAAAACTTCAAGAATATGGAGCTTCATTTCTGGTTTTGGATTTCTATTTGAATGAGGTATATTTTTGGAGAATTTTTTTTCCTTTTTCTATTTCTCTGTTAGTTCAAAGAGGTGAAACAAAGATGAAGAAAATTAGTTAATATGATCTTGAGTTTTATTTCAAAATCAAATTATAGAAGAAGTTTTTTTCCACTCGATTTATACTTTCAAATGGATTGAACTGGTTTGTGCTGAGTTGCTCGAGTTCATCACCGTCGAGGTCCAGAATCGCTCTCTCAGTTCGTGTTGTTGGAATTTGTTTGGTATTTCCCTCTTTTTTCAAGCTTCGGTTGCTGCCTCAAAGTGTATTCGCTTCCAAACAGAATTAATTGAAAGTTTTCTTTTCACATTCAGGTTCATATCTTTCTCTTTAAATTCCATTTATTCTAAAATAATAGTAAATTGGAATATGATAGGAGCCTGTGGAGTGGAGAATTTTAGTTTCATTTGAAAGTTGATAGAAGCTGGTTCGAGGGAAGATGTGAGGGTGTATTATCGAGTTGTATGATGGTTACACGCTATTTTTGCAGTTCTCTAATTGCTTTATTGATTTGTGATTAGTGTAACAACTTTGCTGTTTGTTAGAGTTTCATGTTAGTTTGTTTTATTTAATTTCTGATAACTAGATAAAAACATGTGTGCTTTTAGGTTCAAATGAGATCAAATACATAATGTCTTGTTCTTGAATTTTTCCTTCTACTTGGTGATAGCGCCCAATTTGTTCGCACTTGGGTCGGTTTTACTTGCTGAAATTTGAAGGTCAATACGTGTGTGACTCGTCTTGGTTTTGAATTTAATGGTTCAAGCATAAAAGAAGCACTGAAAATATTCTGGGGAACGTTTCATCTATTGATGATCTAGTTCATTCAAAATCCGTTGCAATCTTGTTGAAAATCACACTTGGTTCATCTCTTCTTGGTTGCGAAAGCTGCTACTATGTCTTTAAATGCTTCCTCGTGTTATTATGAAGCGTGGAAGTCGCATTTTTGAAGTATGAATTAACTACTATGGATGTGCTTAGCCTTCATTATCTGACTTATCGTCCTAGCTTCCATGTTAATTAATATTGTCACTTAATGTTTTCCCAGCGATCACCATTTGGACTGTTCATAGAATGCACTCAAGAATTAGTTAAGGTTTAGATGTGAAGTTGCCCAGTTAATTCAGTAATTGATTGCATTTAGATTTCGCATCTGGGGTGTAGTTGTTGAGCATGAGCATTTTATTTGACAAAGCCATGTGTTCAGTGCATGTAATCAGGCCTATTTCTTCGGGAAGATTTGAAATTATCTGTGATGCTAGGGTCTTTTTACCTTGATGAATATTTGAGTTCTAGTTGACATTTAATCCATGCTTGAAAGCAGTGTATTTTCGCCATATTTATCAGAGATTCATGCTATACTTTCCCTGTAAAAGGATGCACCACGGCCAAATTTTATTGAGCTGGTATTTTGAGTTTTTTACATGTCATATGAATGCTCTCACCTAAATAAATAATTGAAAAAGTGAATTTGAGAATGGATAGGTGATTTAAAAAATTGAGTTATTAATGGCAGTGCATTAGTGAAAGAAACGTGGGTATATTTATGAGATGCATTGAATTAAGAATGTGCTGGAGTTTTGTGCGCTGAAGTGAGGCTGTATGGTTAATAGCCACGAGTCAAGTCTGAGTTGTTCAATTTTCAGGAATTGAGAGGTGACGTACGGGAGTGGGACTAACCTAACATTTTAAGAGGCTCTTACCATATTTTGAACCACCATTTATTTTCTTTTAATTGTTGTCTGTGCTTACCTTCTAGTTTACATGTTCGAGATGCTTTTTATTTAATTAGCCGGGATCTGTTTAAAGGATTGTTGGACCGTGGAAATGGTGGAAAGACCGAAGTCCATTAGTGATTAAACTATCTGCATGCTTTAGGATTGGACTTGGTCTAAACACATGAAATGAAAAGTTAATTGAATTTTCGTAGTTTGCTTTAGGCGCGTTGATTAAATAAATGGTCATAGCTACAGGTATGGTTCCCGTGACGTAATTGTGATTTTTAATTACTAAAATCGGGTGGTGTATTTCATGTGACCCGGCTACAATTTAATCTTGTTAATAAAATAAACACGTTGTAGATTGTGGGTACGGTTCCTGTGACACAATTTGCAATGTGTAATTAAAATAATTAGTTGTATGACAATTGAATAATTTAAAGCGGTTTAAAGTTGAAACATGCATCATAGGTTCTAAATATGTAATTATTCAGATAAAATAGACCAATAATAATAGTTGAGCGACCGTGCTAGAACCACGGAATCCGGGAATGCCTAACACCTTCTCCCGGGTTAATAGAATTCCTTACCCGGATTTTTGTGTTCGCAGACTACAAAATAGAGTCAATCTTTCCTTGATTCGGGATTTGAAACCTGTGACTTGGGACACCATAAATTATCCCAAGTTGTGACTCTGAATTTAATAAAAATAATCTCATTTCTATTGTCACTTAAATTGAAAAAAACTCCCTTATACCCCCTTTCGGGGTAGTAAAAAAGAAGGTGTGACAATTCCAGCAACCTTTGTACGTATAATTACAAAGGGAGGAAAAATAGAAGAAAGGTGGTGTAAAGTATTGAGCTTTTTTATTGTATTGAGTAATTATGGAGGATGGGCATGTATCAGGTTCAAGAAATGAGAACGATTTTCACCAACGGACGAAGAACGCATATCATATTACTTGAAAAAGAAACTTGAGGGGTCTAATAAGTGTGTTGAAGTTATTTCTGAGGTTGAGATTTGGAAACACGAACCTTGGGATTTACCAGAAAACAACAATACTGAAATATAAGCCTTGCCTCTTCATTCTTAATATTTAATCGCAGAATTCTAAGCTCATCCGAAAAGAAAAGGCTTCCAACGAAATTTTGCAAATAATTCCAACGAGAATTGTTAGAACCGTAGCAACGTAAAAAATTTGCGATTCTGTAGGAGTACGGTACAATCTTTTTCAATAATATTATATGGATTTTCCCTACTCCAGGTATGTTAAGGCTATCCCTCCTTTATTTTTGGCATTATCCATACGAAATAAACGAAACGAGCAAATGCACAACTTTCATATATGACGCTATTCATAGAAATTCTAGGGGTGTCTATATTCTTGATTCCCATGTGAATTATTATTATTATATCTTCTATTCATGGGTCTCAGAAAAATACGTATTTGATAAAGTTTATCTGAAAGGCATATTGATTTTTATGGCAATCCGAAAAAATCTTATTAACGTATTTCTTATGCATCTCATGCATTTATACATGTACATTGACCCATGACCAGATGACATTATATATGCGTATATATGTATATGGGATATGGGAAAAAGTTATGGCGTTATATACGCACCACCACCTGATTAGCTGGTATACGTTGATGATTTTGCCCACAGTGATCGAGATGATATGATGGGATGCCCTTAGAGGCTTGATGATATTATGAACACATGTGACTATGCACGACATGTCATTCATATGCATATGCATGACACTATAAGTATTTCACGATTTACAGAGTTATCCAGACTTATAGGTTGAGTCATTTGCTCTATATTTATTCCATGTCTGTTATGTACTTATTTATAGGCCTTACATACTCGGTACATTATTTGTACAGACGTCCATTTTGATTGGGGATGCTGCGTTTCATGCCCGCATGTCTCGATAGACAGATCGAGAGCCCTCCAAGTAGGCAATCAGCTCAGCGGAAGATGTTGGTGCGCTCCATTTGCTTCGGAGTTGCTTGTTTGGTTAGTATGATTTAGACGTGTATTGTTTGGTATAGCGGGACTCTGTCTCGACCTTTATGAAAATTATGTATTCTTAGAGGCTTGTAGATGAATATCATGTACGTAAAAGATTGTATGGCCTTGTCATCATATGTTCAGTATATGAGTGGTTATTTAGGCCTTATAGGCCCGTACATCATACATATAAGTTTGGAATACATGTTGGATCGTCCAATGTCGAGTATTTCTCCATGTTTTATTGTACTTATCTCATGACAGCCTCTCTGGCTCATTTACCTATGATAGTATGATACAAAAGATACTTTACATAGGTACTCGGTTGAGTAAGGTACTGAGTGCCCGTTGCTGCCCATCGATTTGGATCGTGACAACATGCATAAGCATGAAGAACAAGCAAAGAGTCTGTTTTAAAACAAAAATGAGTGCAAAATCTTAAAGAGAAGATATTTAGACATATACATGAGATGTTCTTATAAGATTTCTAGACTATAAAAGATGGTAGAGTATCAAATAGCATAAGATCAGACAAACAAGTTTATTATGGAAGTTCAGAACAATTAAAGATTCATATTTAGTAGGCACGGTTCTAGTAGCAGGATAAATAGTCCAGTTAAACAGGTTGAGTATATTAGTCCAAACATGATGAAGTTTTAATTTTAGATGTGTTAGCAACATGGCATAACCAAGAGGTAGTGCACATATATAGTTGTACGCGGCAAAATTAGAGGACTTAATTTCTCGCTGTCAAGTCATTTTGTAAGAACGCCTCGAGACCCCTAGGACGGGAGGCCACGACCGAGTTCTCGACCTCAGGGCTCGTCGAGGCCCGACTTAGAGAAAACGGTGATCGAAGCCAGGACAAAGGGGAAGCTCCCAAGGCACATGGCTAGTCTGATGCCGGCCTATCCAGAGCTTATGCTGAGGCATCGCGTCAAGTCATCACATCTCCGTACTTTGTAATTAATGCCTATGTGCTTGTAGCCGAGTTCCCCTCTTATATAAAGGGGACTCACGCTACCTTGTAAGGGGCTGATGTTGATCTATTTCTCCATAAGTGCAATAATCTCTCTCTCTCTCTCTCTCTCTCTCTCTCTCTCTCTCTCTCTCTCTCTCTCTCTCTCTCTTTTCTTTCTAACTTGCTTGTTCTCGCTGGCCTGAAGTCGCCTTAATCTCCATTGCTTTCTTAATAGTTTTTCATCGTATTGATTAGTATTGGCCGTGAAGAACTTGTTTAATTATATCCTCAATTGTTATCCCATCCCCGACTATCCCCGATAGCTCAAGCTCAACCCCAAAGTCGACCCCGAGTCCCCCATCGACCCGACCTGTACCCGGGCAAAAGGCCCTTCAGACCTCCTAGCGTTAGCGGAAATTCTCCCCTTAGCTTGATAGATCAGTTAAAATTAAACTGCTCGACAAAAAAGGGATTCCGACCTCAACTTATTTTGGGATACAAGTTTTCCTTTTTGCGTGTAGCATATATGGCTCAATAGAAATAGAGATTACTTTGGTAACAAGAAAACCCTTATACAAGCCTTAAATAGAGCCGCATAGTACATCATGGTCAGGGTAAATCAAGCTAAGAAGAAAACATGCAATATCGCCAAGTATTTATATATGTATCTCGTTTTAGCTAGCATATCATCATTAAACCCCATATTATTAACATCAACTTCTCTAACAACTAGCTCGGGAATAGATCACGTATTTTTAGAATCTCATTTACAAATTTAATTGTTGTTACCATTTTCACGGTAAACAGTTTGGCATCCACCGCGGGACTAAAAATAATAGTGATTATTACCTTGCTGGTTTTATTGCACAAACACATATTATCCTTCACACTTTTTCTTGTCCAAGATCCTTTGATTTCAGGTCAAAATGTCCGGCTCGGTAAACGGACTCGAGAACAACAACCTCGAAAACCATAGGGAAAATGGTGTGGCTGTCCCGGTTGCCGGAGCACCACTACAAAATCTCGATAATGTTCCCGGACCGATTCTAGTGGACGCGGACTCACAAGACGCACAGCAGGTCGACGAGGCCTCGCACACCGATGGGAGCATTCAGTATATCGACCAACAGGAAGCCCAACAAACCCTGGCTCGGGAAATACAAGAAGTTAGTCTTCATGACATCTGCAGTTGGCTATCGCTTAGTTGCAGAGTCCTTCGGGGATCCCCAACACAATAGCACCGGAAACGGCTCCTTACGCTAAACGAGTACCCAAAATATCAAGCGACAACAGACCGATAATAGACTCTGCCACAACAAAGTTGCTGGTGTATCTCTCCAAGGGAATCAAGTCAGGTTCATGGAGGTTCGTGCAACAGTTATCTCCCGGGGAAGCGGTCCTGGAACCCGCTTCACGGAAATTCAGCGCCGGAACTCCCTAGGTGCAACAGGACCTCGGGTCCCAACGAGCGCACCACCACTTACACATGCGCGGAGAAAGGCAGCGACCTTCAAGATGATAAGTTCGAGCCCATCTCATTGAATAAGTTCGGGGAAACACTCTAGAAAGAAACCATGATGTGGCGCCGTAGCCTAGCGCCTGACCTCACAAACTCGCTTACCGCACCAGCAGGTTCCTCCGCAGAAGCACGTGTTGACGCCATCGAAGCAGTAACAGAAAAGCCCAACACATCGGAGGCCGAACAAAGAGAGAATGAAATATCATAGGATGTCGCGCCTCGTTCCCTAATAGGATGAATGAGATTGTACCCGGTTTCGGATGAGTGGGCAACCTAGGCCCTCACCCAAAGTTTAAACGAAGCACGCCCGATGACTCCGGGTCATGTCAAATGAAGCTTAATCAGATACCTAGCTAGGCCTTGGTCGGATGCCCGTTCCCGGCACCTGCCACGAATCAGGGCCACGGACAACCGTCCGGGAGCCTCTATAGGCCCGGTATACCCAAGCAAGCTCCCAGCAAAGAAACTAATGCCAAACAGATAGAGGTACCATCCATGTGCCGCGAATGGGAGGAAAGCCACAAGATGCAACCTACCTCTCAATGGTAGGGAAATAGTTCGAGGGCAACGTCCTCGAGGAACCTTCAGTGAAACCAGATCTGACGAAGCACAACCGGCAGAGGAATCCTGCTCAGCGGAGTACGATTTCAACATTGCTATACCAAATATCATGATCACCATAAGTGAAACCAGGGGCGTTGAACGACTCAGGCCTATTCGACCAAGACCCTTTCAAAGGAACCACAATCCGGCGCGGGGACCGCAGGGCGCGCGTGGCCACGGGGTCAAAAATGACCACCAAATTAGAGGGACGATAGTCATGCTACTCAATAAAAATCATCATCGAGTACCATCGAACGGTCAGGCTCGAGTCCAGCCCTAAGGGAGGAGGGCAACCGAGGAGGATGAAGCGAACAAACCATGATGTATTACCACGACAACGAAGGAGCGGCGACACCCTCCGGGGACCCATAAAATGGGAAGTAAAAATGTTCGCCATCAGGAAAAAACGGGTCCAGGGAAATATTTCAGAGGACACCCTTACACACAGGGAAAAGGGCACCGAGACTCCGCCCCGGCATCACACTGAAGCATTGGTAACCCTCTCCCTCATTTGATCTATTTTGAATAAAATATGTGTTCATGAATTCAAGTGGTTCGGTCACATGCAACAACGATGTAGTACCAAAGTCAGTGGGGCGGTCCGAACTAATGGACCATATTGCCCCCGCATCCTGACTCCCCGATGAATTCCAAATGACAAATCGCCACAAAGACCATTCTCTTGATATAGCCCATCTGAGCTCGGGCCGGAACGTCGAGCTCTATACCATCGGATGAGGCGCAAAGCACGGGCGTCTTATTCAGATGACTATCAGCACACCACCCGGAGACAGCATCGGCCCCATTTAGCCAAAAACATGAAACCCCTCGCAAAGGGTAGAACTAAAATAAGTCGACAGAAAGCAATACGCGACAAGAGGAAATTCTTTGCCATCTGGCGCGTCGCCGGCATAAATGCCCCCCCTTGGAGGGATCAAAGGGTAAGCAAACCACATCTTCGGCCAAGCCTGACAAGACACAATGGGGGCTGTATCAAGACTCACGCCTCGAAAGAGTAGGAACATACCAAATCTCAAAACGTCGCCTACACATCCCGTGGTGAGGAAGAACTTCTTTACTCACTTGTTATTTTTTCACTAACATGCATGCAGACAACTGGCCAGGATATTCAAAGGTTCTAACTCTACTCGGAGATCCCTAGGCTCTAAAATGGGGCCCATCATGCTTTTTCCCCTCAATCGAACTTCCGCCCCGAAGAGGGCCTCATCAGCAAGATTATTAGCATAGCAGCATACCTCCAGAGGAGAATCCAATAAGATCGCTGGCCTTCTTATACAATCAAACAATGATGGGTGATCTTCTTCTAAGGGTACCGTCCCGTTGGGAGGATTGGGAAATGGCAGACTAAGTCTCGATAGGGAATTATGTACCATATCGAATGGTCTGAGAAGCCGAGCCCGCACGAGCCGAGCTCACGATAATGAAACAATGTATGTCTATACCAAGCAATAAAAGGATATCTTTTCAACATCTTATTCTCCAAACAAGGAAATCTCAAGTATACCGAAGTACTCGAAGACTTAACGTCAACAATTTGACACTCCCACGACCCCAGGGTCGGAACTCCGGGCTTATAAAGCCCCTATAAGGCAACTCCGAGCTCAGAAAAGCGGTCTTCATGCTTAAACAAATTTGATGACTCTGAGATTGTCATTAATCGTCATGCGCTGGAAAATCAAAAACTGTAAGACCCCTAGCGGGCAGACTCGGCGTAACCATATCTATTCTACATTACAACAAAAACTGTAAGACCTCAACAGGCATGACAAACTGTAAGACCTCAACAGGCATGAAAATCCCGAAGTTTAGGCTATACATCGCATTTGTAAGAATCCCGGAAGGGAATACCCTCGGTGTAGACTCCTAAACTATCACTCGTAATCAAAATTGGCTCCGGCCAAACATATACGACTACGGTCAAAACGGCTGATACAGCCAAATTAACGTGACTCGGGGACGCCCGACCATCGCTAAACAAAATCGCAGGCCACTACTTCGAATATACTTCGAAAAGAACCGGTTAAAACAGGCTTCCCTCAACAGGAAAAAAACGAGCTTCAACCATGTCGGCTCCAAATCACAAAGGCTTTGATCTACTCAGCCTACAAGCTGTAAACCTTCTGAGGTGCTCGAAACATCGCTGATAACGACTTGAAATTGATGTTCTTCTAGAACCGACGACGAATCAGGCAAAACTATTTCAAAAGACCTTAACGAGTGGAAAACAAAGCCTACAAAAAAGCCCAAGGGCAAAAACAACGTAAGAGCCATTATCGCTAGCTAAGCAAGCCTCTGGGCCACATATTTAAAGGTCTCTACGACTAAACAGCATAAGAGCCATTGTCGCCAGCCAAAAAAATTGACAACTTAGGGATTAAAATGAGCTCGAATCGTAACCCGATTCGGATACCGGATCCAAAATAGTTAACTATGCAAGCCTTCGGGTCACATATTAAAAGGTCTCTATGACCAAACAGCGTAAGAGCCATTGTTGCCAGCTAAAAAATTGAAAACTTGAGGATTAAAATGAGCTCGAATCTTAACCCGATTCGGAGACTGGATCCAAAATAGTTAACTATGCAAGCCTCCGGGCCACATATTGAAAGGTCTAAATGGCTAAAACAGCATAAGAGGTACTATCGCCGGTTTGAAAACACTTGAGGGTCAATTAAACCTTGAGTCGCAATGTGACTCGGAGACTGAACCCGAAATAGTTAAATTGCAACATGCCTATGGGCACGGCATAAATTCCACTGTCAACCAGCCAAGTGAACCTCCAGGCCACGCACCTGTAAGGTCACTTCAACACGAAGCACAAAAGGCCATCATCGGCCGCCCATACAGGCAGTATAAACTTGAGGGTCAATTGAACCTCGAGTCGCAACGCGACTCCGAGACTGGACCTGAAATGGTTGAACTACAATATGCCTGAGGGCACAACATAAATGCCACTATCGCCAGCCGAGTGAGCCTCCAGGCCACCTACCTGTAAGGTCACTTCGATCTGAAGCACAAAAGGTCATCGCCGTCCGCCCATGCAAGCAGGATAAAACTTGAGGGTCAATTTGAACCATGAATCACAATGCGACTCGGAGACTGAACCCAAAATAGTCGAAACAGCAAATGCCCAAGGGCAAGAAATGGGATTAATTTCTACCTGCCCGCACGTGCATAGATGATTTAAGGGTAGGAAAGCTCGAGTCAAAGCCTGACTTGGAGACTAAGCCTAAACAGCATGGCAAAGCACAGAGGCCCCAACACCCCCTCATGTCAAGGATCGCACTTAAGAGCCCCCGGGCCTGTCCGATTAGTTCCGGACCTATGAGGATCCCGCCAAACACTGAAACCAGCCCGCTTGGTCAAAAGCAATAACAAAAAAGAGATGAAAAAGAAATAAAGCTTCAAGTTTCCTCTTTTCTTACATACGCAAAGAAAACAAAAAAAAAAAGAAGGGTGCACTCTCCATCTACAGGCATGATCTACATCTATCAAATACAAAGCGACAAAACAGCAAAATCTACGCTCCGCTCCAAAGGGCTATAGCTTGATGGGTTTGCTCTCCGCCTCATCAGCAAGAAGAGACCGCGCATCATGCTCGTCCGCCCTTGCTCAAGCCAATTCCTTTGATAGAACAAAGCCCCTCGCACCGATCTCCTCGAGTACTTCTCTTCGGGATCTGCAACGAACATATTCCTCAATCCTCTTCTCCCGGTCGAGGGCTCGCTTTAGCTTGGCTTGAGCATCTACAGCGTCTTTTATACGAATCACCATCTCCTGATCAGCCTTGGTTTGGCTTAGTGCCGCTTCAGCCCGGGCATCAATTATCTCAACCCTGATCTTCGAGAGGTCAGATTTGAGTTTCTAGATCATATACGCTTGAACTTTGGCATTATCACGAGCTAAGAAGAGTTGGACTTCGAAGGTGGGGACCTTGGTCGAGGCGCATGTCTCCTCTAAAGCTTGAGTTTGCACCTGAGCCCTTAGCTCACCACAGGCAGGTCTGACGCGGTCAATGTCGCCCTTGAGGTACTCCAAAGCCTCCGTCTTTTTTTTGCAGCTAATATAAAAAAAAAGTCTTAACCTTGAGGGCCAAAGAGAGCAAAGCACGAGCTGCAAAAGGTTACCTGCTCCATCAAAAAGCTCTCGTAATTCGAGCTCCGGTACATCTCATATCGCCAATGCAGCAACTCGACCTCCTTCTCCTTGCTAAGGAGCCTAAGGGACTTGCCCTCGCCCAGAATTTTCTGAAGCCTGGCCCCTTGACGGAGCAGCTCAGACATAAACCTATTGCAGGCCTGCACAAGGAAAGCTCAATAGGGGGAGAAGGACGCGGAATACGGGAAAACTACACCTAAACTCACCACGAAGTGAATCTGATGGACTTCCTCAAAGTCAGAATATACTCCTGTTGATCTTACCTCTTCGGCCCCAAAATAACCAACCTTGGGGAAAGCATATTCACTCGAAGGAACCGCCGCCTAGAAATCAGATACTCGGGGAGCAGCAGACTTGGACGATGCCCTCTCCTCGGAAACATAGGCCCGTTCAGCACCACTAAAATCTCCATCACATCGCGGGTTCCGATCCCTCTTGTCGCCATCATCCCTTGGCTCGGAGACCGACGACTCCTTCCCCTCTTCGGAAGAGCACTGTCTCATCCTAAGGAACTGCCCGATATCTGCAAGCGGCAAATCCGGTACAAATGAAAGGGGAAAATGTTACCTCAAATATATGAAGGTCATGGCAAAGGCAGCATGCACACATACCTTGGTATTTTGCTCCCCATCTGATACGAAGCACAGCTCGCCACCGATGCTCATCGCAGGTCGAATGAGTCACCAACCTCCTGACCCAGTCGGGCAGGTCAAAGACTTCGCCCGGCGTCATGAAGTTGCTGCAACAAGGGAAAAAACACTATTATTTAACTGATTTTCGCTATGGGAAAAATCTGAAAAGGCACTAGACGTTCCACTCACGTGCATAAATCCACCCTTCGGGAAATGGTAAAAGCTCCACGGGGATAATGTAGACTGTCCGGACCCGTATAAACCAACCGGCCCACTCTCGATCCCAATCCTCTTCGTCATCAACTACAAAAAGCGTGGACAAACGACACCTCAGGGTTAGCAGGCCCTAGTGATGAAAGGGCCGATATAGCCTGATGAGATGGTTATGAATTCAAGCGCGACCTTCTTCGCAAAGAACCTCATCATCAGCACCACTCGCCAAAACGACGGATGTATCTGTGCCAAAGTAACCCGATACTTCAAGCAAAAATCAAGCACAACCTTATCAAGGGGACCAAACGCGAAAGGATATAGGTATACGCTCAAGAATCCATTAGTAGAGTCTGTGATACTCTCATCCGGGGGAAGCACCTGCAGCGCGATCCCCTCGCTCCATCCGCAGTATTTTTTCACCATCTCCAAATGTTCCCCTCTTATCACAGACGCTGTCTTCAGAGTGAACTCCTGCGGTTCCTGAGCGCCGGGAACATCACTCCCCACTCCCTGCTGGGCCGGGCCCAAAGTGGTTGCCATGACTATGGTAAAACTAACAGATCAGAGCAAGGGCGTGCACCAACACTTTTCGCACCTGAAGAAATGAAGAACCCTATGCCAAAGCGGAAGAGCAGCTATATAAAAATAGTGAGGCCTTGCGAAGAAGCCAAAGCTGCCCCATATATATACGAGAAGCAGCGACGACTCGCCTACCCGGAGTGAGCCCTGAGAAACCTACAACCTTGATGCAGATTGACGGGGTGACACCTGGTCTCGAAAGCATCCTCCGATGAGAAGCCAAGATTTGAGGAATTGTCCGTATTATCTCTAATCTCAAGGCAGCGCTCTACCCCGAGGATCCCCGCCAAAGAAAAGTTGGACTTCGGGAAACTTTCGACTCCATCACTTGACGTGGGGCAGTACCTGATCTCATGATTCCCTTTCTAAAATAGAGAAATAAACATAAGAAGCTCCGATCACGAAAGCTCCACTATGGTCCGAGGCGGCGTCCGAATACAGACAACTCCTCGGCAGAAGTTTCTATACATTTTAAGAAGGCTATCTGTGTCAAGATCGAAAGGGGACCCCTAGGTACCCGAATCTGACCTTCATTCAGGATAACATCCCCAAAGACCCCGGAATTCGGTGTATTATCCACATACAACTCGGAGGGACCCGACAGCCCGGGCCTATCGGATCAATTCAGGATTGGTCCAAGGTAAGACGACGGGTTCGAAAGGGAGCTATATCGATCGGCAGAGGAGCAGAAAGAATACTAACGCCCAAGTTAAATGCCAGCAGTCAACAATAAAGGGAGACATTCAAAAAGCCTCGAAGGGCGCGAGAACATGCAATTACAAAGCAAGAATTGAAAGTAGAAGTCAATGAAATATATTCATATTCATAAAGAACCGTGTACAACAGCTATCAAGGAGTCCTTACAAACAATTACAAAAGCCTACAGAGATCTACAGGAGGAATGGAAGGATGTACATGTGATGAAGCCCGAGGACCCGGTCCACCCTCGAAGATCCATCTCCGATATCAGCATCCTCGAGCGCCGCCCCCTCGAGTACGCATCCTTGAGGGTGATTTCTTCGACCTCCACATCCTCTAGGTTCCCAGCTCAATCTCACAAGGGATTCCCGCCGGAGAAGATGAAAAAGAGGAAAAGGAGGGGACGCAGAGGAGGCAGAGACAAGATGCATGGCTCATCGAAGCCAAAGGTTGAAGATTCGGCGGGCCCCAGCCTCAATGGTCGGTAGTTCCACTTTATCCCTTGGGAAAGAAAAAACCCTAGGGATGAAGTGCCATACCAGGCCCAGGAAGGAGAGTGAGCAGCGGTGCATAATTCAAACAACTATCTACATGAGGGGGAAACCGACTCCCCGTCCATCATCACCTCGGGCCAACATCAGCAGCAAAGGCCAGCATATCGACGACCACAATAATAGCGGAACAACAAGATTTTGCTCGAAAAAGGGAAGTCCCGACAAAGGGTCACAACACGATTTGAGGGAGCTCCCCCAAACGGCCTTGAGGCCATGAGCCCCAAACATGATGTTCAAGGATAGAAGAAGATGATAAGAAAGAATAGGCAAGCAAGCCAATGAAGGCACTGGGATAGGAAAAACAATGCCAAAACACCCCCATTTATAGGGGATTACGACACGGTCGTCGAGACTTTGGAAGATTGACCGACGGATGTAGTTAATGCATCTTTGGAAAACTAAATTGACAGAGGTACCTTCACCTTGGAGAGCAGGAATCGAGAGTTCATTGAATTAAGTCAAAAATACATGAGCCCGTGGATGCCCAGTTATCACAAAACTCACGCTAGGAGTCGCATCATCGGTATGACGTCGCCGTAAGAAGCTTGAGGAGTCAAGTGTCAGAATTATTTCCTATCACATCGTTATGGGAAACGCAGAGACTATCTGTACGCGAAAAAAACAAAGGACGTGATTTCTCATTATCAAGTCATTTCGGAAGAACGCCTCGAGACCCCGAGGATGGGAGGCCATGATCGAGTTCCCGACCTCGGGGCTCATCGAGGCCCGACTCAGAGAAAATAGAGATCGAAGCCAGGATAGAGGGGGAGGCTCCCAAGGCATACAGCTAAGTCTGACAGGGCCAGCCTATCCAGAGCCTATGCTGAGGCATCACGTCAAGCCATCCCATCTCCGTACTTTGTAATTAATGCCCATATGCTAGTAGCCGAGTTCCCCTCCTATATAAAGAGGACTCGTGCTACCTTGTAAGGGGCTGATGTAGCTCCATTTCTCCACAAGTGCAATAATATCTCTCTCTCACACACACACTCTCTCTCTCTCTCTCTCTCTCTCTCTCTCTCTCTCTCTCTCTCTCTCTCTCTCTCTCTCTCTCTCTTTCTCTCTCTTTTCTTTCTAACTTGCTTGTTCTTGTTGACCCGAAGTCGCCTTAATCTCCATTGCTCTCTTACTAGTTTTTCATCATATTGCTCAGTATTGGCCGTGAAGAGCCTTGTTTAGTTATATACTCAACTATTATCCCATCCCCGACTATCCCCGATAGCTCGAGCTCGACCCCAACGTCAACCCCGAGGTCCCTCATCGACCCGGCCTATACCTGGGCAGAAGGCCCTTCGGTTCGATTACTATCTCATTTTAGCTAGCATTTTATCATTAAACCCCATATTATTAGCATCAACTGCTCTAATAACTATCATGGGAATAGATCATGTATTTTTAGAATCTCATTTATAAATTTAATTATTGTTACCATTTTCACGGTAAAAAATAATAGATACCATGTTCTTAAGGACAATCAAGGGCATAACTTAGACTAGTCTGATAGAACATATATAAGACCAATTGTAGAGATTCATTAGAGGTTAGTTTAATTACTTTAAAACATATATTATACAGTAAAGCTTCACAGATATGATGACACGGTCATGAAGGTTAACAAGAGACCTTCACAATGGTAATTCAGGAGAGTTATAGAATCACAAAACACATTAGAAGAGAGAAAGCAACCAAAATAACTAAACTAATATATTTTAACTACAATGACAGCCCTGCATTTTACCCTTAATTGTTTATGACTATTCTAGTTCTAGTTTATTATACAAACAGCCCCAAGTGTATGATACAAATCGACAAGCAACATTAAGGCAAGATTATCATACATGAAGTCCATAGCAAAACATCAGGAAAGTCTAAAGTTAGAACAAGTGTAGAGGATCATTAAGGTTCTTTGTTAACTACAAAAATTCAACAGCACATAGATTTGTTCCATTTAGAGAAGCATTCATTAAGCTTACAAAGATAGTCAATTAGTACTGATTTAACTTCAGATTATTAAGAGACATAAAATACCAAAGAATAATGGTCGATTATAAACTAATAACAATACATCATAAGCAAAGATAATTAGCAGAGGATAACATAGCAGATATGATTTCAATTTAAACAATTAAAGGGAGGAGGGGTCAATGTGCACTGACCTTTCTTTGAGAAGCAAAACATACACGGTTGTTATTTTGTCGTTCGGGAACCAAAAGCTTAAACTTTAATCAGGAAATAAACTGAAAATCAAAAAAATAAGAGAATGAGAAATCAATTAAAACCCTAAACTTCGATTTTAGATGCTACTTTGTATTAGGTTTTTAGACTGTAAGGTATTCTTGGTGATGTTTTTCTGTTGTTAGTTGAGAGCATTTAAGTCTCCTATTTATAGTGCCTTTAAATCTTAGGGTTTTAGCAGATTCAAATAATGATTGTGGAGAGTGATGACTACCAAATGATACAAGCGAAGGCGAGTAAAATCTAAGAGATAGAGGGAAAATCAATAACGATTTACATGAGTGGAGAGAGGTCGACCGTTAAAGGCAACGACCCATCGTATAAAACTTCAATGTCCAGAGATCATCTCATTTGACCTCTCGACCTCGAATAATCATGATGAATCTTTGAGAAATTTTCATGCGTGCTTCGATTTGATAGAGCACAAGAGAAATTAGAAGTCTTGAATTTTAATTTTTAACCTAGGGTTCAGATTTGGGCCTTTTTGAATTTGAGTGATGCAATGGAGAATAAATCGACGGGATTCGCAGATTCAAGAGGCAAAGAGGATGATTTCATGGTTGATTTATGACATTGCAAGAATTTGTGCAAGGTTTAAAAGATTGATGTGGCTGACGGCTAGAGAGAATAGAGAGGGAAAGGGGAAAGGGAGATGTCTGGTCAAGAGAGAAATGATTTAGGGTTTGAAGGTAAACCAAGCTGGTCTCTAGGTAAAAATTGAGGGAAGAGATTTGGGCAATTGGATCATTTGATCAACGCCCTAATAATTCAGGTGTTAAAATTTTTAAAAGGTTTTTATGAGAAAATATAGGAACCGTTGGATCTTTGTATTTAAACGGTGGAGATGCGGTCTAGCAATCATTAAAAATAAAAGAAAAGTTGAGATTAAACGTAGGTCGTTGATAAATTGGACTAACATCTCAAATATGCGCGTGTTTCTTGTGTGAGTGTGTGGGAGCGGTGACATGGTGCAATTCTATTGGCTAAGAGAGAGTGGCGCGGATTGCCAATTTGGACTGGAGGGGTTGTTTGGATTAGGTCAGATGGGTATTGGACTAATTTTAATTTAAAAGATGGGCAATTCTTGTTTAGGAGTGCAATTGCAATTATAGCCATTCAGTCTTTAACCCCTTTAAAATTAATTTAATTAAACGTAACTAATTCCAATAAAATATGATAGAAATTATTATCATCAAATACATCATTAATTATTTATTTATAAAAGTACTTTATTTCTCAAATTATAACATTAATTTTGGATTATTTGAAATAGTAGGCTAGTTGATTAAAATTAAGGAGTAACTTGTTAAATTAATTATGAAACTTGTTCCACAAATATAAAGGTTACTTTAATAACCTCAAAAATAGTAAGGTTAATATATTTTATAATTATGTAATACTAAATTATTAATTATTACTAATTTATATAAAAATAAGTATTATTGATTAGAAAATATTTTTACACATTTATTGCAAATCATTAAGTATAAATAAATTAATTTTAAAAGGAGTGTCAAAATTGATCGTCAACAGGGTGTGTTAGGGTTTCTGTGATCTATGCCTTCTCTTTCCCCTATGGAGATGGCTCTTTCTTCTGTGGACATGTGCATAGAATTGGGGTTAGGGTGACTAGTGGTTTGTCCAAATACCAATATGAGTTCCTATCCTTATCCCACATTTTGTTAGTGTTTTGGGGCATAGTGGGATGAGAATCTCGCTACATTCCATACTAAACTCTATTGCCCTTACAATGTCCAATAGAAGGGAGTCTATCCTCAGTAGTCCATAGTTTCTTTTGGATTGTCCCACTCCTTTGTTGTTCTTGCCCTTAGCAGATCCAATGCCATGTTATTTCCTTTTCTATATTTCTCAGAGTTGAGCTACCTTCGCCCCTGCTTGAGCTGAAAGAGAAGCTTCCCATTGGATCTGATGGTCTATCATGGGAAGTAGGGGGTTGCTGTTGGATCCTTCATTGATGGGTTCGAGAAGAAGGAGATTGATAGAAATGTTTGTTGCATGAGGTTATTGACCATCTGCAGAGAGATGTTGTGGTGGTTGCCTAGGTTGCCGTTCAATAGAACCATCGACTGCCATAGTTGGTTTTCAAAGTTGGCCAAGCCTGATTCATTGCCTCCATAGTGATTCTTGTCTGGTGAGCTGGATTTTGGATAATGAGTGTTACCGACTGATTCCCCAAAAGGAAATTGTAGGTGATTCCTTGCCCATGGTAGTGCTAGTTCTAGCCATGATGATGGTGTGTGGTCTAGTGGAAGTAGCGACAGTAATCGACGTTGGCTGCAATTGAGTCATTTTTGGGTTTCTTTGTTTTGTCTATCAGGTTGATCTTAATGGATGATTATGACAAAGAATGTACCTTAATAGGTCCTAAATTTGGATTAAAATGGATTTTCAACTGCACAACTTTGGTATTTGAGACTAATACCGGAGAATATGGAATTAATTGTAAATCACTTTGACGCGACAAAGAGTGTCATATCACTTGAATTGGTATGATGGTTTTGCAGGTGATGCACCTACGAAGCCATGGATTATGGTGAGATTTCTTTACTAGGGAGGTCAGGTTAGGGGTTAATAGGTGTTGAGTAGATACTGTGGTAGGGTGGTTCAATAGGGTGGGTGTGCCCCTTTTGAAGTTGGGCCCCTATGATGGACTTGTGGGAATTGTTGTGGACCAAAACAAGCTCTTTTGTTAGACTGCTAGTTGCAGTTTTTAGGCATGGGTTTTTGTTTGGAATAAGGCCAATATCAAAGTGCTTGGTTGTTGATTGGAGTCTGTAATGACCCGGCCGGTTGTTTTGAGAATTAGCATTTGTTCGGTGGCTTAAGGTCTTGATCATCTTTGTATTATGTATTATGACTTGAGTGTGTGGTCGAGTTTGATTTTTGAATAATTCGGGATTGATTTGGAAGAACAATTCATGTTTTAGAAGCTTAAGTGAAAAGATTTGAGCGGAGTTTGATGACTCTAGAATAGTGTTTTGATGATTCCAATAGCTTCGTATGGAATTTTGGACTTGGGCATATGCTCGGATTTGTATTTGGATGTTTCTAGAAGATTTCGGCACTATTGGCAAAAGTTGACAGTTTGAAGGTTTGAAAAGTTCATAGGTTTGACCAGGAGTTCACTTTGATGTTATTGGGTCTGTATTATTGTTCGAGGAGTTGGAATAGGTTCGATATGTCATTTGGAAGTTGTATTCAAAATTAAGGTTCATTCCGGATTGGTTAGGCTTGAATAAGACTCTTGGTTCGAAGTTTGAAGTTTTTGAACTTAAGAGATCATGGTTTTGATGTTGTTACGTGGGATTTAAGGCCTCAAATAGGTTTGTATAGTGTTTTGGAACTTATTGGTATATTCGGACGGGGTCCCGAGGGGCTCGGGTGAATTTTAGATAGGTTTGGGTTGTGTTGCACTCGTTTTTTATGTTGTGACATCGTTTCTTCAAGACCAAATTGCACCACATTAAGAAATTTAGATCAAATTTCTATTTTGATTGAATCGTTAGATTTGTATTGTAATTACAGATCCAAAGCAAAAAGAATCGTCGAGTTTGGATATCGTATGAGAAAGTTATGCTCATTTTAGTCTTAGAGAAGAGAGTTGGTGTTGGTACTTCGCAGATGCGAAGTTAGTCCGCATCTGTGACCTGCAAGTGTGAACAATGGTCCGCAAAAGCAGAAATGACAGCTAGAAATGCGCAGGTGCGGCTTTTTGGGCGCAAAAGCAGAAATGCATGTGTATAAAAAAAAATCAGACAGTGTTCTTTTGGTATTTTGAGAATATCTTGAGTTCTAGAGCTCTGATTGAGGTGATTTTTGCGGCGTTCTTCTCGTTTTTCATGGGGGTCAGTATCTAATCTCAAATTAGTCAATGGTTTGATTATAAAATTGGAGGTTTCTATAAAAACTTTTTTAAAGAGAATATGTGGGTTTTGAACATCGATTTAGAGTCGGAATTGGATGAAATTAGTATGTTGGACTCGTAATTGAATGGGTGTTCGAACTTTGTGAATTTTGTCAAGTTCTGAGGTGCGGGCCCGGGGTTGACTTTTTAGTTTTCAGTAAAGATAGAAGCTTTATAATCCCGAATTATTTTCTATGATTTTTATTTATGATATTGAGTTATTTTGGCAAGATTTGAGCCGTTCGGAAGTTTGTTTCACGTGAGAAGGTCATTTAGAATATTGATTTTGTCACGACCCTAGTTCTCTCTCCATGAACTATCGTGACGACACCTAGTCTCTACGACTAGGTAAGCCTAACAAATGCGAAAAAAGAACAATTGCGAAAAGAAAATAATTTAAAACCGAGATAACAAAATGAAACAGTTTTTAAGATGTCGCCTGGCATATAACAGAACAAGAAACTCAACCTAATACTCCCAAAATCCGGAATCCCATAAATCACAAGCTAAAATATGCATAAAAAGCTCTAACTCCAGGAATGTCTATCAAAAGGAAAAATACAGAAGGGCTATACTAGTACAGATGATAGAAAAGGACTCCTCGGTCTGCGGACGCGGCAGATATATCTTGAGGTCTCTACAAAAGTGCCTCGCCTCAGGGATGATAAGACTGAGTGGAAGTACCTGGATCTGCACATGAAAAACATGCGCAAAAAGGGCATGAGTACACCACAGCGGTACTCAGTAAGTGCCAAGCCTAACCTCGGTCGGGTATTGACGAAGGAAGTCAGGGCCCTACTGAGATTAAATGAAATATAAGGTATAACAGTATAGAATGAGATAGTATAATTAAGTGCAATACTAAGAAATAACGCAAAATAGAAAGAACAACAGCAACTATAACATAGACAAATTAATCACGGAAAGGAGTACAACTCAACACAGAGATAACAATCGGGGATCTCTCAGTATCCCGAGGATCTCTTAGTATCCTTAATATGTGTGTCGGGGGTCTCTCAGTATCCCAAGGATCTCTTAGTATCCTCAATATGTGTGTCAGAGATCTCTCAGTATCCTCAATATATATGTTGGGGATCTCTTGGTATCCCAAAGATCTCTTAGTATCCTCAATATGTGCTGGGATCTCTTGGTATCCCGCACTACAGTCCAAATCAATATATATGTGTAGGGGATCTCCCGGGGTACCGTCCCGTAGTCCCAAAGTAAACACGCAACAACAACACGAAAATACTCAATTAAATTAAATTTCACACCAAGGTAAAAACATGTATTTTCTAACCTAGCATGCTTCACATAGTCCAAATAAGGTAGTTTGAGCAAATAAAATAATTAAGTCAATTAGACATGATTCCCTAAGCTAACAGCAGGCTTAAATTGCAAGTAGAATAAACAGGAAGGAAAAACACAATTAAAGTTACTTAATGACAACAGAATTTTCAACAATTAGCACAAGTACGCACTCGTCACCTCACGTACAAGGCGTTTCAATTATCAACAATATCAAATCCTAAGGGGAGTTTCCCTCACACAAGGTTAGGCAAGCCACTCACCTCGAACCGGCTCAAAATCAACCTGAGACCACATTCTTGCCACGAGTACTCGACTCCAAATGGCTCAAATCTATTCAATTCAATTGTATAGTGTAAATATAACTTCAAGTAACTGATTCCACAAATAAATTCTAAGCTAATACGCGAAATTAGGTAAAATTACCAAAATGCCCCCGAGACTACGTCTCGGAATCCGATAGAAGTTACGGATTATGAATCCTCATTCACTCACCAGTCTAACCATACCAAAATTATCCAAATCCAATATTAAACCCCCAATCAAAACTCAAAAATTAGGTCTATGAACTTTTTCAAATTTTTCCCCAATTTCTCACCCCAAATCCGAAATTAGATGATGAATTCACGTTTAGATTATTGGCTTATAAGCAAAAAGGAGTTAAGAATCATTACCCGAAAACTCCCTCCAAAAATCTCTCCAAAATTCATCTCCTACCGAGCTCCCAATTCAATTTTGTGATATTAACTCAAAACCCTCGATTTTGAAATTTAAGTTCTGCCCAGACGCATTCTTCTTTGTGAATGTGAGACTACGTCGCGAACGCGATGCACAAAATTCCACAGGCCAACCTTCCTTTTTCGCGAACACGATGACCATCCTCCCTCTTCCTACGCGAACACGTAGGTATACGACCCCACATCCTTGCAAATGCGGGAATACCTTTGCGAACACGAAGCATTAACCTCCACCAGTCCCAGCTCTTCTTCGTGAACACGAGACCCCACTCGCAAACGCGAAGAAGGAAACCATAACTGACTGCTGCAATTTTTTTTGCATTTCTCTAAATTCCAAAAATGACCTGTTGAGCATCCGAAACACCCGAGGCCCCTGGGACCTCAACCAAACATGCCAACCAATCCTAAAGCATCATTCAAACTTGTTCCAATCTTTGGAATACTCAAAACTACATCAAAACACCAATTTAACATCGGATTCAAGCATAAGAACTCCAAAAACTCTCAAATTACGCTTTCGATCAAAAAGTCTATCAAACCTCGCCCAAATGACCTAAATTTTTGTAAGCATGTAAAATTCAATACTACGGAGCTACTCCAACTTCCGGAATCCCATTCCGACCCTGATATCAAAATCTCACTATCGAACCGAAAACTTCAAAAATTCAACTTTCGGCATTTCAAGCCCAAATAAGCTACGGACCTCCAAAACACAATTCGAACATGCCCCTAAGCCCAAAATCACCCAACGGAGCTAACAAAATTGACGAAATTCCGTTCTGAGGCCATCTTTACACTGCCCCGACTATGGTCCAAATTCTAAAGCTTAAGCTCTCATTTGGGGACTAAGTGTCCCAAAACACTCCGAAACTCAAAATCAAACATCCCGGTGAATCAAAATAGCAGAAACAAACACGGGGTAAGCAATTAATAGGGGATCGGGGCGTTAATTCTTAAAACGATTGGCTGGGTCGTTACAGATTTGGCTTCCTTGAGGTAAGTATCTTGACTAACTTAGTGTGAGGGAACTACCCCTTAGTATTTGAGTCGTTCGTGCTATTTTGTGTCATGTGAAAGCCGTGCACGCGAGGTGACGAGTACATACTCGGGCTTATATGTGAAAATTGACCGACTTAAACTCTTAGGCTTCTTTAATGTATTTATTTAGAATTATTAGCACATGTTATATCTTTTAATTGTCTTGTTTACTTTCACATGCCTTATTTGAAGTTGTTGTTACATGTCACATCCTTTACTTGTCAAGTTTACTTTTATATACTTTATCTGAAGTTGTTACCTCTTTTATCATTATGTGACTTCCTTTATTATTGAGTTACCCTTAATTGAAATTGTTGTTACATTATATTCTTTTTGTTACTGGGTTATTCTCATGCATTTTGACGTAGTTTCTAGTTCGTGCCATCTCTTTCATTGTTAGCCTATTTCATACGCTAGAATCCGAATTTTTCCATTTCATGAAAATACCTTCATTATCGAGTTTATCCTTAAAATATCAATTAAAGTTGAAATTATTGAAAGTCATTAATTTATTTTAATTGAAGTTGTGTTTAAAGGGAGTGTTGTTCATAGTTAAGTTACTTTATCGTTCATTTTATTGTTATTGAGATTCTATACACATTGTATATGAGTCATGGACTATTTGTTATGGAAATATTGATAGTGTTAGTTCTTTTGGAAAGGTTATGGCCTATCGACACTTGTGGTACGAATTGATATATCATATTGTTGTGATGTAGCACATGGGAATTGTTGTGTGAATTGGTTGTTGCTATGAAAAGTATAAGTGTGACAACCCGGCCGATCGTCTTAAGAATTTACGACCCGATCCCCTATTAACTTCTTTCCCCGTATTTATTTTTACTATTTTTTATTTGCTGGGATGTTCGGTTTTGAGTTTCAGAGAGTTTTGGGACACTTAGTCCCTAAATGAGAGCTTAAGTGCAGGAAAGTTGACCGTAGTTGGAATAGCATAAAGATGATCTCAAAATGAAAATCAGATGGTTCCGTTAGCACCGTTGGGTGATTTCGGGGTTAGGAGCGTGTTCGGATTGTGTTTTGGAGATCCGTAGCTAATATAGGCTTGAAATGCCGAAAGTCAAATTTTTGAAGTTTCCGATTTGATAGGGAGATTTTGATTCGAGGGTTGGAATGGAATTACGAAAATTGGAGTAGCTCCATAATGTTGAATGTGATGTGTGTGCAAAATTTCAGGTCATTCGGACGAGGTTTGATAGACTTTTTGATCGAAAGCATATTTCTAGAGTTTTGGAATTTTTAGGCTTGAATCCGTGGTTAATTCATCGTTTCGATGTTGTTTTAGGTGTTTTAAGGATTGGTATAAGTTTGGACAGTGGTACTAGACTTGATGGTGCCTTTGGTTGAGGTCCCGAGGGCCTCGGGATGATTTCAGATGATTAACGGAAGGATTTTGGAGTTTAGAGTTGCAGCTTCAGCTGCTGGTTTTCTGTCCTAACCACACCTACGAGTGTGGGACCATAGGTGCGGCGCCGCAGAAGTGGCTAAGTGGCCGTAGAAGCGAGTTTGGGCCAAGCTCTAGGATTTCGCAGGTGCGGCTGGGTTTTTGAAAATGCGGTGCCGCAGATGCGGCCAAGTGACCGCAGATGCGGACCCATCCCCTTAAGTGACTTTTCGCACCTGCGATGCATTCTTCCGCAGGTGCACTCCCTTGACCACAGATACGGTAATAGCTAGGCAGAAATATGAAATTTCGAGGGTTTATTTTCAAAAGTTGGAAATTCGATTTGGAGCTTGGGAGAGGGTGATTTTGAGAGGAAATTGAAGAGGAGATCAGTGGGTAACATTTCTTTAACCCTTTATAGTTATATTCCATCAATCTATAGTTAGTTTCAACATTTAATTTCGGATTGGATATGAAAGTTGGGGAAAAGTTGGAAGAAAGTTCTTAGACCTAAAATTCGACTTTTGATTGGGAATTTGACCTTAGATTTGGATAATTTTGGTATGCATGAACTCGTGAGAGTATGAGGATTCTGAAAATATAGATTTTACTTGATTCCGAGATGTGGGTCCGAGGGGCGGTTTGGTCATTTTACCTAATTTCGCGCATTAGCTTAGAATTTAATTGTAGAATCAGTTACTTAAAGTGTTATTTACATTATGCAATTGAATTGAATAGATTTGGTTCATTTGGAGTTGAATACTCATGGCAAGAATGTGATTTCGAGTTGATTTTTGAGCTGGTTCGAGGTAAGTGGATTGCCTAACCTTGCGTGAGGGACTTTCCCCTTAGGATTTGGTATAATTGGTAATTGAGATGCCTTATACGTGAGATGATAAGTGTGTATTTGTGCTAACTATTGGAAATCCAGTTTTTCATTAAGTAATTACTAGTATGTTTTCTTTCCTATTTTTATTACTTGTACTATTAAGTCTGTTGTTAGCTTAGGAAATCATATCTAAGTGATTTAATCGCTTTATTTGCTCAAACTTCTTTACCTAAATTTTGTGCAGCATGCTAGGCTATACTTACTTGTTTGCCTTAATATGGAACTTGACATTTCTGAGTAATTTCCTGTTTCTGCTGTGTATTTGCATTGGGACTACGGATGCGGGATTCTGGTAGCTCCTCCCTTGTCTGTTTACATTTGGGACTATGAATGTGGGATTCCGGTAGACCCCCTGCATAGTTATATGGAACTATGGGATTGCACCCGGTAGATTCCCCCAGTATTGGGTATTTACATTTGGAACTACGGAATAGGATTTCGGTAGATCCCCACGCACTATGAGTTGGACTATGGGACGGAATACCGAGAAATCCATTGGATATGTATATTTGGGACTACAGGACGGTATCCTGGGAGACCCCCGATTGTTATTTTGGTGTTGAGCTGTATTCCCTTTTGTGTTTACTTTGCCTCTGCATAATCGTTGATGTCCTTTATATCCTGCGTTACTCCTACTGTTGTACTTATTTATACTGCTCTATTCTACACTGTCGAACTTTATATTTTATTTAATCTCAGTAGGGCCCTGACCTTCCTCGTCACTACCCGACTGAGGTTAGGCTTGGCACTTACTATGTACCGTTGTGGTGTACTCATGCCCTTTTTGCGCATGTTTTTCATGTGCAGATCCAGGTACTTCGACTCAGTCCTACCACTCTTGAGGCGAGGCGACTACTCCAGAGACTTCGAGGTATATCTGCCACGTCTGCAGACCGAGGAGTCCTTTTTTATTATCGCTTTTAAGTATTATCCCTTATGTATTTCTTTTCTTTGTTAGATATTTTGGAGTTAGACCCTGTTAGATATTCAAAGGCTTGTGGTTTCATGAGATTTCGGGTTTTGGGAAAGTGTATTAGCTATTGAGAATTTATATTATGTACGCCGAGCGGCACTTTTAAACGTTGTTATATCAATATATTCTATTTTAAATTGTTTATTTTCTGCAAACTGGTTTATCTTCCGCAATTTTGGCTTACCTAGTCATAGAGACTAGGTACTGTCACGATGGTCCACGGAGGGTGAACCGGGTCGTGACAAGTTGGTATCAGAGCTCTAGGTTCATAGGAGTCATGAATCACAAACTAGTTTATTAGAGTCTCGCTGATCGGTACAGAGACATCTGTACTTATCTACGAGAGGCTATGTAACTATTAGGAAAATTCCACTTCATTTAATTTCCTTGTCGTGCGATATTTTAACATCACAATTCTAAACTTCTGTCTTCTATTCTCCCAGAGATGGTGAGGACACGTGCTACCCGAGATGATCAGGCACCCGTGCCCCCTATTGCAGTCGTTAGAGGCCAAGGATGCGCAAGTGGTGCAGCTAGAGCACCTGCGCGAGCTGCTGTCGAGGTACCACCAGCAGTTCCAGCCGGAGTCCAGGCACCTGATACGCCTACTGCTACTACTACTCCAGCACATCAGGAGACTGCAACATAGTTCATGAGCATGTACACCACTCTGGCTCAGGCAGGGTTGCTTCCCCTTGCTGCAGCTAAGTCTCAGGCCTGGGAGGAGGACAGACTCTCGCCGCCCGCACTCCTAAGTAGCGAGTGCATGTCGAGTAGGTCTTTCAAATTATTCCTATATAGCTTGTAGTCCGAGCTCAGCCCGAGGACAGGGCAGCGGTTTTTGAGGATGAGCAGCTGAGGCTTGAGAGGTTCAAGAAGTACAAGCCTCCTGTGTTCAATGGTCTAGCATCGGATGATGCTCTGGGATTTCCAGATGAGTGTTACCGCATTCTCCGTACCATGGGTATATCAGGATCGAGCGGGGTTTCCTTCACTACCTTCCAGCTTCGAGGGGCCGCCTATGAGTGGTGGCACACCTATGAGTTAGATAGTTTGGATGAGGCTGCTTCACTGACTTGGGCTCAGTTTTCAGAGCTATTCCTGAGAGAGTATGTTCCTCAGAGCCTCAGGGATGTGTGGCGTGCAGAGTTTGAGCATTTGCGCCAAGGTACTATGACTATCTCAGAGTATGCAGTCCGTTACACTAGTTTGGCTAGGCATGCACCAGCCTTGGTTTCTACTATTTGCGAGAGGGATCGCCCGGTTTATTGAGGGCATTATCCCCAACATCAGGTCCATCATTGCTCGTGAGTTGGAGATGGATATATCTTATCGGCAGGTGATGAGCATTGCTAGGAGGATTGAGGGTATGCATGCTAGGGAGAGAGAGGAGAGGGAGGCCAAGAGGTCTTGAGAGTCGGGCCATTACTCTGGTGCCCGTGCCCTAGTTGCAGGTCGTCATGGTAGGGGTTATATGAGTCGGCCTTTTCATTCAGGCCTTCTAGCAGCTAGTGGTATTCCAGCTCCTCCTAGGCCTCAGGAGCCTTATTATGCACTACTGGTATTTAGCGAGCCTCCTGAGCGGGGTGCTTTTAGAGGTCAGTCAGCAGACCTGGCCCGAGTCATTCATAGCCACCACGTCCTCCCAGAGCTTGTTTTGAGTGTGGTGATAGATTCCATATGGTGAGGGATTTCCCTAGACTTGGGAGGGGTGCACCTCCACAGACTTCTCAGCCACAGCGTGCCCCACAGAGTTCTCAGGCTATGGTTACAGCTCCAATTGCTACCCCACCTTCTTAGCCAGCTAGAGGTGGAGGTCGGGGAGGTAGAGGTCGCCCTATAGGGGGAGGCCATGCCAGATACTGTGCCCTTCCTGCCCGTACCGAGGTTGTTGCCTCCGATTCAGTCATCACAGTTATTATACTGGTTTGTCACAGAGATACATCGGTTCTATTCGATCTAGGCTCCACTTACTCTTATGTGTCTTCTTATTTTGCTCCACATTTAGGTGTACATCGGAATTCTTTGAGTTCCCCTATTTATGTTTCTACTCTTGTAGGAGATTCTCTTGTTGTGGACCGCGTTTATCGGTCGTGTTTGGTTGCTCTTAGTGGTTTTGAGACCAGAGCTAATTTATTGTTGCTCAGCATGGTAGATTTTGATATTATCTTGGGCATGGACTGGTTGTTGCCCCATTATGCTATTCTTGATTGTCATGCCAAAACCGTGACGCTGGCTATGCCAGGTGTACCGCGTGTTGAGTGGAGGGGTACTTTAGATCACACTCCTAGTAGAGTTATTTCTTTTCTTAAAGCTCAGCGTATGGTTGAGAAGGGGTGTGACACGTATTTAGCTTATGTGAGAGATTTCAATAATGATACCCCTTCAGTTGATTCAGTCCCAGTAGTGCGGGATTTTCCCGATGTGTTTCCAGCTAATCTTCCAGGCATGCCACTTGATAGAGATATTGATTTTGGCATTGATCTGTTGTCGGGCACTCAGCCTATTTCTATTCCCCTGTATCATATAGCTCCTCCTGAGTTGAAGGATCAATTACAGGAATTGCTTGATAAGGGTTTTATTCGGCCTAGTGTATCACCTTGGGGTGCTCATGTCTTGTTTGTGAAGAAAAAGGATGGTTCTATGTGTATGTGTATTGATTATCGCCAGCTGAACAAGGTTACAGTGAAGAACCATTATCCTTTGCCTCGTATTGATGATTTGTTTGACCAACTTCAGGGCGCATGGGTGTTTTCTAAGATTGACTTGCACTCAGGTTACCATCATTTGAAGATTCGGGATCCAAATATCCTGAAGACTGCTTTTAGGACTTGATATGGTCATTCCGAGTTCCTTGTCATGTCATTTGGGCTGACCAATACCCCAACAGCTTTTATGCACTTGATGCACAGTGTGTTTCGGCCGTATCTTGACTCGTTCGTCATTGTCTTTATTGATGATATTCTGGTGTATTCCCGGAGTCTGGAAGATCATGAGCAGCACCTGAGGATAGTGCTTCAGACTCTAAGAGAGAAGAAGTTATATGCTAAGTTCTCAAAATGTGAGTTTTGGTTGGATTCAGTGGCATTCTTAGGCCAATAGTATCGAGTGAGGGTATTTAGGTGGATCTAAAGAAAATAAAGGTCGTGCAGAGTTGGCCCAGACCATCATCAGCTACAGAGATCTGCAGTTTTCTTGGCTTGGTGGGTTACTACAGTCGTTTTGGGGAGGGGTTTTCATCAATTGTAGCCCTTATGACCAGGTTGACCTAGAAGGGTGCTCCATTCCAGTGGACAGAGGAGTGTGAGTCGAGCTTTCAAAAGCTCAAGACAGCTTTGACTACAACCACAATTTTGATACTACCTACAGGTTCGGGGTCTTATACGGTTTATTGTGATGCCTCGAGGATTGGCCTCGGAGCGTTGTTGATACAGGATGGTAGGGTGATTGCCTACGCGTCCAGACAGTTGAAGGTACATGAGAAAAATTACCCTATCTACAACCTTGAGTTAGCTGCCATTGTTCACGCCCTGAAGATCTGGCGCCATTATTTATACGGTGTGCCTTGTGAGATTTATACTGACCATCAGAGTTTGCAGCACCTGTCAAGCAAAAGGATCTAAATTTGTGCCAGAGGAGGTGGTTAGAGTTGCTGAAGGACTATGATATCACTATTTTGTATCACCCGGGCAAGGCCAATATGGTGGTCGATGCTTTGAGTCACCGGGCGGAGAGTTTGGGGAGTTTGGCTTATTTACCAACATCAAAGAGGCCTATGGCGATGGATGTTCAGGTCTTAGCCAACCAGTTTGTGAGATTGGATCTTTCGGAGCCCAGTCGGGTTCTAGCTTGCGTGTTTTCTCGGTCTTCCCTATTTGATCGTATCAGGGAGCGTCAGTACGATGACCCCCATTTGCTTATCCTCAAGGACAAGGTTCAACACAGTGATGCCAAAGATGTAACTGTTGGTGATGATGGTGTATTGAGGATGTAGGGTCGTATTTGTATACCCAATGTTGATGGGCTTTGGGAGTTGATTCTGGAGGAGGCCTACAGTTCGCGGTATTCTATTCATCCGGTTGCCGCGAAGATGTATCAGGATGTGAGGCGGCACTATTGGTGGAGGCGGATGAAAAAAGATATAGTTGGATTTGTAGCTCAGTGCCTCAACTGTCAGCAAGTGAAGTATGAGCACTAAAGACCGGGTGGGTTGTTTTAGCAGATAGAGATTCCGGAGTGGAAGTGGGAGAGGATCACCATAGACTTTGTAGTTGGGCTCCCACGGACTATGAGAAAGTTCGATGATATTTGGGTGATTGTGGATCGGCTGACCAAGTCTGCTCACTTTATTCTTGTGTGTACTACTTATTCTTCGGAGCGGTTGGCGGAGATTTATATTCGGGAGATTGTTCGTCTGCATGGTATTCCAGTGTCCATCATTTCAGATAGGGGTACTCAGTTCACATCACAGTTCTGAAGAGCCGTTCAGCATGAGTTGGGTACTGGGTAGAGTTGAGTACAACATTTCACCCTCAGACGGACGGACAGTCCGAGCACACTATTCAGATTCTTTAGGATATGCTATGTGCGTGTGTGATTGAGTTTGGAGGGTCTTGGGATCAGTTCTTGCCATTGGCAAAATTTGCATACAACAACAGCTACCAGTCTAGCATTCAGATGGCACCGTATGATGCTTTATATGGTAGGCGGTGCAGATCCCCGGTGGGTTGCTTTGAGCCGGGTAAGGCTAGATTATTGGGCACAGACTTAGTATAGGATTCTTTGGAGAAGGTCAAGGTGATTCAGGATAGACTCCGTACAGCACAGTCCAAATAGAAGAGTTACGCGGACCAGAAGGTTCGTGATGTTTCCTATATGGTCGAAGAGCGGGTTCTGCTCCGGGTTTTGCCTATGAAGGGCATTATGAGATTTGGGAAGAAGGAAAAGTTGAGTCTGAGGTTTATTGGCCCTTTTGAGATATTAAGGCGTGTTGGAGAGGTTGCTTATGAGCTTGTCTTACCTCCCAACTTGGTAGGAGTTCATTCGGTATTTCATATTTCGATGCTTCGAAGGTATCATGGTGATCCATCGCACGTGTAGGATTTCAGTTCAGTTCAATTGGACAAGGATCTATCCTATGTTGATAAGCCAGTGGAAATATTGGACAGGCAGGTTAGAAAGCTGATGTCAAAGAACATTGCATCAGTAAAGGTTCAGTGGCGGGGTCATCCAGTCGAGGAGGCAACCTAGGAGACCGAGCAGGATATGTGTAGTCGTTACCCTTATCTTTTCACTACATCATGTATGTCTCCATGCTCGTTCGAGGATGAACGAATGTTTAACTGTAAGAGGATGTGATGACCCGACCAATTGTCTTAAGAATTTACGCCCCGATCTGCTATTAACTGCTTTTCCCGTGTTTATTTCTGCTATTTTTGATTTGCCGAGTTGTTCGGTTTTGCGTTTCGGAGAGTTTTGGGACACTTAGTCCCTAAATGAGAGCTTAAGTGTTGGAAAGTTGACCATAGTCGGAGCAACGTGAAGACGATCTCGGAATGAAAATCTGATGGTTCTGTTAGCTCCTTGGGTGATTCCGGAGTTAGGAGCGTGTTTGGATTGTCTTTTGGAGGTCCGTAGCTAATTTAGGCTTGAAATACCGAAAGTCAAATTCTCGAAGTTTCCAGTTCGATAGGGAGATTTTGATTCGAGGGTCGGAATGGAATTCCGGAAGTTGGAGTAGCTCTGTAATGTTGAATGTGATGTGTGTGCAAAATTTCAGGTCATTCGGACGAGGTTTGATAGACTTTTTGATCGAAAGCGTATTTCTAGAGTTTTGGAATTTTTAGGCTTGAATCCATGGTTGATTCGTCGTTTCGATGTTGTTTTAGGTGTTTTAAGGATTGGTATAAGTTTGGGCAGTGGTATTAGATTTATTGGTGCCTTTGGTTGAGGTCCCGGGAGCCTCGGGATGATTTTGGATGGTTGATGGAAGGATTTTGGAGTTTAGAGTTGCAGCTTCAGCTGCTAGTTTTCTGTCATAACCGCACCTGTGAGTGTGGGACCGCAGATGCGGCGCCGCAAAAATGGCTAAGTGGCCGCAGAAGCGAGTTTGGTCCAAGCTCCAGGATTTCGCAGGTGCTGCTGGGTTTTCACAAATGCGGTGCCGCAGATGCGGCCAAGCGACCGCAGATGCGGACCCAGCCCGTTAAATGACTTTTCGCTCCTGCGAAATTCTTTCGTAGGTGTGGGACCGCAGGTGCGCTCCCTTGACTGCAGATGCGGTAATAGCTGGGCAGAAATATGAAATTTTGAGGGTTTAGTTTCAAAAGTTGGAAATTTGATTTGGAGCTCGGGAGAGGGTGATTTTGAGAGGAAATTGAAAAGTAGATCAGTGGGTAACAATTCTTTAACCCTTTCTAGTTATATTCCATCAATCTATAGTTAGTTTCATCATTTAATTTCAGATTGGAGATGAAAATTGGGGAAAAGTTGGAAGAAAGTTCTTAGACCTAAAATTCGACTTTTGATTGGGAATTTGACCTTAGATTTGGATAATTTTGGTATGCATGAACTCGTGAGAGTATGAGGATTCTGAAAAATATAGATTTTACCGGATTCCGAGATGTGGGCCCGAGGGGCATTTTGGTCATTTTACCTAGTTTCACGTATTAGCTTAGAATTTAACTGTAGAATCAGTTACTTGAAGTGTTATTTACATTATACAATTGAATTGAATAGATTTGGTCCATTTGGAGTCGAATACTTGTGGTAAGAACGTGATTTCGAGTTGATTTCTGAGCTGGTTTGAGGTAAGTGGCTTGCCTAACCTAGCGTGGGGGACTTTCCCCTTAGGATTTGGTATAATTGGTAATAGAGATGCTTTGTATGTGAGGTGACAAGTGTGTACTTGTGCTAACTGTTGGCAATCCAGTTTTTCATTAAGTAATTACTAGTATTTTTTCTTTCCTGTTTTTATTACTTGTACTATTAAGCCTGTTGTTATCTTAGGAAAGCATGTCTAAGTGATTTAATCTCTTTATTTGCTCAAACTGCTTTACTTGAATTCTGTGCAACATGCTAGGCTAGACTTGCTTTTTTGCCTTAATATGGAACTTGACATTTCTGAGTAATTTCCTGTTTCTGCTGTGTATTTACTTTGGGACTACGGATGTGGGATTCCGGTAGCTCCCCCTTGTCTGTTTACATTTGGGACTACGGATGTGGGATTCTGGTAGATCCCCCTACATAGCTATATGGAACTACGGGACTGCACCCCGGTAGATTCCCCCAGTACTGGGTATTTACATTTGGGACTACGGAACAGGATTCTGGTAGATCCCCGTGCACTATGAGTTTTATTACGGGATGTGATCCCGAGAGATCCATTGGATATGTATATTTGGGGCTACAGGACGGTATCATAGGAGATCCCCGATTGTTATTTTGGTGCTGAGCTGTATTTCCTTCTGTGTTATCTTTGCCTCTGTGTAATTGTTGATGTCCTTTATATCCTGTGTTACTCCTACTGCTGTACTTATCTATACTGCTCTGTTCTATACTGTCGAACTTTATCTTTTATTTAACCTCAGTAGGGCCCTGACCTTCCTCGTCACTACCCAACCGAGGTTAGGCTTGGCATTTACTGAGTACTGCTGTATTGTACTCATGCCCTTTCTGCGCATGTTTTTCATGTGCAGATCTAGGTACTCCGACTCAGTGCTACCACCCTTGAGGCGAGGCGACTTCTCCAGAGACTTTGAGGTATATCTGTCGCGTTCGCAGACCAAGGAGTCCCTTTCTATTCTCGCTTTTAAGTATTAGCCCTTCTGTATTTCTTTTCTTTGTTAGATATTCTGGAGTTAGTCCCTGTTAGATATTCAAAATCTTGTGGTTTCATAAGATTTCGGGTTTTGGGAAAGTGTATTAGCTGTTGAGAATTTATATTGTGCATGTCGAGCGACACTTTTAAACGTTGTTATAACACTCTATTCTGTTTTAAATTGTTTATTTTTCGCAAATTGATTTATCTTCCGCAATTTAGGCTTACCTATTCATAAAGACTAGATGTCGTCATGATGGTTCACGGAGGGCAAAACAGGTCGTGACAATAAGGGTGGCATTTCACCATTGTTGTTACGTAGGGCATAAGGGTGGTATCTCACTGTTGTTGATTGTGCAGAGTGATAAGGGTGGCTATTGTATTATTGTTCGGGCGGAATGATAAGGGTGGCTATTATGCGGAGTGATACGGGTGGCTATTTGAGTGATACGAGTGGCTAATGATATTGTCAGGGCGAAGTGATACGGGTGGATATCGGAGAGATAAGAGTGGCAATGTCAGGGATGATGTGTGATATCCTGGGGCATTTTGTTGGTGATATTAATGTGACAATGTATTTTTCCTAGTGTGTGTAATACACCTTACATGACTTGTTGTGTTGCTTCGATGAGCTACTCGGTGTCTTTTTATATTACTTGTTGTCTTGGGTTGAAATAGTACACTCGCACAAGCATACACCATAGTATGCCACTTATCCTAGTTCAGGAGTATGAAACTTGACATTTATTGATCATGCCCATGTATTCTTGTATTGTCTACTTTCATGTTGATACTGAGCCCGTGATTATGCCAGGTGAATTGGGATACTGAGCATGTGACCATGCCGGGTGGGTTGTAATATTAAGCCTGTGACTATGCTAGGCGAATTGTGATATTGAGCCTGTGACCATGCCGGGCGGATTGAGATATTGGTGCATGAGTTGTCCTTGTTGTAACGACGGTTTGAGGCCTTGAGTAGCTTCACTTTATGTATTATGACTTGTATGTGTGGTTAGAATTGAATTTTGGGAAGTTTAAAGTTGTTTTGGAAGGAAAATTCTCAATTCGAAAGCTTTAAGTTAGAAGAGTTGATCAAGGTTTGAATTTTGAGTAAACGACCTCAAAATCAAGATTTGAAGGTTCCAATAAGCTCGTATGATGATTTCGGACTTGGGTGTGTGTTCGGGTTGAGTATCATGTGGTCAGGGAGCATTTCAGTGCTTATTGTGGAAAGTTAGCATTTTGAAGGTTTTAGAAAGTCCTAAGTTTGACTTGAAGTGGACTTTGGTGTTATCGATGTATGTTCGAGATTCCAAGCCTTTGAATAGGTACGTATTGTAATTTATGAGCTGCACATAAAGTTCGGCATCATTCCGAGATGTTTAAGTATGATTCAGACGCGTTCTTCAAAGTTTGAAAGTTTAAAGAAGGGTTTCTATTGTCGAATCATATTCTTGATATTGTTTGATGTGATTTGAGGCCTCGAGCAGGTCCGCGTTATGTTATGATACTTGTTGGTATTTTCAGACGGGGTTTCGGGGGCCCCGGGTTTGAATTAGATTGGAATTAGGGTCATTTTTGGACTTGTTGATCGCTGAAGGATGCTAAAGTCTGATGTCATTGCACCTGCAGTGGGATTGGTCATAGGTGCGGACACGTAGATCCGATGGGGTTCATCGCAGAAGCGAAGAAGACCATCCAAGGAAATCATCGCAGGTGTGGAGTTTGGCGCACATATGCGCATCCGCAAAAGTGGAGAAGGCACTGCAGAAGCAGAACCAAGGCCTTTGCTTTTAGACCACATGTGCGGTCGTGCGCCGCAGAAGCGGGCTTGCAGTAGCGGTCAGTGCTTCGCAGAAGCAAGAGCAGGAGTGGATTTGGTCAGCAGAAGCGAACTTACCTGGGCTTAAGTGGAAGCCGCACTTGCGATGGAATTTTCCGCATGTACTGAGTCGCAGGTTCGACTGTTTGGTAGCAGGTGCGACGATCGATTGGCAGAATGCTTGTTAAGTATGGGGTTTGGCTCACTCTTCTCTCATTTTCTCTTGGGTTGGCCGAATTTGAAGAGCTATTTTGAGGAGATTTTAATCGAGCAACACGAGGTAAGTGATTCCTACTCATTGTGAGCTAAAATACTTGGATTATATGTAGATTTTAACATGGAATTCCTAGAAATTGTGGGATTTCAGTAGAAAAACCTAGAATTGGTAATTTTGGATTTTGACCACAATTTTAGAAATGGAATAATCAATAAATTATGTATTTGAGTTCGTGGTGCTATGGGTAATGTTTATCTTTGAATATTTTCGAAATCCAGGCACGTAGGCCCAAGGGTTTACTTTGTTGACTTTTCGAGCGGAATTGGAAATTTTTATAAATTGATTAATTATGAGTACTAGAGTATTTTTTTTTTTTTGCACATTGCTTGACTAGTTTTGGATCGATGGGCATCTGTTTGTGGTGTTAGAGAGGCGTTCGATCCTGTTATGGAACTTCGGAGTGAGGTAAGTCTCTTGTCTAACCCTGTGAGGGGGAATTTAACCTCGTAGGTGTTATTCTTGTTATATGATACATGTTGGGGGAGCTGCGCACGTATGAGGTGACATGTGTCCGTGCGTATGCTAGAATTCCTGATTATGTCCGGAAAGACTTAGGTTCACGCCATGCCTTAGTTGTATTGTTTGAGTTATCATTACCTATTTAATTCTTTTATTTCGCATTACGACCTGAGACTAGTCTTGCGTAGAGTGATAGACTCGCTATTGTAGAGATTTATCGAGCTACTTGATTAGCCACGACATAATTGTGCTTCCCTTACGAATTTATCCCGCGTGCTGCATTTTCATCAAAAAGCTTCCTTAAATTTCATAACTCACATGTATATTAGCGAGTGGGGTCAAGGACCCGTTAAAGCTTTTTATTCTTATGGGATCGGGCCATTCGCCTCGGCAGTATCATATCCTTATGGGATCAGGCTGTTCGCGTTGGCAATATCATATTCTTTTGGGAATGGGCCATTCGCCTCAGCAGTATCATATTCTTATGGGATCAAGCCGTTCGCCTCAAAATTTCTATAAAATACTCTTATGGGATCGGGTCGTTCACCTCGGGAACTTCATGAAACACTCTTATGGGATCGGGTCGTTTGCCTAGCAGAATCGTGCATAATATTTTACAAAAAAACAGCGTATCCGTGAGTTTTCCTATTTTAATTGTGATGACCTATCTAGTGGGGACCATCTTATATATATATTCCAGTTGAGGAGGTAACCGATCATTGAGAGCTTGTGTTTGCTATTCAGAGGAGGATCGTACCACGTACGTATATTTGTTTACACTGTTTATTTACCATGCCTCATACTTGTTTACTTTCTATTGTACGTGATTTATTGAGCCACTAGTAAGTGTTGATGTCGACCCCTCATCACTACTTCTCCGGGATTAGGCTAGATACTTACTGGGTAAGCGTTGATTTACGTACTCATGCTACACTTATGCACTTATTGTGCAGGTATATATTTCTAGTGGTCTTTTGGGAACAAAGGCGGCTATTGCGAGGACTTTATGGTGAGCTGCATCCCATGTTACGATCCGCAACATACAGAGTCTCCATCAGAATTATATATATATTCTTGTCTAACTTGTATTCCAGACGGATGTTGTATTGTTATTGTAACTTCTAGTAGATGCTCATGCACTTATGACACCGGGTTTTGGGGGTATTCTATAATTTGTTTATAGATTATTTTACATTGATGCACTTCTACTTATTATTTTAATAAAACTATATGTAACTACGATTTATTTTAATGCACTGAACTCTCTATCTAAATAAGATTCATGATTTTAAAAGTAATAAAATGAATAATAGAGTTGGTAGTTCACTATTGGCTTGCCTAACATCGACGATGGGCGCCATCATGGCCTATAGTGGATTTTGGCTCGTGACAGCTTGGTACTAGAGCGTTAGGTTCACTTAGGTCTCACGAGTCATGAGCAAGTCTAGTAGAGTCTTGTAGATAGGTACGGAGACGTCTGTACTTATCTTCGAGAGGCTACAGGGCTATTAGGAGCACCTCATTTCTTGATTCTTCATTGTGCTATTTGATTCCATTGAGGCTTATGCCTTCGTTTCCTTTCTACTCATTCTTATACGATGTGGAGTGCTTACTATCATTTAGGCACCGACAAAAGATGCAGTGCGGGATGCTTTTTCTTACGAATGCAGGCGGATCATTATCGTTGCCTTGTGGAGGAGTATTTTGTCATTTCAGCCAAGAGTTGGTATGGCCTATGGGTGAGATTTGATATCTTTGAATTTGGTGGAACTCTTGTTAATATTGTGGTGTCGCTGTTAGCTCATCGGCATGTTGGTTTTCATTTGTTTGCCTCTGGGCACAGTTTTGTGAGATGGAACCTAAGAGGAAATTATCCAAGATGGTTGTATGATGCGACTTCAGGATCAAATCGGCATTTCCAGTGTTGATGGTTCGAAGGAGATGATCTCTGGGGTGGTTTCTATGCCTAGGAAATTTTGAATGTGGTGAGAAGGGCTTGATAACATCTTGTTGGACCTTCGGGTGATGTTAATAAATGAAGTGATTCATATGAATGGCGGATCAGTATGGACCCAAGGAGGTTTGTTGATTTCATGATGGATGAAACTATAGCAATGAAGTTAGAGGAGGTCGAGATGAGGGTACACAGGTGGGCTATCTCCTGTGAGCAGGTTAGAGCTTGTGTGATTTTTGATGAGATTCCTATAAAGAGTCTACTTTCTTCCCAACGTGGGATGAATGTACGGCGAGTTAAGATTAGATTTCTTGAAGAAGATGGTACGACTATTGGAAGGTTGAGCGTGTGATGGTAGCTGATAATTCGGGATGTGTTATGATTGGCGCAATAAGAGCTCGCGAGAAATTGATCGATTAACAGTGTGGGAACATGGTAACTAGGAAGAAGAAGTTGTAGTGGGTCCTGGGTCTATGTGATTATAGTGTAAAGCTAAGTGGGGGAGCCCACCATCTACGATTGTGTCACATGGTTGGGTGCTAGTGCAATTTTTGATCATCGGTACACTGGTGGATCAGTTGTGACTAAGGGAAGGGAACATCAGGGGTAATTTGGACAAAGGACTTATCACGACCCAAAATTCCTCCGAAGGAGTCGTGATGGCACCTAGTCTGTAAAACTAGGTAAGCCTAACACATACCGAAATGATGACAGATTCTACCAAAAATTATTAAACATGAACCAAAAATTTCTAAGTAAACCAATAGTCTCAACATGATACAATATCCCAAAACCGGTAGTACAAGTCATAAGCATTTCTAGGAGTAATTATACATAATGAATACATCACTCTCTGGAATAAAAGGAAACAATGGGAATAAATACAATAGAAGGTGACTTCGGAGCCTGCGAACGCCCAGCAGGGGTGCCTTGAAGTTTCCAGCCACATCAAGCATAAGTCTCAAAACCAACTTGATCCGAAGTACCTGATTCTGCACAAAAAAGTGCAGAAGTGTAGCATGAGTACACCACAGTGGTACCCAGTAAGTATCAAGCCTAACCTTGGTAAAGTACTGACGAGGCAAGGTCAAGACACCTATCGAACATATAAATCTGTGCAGGATATAACATAAAGCTAACAAGGAAGGAATATCAATGTAATGCCAATAGTTGACAGAAATTAGATTACAAACAGTAGTAACGATAAGGGAAAACGAATGGCAACGAGAAATAATAGAGTGATTAAACAACAACATAGCCGTTGTACAGATAAAGTATAAATGTTCCCAAGAAGGAAAAACGATGTCAATTCAACCAATCAAATCATTTCTAATATACAATTTCAACAATCCCACTTCTCGTAATCTCATATCATAAATCACAACTTCCAAACCTTTAACACACATGGCACCTTGTGCCCACATCTTTCCACCTTACTTCTTACGGCAAAATCCACGTGCTACTCGATACATAATATCCGTGTCAAATGCTAATTAGGATGTTCAAGAGATTTTATTTATATATCATAAATTAAAATTACAATTTCTAGACCAAGTAGGAAATCAATGAGAAAGAAGAATTTATTTTAGAAATCATTTGGGTGAAGACAAAAAACATTTCAAATAAAATACAACATTGAATAAGCTATTGAATTTAATATAGAATTTGTCAAATTAAAACATAATAACAATTCCTTTTTAAGTAAAATAAAAACCTCATACATGTTAAGGAGATTAAGTTGAGAAATCAATTGAAGTAAAATATGACATCTATTAGAAATGGTAAATACCGAAATATACATCAAGCTTTAACTTAAAAGTCACACAAGGTAGCATGATATTAATTCTTTTATTTTAAATCACTATATTACTAACGACTCAGCAGGACAGGAGGTACTGACTCAACGTAGTAAATTCACCTTGAAAATAAATTCACCAGAATAATAGTATTAGGAAAAGAGCTTAGGAAATGACTGCAAAGCAATAAGTCAATGACAATAATTCAACCCTTAGAAAAACAGTGAAAACCAAAAATACAAATTCTCAAAGTCTCGTACGAGGAACTGAAGCCAATATAATAAAATAGGGAATACAAAATACAAAATATGTTGCGGCGCGCAGCCCGATCCCACCATATAATATCAATAGCATAATTCACCCTTATTCCACCATATCAATTCACCCTTATTTCACATGTTGCGGCGTGCAACCCGATCCCACCGTACAATATCAATATCATAACAATAGACAAAATATGTTGTGGTGCCCAACCCGATCCTACCATATAATATCAATATCATGATTCACCCTTATTTTACCATAACAGTCCACCCTTATTTTACCTGTTGCGGCATGCAACCCGATCCCACTGTATAATCACAATATCACAATATGAATATCCTCATTTATTTCACCACCTCACTTATTTCACCTGTTACAACATGAAACCTGATCCCCCGTATAATAATTTAAATCTACAACAACAATTCAATAACTCAATTTATAAGAATTTCAACAATCAAGGGTATGAGTACACGACAACAAAAGAACCACGTAAAAATCAAAGGAATACAACAATCTTCACAAAAATGACAAGACATGTAAGGCAAGTGATAACTAAGCATGAAATCACAACAATTTGGATATGTAGCAGATATGCACTGTGTCATAGAAGAACTCAACAATTAAGAGATAACAAGACAATAATAAAGGCAATAACTTCAACTAAGGCATATAAGAGCCAAATAACGAGTAAGCGGTACAATAAGTGCTAACAACGTCATATAGAGCATGTGAGAGTAGACTAACTATGAGATACCACATGTTATGACAATTTAATCAAAGGCATGGGAAGAGACTAGACAATCTAAACCGGTCAATACCACATATAGACAGTGTACCCACTCATCGCCTTGCGTACACGGCTTTCACATAATGAGATAGCACAATTAACACAATTCCTAAGGGGTGGTTTCCTCCACACAAAGTTAGACAAGACACTTACCTCAATTGGGCCAACTCAATACTCAATTTAGCATTTTCTTTACCAATTCACCACCGCTCGGCTCAATCTAGCCAAAGACGACTTAAATATATCAAAAAATGCAAGAAAAAACAATTTCAATTAACAAAGATATAATTCTAATACAATTTGCAAAAAGTCAACCCCCAGGGCCACATCTCGGAACTCGATAAAATTTACAAAACCCGAACACCCATTTTGATACGAGTTCAACCATACCAAAATTATCAAATTCCGATACCAATTCGTCATTCAAATCATCATTTTACTTTTTGAAAGATTTTACAATTTTCCCCAAATTTTCCATTAGAATCACATGAATTTGATGTTAAATCTAAGGTATAATCACAAAATATAAATGAAAATTGATTAGAGGTACTTACCCAATGATTGTAGATGAAATTCCTCTCTTAAAATCGCCCACTCTCGGACCTAGGGTTCAAAATATAACAAAATGAAGCTAAAACATAGAATGCCCATCTATTAGCAGGCTACAGATGTCTCCGCAAATGCGGACAAAACATTACAAAAATGACCCCTAACGGACCAGGCCTTCATCGCAAATGCAATACAGAGGTCGCAAATGCGAACTCTATAGGCTTCGCAAAGCCAATTATTTCTTCACAAATGCGATCCTTTTCCCAGCAACTCAGGTTCGCAAATTCAAGGCTACTTCTCAAATGCGGTAGTCGCATTTGCAACCAAATCATCGCAAATGCGATGAAACCAGAAGAAGCACACTAAAATTTAACAAAACACTCTGAAACACACCCGAGCCCCCGAGGCTCCAAATTAAACACCCACACAAGTCTAAAAACATAACACGAACTCGCTCGTGTGATCAAAATACCAAAATAACCTCTAGAACTAGGAATTGGATGCCAAAACACATGAAAATCACAATGAACTTCAAGAATCGCAACCAAGCATCCGAACCATATCAAATCAACTCCAAATGACACCAAATTTTGTAGGAAAGTTCCATATGAAAAAATGGGCCTATTCCAAGTTTCGAAACCAAAATCCAAATTATAGCCATAAAGTCAAACTATAGGCAAACCTAGGAAAATTCTAAACCTTTAAATTGCCAACTTTTGCCATTTGATACCGAAACCTTTTAGAAATATCCAAATAAAATTCCGGGCATACACCCAAGTCAAAAATCATCATCTAGACCTACGAAACCATCGAAACTCCGATCTGAGGTCAAATACTCAAAAGTCAAACCTTGGTCAATTCTTTCAACTTCAGCTTCTCAAATGAGAGTCACTCCTAAAAATCCTTTCCGAACTTCTCAAAAACATGAACCGATGATACATATAAGTCATAATACACTATGTGAAGCTACTCGTGACCTCAAATTGCCGAACCAAACGTAATTGCTTAAAACAACCGGTTGGGTTGTTACAAGACTTGAGGAATGTGTGCTACATCTCGCCTATTGGTTCATGAGAAGGCACTAGGAAGACTCGGAGTTTATTCTTCTGGTGGATGTGATGTACAAGGGAGAGAATTCATCTGGTTGCTTCTTTGGAAGTGTTCATGTGCTAGCAGAGCACTAGAGTTGGGTTATATATTCGGTACCAGGTCAGAGTGGGTGACTCTCAATGATGGTTCTAAAGGATTCAAGAATTAAGGTGTAGTGTTTAATAATTTTGGGTTTGCTATGTGGCTTAGGACTGGGTTTTGCAACAGAGTGTGAAGAACACTTGGGAAATTTCTATGTTATCATCGGGTCTATGGTGCAGTGTTAAAGAAATGGGAGAAACAACTTCAGCTTCATAGGAGGTCGTCCAGAATAGGTATATCAGTTGGAGATACTATTGAATGCATGAGGATGGTATGAGATGGATAATGGGTATTGAGACGATGTGGCCTTATGATTTGGGTCACTCAAGATGAGTGTAGTTTGGGGTCCGTTATGTGCTTGAATAGAACTATTAGTTTGAAGGCAAGTTAAGAGTAAGTTGGGAGAAGTTGAGTTAGTTTGTAATGGTTTTAATCAGCATAGTTGTGGAAGTGATCGGTTCATTTAGTGTGTTAAGGCTACATGTGATTCATGGTTGTACGCGCAAGAATGACAACCACTGTAATTTGGTTGATTTGGAGGTATTAGATTATGATTGCCTGTTATGTGTAAATGGATACCGGAAGAGTTATGTTGGTTTAGACCACAACTTGAAGTCTGATTTCCTATGATTATGGGAATCTGGTTGTGTGATACAATTGTTCTTTTGAAATGAGTGGAGTGAAAGGGGTTCTATTCGATGAAGTATTTATTCTACTAGAGGTTCAGGGGTTATGATGAAATTCTTGGACTCACGTGTAGCAGCATGATAGGTGCAATGAGCAGTATGGAAATTGGAAGTTAAGGATTAAGGTTGCAGTTCGATTTTATAAGAAAGTCACAAGCTCGGAGGAGCGGGGGAAGATTTCGGATGTTCACAGTATGCTGGAACTATTTTCGGGCAGCTTGAGGGTGGTCTGTTTTGTAAAAATATTGTTGGGTATTGAAATGCGGATGCTTGACTAGCTCTATGGAAATAGTACGGTCGATAGCCATTAATGTTCAGGTTTTACTACCTTGTGCAAAAGGTCGTGGGGGTACATCCCATGAGAAGATCGTATAAGTGAGACGTGTTAGTCATCCAATTGTTATAGACTTAAATTAGGTATGGAGATTTTTGTACCGTTGCCAATGGGAAAGATTATCTAAGGGGCGTTCTATTTCTTTCGTTATGGACTGTGGGAGTTTGTTCCAGATTTGATAGCTGCTCCTATGTGTCATGAATATGGTCATTGTGGTTACTTGGAAGGTTAGTGGCCCAGTATGGGACGATCGGAATCGGCTTGAGGTCTGCTAATAGACTTAATATGAATGTGTGCTCTACATGAGATCAGGTCAGATATGTTCATTTAGCATATCACTGCTTATGGAGGAGTCTTCAGGTGTTGGATGTTATTCATGTCGTCAACTATTCTCTGTAATACTCTATTATGCTATGTGGTATGTGAGACGACTTGATTATTCACACGTGTGTTGTGGTCTGTGTAGCTTGTCGTTATTGCACCTTATTTGAGCTCGAGTTTTGTAGCACATGGCACTATCCGTCTCCCCAGGGTTATATCTTTTCACTTGACATGCTCGTGGTCGATATTCGGGCATTTTGTGGGTTTGAGCAGTTTGGCTTGGTAGGTACTTCCTTGTTGATCATTATGTGTGGATCGGGTGGCACGCCGCCACGAGTATGATGTATGGATCGGGTTGTATGCCGCAATAGTGAGATGTTGAGTACGATTCCCTATACTTATTTTTGGTGTGTCTTGTTTCTCATATCGGAGAAAGGTTCATAGTATCTATTGCCTATTTAATCGTTATGCGGGCTGGGTAGTTCTTTTCAAAAGTTTGTTCTTCCTTATGTGACATATTCGAGTTGTAGCTTGTTGGCACGTTGATGGGGTCCTATGATATTTTGGTCAGTGTTTGAGGTAGCTTATTGCCTGAGCAGCTTGTACTGAGAAGGAGGAGGTCATTGGACCTGAAATCGGTGCGATCGGATTTATGTAAGGTATATTAAAGAAGAAATGTCACTATTCAGTTCAGAATTAGGTAACAATTTTTGTCAAGTGGAGGAACTCCATGAGTTACTGATCTGATGGGTGGTTATGAGTTCCTGCATGTCTATTTCATTGTTGTGGTATTGTGAGGGTTGAGACAGGGCTTATATCTACTATGTGGTATACTACATGCATCTGATTCGTATATTTTTAGCTATTGTAGTCGGAGGATGTTATTATGAACATACAAATTGTGTGGTACATTGTGTGATCTGAGTATGGTTGCATAATCATATTTAGTATAGTAGGTGGAGACTGTTACGGTGTTCGTATGTTGGAATCAGTCCTGGTAGAGAATTTCGAATGTTGGAATTTGGTTCTAGGGCTAAGGTAGCAAGAAGGATCTTCTGTCTGGCTTGAGATAATGTATTCATCTGAGTTGTGGTGGCATGAGTAGGTGCACTAATAGGTTTTCAATGTCTTTGACTTATATTTTGGTGATCTAACAAACTTTGTCAAGAACCATATAGGGAACCTGACACACTTGAGCTACACTACAAGTTAATGGATTCCAGCTCAATGTGAACTACTATAGCTTCAGGGGAGAGAGAACCAAACAAGGACCTGATACCCTTGTTGTTCCCTCATAGCACTACGAAGTCAATGGGACACAGCTGGAAGCGACGTGACTGCCTACACTGTTTCTGCGTGCACTGCACTGTCTCTAGTGCCCACTTATTCCTTGACCAACTAAAGTGCTTACATCATTTCAAGTAATGTCATCAAGGTGTATCAACAATGAGTTTATATCAAAACATCACTGGAACACTTCCATTTCTCATTCAAGCCTTTTGCAAAATAGAGAAATTAATTCTCACGAGCTTGAAGAACAAAGTTAAACGCTACTACGGACCAGTTCCTAAATTAGTATTTTGTTGTCCCTAGTTGAGTTGTAACTTTGTGATTGTTCTTATTGTATCTCCTAAATTGCTTAGCCAGAAGCGTTGATTAGGAACCCTCTTGTAAAATCTGTAAACTCTCTGAGTTTATGTTGTGACTAGGTTTAGTCATAAGTTAAAGTCTTTGTAACTAGAGAGTGACAAAGTGGCTTGTGATGAGAGTATCACAAATTAGTTAAAGTCTTTGTAACTAGAGAGTGACAAAGTGGCTTATGGTGAGAGTACCACAAGTTAGTTGAGTTGAATTCTTTGTAATGGAGTCATTACAAAGTGGCTTGTAATAGGTGTTTACAAGTTACTGAAGTTGAAAGCCTACAGGTGTAGGTCGCGGTTTTTGTCCCCTTGAGTTGGGATTTTTCCACGTAAAAATCATGTGTCTCATTTACTTATAGCTTTATTAGCATTCTCAGTATAACCTCATAGAGGAGCAGGTATTCTACTGTTTGGTGGACTCATACAAACTAACAATTGGTATCAGAGCGGGTTCCTTCTATCAGGCTAACACCTAGAAAGGATCCTTATGGCTGCTCCACCAAATTTTGAAGAAGGTCAATCTACATACCGACCACCCAGCTTCAATGGACAATACTATGAGTGGTGGAAAACAAGAATGCATGATTTTATCATGGCTGAGAATTCTGAGGTATGGGATGTCATATGTGATGGTCCTTATGTTCCAACAAAGGTACTATAATAACTTCCATTTTCAATATCAAAAACTAGTAAAGAATACACCGACGCAGTCAGGAGAAAAGTTTTCGTGCCAAGAAGATTCTGGTATGTGGAATAGGACCTGAAGAATATAATAGAATCTCCGCATGCGACACTGCTAAGGAGATATGGTAAGCTTTGCAAACAGCTCATGAGGGAACCACCCAAGTAAAACAATCTAAGATCAATATGCTCACTATCGAGTATGAACTCTTCAGGATGAAGGACGATGAATCTATTCAAGATATGCACACAAGATTCACCTCCATCATAAATGAGTTACACTCACTTGGTGAAACCATTCCTAGGAACAAGCTAGTGAGGAAAATCCTCAGCATTCTGCCTAGCCCTTAGGAAAGTAAGGTGAATGCTATTACTAAATCAAAGGACTTGCAGGAGCTGACCATAGAAGAGATGGTTGGAAATCTGAAGACCTATGAGATGAAGAGGAAGATAGACAGTGAAAGAAGAGAACCAAAGAAAGAAAAGAACCTGGTACTCAAAGTTGATACCAATTACTCAAGTGAGGAAGACAGTGACATGGCTTACTTTACCAAAAGATTCAGAAGATGGTCAGAAGAAATGGATAAAGGCTAAAAAGGGGCAGCTCTAGCAAACAAAAAAACTATGATCTCTGTCATAAGTGTGGAAAGCCTAGACACTTCATCAAAGACTGTCCTCCCTTGAAGCAAGAACTCTCCAAGAACAACCCTGAAAACGCAGCTAAGAGGAACCTAGTTCCTTTCAAGGACTTCAAAAGAAAGAGATCTGCTGACAATGTGGTGAAACAGGCTATTACAACATGGGGGAATTCCTCTAGTGAGTCTGAAGATGAAACTGATGCTGGTGACAGTTTGATGATACAAATTGAAGGCAAGGAAAATGAATATGACTCAACTTTTGCTTTGATGTCCCAATCAGATAATGATAAAGATGATGACAACAAAGAGGTAAATTTCAGGGATGTTCAGAGAAATCTAAAATCCTACTCTCCTAAGAAACTCATGTCTTTAGCTAGTGTATTGATCGATGTCTATCATAGCCTTATGGAGGATAGGGATTCCTTGATCTTAGAACTAGGAGAAGTTGAACAAACTAGAGATGACTTAGTGGCTGTAGTTATTGACCATAAGAAAACCATTGAAAACTTCAAAGAAGAAAGAAATGATCTCTTGGCAGCAATTGGAAACCCAAGGGAAACAATAGAGAGACCTGCAACAAAGTCAAAACCTGGAATTCTGGAAAAGGAAAAGATATAGCCAGTGAGAAACATATTAGGCTTGAAAATGAGCTGAAAGTTGTGAAAACTAGGATGTGTGTTGAAACTGAGAAAAACAAGCACCTCCAAACTGATCTGGAAAGAGTAAAAATGATCTTGAAAAGTCCCTAAAGTGGACCTGGTTCTCAGAAGCTATCACTTCCATGGACACTAATAATGGTGGAAACAGGCAGGGAATAGGGTTCTAAAGGGATAAAACTCCTTACAACCCTCACAGCAAGTACGTCACTATTTCTGATAACTTGCTTTGTACTCACTGTGGGAACAATGGGCATTTCAAAGAAAATTGCTAGGCCACAGTTCAATCTATTCAGAAAAATAAAGCGTTTGCTGAAAAAGTGACTACAAAAGAGGGACCAAGTTACACTCACAAAAAGCGCGCATTATCTGCATGGACTAAGAAATCTCTTATTCATCCTCTTGCCTACTACAAGGGACCCAAACTTGGTTGGGTTCCTAAAATTAACTCTTGATCTTCTTGTGTAGGGAACAGTGAAAGGAAGCGGTCAATAATGGTTCATGGATAGTGGGTGTTCAAATCATATGACTGGGAACACCATGGACTTTCTTTTATTAAAAGCCCTGTAATGAGGGAGTGTATCCTTTGGCAATTGGAAAAAGGGGTACATTCTTGGAGTTGAAAAAGTCGGGAAGTCACTCACTCATTCTATTGAAAATGTGTACTATGTCAATGGCCTTAAGTACAGTCTCTTGAGTGTCTCTTAGATCTGTGATAAAGGAAACAAGGTGTACAGTTACTGATCTGGTAACTGATGAAGTGCTACTTGTGGCTAAGAGATACAAGAACATCTATGTTGCTGATTTCGAGTCCTTACAAAGTGGTGATCTGAGTTGTCTGAAAGTTGTTGATGATGATGTTGAACTGTAGCACAGAAAATTGGGGCACGCAAGCTTTTCTCTTCTGAATAAACTAATTCAGAAGGACCTGGTCCATGGTCTGCCCATGTCAAAGTTCAAGGTGCAAAAGGTTTGTGATGCATGTGCTAGAGGAAAACATGCGAAGTCCTCTTTAAGTCTAAAAAGGATGTGAGCACCTCAAAGCCACTTGAGCTTCTACATATGGACCTATGTGGTCCTATGAGAGTGCAAAGTAGGGGAGGAAAAAGATACATTTTTGTGATAGTGGATGACTACTCCAGATTCACATGGACTTTGTTTCTTAGAACTAAAGATGAAACCTTTGAGATGTTTGTGGCCTTTGTGAAGAAAATCCAGGTGAAGATGGAGTCTAGACTACCATGCATTAGATCAGATCATGGAAATGAATTTGACAATGTCAAATTTGATGAGTTCTGCAATGAAAATGGCATCACTCACAACTTTTCAGCTCCCAGAACTCTCCAGCAAAATGGAGTAGTGGAAAGGAAGAACAGAACTCTGGAAGAGATGGCAAGAACAATGCTAATCGACAGTGGAATTGCAAAGAACTTTTGGGCTGAAGCGGTCAACACTGCCTGCTATTTGGTGAACAGGTGCATGATCAGATCACTCCTGAACAAAACCCCATATGAGTTGCTGAATGGAAGGAAGCCCAAGCTGACTCACCTAAGAACATTTGGGTGCAAATGTTATGTTCTCAATAATTGAAAGGATCATCTTGGTAAATTTGATGCCAAGAGTGATGAAGGAATATTTCTGGGCTATTCTTCTCAAAGCAAAGCGTACAAAATATAAAATAAGTGGACTCAATGTGTTGAGAAAAGTGTTCATATTATTTTTGATGAGTCTTATCCATCCTGTGAGAAGAGTGCTAAAGAAGATCAAGATGGAGAACCCTTACTAGTCCCTGGTGAAGTCATTGACATGACAAATGGAAAGACAGATATGATGAGCCAAGTAAAAGAACTGAGTGAAGACAATGTTGCCTCATCTTCAATGGAACCAGGTAATTCAATTATAACCACTGAAGCTGAAGAAAGAGTGGTTGATGCAGTTTAGGGTACTCCACGAACACCTAAGAGAAGAACACAGGAAAACCAGTCAAATGTACCCACATTCTCTATAAATGAAGTTCAAACGTCTAACTGGAGACATAAAAGGTTACATCCTCTTGACAACATAATTATCCCTCTAGATTTCGGAGTACAAACCAGGTCAAAAGCTAGAAATTCACTTGCCTTCTCAGCCTTTCTCTCCCAAATAGAAGCCAAGAATATCAAGGAAGCCTTGACAAATGCATATTGGATTACAGCCATGCAAGATGAGTTATATCAGTCTGAAAGGAATAATGTCTGGCACCTAGTACCCAGACCCTCAAATCGAACCATTACAGGAACCGGGTGGGTATTCAGGAACAAGTTTGATGAACTTGGAAATACCACAAGGAACAAGGTTAGGCTAGTAGTTCAAGGCTACAATTAGGAGGAAGGGATTGGCTATGATGAAAAATTTGCTCTGGTCACTCGCATGGAAGCTATTGGAATTCCAATCGCTTTTACATCTCATATGGAATTCACCTTATTCCAAATGGAAGTCAAAAGTGCATTTCTAAATGGACTTCTTAAAGAAGAAGTCTATGTGAAGCAACCTCCAGGGTTTGAATGTCATGAACACCCTAAATATGTGTTTAAAATGGACAAAGCATTGTATGAGTTGAAGTAGGCTCCTCGAGCTTGGTATGAAAGGTTGTCAAAGTTCTTCTTAGAAAATAGCTTTAAAAGAGGGAAAATTGACAACACCCTGTTCCTAAAGAAACGGGGAAGGAACTTGCTCATTGTTCAGGTCTATGTTGATGATATCATTTTTGGGGCAACAGCTGATTCTTTGTGTGAAGAATTTTCAAAACTCATAGGAAGCGAGTTTGAAATGAGTATGATGGGGGAACTGAATTTCTTCTTGGGTCTTCAAGTAAAACAGTCCACAAAGGGTACATTCATTTATCAGCAAAAATACATTATGGAGCTGTTGAAGAGGTTTGACAAGGAAGCATCAAAGGTGATAGACACTCCCATTGCTACAGCCACTCGACTGGACATGGATGAAACTGGGCCTCCTGTGAATCAAACCATGTATAGAGGCATTATTGAGTCTCTTCCCTATCTCACTGTCAATAGACCTGATATTGTCTTCAGTGTGGGGCTATTCACAAGGTTTAAATCAAATCCCAAGGAATCTTATTTGAAGGCTGCCAAAAGAATTCTGAGATATCTTCAAGGAACACAGGACTTGGTTCTTTATTATCCCTCAGGTGACAGTTTAATCTCATTGGATATGCTGATGCAGACTATGCATATTATCTTGTGGATAGGAAAATCACTTCTGGAATAGCTCACTTCCTAGGTTCATTTCTCATCTCTTGGAGCACAAGGAAGCAAAACTCAGTGGCTCTTTCAACAGCTGAAGCAGAATATGTAGCCGCAGCATCCTACTATGCTCAACTTTTATAGATTAAGCAGCAACTGGAGGACTTTGGGGTACTCACTGAGATTGTGCCCCTTCTATTTGACAACACCAATGCACTCAATATGGCCAAGAATCCAGTTCAACACAAAAGGACCAAGCATATTGATGTGAGGCATCACTTTCTGGGGGATAATATGGAGAAAGGTTTGATATGTATGAAGTTCTGCAACACAGAAGACCAAATTGTAGATATCTTCACCAAGGCTTTAAGCAGGGAACATTTTGAAAGAAATAGAGTGAAGTTGGGGCTTTTAAAGCCTAATTGAGAACCTGATTCCTCTTCTTCTTTTTTGGCTATGAAAAATCACCTTCAAGAAAAAAATTGCTAAAAGTGTTTTCTGGCCATGTCTAACTCACTTCAATACCGTTACAGGTAAACACGCATGATGAGTATAGAAGCTGTAGCTGCAGTGCATGAATGATAAAAGAGGATTGATACTTTCAAATAATAGGTCAAGAACCTAGTTCTTGTACCAAAGGTTTGTAGTTCTGTGCATTCTTTAATACACGTCTTAAAAAGGTACAAAACACAACTACCATGTCATCCACTTTTTTCAGACTCTGTTGTCATGTCTCCTCACTTCAAATTATTTCGTCTCCCTCTGAAATGTTGCACTTCTCCACGCCCAACTGCCATTCCAGAAGTGGTCCCTATCTCTATCTTCACAATTATCCATTCTTAATAAAACCCTCCTCTGTTCTTCACAAACCATAACTCCTCCATTAGAACTTCCCACAGCACTTCTACTCCATCTTTCCAATGGTTGATACAAACTCCGACCTCCCTACCTCAGTCATACATGTTACTAAAAAACCTATGGAGTCCTCTGCCACTACTGAGCATTCTTTAACCACTCTTATCCTTCCCGCTAAAATCACACCTCACCATGATTCCCCATCTCTCTCCATTTCAGAAACCTCTAAAATTGTTGATCCGTTCTCTCCATCTTCTGAGGTTCCCACTAATCAAAGAACAAATGGAGAACAAGGTCAAAACCCTGAGGTCACAGAGGGTTCCACCATTGTTGCTACAGATCCGTGGTGGCAGTAGTGCTGATTGAGGAAGAAAATGTTGTAACCGTCTTTGTGGTATCTACTAATGGTGTACTGCATGAGATCATTTCTCAGAAAAATGAGGTGCAGTGTATGGGGGACAAATGGGCCATTGTAACTGTTGAAGGTACTGCACTAGTAGAAACTACTGGGCCCTCACATGAGGAACCTGACCCCTCTCTGGAGGACCTAGGTCACGGTTCTCATTCCCGAGACAGTTCTACTCCTGCATTTTCTATTGTGCCTTGGACATATAGGCACCTGAGATGAGGTCCAATGATGAGGAGGATTTAGACAACCTGGATCTTGATGAATTCATAGTCAAGCGAAGGGAAGTGTCCACTCCTGAGTCTTCCACCAAGCGACCCACTACTAGGTTCCAAGCTAAGGTGGCATATGACTCTGCCCTTCAAAAGAGTAGAAAAAGTAGTAAGAAGCAAAGGAGGAGGTTGACGAAAGATAATGTGCTCGTATGTGTTAAAGCAGTCCCTGTGGTAGAAGTGGAAGAGGAAACACTAGCGGAACCTGGTTCTTTGGTGAGACGGTCCTAGAAGAAGAAGAAGCCTGCTTCAGTAGAAAGAGTTTCAACCCCTAGTTCCAAGCTGAAGGATGTTGTGAGTGAGTCCTCAATATCTGATGAGGATGTATTAGTCAAGTCTAAGGGAAAAAAGAAATCAAGTGGTGGGAAGTCCAGCAAACGCAAGTCTGAAACTGTTCACGAACCTGGTTCTGTGAAGAGACTGAGGAGTGAAGGCAGTTCCATTTCAGAACGCCTAAGGCATCAAAAGGTTCTGCTGGGTTGTACTTTTAACCCAGCAATCTCTGAGATGGCTGGTATGCGTCAAGTTCTTGAAATGGTTGAGTTTTAATGATGGGCGCATATGTTCCAAATAGATGCACCTAAGGTGTATGAGGATGAAGTACACAGCTTCTTTGCTAGCCTCTTTCCCGTTGAGACTGACAACATTTGTGCTTTGGTGAATGGAGTAGATATCGTGTTCGATGTAAAGTTGCTTGGAGAGATTCTTAAGGTTCCTACAGTTGATGTGTCTAATGTACCCAAGGGGTTCCAGCGTCAAATAATGAAGTAGCTCATTTGACAAAAGAGAATGCTGATCTCACGGTGCAAGTAGAGAATATGAAAGTAGAACTACTCAATGAACAAAAGTCGGCCAATGCCCGAATAGACCTTGTTCTCTAAACACTTGCTGCAACCTCCAAGCCATCTACTCCTAGTGCTCCCTAAGTACCCCTTCAGTGACCAGAATCTGGAAATGTCCTTTTAATTTTTTTTGTTTTGATTGGCAGATGTTTTATTTTCTTTTTTTTTATGTGGTTGGGATGAAACAATATTGCTCCCGTCTTAACAGTCCAATGTTGCCTTTGCTTTTTAAGCAAAGGCATATAAAATATTCTATTTATATCAAATTTATTCTCTTTTATTATCTCATTGCTTGTATTTTATGACTCTCTTCTCTATCATGTTGTGTGCATATATATGACATGAGTTAGCTCGGCTACACTTTTTTATGTTGTTTATCTGCTTGTGTCTTTTAATTGATGCCAAAAGGGGGAATATATGATCAAAAAAGAAACATGTTTCAAAAAGGAAGGCATAAAATCAGGGGGGAACACTTATGAGTTCCTGTTACTTTATTTGGTTCTTCTTGCTCTAAATACACGTTATCTGTTTAAGTTTGTCATCATCAAAAAGAGGGAAATTGATAGGTTTTCAATGTCTTTGACTTATGTTTTGATGATCTAACAAACTTTGTTAAGAACCAGATAGGGAACCTGACACACTTGGGCTACACTGCAAGTTAATGGATTCCAGCTCAATGTGAACTACTATAGCTTCAGGGGAGAGAGAACCAAACAAGGACCTGATACCCTTGTTGTTCCCTCATTGCAGTACAAAGTCAATGGGATACAACTGGAAGCGACGTGACTGCCTACACTGTTTCTGGCTGCACTACACTGTCTCCAGTGCCCACTTATTCCTTGACCAACTAAAGTGCTTACATCATTTCAAGTGATGTCATCAAGGTGTATCAACAATGAGTTTATATCAAAACATCACTTGAACACTTCCATTTCTCATTCAAGCCTTTTGCAAAACAGAGAAATTAATTCTCACGATCTTGAAGAACAAAGTTAAACGCTACTACGGACCAGTTCCTAAAGTTAGTATTTGTTGTCCCTAGGTGAGTTGTAACTTTGTGATTGTTCTTATTGTATCTCCTAAATTGCTTAGCCAGAAGCGTTGATTAGGAACCCTCTTGTAAAATCCGTAAACTCTCTGAGTTTATGTTGTGACTAGGTTTAGTCATAAGTAAAAATCTTTGTAACTAGAGAGTGACAAAGTGGCTTGTGATGAGAGTATCACAAGTTAGTTAAAGTCTTTGTAACTAGAGAGTGACAAAGTGGCTTGTGGTGAGAGTACCACAAGTTAGTTGAGTTGAATTCTTTGTAATGGAGTCATTACAAAGTGGCTTGTAATAGGTGTTTACAAGTTACTGAAGTTGAAAGCCTATAGGTGTAGGTCGTGGTTTTTGTCCCCTTGAGTTGGGGTTTTTCCACGTAAAAATCTCGTGTCTCATTTACTTATAGCTTGATTAGCATTCTCAGTATAACCTTATAGAGGACCAGGTACTGTACTGTTTGGTGGACTCATACAAACTAACATGCACTAACTGTAAAACAACGATTTTGAACAGGTTCGTATTGTAATATATGACTTGCACGTGCAGTTCTACGTCATTCTGAGAAGTTTAAGTATGATTTGGACGAGTTCGTCAAAGTTTGAAAGTTTAAAGAAAGGTTTCTATTGTCGAATCATAGTTTTGATGTTGTTTGATGTGATTTGAGGCCTTGATTAGGTCTGCGTTATGGGACTTATTGGTATGTTTGAACGGGGTTCCAAGGGCCCCTTGTTTGAATCGGATTGGAATCAAGATCATTTTTACTCTTATTGATCGTTGAAGGCTATTGAAGTCTTATGTCATCGCACCTGCGGTGGGATTGGTCACAGGTGTGGAATGCAGGTGCGATGGAAGTCATCTCAAAAGCGAAGAAGGCCAGCTATGGGAAGGATCGTAGGTGCGGAGTTTGGCACACAGATGCGCATCCGCAAAAGCGGAGAAGGCACCACAGAAGCGGAACCTGGGCCTTTGCATCTAGACCGCATGTGCGGCCGTGCACCGTAAAAGCGGGCTCATAGGAGCGGTTATTGCTCCACAGAAGCAAGACCGCATGAGTTGATTTGGTCCGCAGAAGTGAATTTGCCTAGGCTTAAGTAGAAGTCGCACCTGCGATGGATTTTTCCGCAGGTACGACTGTTTGGCCACATGTGCGACAATCGCTGATGCTTATTAAGTACGGGGTTTGGCTCACTCTTCTCTCATTTTCTCTTGGGTTGGCCGAATTTGAAGAGTTATTTTGAGGATATTTTCATCGAGCAACACGAGGTAAGTGATTCCCACTCATTGTGAGCTAAAATACTTGGATTATATATTGATTTTAACATGGAATTCATGGAAATTGTGGGATTTTAAGAGAAAAACCTAGAATTGGTATTTGGATTTTGACCACAATTTCGGAAATGGAATTAGGAATAAATTATGTATTTGAGGTCGTGGTATTATGTTAATGATTGTCTTCGAAAATTTTTGGAATCCGAGCACGTGAGCCCGAAGGTTGACTTTGTTGACTTTTCGAGCGGAGTTGGGAATTTTAATAAATTAATTAATTATGAGTATTAGAGTATATTTTTATTGGTTTGTACATTGCTTGACTAGTTTCGGATTGATAGGAATCAATTTGAGGTTTTAGAGAGGCTTTGAAACCAGTTATGCAACTTGAGAGCGAAGTAATTCTCCTGTCTAACCCTGTGAGAGGGAATTTACTCTGTAGGTGTTATTCTTGTTATATGCTACATGTTGTGGGAGCTCAGCACGTATGAGGTGACGAGTGTTCATGCGTATGCTAGAATTCATGATTATGTCCTAGTAGACTTAGGTTCACGCCATGCCTTAATTGTACTATTTGAGTTATCATTGCCTGTTTAATTCTTTTATTTAGCATTACGACCTGAGACTAGTCTTGCACAGAGTGATAGACTCGCTATAGTAGAGATTTAATGAGCTACTTGATTAGCCGAGGAATAACTATGCTTCCCTTACGAATTTCTACCGCAGGTGCATTTTCATCGAAAAGCTTCCTTAAATTTCATAACTCACATGTATATTCGTGAGTGCGGTCAAAGACCCGTTAAAGCTTCTTATTCTTATGGGATTGGGACATTCGCCTCGGCAGTATCATATTTTTGTGGGATCGGGCTGTTCACCTCGGCAGTATCATATTCTTATGGGATCGGTCTGTTCACCTTGGCAGTATCATATTCTTATGAGATCGGGTCGTTCACCTCGGCATTTCTATAAAATACTCTTATGGGATCGGGCTGTTCTCCTCAGCAGAATCGTGCATAATATTTTACAAGAAGCCAGTGTATTTGTGAGTTTTCCTAATTTGAATTGCGACAACTTATCTGGTGGGGACCATCTTATATATACTCTGGTTGAGGAGGTAACCGATAATTGAGATCTTGTGTTTACTGTTCAGAGGAGGATCGTACCGCGTACCAATATTTGTTTACAAAGTTTATTTACCATGCCTCATACTTGTTTACTTTCTACTGTACTTGATTCATTGGACCACTAGTAAGTGTCGATGTCAACTCCTTGTCACTACTTCTCCGGGGTTAGGGTAGATACTTACTAGGTATGCGTTGATTTACGTACCCATGACACACTTCTGCACTTATTGTGCAGATATATATTTCTTGTGATATTTTGGTGCAAAGGCGTGGCTATTGCAGGGGCTTTATAGTAAGCTGCATCCCATGTTACGATTTGCAACATACAGATTCTCCATCAGAATTATTTATATTTTTGTGTCTAACTTGTATTCCGGACATATGTTGTATTTTTAATGTACCTTCTAGTAGATGCTCATACACTTGTGACACCAGGTTTTGGGGGTGTTCTAGAATTTCTGTATGGTTTATTTTACATTGATACACTTTTATTTATTATTTTAATTAAACTGTACATAACTAAATAAAATTCATGATTTATTTTATTGCACTGACCTCTATATCTAAATAAGATTCATGATTTTAAAAATTATAAAATGAATAATTAAGTTGGTAGTTCACCGTTGGCTTGCCTAACGGCGACGTTGGGCACTATTATGGCTTATAGTGGATTTTGGGTCGTGACACGTGCGGTTGTGATTTGAAATTTGGGCACAAGGTGCCATGAGCATATGATTATGGGTTGAGACTCGTGACTTATGACTATGAGATGAGATATCTCAGATTAATTTCGTTGCGGAACTTGTGGTAGAACAACTTGACTTAATTGGTTGTTATATGTTTTCCTTATTTGGTTTCAATGGTACTTTCACGGTGTTCGTATTACTTTGCTATTCATATCATATGTTGATTTTTATTGCCTTTTACTGATTCCAGCTTTCATTATTAGTTTTATACTTCTATATTGCGCATGTTATTTTGACTAGCAGGTGTCTTGACTTGTACCTCGTCACTACTTCACCGAGGTAAGTCTTGATACTTACTGGGTACCGATCGTAGATTACTCATACTACCCCTTTGCACATTTTTGTATAGAGCCAGGTATTGGAAATATCGGACTCGGGCAAAGCTAGCTTATTGATTTCGAGGATTTAAGGTAGAGCTGCTTAGTCGTCGCAGTCCCTTGGAGTCCTTTCCTTTCATTGTACTGTCAACTTGTTATTTGAACAGTATTGTATTTCGATCCTTGAGATCTTTCCATGTATTCAGTTAGAATTCATGACTCTATATTACCTAGTCTTGGGAGATTGTTATGATTATTGTCGTATAGGCTTATTTCGCTTTTGTTTCGATATTCATATTAAACTCTATTTTAAATTATCATTGTTAAAACTGGCTTAACCGTTGTAAGTAATCGTCTTACCTAGTCTTAGAGACTAGGTGCCATCACGACGCCTGTGGTGGGATTTTGGATTGTGACAAGTTGGTATCAGAGCTCTAGGTTCATAGGTAGTTATGAGTCACGAGCAAGTTTAGTAGAGTCTTGCAAATCGGTATGGAGACGTCTGTACTTATCTTTGAGAGGCTATGAAACTATTAGAAAAATTCCACTTCATTCATTCATGTCATGCAGATTTGTTGTTCGCCCAAGAATAGGTGTAAGTTTTAAAGATTGACAAAAGAACTCAGACATGGACCAGGTTCATCTTATGAAGCACAGTCATGATCAACCTGTACATGTGAGATGCACGTGAAGGAGATAAATCTAACTGATCAAGAAGCAATATCTCCTGATCTAATCGAAAAGGTTGTATATTGGATAAGGAGAGAAAGACTCCTTACATGAGAAGAATACAGTTTAGGAAGAAGATAGTGTTAGAGTTTGAGATCACCATGAACTCTTCTACGATAGAAGAGTAGCAATTGAATTCCAATCAAACTCTGATTACTAACCTATTAAATATCAGTGTTGTTCTCTTTTACAGGTAACGCACATAGGCAGAAGTTAAACTTAAATTGAGAGCAAAATAGCAAGGCGATTTTGCAAGCAATTTATGTGTGATTTGAGTGTGCAATCCTGAAGCTACTTGAACGAGATAGAAGAACCAATTCCAAGTGTCTATCTTTTATTCTACTTCAATTGTATTAGGTGATTTTACATTGTACCTTTCAGCTTTCATAGAAGCAATTGTATTAGGTACCTAGAGTGTTCAAGTTAGAGTTAACTTGAAGTTGCCGCAACAGTTGAGGCTCTATGCCACAACGGGATTAGAGTTAATCCTTAAGTTTACAAAGAGTTTTGTAAATGTTGTTTTGGCTCAGTAATTTTAGTGGAAGTTTGGGAAAATCCTACTGAGTAGTAGGTCGTGGTTTTTTCATCTTTTGAGCCAGGTGTTTTCCATATAAAAATCTTTGTGTTATTTATTTTCTGTATTTATTATTCCACAAACAGTAGTAGTTGGAACAACTAGAAGAACCAGGTCCTTTTATAGTTCAATTAAGTGAAAACTGGGTACCACACAAATCATCCCCCTCTTATGTGGTATTGATGCTTAAAACATCAATTGGTATCATAGCAGGTTATCGTTGAAGAGGTTAACACCTTAGGAAAAGATCAAGATGAGTGCACCACCTGGAAACTGAGAAGGGCAATCCACTGCTAGGCCTCCACTCTTTAATGGTCAGTACTATTCTTGGTGGACGAACAAGATGAGAGATCATATCATAGGAGAAGATTATGATCTTTGGGACATAGTTACTGATAGTCCCCTGGAGACTACAAAGAAGAATACTGAAGGAGTGGACGTGCCAAAGACAAGAGCCGATTCCACTGCTGTAGACTTGAAGAAATGGGAGAAGAATGCCTAGGCCAAGAAATTGCTTGTGTGTGGAATGAGTCCAGACGAGTACAGTAGGATTCAAAGTTTTACTACTGCTAAAAAGATATGGGACACTTTACAAATGGCTCATGAAGGAACTCCTCAAGTAAAGAGATCACGAGGAACACTACTATATTCTCAATATGAGAATTTCACTATGAAGAAAGGAGAAACTATCTAGAAGATGTACACAAGGTTCATAATACCAACAAATGAACTTAAATCTCTTGGGAGAATTATCCTTAAAGAAGACAAGGTTAAGAAGATGCTGACAAAGGTCCTACCAGTGACTTGGGAAAGCAAAATCACTGCTATTCAGGAATCAAAGAACATTGCTACTCTCAAGTTGGATGAATTGATTGGAAACCTCACTGCCTATGAATTGAGAAGGCAAACCATGAAAATGGATGCACCCAAGAAGGAAAGGAGCCTATCTCTCAGAAAAGCTGAAGGTGCAGATCTGGAGGATGATGAAATGGCCATGATCACAAGAGATTTCAAAAAGTACCTAATGAGAGGATAGGGTTCTTCAAGAGGTACAACCTTCAACAAACCAAGGGCTCCTGAGAAATAGACCAACGAGGGATGCTACAAATATGGCAAGACTGATCACATAATCAAGAACTGTCCTCAGTGGGAAATTGAATGGAAGAAGGAAAGGGTTAAACGAAGGAACAGGAAAAAAGGAACAGGTTCAACCCAAAAGGAACAAAGGAGCAACAAAGGCTATGGTTGCTGCTTGGGGAGAAACATCATATGAGGATTCAGAAGATGAAGCTAGAGATGAACAAGCACTTATGGCCACCGGAGAATCAGATGATGAACAAGAGGTAAGTGTCCTTTATCTCAAAGACAAGATTAAATTTTTGTCTAAAGAAAGATTGTCTGAACTATTGTTGTACTTGTCTGAAATACTTAACAATGAGAAGGAAGAGCTGTCTAGGAGTGTGTAATCTTAAAAGCCATGTGCAAAAATCTAGAATCTAGGGATAATGAGAGTGATAGTAAAAATGCTGAGTTGAAGAACCAGGTTCTTGAACTTGACACCAGTGTCCTAGAACTTGGGTCTAAAAATTTAAAACTAAAATTAGGAACAAGTAAGAAGAAAGCTGATCACACACATCTCACCTTAGAAGAAAACCTAGAAAAAATGAAGAATGAGTTGTACAGGAAAGATGAGCATATGAGAGTCTTAAAAGAAGACCTAAGGAAGGTAAAGCATGAACTAGACAGAACATGCAAATGGAATAAGGCTTCTGATGCACTATCCTGGATACAAGAACATCACAGTAGCAACAAGAGAGGACTTGGCTATGGGGCACAAGCACCTAAGTGGGACCCTAAAAGCAAGTACCTTACTCTTCCTGAAAACAAGATTTGCACACACTATGGCAAGACGAGTCATTACAAAAATGAATGTAATGCAAAAGAAAAGGCCAGTAAAAAGAACAAAGCCTTTGTTCAAGAGAAAAATAGGTTGTCTAGGTGGGCTAAAAGGAATTTGATTTACCCCTTTGCCTATAGAAAGAGACCCAAACTAGTTTGGATTCCTAAGACTAACCCCTGATTTCTTTTTGCAGGTCCAAGTGAAGAGAAGTAGCCAAATATGGTACATGGATAGTGGCTGCTCAAAACATATGACTGGAAGTAAGAACTAGTTCCTTTCACTTGAGGACTTAAAAGGAGGTAATGTCTCCTTTGGAAATGGGAAGAAAGGTAAGATTATTGGGGTTGGAAAGGTAGGTAAGACAGACTCACACTCCATTGAGAATGTCTACTTGATAGATGGATTAAAATATAGCCTAATAAGTGTATCACAACTGTGTGACAGAGGTAACCTTGTAGTATTTACCTCTACCAAATGCATTGTGATTAACCTTACCACTGACAAGATTCTTTTGTAGGGAAAAAGAGTTAACAATATTTACATTGTAGATTTGTCTACTCTTTTAGAAAATGAACTCACTTTCTTGAGTGTGTTGGACAATGATCCCCTCCTGTGGCACAAAAGACTCGGTCATGCAAGTCTGAATCAACTCAACAAATTAGTCCCCAAGGACTTGGTGATAGTGTTACCTAACATCAAGTTCAAAGAAGACAAAGTTTGTGAGGCCTGTGCAAGGGGGAAGCAGGTAAGATCATCCTTTAAAAGTAAGAAAATGGTAAGCACAACCAGGACGTTGGAACTGGTTCATATGGATCTCTGTGGTCCAATGAGAACATTGAACAGAGGTGGTAAGAAATATATGATGGTACTTGTTGATGATTATTCTAGGTTTACCTGGGTACTATTCTTAACATATAAGGATGAAGCATTTGACATGTTTACTGCCTTTGTTAGAAAGACTCAGAAATAACTAGGTAATCAACTTGCATCCATCAGGTCTGATCATGGAACTTAATTTGAAAATGCTAAGTTTGCTGAATTTTGTGATGAGCATGGTATAGATCATAACTTCTCTGCCCCTAGGACTCCTTAACAAAATGGAGTAGTTGAAAGAAAGAACAGGACTCTTGAAGATATGGCTACGACTATACTTCTTTCTAGTAAACTACCCCACAACTTCTAGGCAGAGGCTGTAAACACTACATGTTATATTATAAATAGATGCATGACTAGAACTCTTGTAGAGAAGACTCTCTATGAGTTACTTAAAGGGAGAAAACCAAATATATCTCATCTTAGGGCATTTGGATGTAAGTGCTCTATGCACAATAATGGAAAGGACTCTCTAGGTATGTTTGATCCCAGAAGTGATGAGGGAGTATTCTTGGGATATTCTTCATATAGCAAAGCATATAAAGTGTTCAATAAAAGAACTTTGTATGTAGAAGAAAGTGTATATGTAGTGTTTGATGAGACTAACATTCTTTCTGAGAGACAGGAACATGAAGATGAAGCTATTGGACTGGTAAAAGATTTGAGTGAATTCTCAACTCAAGCTGGTGGCACCAAAAGAAGGAACAGGTGATAGAACAGGTTCTTCCATCCAAGGCAACCTGACAGGGGGAACTAATCAAAGAGGAACTGAAACCAATCCCCTAAAGGAACCTGTTCATGACCCTATTCTTCAACAACAGAATATGGGAGAAACATCAAGCAGAAATCAGTTGGTTGTGAAACCTCACAAGTATCAAAGTTCTCATCCTATTGAGAACATAATTACTGATCCAACCTCTGGAGTCAAAAATAGATCACAATTAAAGAATCTGTATGCTTTTGATGCTTTCCTATCTCTTATTGATCCTTAAAATGTTGTTGAGGCTTTGCAAGATGTAGATTGGGTAAATGCAATGCAAGATGAACTCAATCAGTTCGAGAGACGTTAAGTTTGGCATCTAGTTCCAAGACCCAAGGACAGATCAGTAATTGGCACAAAATGGGTCTTCAGGAACAAACTTGATAAAGATGGAACAGTTACAAGAAATAAGGTAAGACTGGTGGTCCAAGGTTACAACCAAGAGGAGGGTATAGATTATGATGAGACTTTCGCTCCAGTTGCAAGACTAGCGGAAATAAGACTCCTCATAGCCTTTGCAGCACACATGGAATTCATTTTTCATCAGATGGATGTCAAAAGTGCCTTCTTGAATGGCTACCTAAAAGAAGAAGCGTTTGTTAAACAACCTCCAGGGTTTGAGAGCAAGGAATGTCCTGAGCATGTGTACAAATTAGACAAGGCTCTCTATCGAATCAAGCAGGCTCCTAGAGCATGGTATGAACGATTGTCCAAATTCCTGCTTGAACATGGCTACAAAAGACGTAAAATTAACAGTACTCTATTCTTGAGGGAAAAAGGTGATGATCTTCTTGTGGTACAAATATATGTTGATGACATAATTTTTGGGGCAACCACTGATAAACTAAGTAAGGATTTTGCAAAATTAATGGGGAGTGAGTTTGAAATGAGTATGATGGGTGAGCTTAACTTTTTCTTAGGCTTACAGATCAAACAAAGCCCAAATGGAACCATGATCCATTAGCAGAAATATGCAAAGGAGCTGATCAAAAGTTTAAAATGGATGAATCAAAGGAAATAGACACCCTCATTGCAACTGCCACTAAATTAGACATAGATGAACTTGGTTCACCTGTTGATCAGAAGTTGTATAGGGGTATGATTGGTTCACTTCTGTATCTTAATGCCAGCAGACCTGACATAGTTTTCAGTGCAGGGCTTTGTGCTCGCTTTCAGGCTAATCCAAAGGAATCTCACTTGGCTGCTGTCAAGAGGATACTGAGATATTTGAAAGGCGCTACTGATCTGTATCCTTGGTACCCTAAAGGTAGTAATTTCAATCTAGTAGGGTATGCTGATGCTGATTACACAGGTTTCCTTGTGGATAGGAAAAGCACCTCAGGTATGGCTCATTTTCTTGGTTCATTTCTTGTATCATGGTCCACTAAAAAGAAAACTTCAGTGGCCTTATCCACTACTGAGGCTGAATATATTGTTGATGCCTCTTGTTGTGCTCAATCGCTGTGGATCAAACAGCAGCTGGTAGATTTTGGCATTGAAGTTGGTTGCATTCCCATCTTCTGTTATCACTAGAGCTATAAGTATGACAAAGAACCTTATTCATCATAAGAGGACTAAGCACATAGATGTTAGACACCACTTCTTAAGAGATAACTATGAGAAAGGATTGATCTCCATAGAATTCTGTGCTACTAATAAATAAATTGCTAACATCTTCACTAAAGCACTGAGTAGAGAAAACTTTGAGAGGAACAGATTGGAATTAGGGATGATTAAGATCACCTTATAGGACCAGCTCAGAATGCACAATGAAAAAAAATTGAAAAAAAATAAAAAAAATATTTTTGGCTAGGAAATCTGAACTTGTGTAAATATCTAGATTAATTTTTACTCAGCTTCATACCATAATTAGTATACTCCTGTGACATGTGTTAATATGACTCACTGATCTCTTACAAAATTTTCTCTATTATGGTAAATTGAGGCATGTTCAAGAGAATTCTAAACAAAAGAACCTGGTTCATCAGTATGGGTTCATCTGAAAGCTAAGGTATGTTTTCTATACTCTATACAATTAGAAATATAAATATTTAAATCATGAGCAGAAGTCCTACAATTGTTCAATTCCTTATTAAATTCTATCTGTTAGCTTTGAACCAGTTTCGTCAGCCTTAGAACTCTAAACCACAAAAATTGCCTAAAATCTAGGGAAGCTTAACCGATCATTCAAACCTACAATTTCAGGTTGATTAGACCTCTAATTGACCACTACTAAAGTTGTTGTTATACATTAAATGTGTATTTCTCTTTAAATACACATTATTACCTTCTGCCATCTCCATAATTTCTAAACCGTCAAAAATCCCTCTTCACTTTCACTTGCCTTCTTCTCCAAAATTCTAACTCATAAATTATCTCAAGAAACCAGCGATCATGACCAACCCACAAGACAATCCTGGAACTCCTCCACCACTCACTCCCTCTAATTCATCTACACCTCTTCCACCTAGTACATCTCACAAACCCAGGCTGAGAAAGGTGAAAATGCTTGCTCGAAAAATAGTAGCGTCTGGGGCTCTCAAAAAGAAACTAAATGAGAAATTAAAGGCAAGCCAGGTCCAAGATTCTGACTCAAACTCTGATTTTGAGTCATACAAATCCGCTAGTGAGGGGGAAGGACCTGGGTCTTCTAACTCTGAAAAGACTCAAGAATCCCCTTCTAAGGTAAGTTCTTCTTTATTTGAAAAATCTAGAAACTAGGTTTGTTCTGGTTGGGCCTATCAGGGATGTAGAATTACCTCAGTTACGAAGGAGTGGAGGTAAAAAGAAATATAAAAAAGAAAAAGAGGGTGCATGTGGTAAAGAGATGGGAAATAGGAAAAGAGTGGTTGATCATTCACCCACTGCTGATTTGTCTGTGCCTGCTGGGGTTGAACAAGAAAAGGTAGAAGAGAGTGGCAAGAAGTCAGGGGGAAGTGGTTCTGGTGAAGCTGCTGAAGGGTTAGTTAATTTAAGCACACAAGGAGATGAACTTGGTTCATCTACTGAAGAGACCCTAGCAGACCTGTTAAAAAAGGTTGGGGCAAGTTATGATCCAAAGAAATGAAGAACTCCCACACCAAAAGCCCCAGTGCTCCTAAACCCTCCAAGAAAAGAAAGGCTTCATCCCCAAAAACTATTGAAATTTCATTGCCAAAGGGAAGAGCTACAAGAAGCAGGGTGAAGCAGAGTGAGAGTGATCTCCAAAAGGCTCTAGCTAAGAATAAAAAGAAAAAGTTGGCTAAAGGAAAAAGGAAGGTTGCAGAGTCCTCAGAGGCTGTTGAGGTTGAGGAGATGGAACAGGTCCATCAGGAGGAAGTTCAAACTGTGGAGGTTCAAACCCCCAAGCCCAAAAAGAACAAGACTTCTTCCAAGAAGTCTTCCTCTGTGTCTAAGGCTGTTGAACCTTCATTAGCCAAGAGGATAGGGTCTGCAGTGAAAAGTAAACCAGTAAGAATTTTTGAAGAAGAGGAATGGAGTGGAGAAAAAGTAGAAGATGATTTTGATGGTGAACAAGATAAGCTTGCCATGTTTGGCAAAAGAAAGATTTTGAAGGGTAGACTGCTGAAAGACCTGGTGGAACCTGGAATGATGAGACTGGTGGATGCCTTAGCTGCTCAGGGGTGGAAGGACATGGTCCTTCAGATGGATGGTAGGCTAGCCAGGAATGAGATCACTAGTTCATGGCAAATGTAGAATTTAAGGATGGCACGGTTAGCAGCCTGGTGAAAGGAGTTCAAGTGTCCTTTGATGCAGAAAAACTAGGAGTGATCCTTGATATACCCTCTGAAGGGTTTGATGACTATACAAGGCAAAGGTGGCCTTGTCTGGAATCCCTTACTACTGCCCTTGACATTACCATGAGGTTCTGTGATGCTGAAGATGTGAATGAGGCTAGGGCTGTTCAGAAAAGTGAAATGAGACCTCAGCACAATGTCTTGTTTGAATTTGTCAATAAGTGCCTATTGTCCAGACAGGAGAGAAGGCATATTGTAAATTATATGGACATAGTTCTTATGGAGTGCCTGGAAAGTGGAAGGCAAATTAATTGGCATGCCTTCATCATCAAGCTGCTGGATAGGGTCATCAATGGCTCCAGAACTCATGCTACCCCCTATGGCTTTATTTTGACTACGATTTTGGATAGGTGCAATGTGTCTCTGAAGAAATGGGAAATGGCCTCAAGTAAGGATCACTTTGGCATTAACACTCTGATTGCTTGTGACTACTTAGTCAGTGCAATCTCAAATGAACCTGGTTCATCCAATAAGACTCCTATCAACAATAAAGTCAGGGCTCTTGTTCAGGAATGTGAAGCCAATGATGCTGAGATAGCTAGGCTCAAGGCTTGTGTGGCAGAGGTGGAATCTGAGAGGGATGCTCTCAGAACTGAGCTTACCAAAGAAAAGGAGAAGAATGATGGAATTCTTCATAATATGCTGAATCTTCTCCAAGCCCAAAACCAACCCTCTAGCTCCCCCAAGCCTTAGAAATTCTAGCTTTTGTCTCTTGAACCTGTCTAGCACCTTTAGTGACCCAGATTAGGGATTTTTCTATCTTTTTTGCTCATGTTTTAAATGTTTTTTGCTTTCTGGTTGTGGATTGTGGTAGCAACATATCCTCTATCAATGATATCTACTGTTTTTGCTCTTGTTCAATGTTAATCTTTCCTTGATAGTTTAAATATATTTACTTGATTACTGATGATTAAACCATGATTGCACTTGCAGTTGCCCCAGTGGCCATGAGTACTTATTAAAATCTGGAACTCACACTTTGTATGCAACTTTTCGATGATGCCAAAGGGAAAAGAAATTGTGCTTACACATTCTGAATAAGTGATATTTATAACCTAATTAACCCGGTCCTTGATGATGAGTAAATCTTCTACACTTTGTATTGATGGTTAAGCTGAGTTCTTATAGGATCCAAATAAAAAGCACAGCGTTTATCATCATCAAAAAGGGGGAATTTGTTGGCCCAAGAATAGGTGAAGTTTTGAAGATTGACAAAAGAACTCAGACATGGACCAGGTCCATCTTGTGAAGCACAGTCATGATCAACATGTACATGTAAGATGCACATGAAGGAGATAAATCTAACTGATCAAGAAGTAATATCTCCTGATCTGATCGAAAAAGTTGCATATTGGATAAGGAGAGAAAGACTCCTTACACAAAGAGAACACAGTTTAGGAAGAAGATAGTGTTAGAGTTTGAGATCACCATGAACTCTTCTACGATAGAAGAGTAGCAATTTAATCCCAATCAAACTCTGATTACTAACCTATTAAATGTCAGTGTTGTTCTCTTTTACAGGTAACACACATAAGCAGAAGTTAAACTTAAATTGATAGCAAAATAGCAAGGCAATTTTGCAAGCAATTTATGTGTGATTTGAGTGTGCAATCCTGAAGCTACTTGAACGAGATAGAAGAACCAGTTTCAAGTGTCTATCTTTTATTCTAGTTCAATTGTAGTAGGTGATTTTACATTGTACCTTTCAGCTTTCATAGAAGCAATTGTATTAGGTACCTAGAGTGTTCAAGTTAGAGTTAACTTGAAGTTGTCGCAATAGTTGAGGCTGTGTGCTACAACGGGATTAGAGTTAATCCTTAGGTTTACAAAGAGTTTTGTAAATGCTGTTTTGGCTCAGTGATTTTAGTGGAAGTTTGGGAAAATCCTACTAAGTAGTAGGTCGTGGTTTTTTCACCTTTCGAGGCAGGTGTTTTCCACGTAAAAATCTTTGTGTTCTTTATTTTCTATATTTATTATTCCGCAAACAGTAGTAGTTGGAACAACTAGAAGAATCAGGTCTTTCTATAATTCAGTTAAGCGAAAATTGGGTACCACACATATCACCCCCTCTTATGTGGTATTGACGCTTAAAACATCATTTGTTGATTTTGAAGTTTGAGTCTTTGTATCTCTATTCTCTCATAGATGGTGAGATGACATGCTACCAGATCAGTTGAGCAGACACTCGCGCCTCCTACTAGAGTTGTGAGAGGTTGGGGCCGAGGTAGAGCCGAGGAGGGGAACATGCCGCAGCTAGAGCACCTGACAGAGCAACAGTTGAGGAGCCACTAGTAGCTCCGGTTGAGGGACAGGTACCGGAGGTGCCTGTTGTTAACCTCGGACTTCAGGAGACTTTGGCGCAATTCCTGAGCATATTTAGTACATTGGCTCAGGCGTGATTGATTTTTGTTGCACCAGCCACTTTGCAGATTAGGGGAGGAGCTCAGACTCCTATTACCCGTACTCTAGAGCAACGGGCTCACATTGGTCAGGTTCTGAGTGTGATACTGGTATAACCTATTATTCTGATTCAGCCTGAGGTCAGGCTAGGGGCATCAGAGAAGGAGCAGAAGAGGCTTGAGAGGTTCAAGAGGTATAGTGTACCTACTTTAAGTGGCACATCTACCAAGGATGCACAAAGTTTTCTAGAGAAATGTCACTGTATTCTCTGTACCATGGGTATTGTGGAGGTGAGAGGAGTTGCGTTTACTATATATCAGTTGTCGGGAGCGACGTATCAGTGGTGGCAGGTTTATGAGAAGGGTAGGTCAGCTGATGCAGCACCACTCACTTGGACTTAGTTTCAGAAATGTTTTTGAGAGTGTTTGTTCCCCAGACCCTCCGGGATGCGTGGCATATAGAGTTAGAGTAGCTACATCAGGGCACCATGATGTTGTCAGAGTATTCTATCAGGTTCGGTGAGTTATCCCATTATGCATCTACTTTGGTTCCTATAGTCAGAGAGCGAGTCCGCAGATTTATATAGAGGCTAAGTTATGGTCTTAGATTCAGCATGGCTCAGGAGTTAGAGACTGATACCCTATTTCAGCAGGCTGTGGAGATTGCTAGGAGGTTAGAGTGTATCCGTGGTGAGGAGAGGGAGGAAAATGAGACTAAGAGGTCTCGAGGTTCTGGAGGATTCAATGGATTCTACTATTCAGCTATGACCCATCACGACAAAGGCTCGGGCATTCGGCCAGTCCAGTCCGCACTTCAAACTACTTGTGGTGTTCCAGTTAGTTAGGGACCTCATGGTACTCATATAGGACAGTTATCTTTTAGTGCGCCACCTGCACGAGGTTCCTACAACGATTATTCTAGTTATCCGGCACAGACTCAGTACGAGCAGCCATGCCTGCAGAAAGGTTGTTACGAGTGTTGCAATACTAGGCACATCATGAGAGATTATCTCAAACTCGGGAGAGGTGGATTTTATCAAAGTATTCAAGCTATGGGCTCCATTCTTATTTGCTACTCCACCTGCACAGCCAGCTAGGGGCGGAGGACATGCGGGTAGAGGGCGCTCTATAGATTTTGTGAATGAGGAAATTGGCCCTATAGTTCCTAAAAATAATTGATAAGTAAAAATGTAAAATCTAAAAATAACTAATATTGAGTTGCATAATATTTTACGACAAATAACTTAATATATAAAACATAATATAGATAGCTCTCATTTGTTGGAATGGATTCAAAAGAATGCAAAATAATTAATGACAACTAAATGTCAGGGGCGACCCGATGAGTTTCGTGGCCTAAAGCGAAATTTTATGAGGGGCCTTAACTTTATTTTAAAAAAATTATTTATTTATTTGAAGTCTATTTTACTAGAGTTTATTAGATACAAAGCTATTAATAATTTTCTTATAATCAATAACTCCTAATAAGTCTTTCCTAATTGACAATATAGCTAATCCATTTAACCTTTCTTGAGACATTGTTGATCTTAGGTAAGATTTTATCAATTTTAATTTAAAAATTCTTTCCATAGAAACGATAGTAACAACAGTTATTAACATTATTCCATAAGTAATATATGCTTTGAAAAAGAATCAAAACTTTTTATTTGACCGAGTGTATCAATTAAACTTATATCTTTTAATTGTACTATTTTTCTTAATATTTTTAATTCCGAAAATAAATCTAAACCATCAATATCAAATTGATTATGCTTTAAGGAACATTCAAGATTAAGGCAGTATTTTTTCAAATTTCCATCATCTAGTGATCTTATTTTTACCGCTAAATAGAAAACCAAAAATATTTTCATATACTTCGAATGGTTCAAATCTATTTTGAAGTGAAAAAATAGCCTTGTCTACTATGTATAAAATAATCAATTCCAAAGGACTCTTCGAAAGATTTTGAGATTTTATTATCAACATTCTCATCAAATTGTTACTTCCTATATATTATACGTTTCTTACGAAATTCAGGTTCGATATTCATTTCAAGTGAAATTTTCGTGGCAGAAATCATAGCAGTTGCAAATCCTTCTTTTCTATATTTGTTAAAGAAATAAATTTAATTTTTTCACTTCACAAAATCTTTTTTTAAACTTATACATAGCTTATTAGGTGTAACAAAAAATGGGACACCCACAAATTTGGGGCCTAAAACAGCTTGTTTTATGGAAGAAACTTATACATAACCTATTAAGTATAACAAAAAATGATGCTCCACAAATATGAGGCCTAAATTAGTTGTTTTACTTACTTTATGGAATGACCGCTCCTACTCAATGTCAGAAGGTTATGTCAATTGATAGGGTGTTTGTATTCTATCATGTATTTCTGTTGTAAAGAGCTTATGGGTGAAAATAAGTAGCTCAAGTAAGAATATCTTTTAATAGTAGAGATGGTAGCTATAACTCGTTTACGATATAAAATTATATGAAGTTAGTACTTTATAATAAGAAATCAGATTAACTTATTCAAACTAAAAGGATGGTTAATCAATTTTGCTAAGTGGATAGAAAATAATACTTAGTTTTAAAATCTTAAATAATAGACACTTTTTAAGAAGGAATTATAATAAATTTTACAGATTCAAACTAAAGTAATGCTAGGACACTTCAATAAACGGAAGGAAAAATGTGCTTGATTCAATGGTCGTAAAGAATAAATTTGGAAGATAGTAAATCTAAACAACAAACATGTGTAATTATTTCAAATATCCAAGTATAATATATGTAAGTTTTTCTTTGAAGCATACTGTAAAAGTTTGTCATTAAAACTTCTAAATACTATACATAAGAACTTAAACCATTGCAGATTAACGCAGATTCAATGGAAGTTATTCACTATTTTACTGATAATAATATTACTTACTCTAATGTTTTGAAAGAATATGGTAGGTCATTGATGATGTGATTTGGGGGAGTTAAGATCAGCCACTCCTATTGGGAACAAAACAGGGTCGCCGATCTACTAGCTAAGAAGGAGCAACAAAGCAACTTTTTGGGGATGCAGAAGTTCCTCCTATGTTTACTTACGAAGCGCTAAGATTAGATCTACTAGGAGCTACTTTTGCTAGGAATATTTTCATAAATATTTCTAATGACCATAGCTACAAGTGACCTAGCTACAATGTAACGACCCTATTTTTTATTTAGTTAATACGTACATATTAAGGGTCGTTTGGTATGAGGTATAAGTAGATATAGTGCTGATATAAAATTTTATACCACTTTAATACTTTGTTTAGTTAGCAAACCTGGTATAAGTTATCCCAACATTAAAATTAGTACCAGAATAACTTATACCTTATAGGGGGTGAGGTAATTAGTGTCTGGATAACTTATACCTTCTTCTTAGAAATTATGCAATTGTTATTTTTAATATAACATACCAAACAGTGGATAAAAAATAATCCCAGGATAACTAATCCCAGCATAACTTATTCCAGCATAAGTCATATTCAAACCAAACGACCTCTTATCTTTCTTATCAAAAAAAAAAAATACTGTAAAAGATTTTGTATCAATAGAAAGAAATATTTATTCATTATTTCCAATACTGGCCTCCCTTTTGGATACAAAAAAAAAAAAAAAACTTGAAATATTTGCATTGGATGAGGCTCCCTGCTTTTTTAACATGTTCAACATCCCCATTGTCACCAATTGTTGTTAGCTCCGCCTCTGCTCCACACTTCACTCTCATCTCTCACCTTTCTTCTCTCAGCCAATCTTCACGCTTAAATTCCTCAAACCCTCCACTTCGTTATTCTCGCCCCCCCCCCCCCACCAAGGCACCAACCCCTCCCCATCTTCAAATAATTCCTAAACCTCTCTTTCTTCCTTCACACACACACACACAATGGCTTCTACAGCTTTGTCACAATCTCTCTTCTCCACTCTCAGTTCTCATAGAAACCTTGAGAATGGCTCACTTCCTTTGAAAAGATCAATGCTCAAACAATCACTTGTTGTCTCAAGATCACATTCCTTGAAAACCCATTTCAAGAATAGCTTCATCACCAACTGTGCCTCTCCTGAAAATGATGCAACTTCCAAATCTGAAACCCCAATTGAATTGAGTATGCATTTGCCCGCCCCATTCTTTCTTATCTGTTTTGATTGAGTATGAAAAAGATTGGTTTAGTATTGTTCTTTGTGAGTGTTTAAATTTAGTTTTCAGGAACCTTGATGCTGGAATTGGTGTGAAAGAATTGGTTTCGTGTCTCGAGATTTTTGTTTTGTTTTTAGGAAGAAAGTAAACAAAACGTGTTTGGACAAGAAAATAGAAAGAAAAAACAAAAACTGTTTGAGAACGAAATATATTGCTTCTAATGTTAAAGTTTGGATCTTGGTTTATTTGTAGGGTACCCAGCATTTCCTACTGTGATGGATATCAATCAGATTCGTGAGATTTTACCCCATCGGTACAGAATTCGACTCTGTTGCAAGCATTATTTAAAGTTCTTTGTTTGAATATATATATGTATGTATTGTATGGGGTTACTGATATGAGTTGCATGAATTTCAGTTTTCCATTTCTACTAGTGGATAGAGTGATTGAATACAATCCGGGAGTGTCAGCTGTGGCTATAAAGAATGTGACAATTAACGATAACTTTTTTCCTGGTCATTTCCCTGAGAGACCAATCATGCCTGGTGTCCTCATGGTTGAGGTATATATCTCATTCACTTCTCATTCCATGATTGATAATGGATATATGCTTTAACATTGGTTGGAAGTTTCACTTTTTGAAGTCTATTCATATTGAATGTTAAAAAAAGTAGAGATCCTTCTTCAGATTTTATGTTTGCTTATTTCTAATTTTTAGCGCCACTTATTATGATGTTATATGTTAAATTAACCGCATTTGCAAACGGAAAACTTCAAGTAGTTCATGATTCAGCAAAAGCAATCTTTTATGTGCAGTTTATTCAGAAAATAGGATAAAGTGGCTTCACTATACAAAGCTAGCTAGACAAAGTCATAATATAGTTAATTTCAAGGTGTAGTTTACACAAAATTGATGAAATTTGTCGATCTCTCAGTCTTCAAACTTGAATACTTTTTCACTAGCATTTCAGAAATTTTTACTGAGTGAAAGTAATTATGTTCTTTTTTCACCTTGATTTTTTTCTAATCATGGTGAAAGGTGGACGAAAGATGAAACTAATCCTCAAATTTAAAAGAGAAGTAAAACAGCTAAATGGGGTGCTTGCTATGCCTGTGAATTCACCTAATAAAAATGAAGAAACTGTCACTAATCTTCTTATTATGACCACATTGTCTTATCTAGGGGAATCTCTAGTCATTTCTATTAGATTGGAGTCAAGTGAAATGCTATCTAAGATGTTGACACATATACGTGTTTAAGAGCATTTTATGTTCTTAAGTAGTTTATGGGACCATTTTTGTTGGCTATAATCCTCTAGCCAACGTACAAACTCAATTAACATCGCTTTTGAAAAATAATTAGAAAGATTGCTAGGTTATTTTGGGGGATAATACATAGATACCTCTTTGAACTTGTCCTGAATTTTCAGGTACACACTTAAGATTTGCGGGCAACCCTTGTTCTTGTTCAAATTGTATCTATTACCACCTTGGTTGTTGACAACAGCGAAAGTGCATTCGAGCACGTGAGAAGCCAAAAGCAAGTTAGAAAATACAGCCTCTTTAACTCGTGAGCTGCAATTGACTTAAATTAAAAGTCTCCTCCTCTTAAAATCCTTTCTCCTAAAAATGTAGCCTCTTTAACTCACACTTACTCTCTCTCTTCCTCGTCACTATCCATCTCCACCAACAACTACAACCTCTCCTCCTTTCATCTCTCTTTGACCCAAAACCATCTATTCACTCTTAACTTTCTTTCGTTTCCAAACAACAAGGGTTCTTCAAAATTACCCATCACTCCTGGGTTCAAAATTTTCCATTCCGCAGGTCCACATTCTTCTTTTTTATGACTTTGGTATTTTGGTCAACTTGTGCGCACCTCGACTATTCTATCGGGTGCTAGCTTGCGTACCTCGACTATTCCACTAGGTACCTGCTACCTCCATCAGTGCAGGCAGATGGGGGAAATTATATTTTTCCTTTGCTAGAATTTGGACCTAAGACCTCACGTTCTCCCCTCACTTCATTAACCGCTTGGTCACACCCTTGGGTAGGTCCATATTCATTTTTCTTATTGCATTGTCAGATTTCCCTCTGTTGCAGTATGTCCTCCATGTTGGCTACTCTAACAGCTTCTCTTTTTTCTCTGTTTTCTTACCAAATTCCAGCACAAGTCCTTCAATAGTTTCATATAACATCTCGGGCTTATAGTAACTATTAAGAGCTATGCAGCACAACCCAAAGTTCATAAAGAAGGGAGGGAGGGGGGCTATAGAGAAGCCATGAACACAATCTCCCATGCCATCTAAAGCTTTCTGCTTTGTCCCACACAATAGTACCACAGCCCCTCTTTTTCACTCTCTCTCTTGCTTTACCAAACTCAATTTCCACGGCGAAGGCCCCATTTTCAAACTACAAATAGGCAATATTAAACTATAGGCTTTTGGCTAAATCCAAGGTATCAGCACGATCCACGGTGGTGGTGCTAATACCTCTAAGTACCAATTGTGTGCTCTTGCTTTAAAGGGGCAAAGATGCTATGTTCCTGTCTTCTGATATGGCTTTCTATATCTGAAGAAGGTTAGGCAAATTGCCTAAGAGAAGGTGAGCAATTCCACAACACTAGACAATTGGTAAAAGTCTATCAATTTTAAGGTTTGTTAGTATGTGTGCTTGTTCTTTTTTTTTTTTTTTTTGGGGGGGGGGGGAGGGGGAGGGGTAGGAGAGGGGGAGAGAGCATAACGAAATGTGAAAAATGAAAAAAATATATTATGTGACAAATCAGGTGGCAGCAACTGCCAGGGTCTTATTTGTTAGTATATGTCACGTGGCTTGTTAGGATGGTAGGACATACAGTTTAAACAAGAACAGCAGGATAATAGGTCTCCCATAAAATTTAAGTGAGTAGTCAGCATTTCGGGACAAGTTGAGTTTATGTATCATATCATCCCTTGTTTCGGGATTTCAAAGTACTGAGACCATGTTGCAGTACGTGATAAAGTGTAGATGATTAGTGCTAGGAGATATATGGTTATTTAATCATATCATAACAGTGAAAAAACAAGCTATAGGTGTAGCGCTATGAGGAATGATATAGAAAGAAGATCAAAACAATTGACCACTGCGCTAATTTATTGCATGAAGAAGATAGCCCAGCTACACTTTTTGCGTGATGGCTAAGTTGTGTTTACATACTCAGTGTTTAACAACAGTCTGCTGTGTTCTTTGTGATTTTGGGCGGTTGAAGCTTTTAGAACCATATTTGTAAACATATGTACGTGTCGAGAACTTAGTAGTTGTATTTATACAAACTCCTTATTTGTAACAATGGCTGCTACACTTCCTGGAAACCTTTAGCAGCAAAGCTTCGTGGGCATGATGTTGTCCCAGATGAGTGTAACAATGTCCAGATATTTTTGGAATTTTAATATTACTATAAGAAGAATTTCTGTAACTATTAAATACTGCAGCTCCTCTTTAGTTCTTCTGGTAGTGGTTAGCATGTACTTTTCTATTGGTTCTTAGGCGCCTGTATGACTGTTAGTTTGGTGAGTAAATAGCGGTTGTGTCAACTCCATATTCCTCGTGATAAATATTACAATCTACTCCTGTCAGGAACCTTCAGCTAGAGCTTCAAGGTCTTAATGTTATCATATCAAAGATAATATGTGATTCTATAAATGTCAATGAGGAATGCACCGATAAAAAAAAAGATATGTGATTCTATTATATTGATATTTTTGTCCTCTGATAAAAAATTCTTTTTATTCACTAATGCAGCTTGAATCCATTGCATTTTGCACCCTTAAAGTGTATCCTTTTTTGTGATTTGCACACTGTCGTTATTTAAACCCTAACCTCTTTATTTCCTTGCAAAACAAGAAAACCACCATTTTTATAAAATTTTCATGAGGGCTAAATAGGAAATAAATAGAGATTAAACAAAAAGACATTGGTCTGGTTTCCAAAGCAAAAGACCAGTCATAGTTATTTTCTCTTTGCTTCATCACCTAAAGCATATCGACAAGCACAAGACCGAAGTAAAAGACCAGTCACAATTATCTTCTCTTTCCTTCATCTCACCTAAAATGGACAAGCTCATTTCCTCCCTTTACTTTGTTCTTTGGTTGCCTCACTTTTGTTGCTGCAAGGTGTTGTTTCGTTATTAGATTCTGATGGGTGTCCATTTATGATTAATTTAGGCAATGGCACAAGTTGGCGGCATAGTTATGCTGCAACCTGAAGTGGGAGGCTCCCGGGAGAATTTCTTTTTTGCTGGAGTAGACAAAGTGAGGTTCAGGAAGCCAGTGGTGGCTGGAGATACTTTGGTAATGAGAATGACACTGATCAAGCTGCAAAAACGTTTTGGAATAGCGAAAATGGAAGGCAAGGCATATGTAGGAGAGGATGTGGTTTGTGAGGGTGAGTTCTTGATGGCTATGGGCAGTTAATGCTCTGCTACTATATTAGTTGTTGGAATTTCTGGCACTTTGATTAGTTTTTCCATCTCTTCCATCCCCGAATCTAATAGATTCCTTTTCATATGAGGCTTTTGGTGTCTTTTCTTTCCAAATTAAACTATAAATTGTATACATTCAGTATTGAATGCCAGTTTTCTGTATCTGAGTGTAGAAAATACTAATCAGAGTAGCCTCGGCCTTATATTCTCATTTTATGTTGTGTTGCGAGGATTTCTACTACAAGAAATATCAATTTTTTTAATTTGTTGGGCTATTTCAAGCATGATTCTCGAATCAAATTCTTCTAGTGACATTCGAATGCTTGAAATTTTTGGAATTCATTTCTCTGTCTGTTCTTACAGTAAATTACATAATCATCCTAGCTGTTACAAAATTCTTAAATCTGAAAATTAAAATAGAGGTTACATAATTATATTGTTATTATTATTATTATTATAAAAGAGTTTGAAACAAATTGAGATGAATGAAGTACTATATGCTTATGATTTAGGAGCCATTCGGGGTCAATTAAGTTGCCGCCACCTTTTTAACAGCAACAATCCAAAACTTCTTGGCAGTTGTCACCAGCACGTTCTGGCATTGGTTGACATTCTAATAAATGGAGCACGTGAAATTAAAATTCCCATGCTTCTTGGTTAGTTCTTGGGGATCCAAAGTACACGCTTGAAAAAGACTTCGAAATTTCATTTTCTAGGTTTATGATGGCGTAGGGCTCAGTTTTGTGCCTTTGTCCGTCTATGGACTGGTTTACTGACTTTACTCGTAGCTTCAAAGACTCGTACACATTATCTTCTCTGGGCTTCGGTGATCATAAATACTCGGATCATATAAATTACACGTAGTTAATCTCTAAATTAGTCCGTAAATGGTGAGGAGTCATGTGAAACTTAGTTCAAAGGAGATACTGTTGGATGCGAGTGAACAAAGTCTCATATAAAAAGTAGAAAAGAAAAATGACCTACTTATAAGGAGTTAGATACTTTTAATAGTGTGAGACTTTTTGAAAAAACTGTACGGACTGTGCCCAAAACTAACAATATCACACCATATTAAAAGTATTTTTAGGTCGTTTGACCCCAACAACTGAAATGCAAAACTGTGGTAAAAATTGCACGGGGCGCCCTATTTGGTCGCCCCCATTTAACCTATACTCATTTTTAAAAAAACTTTTAACTTGTACCCACTTTTTAAATAACTTCAGCCCCCTTTCTCCTCCTCCTCCTCCTCCTCCTTCTTCTTTTTCTTCTGCTGTTGTTGGTGCAGATTATTTAAAAACAAATTATAATTGTTGCGTCAGTAAGATACAAAGTAGCGGTCTGGACCGCTGAACATAGAGATATCGAAAATACATTATCCAGCATTAATAGCAAGTTACAGAGTTTTATTTAACAAACACTATATACAACACTAATTGATTTGTCTAATCTACAAAGATTATTGCCGTTACCCCAAAGATTTTAACAAACTAGCAAGTTGTTTGATGGATGGATCCCCAGCTTATTTGATCAGATCCTATTCTAAAGCTAGCTTCCAAAGAGCTGAAGTTCAACAGTTACAAAATAAAAATTTCAGCTATAGAGCTGAAGTTCGCCAGTTAAAAAAAAACAAAAACTTCAGCTCTAGAGCTGAAGTTCGCGAGTTACAAAACAAAAACTTCAGCTCTAGAGCTGAAGTTCGCCAGTAACAAAAACAAAAACTTCGCCAGTTACAAAACAAAAACTTCAGATCTAGAGCTGAACTTCAGACCCGGCTACTAGAATGCTGAAGTTTTGCGTGATTGCCTTTGCTACTTCAGCCCCGTATGCTGAAGTTATGTGAAAAAGCGGGTACGCTTGCAATTCTTTTTGCAAAGCCGGCACAAGTTAAAACGTGACACAAAAAACGGATATAAATGCAAATGCCCCAAAACTGTGCCATGTGGATCCAAATCAAAAGGCTGTTATTGCTTATTGGGATACCTTCCACTTGCAGCTGACCCATAGAGTAGAACAGAATATCAGAAAGTGATTATATTCTTACTCATCAATCATGATGATTTTGCGGAGAACAAAAATACAAGGATTATATTGAGCCATTTTCATGATGATTGTGGGGATGGACTAGAAAAATATTTAAAAATGTGACTTACTTGAATTTTTATTATGGAATTGCATTCAATATTTATCCTAATTTGCCCTATTAAATTTTGTTGAATAAATACATAGTCTAAAACGTAATGATGAAACTTGAGGGGTCGTATCATGATATAACGGTTAACTAACTTTACTTTGATGAAATGTGAGAAATAAAATGGTTTTAGAAACTGATCATCTCTCAATGGCAACTCACATTATTCTAGCAGAAACATAAAAGAAAAGAATGGCAACTCACTTTAAGTATATTGCGCGAATTATATACTTTCCCGATTCTAATGTTATGATTAAGACTAGTGAATTTACCGCGCGAAAAAAAAAAATTATTGAAATTTTTATAAACAATGCATATTTGGCTTTATTCATACGTTAATTAACAACTTCGGTTTAGTTAGATCATATACAGAAAATTAATCTTAAAACTACTAAAGAAACAAATAAATAAAGTATTATTAATCGTATATTTGAAGATCATATTTGTATTAATGACATTCAAACTTTCAGATTGGCAACAAAGAACCATTCGAAAAGAGCAACGTCAACAAAATTGAAAATTTTGGTATTGAAGTCTTGTTCTTGGAGGGTATATACTTAGTATTTGAAATAAACACAAGCAATACTATATATATATATATATATATATATATATATATATATATATATATATATATATATATATATATATATATATATATATATATATATATATATATATATATATATATATATATATATATATATATATATATATATATATATATATATATATATATATATATATATATATATATAGTAAAAAAAACCCATGGATATGAAGGAGTAACTTTTATTATATTGCCTAATTCCTAAGCATCAATAATTTAATTACCTCCCTTAATAAGAATTCACCCAACCTATTGGTTAGATTAAAAACTTAAGTCCCTACCATTTATCCTGTTTTTGTAGCACCTTTTGCAGTTGGAATGTTTTTTTAAAATTTATTTTTCAACTCTAAGTTTTCAATGCATTAATAGTAGTAATACAAAATATAACATTGCAAAATGGCAAAATATGATCCTCTGCTTTGCTCTGTAAGTGATTTTCCCTTTCTGTCTTCAAAGATGACTGATGTTTGGTAAAACGTCTACGAATGGCCCTGGTCTTCAAAGTACTTCTTGTAGTTATACACTTTTCTCAGTGTTGTCTTCTGCTTCTGTGAATTAGAGTAAAAAGAAGAGTTTTTCAAATACTTGCTTACTTGGGAGTCGCTTGGTATGAGGGATAAGGTGGGATAAGATGTGGGATTAAATTTATACCGTATTTGATTGGCGGTATAAATTTATCCTGGAATATCCAACCAAACACGGTATAAATTTAATCCCAGACTTAATCCATAATATCCCATCTTATCCCACCTCCCATATGGTATAAATCACAGAACATTCTATAAATGATTGATTAACAAACTATGAAAGGAGTAAAATATACCATTCAGTCAACCAATGATCCTAATGGACTGTATCGGATGGTTTACAAAATATAGACGATATATGACAGATTAGATGCATACCTTATGAAAAATGCTCCAAGGATAGCTAAATGGGGACACCGGGAGAATTAGAATAATAAATTGCCAGTGATATACTTCTTCTCCGAGTTTGTTTTCATTCTCAAGTTTTTTTTTTCCTACGGGTTATTGCCTGGAGATAGAAAACTAAATGTGACTTCAATTTCACATAACATTAACAGATACTGACTCAAATTCACAGAATATTCTACAAATGATTGATTAACAAACTATTAGTGGATTACCATTCAGTCAATCAATGCTCTAGATTGACTATACAGCAAGGTTTACAAAATATAGACGATATATGACAGGTTGGATCAGTGGCGAAGCCACATAGTCATAATGTCATCAATTGACCACCTTTCGCCGAAAAATTACAATGTGTATTTAGGTAAAATATTATGTTTAGAGGTATATAACATATATTGAACCTTTATAAAGAATTTTTTCCACTTCTTTTAAATTTGAATACCCCTGAAAAAATTCCTAGTTTCGCCACTAGGTTGGAGGTATACTAACGAAAAATGATTCAAGAATAGCTAAATGGGGACAACTGGAAAGTTTGTATAATAAATTATTAGTGATAATAATCATGCTATAACTAATTTTTTCACAAACTCATATGGCTAAAAAGAAAAGCACGTAAATTGGAGCTGAAGCATTGTGGTTTTGTATCAATTAAGAATGAAATCTTGATTGGTGAAAAACGAAGAAAAATTTAACTATTTCAATACCTGGAACAATAGAGACTGTTTTCAAAGCCTTAGGCTTGTCTCTGACATCTTAGAACTGAACAAAGTGAAAAGAAAACCCCCGCAAATAAATCAAATCTTCACCAAATAGATTGTAAAAAACTGTAGGAACAATCAAACATAGCATGACGGGTAATATAAAAGATTCAAATACCAATTAGCGCTAATAAAATGAAAAGCTAATCAACCACCACAAAAGTTATGTGGAAAGAATGTTGGAGATAATGAAAACTAAAAAGTCCAATACCCAAACAGAATAAAAAGCAACAGTTAAAAATTTTGTGAAATATTGCAGAAGTTGAATAACAAAAAGACAAAATCTTTAATATTAAAATAGGAAATAAATAATAATAGAGATACATTCATCTTGCAGTTAGAATGCAGAGAAAACAAAATTAAACATGAAAGAGAATAACTATATTCCAAAATTATAACAAAAGGATTTACCTTGAGAATTGAGAGAAACAACTTCTTTGTGGCAATTTTGAAAAGAAAAGTACTAAAAAATAGAGGACGAAGAGCAAGCAAGTACGACAATTAAGAGTGAGAGACTGTTATGAAGGAATTTAAGGAGAAGCCACTATTGGTTGTGTGTAACGACCCGGCCAGTCGTTTCATGAGTTACCGGTCCGTTTCTCTCGTGTCTTCTTCTTATTGCTTTGTTTATCGGTTCTATATGTGATCGGGTTGGTTGGCTCGGGTTCGGAGAGGTTTTGAGAAGGTTTGAGACACTTAGTCTCTTTTGAGGAAGCTTAAGTTGGAAAAGTCAACCGGATGTTGACTTATGTGTTAAAGGGATCAGATGTGAGTTCCGATGGTTCGGATAGCTTCGGGAGGTGATTTGGGACTTAAGAGCGTGATCAGAATGTGTTTTGGAGGTCCGAAGTAGATTTAGGCTTGAATTGGCGAAATTGGAATTTTGGCGTTTTTCGGTTGACAGGTGAGATTTTCACATAGGGGTCGAAATGAAATTCCGGAAGTTGCAGTAGGTCCGTTGTGTCATTTGGGATGTGTGTGAAAAATTTTAGGTCATTCGGACGGGGTTTGATAGACTTTTTGATCGAAAGCGAAATTTAGAAGATTTTGGAATTCTTAGGCTTGAATTTGATGCGAATTTGGTGTTTTGATGTTTTTTGAGCGTTCTGAAGATTGGAACAAGTTTGAATAATGTTATGGGATATGTTGACATATTTGGTTGAGGTCCCGGGGGTCTCGGGTGAGTTTCGGGTGGTCAATCAGACCATTTCAAGTTGTTGAAAGTTGTAGAAACTGCTCTGTATGTGTCGCAGACTTTTAGCCTTCGCGTTCGCGAGTGGTCCCTTGTGTTCGCGAAGGGTTAGGCTGGGAGGCTGTGAAGTTGGCCTTCACGTTTACAAAGGAGGTCCCGCGATCGCGAAAGGTTGAGGCTCGAGGTCATCGCATTCGCGAGGTTATGCCGCGTTTGCGTAGAGGAAAGTTGAGCAGCTGGGTTCAGGTTGGTTTGTTCTTCGCGTTCGCAGATGGGGAGTCGCGTTTGCGGTGAGTAAGGGAGATAAGTCTTCGCGTTCGCGAGCTGGGAGTCACGATCGTGATGAAGGAAATTTTGGTCAACGTCAGTTTGTGCTTCGCGAACGCGAGGCTTTGACCGCGTTCGCAAAGAAGGATTTGAATGTCTGGGCAGAATATTTAAATAGTCATTGTCCGCGCTTTTGGGGCTAACTTTCACCATTTTTGGGCGATTTTGAGTAAGGCCAAAGGCCTGTATTGTGAGGTATGATTATGAGGCCGAGGACGTGATATTGTACGCCACGGGGTGGCTTGTTGATATGAGGCCGAGAGCCTATTGATTATGCCACGAGATGGATTGATATTGCGCTTGGGCCGTAAGGGGCCTCTCCCAGAGTCTGTATACCCCCAGTGAGCGCGGGTACCCATTGTGATATGAGATATAGCCCGAGGGGCTGGTGTTGTTCCATGATATTGCCCGAGGGGCGGATTCTATTGACATTGTGCCCAAGGGGCGGATTTTATGTGTTTATCTGTTCTAGCTACTTTTCATTTAACTGTTTAACTATTAAAAAGGCGTTTTAAAGAAGCTTCTTCTGAACTAAGGTGTCTTTATATGTTTTCACTGTTTCATTGCTTTTACTGGTTTTATACTGCTTCTTTATAGCATGTTGATGTGGTTTTACGTGATTTCTTATCGCTCAGTCTTCATTTATTATTATTACTCATTGAGTTGGAGTATTCACTTTAGTCCCTGCACCTTGTGTGCAGATTCAAGCATTTTGGATCCCGCTAGCGAGTGTTGATTTCTTCCAGCTCAAGCGGATTTGGAGATTCACTAGGTAGTTGCTCGGCGTTCGCAGCCCAGTGCTTCTCCCCCTATCTTATTTACTCCGTTTTAGTTCTGTAATAGACTATGTAGACTTTTCCTGTCTTTATTCTAATTTGTCTTATTCACCTTTACTTTGGGGTTATTATTATGTTAAAGACTTAATTTGTATTATTTTAACTGCTTAAAATGATTTGGGTATGTGTCGGCTAGACTTGTGTTCACGAGAGGCGCCATCATGACCGGGTCCGGGTTTAGGGTCGTGACAAGTTGGTATCAGAGCCTAGGTTACATAGGTTTCACGAGTCATGAGTAGGTTTAGTAGAGTTTCGCGGATCGGTACGGAGACGTCTGTATTTATCCTCGAGAGGCTGCAGAACTCTTAGGAAAAATTTCATATTCTTGAAACTCTTGTCGTGTGAATCTGTTGATCCTAGTACTAAACTTCTGTTATTCTATTCTCTCACAGATGGTGAGGACACGCGCTATCGGTCAGGATGGATGACCACTAATACCACCAGCTGTGGCCACTAGAGGCCGAGGACGCGATCGTGGTCGCGGTAGGGGTGTGGCCCGCACAGCAGCTAGGGCAGCACCTACAGATCCACCAGCCGTCCTAGTTCAGGATCAGGTCCCAGTTGTGGACGCTCCAGCAGCATCAACCCAGGCACCAGTTGAGCCCATTGTGATTTCGAGTCTTCACGAGGCCTTAGCTCAGATTCTATCAGTATGCACTGGCCTAGCTCAAGCGGTCTTAGTTACTACAGCCGCAACTACTTCTCAAGACGGGGGAGGCACTCAGACTCCCACCGCTCGCATAGCTGAGTAGGTCGTGCAGGGACTTCAGACACCGGGAGCACATCCAGCCCAGTCGGTTGCATCTTCTCAGCACTATGTAGCTCCTGCCATGCCAGAAGACGATTAGCGTAGGTTGGAGAGGTTTGGTAGACTTCAGCCTCCGACTTTCACTGGTGCAGAGGGCGAGGATGCCCAGGGTTTCTTGGACAAGTGTCAGAGGATTCTTCGCACAATGGATATTCTGGAGACCAGCGAGGTCACTTTCACTACTTTTCAGTTTTCTGGAGCTGCCTTCACTTTGGTGGGAGGCGTATAAGAGGCGTAGGCATGTTGGTGCAGCACCCCTTACTTGGCAACATTTCTCCGTTCTCTTTCTGGAGAAGTATGTGCCGCAGTCTCGTAAAGAGGAGCTACGCAGGCAGTTTGAGTGGTTGCGTCAAAGAGAGATGACTATGACGCAGTATGAGATGAGGTTCTCCGAGTTAGCTCATCATGCTATTTGGTTGGTTCCGACAGATAGAGAGAGGATTAAGAGGTTTGTGGATGGCCTCACTTATCAGCTTCGTATTCTCATGACCAGGGAGAGGGTGTCTGGTGCTACTTTTGAGGAGGTTGTTGACATTGCTCGTGAGATTGAGTCAGTTCATTGCCAGGAGCGATATGAGAGGGAGGCCAAGAGGCCTCGAGGATCTGGTAGTTATGGTGGTGCTCCTTCGAGAGGTCAGTTTCAGCACGGCAGAGGTCACCCATTCAAGCATGCTCAGCTAGCTCGCCCAGGTTATCGTGAGGCGTCATCGGATAATGGTTCTCACAGTTCTCATCAGGGCAAGTCATCACTTAGTGCCTTTCCCGCTCAGAGTTCATCCCGTGCTCCATCAATTCAGGGCTCTTCTATGCCAGGTGTATCTGCTAGTCATTCCGGTGCTAGGGGTTCCCTTTAGTCCCCGTCTCCAACACCCGGGAGTTGCTATGAGTGTGGAGAGATGGGTCATATATAGAGGCAGTGTCCTCGTCGTCTTGCAGGTTCATCTAAGTAGAGGAGTCATACATCGGCTTCGGCGCCAGTTACTTCACTACCACCTGCCCAGCCAACTAGGGGTGGATGTCAGTCAGCTAGGGGTCGCCCTAGAGGGGGAGGTCGATTACGTGGCGGTCAGGCCCATTTCTATGCACTTCTAGCTAGACTCGATGCTATTGCTTCTGATGCTGTTATCACAGGTATTGTCTCAATCTGCCATAGAGATGCTTCTGTATTATTTGATCCCGGTTCCACTTATTCTTATGTGTCATTATACTTTGCTCGTTATTTGGATATGCCCTGTGAGTCTCTTATTTCACCTATTTATGTATCTACTCCGGTGGGCGATACTGTTGTTGTAGACCGTGTGTACCGGTCATGTGTGGTGACTATTGGGGGTCTGAAGTCCCGAGTGGATCTCTTATTATTATGTGTGGTGGATTTTGATGTTATTTTGGGCATGGATTGGCTATCTCTGTATCGTGCTATTTTGGACTGTCATGCTATGACAATGACATTGGCTATACCAGGTGTGCCACGATTGAGTGGTGAGGTTTGACTAATTATATTCCCAGTAGAGTAATCTCATTCTTGAAGGCCCAGCGTATGGTTGGGAAGGGTTGTCTTTCGTATCTAGCCTTTGTGAGGGATGTCGGTGTAGAGACTCCCAATATTGATTCTGTTCCAGTTGTGAGGGAGTTTTCTGATGTGTTTCCTGCAGACCTGTCGGGCATGCCACCGGACAAGGATATTGATTTTGGTATTGACCTGGTGCCGGGAACTCAACTCATTTCTATTCTATCGTATCATATGGCACCAGTGGAGTTGAAGGAGTTAAATGAGCAGCTTCAAGAACTCCTTGATAAGGGGTTCATTCGGCCTAGTGTGTCGTCTTGGGGTGCGTCGGTTCTATTTGTAAAGAAGAAGGATGACACTATGAGGATGTGCATTGATTATAGGCAGTTGAACAAAGTAACAATTAAGAACAAGTATCCTTTGCCTCGCATTGATGATTTATTCGACCAGCTTCAAGGAGCGAGAGTGTTTTTCAAGATTGATCTCCGTTCAGGTTATCACCAGTTGAAAATCAGGGACTCGGGTATTCTTAAGACAACTTTCAGGACCCGATATGGTCATTATGAGTTCTTGGTGATGTCTTTTGGGCTGACCAATGCCCCGGAAACATTCATGCATTTGATGAACAATGTGTTCCGGCCTTATCTCGACTCGTTTGTCATAGTTTTCAGTAATGATATTCTGGTGTATTCACGTAGTCAAGAGGAGCACGCAGATCATTTGGGAGTTGTGTTGCAGAGATTGAGGGAGGAGAAGCTTTATGCAAAGTTCTCCAAGTGTGAGTTTTGGCTCAGTTCAGTGTCTTTCTTGGGGCACGTGGTGTCCAGCGAGGGTATTTAGGTTGATCCGAAGAAGATATAGGCAGTTCAGAGTTGGCCCAGACCGTCCTTAGCCATAGAAATTCGCAGCTTTCTTGGTTTGGCGGGTTATTACCACCGGTTTGTTAATGGGTTCTCATCTATCGCATCGCCCTTGACCAAGTTGACTCAGAAGGGTGCTTCATTTGTATGGTCGGATGAGTGTGAGGAGAGCTTTCAGAAGCTCAAGACAACCTTGACTACAACTCCAGTGTTAGTTTTGCCATCAATTTCAGGTTTATATACCGTGTATTGTGAAGCTTAGAGAGTTGTTATTGGGTCTGTATTGATGTAGGAGGGTAGATTTATTGCTTATGCTTCTCGTTAGTTAAAGCCCCATGAGAAGAACTACCCCGTTCATGATTTAGAGTTGGCTGCCATTGTTCACGCGTTGAAAATTTGGAGGCATTACTTGTATGGTGTGTCTTGTGAGGTGTTTACATATCATCGTAGCCTCCAGCACTTGTCAAACTGAAGGATCTCAATTTGAGGCAGCGGAGATGATTGGAGTTGCTAAAGGATTATGATATCACTATATTGTACCATCCGGGGAAGGCCAATGTGGTGGTCGATGCTTTGAGATGAAATGTAGTGCGTATGGAGAGTTTGACATATATTCCAGTTGGGGAGAGACCTCTTGCAGTTGATGTTCAGGCCTTGGCCAATCGGTTTTGAGGTTGGATATTTCGGTGCCCAGTCGGGTATTGGCTTGTGTGATTTCTCGGTCTTCTTTATATGATTGCATCAGGGAGCGCCAGTATGATGATCCTCATTTACTTGTCCTTAAGGACAGAGTTAAACACGATGATGCCAGAGATGTGACTATTGGTGATGATGGGGTATTGAGGATGCAAGGCCAGATATGTGTGCCCAATGTAGATGGGCTTCGGGAGATGATTTTGGAGGAGGCCCATAGCTTGCAGTATTCCATTCATCCGGGCGCCGCGAAGATGTATCAGGATCCGAGACAGCATTATTGGTGGAGGAGAATGAAGAAGGACATTGTGGGATTTTTAGCTAGGTGTCTCAATTGTCAGCAGGTGAAATGTAAGCATCAGAGACCCGGTTGCTTGCTTCAGCAGATGGATATTCCAGAGTGGAAGTGGGAGCGGATCGCCATGGACTTTGTAGTTGGACTCCCACGGACTTTGAAGAAGTTCGATGTTATTTGGGTGATTGTGGATCGGCTGACCAAGTCCGTGCACTTCATTCCTATGTGTACTACATATTCTTCCGAGCGGTTGGCAGAGATCTATATCCGGGAGATTGTTCGTTTGCATGGTGTCCCAGTTTCCATCATTTCAGATAGGGGCACTGAGTTTACTTCGCAGTTTTGGAGGTTTGTGCAGCGAGAGTTGGGTACTCAGGTTGAGTTGAGCACAACGTTTTACCCTTAGATGGACAGGCAGTCCGAGTGCACTATTCAGATATTAGATGACATGTTGCATGCTTGTGTCATTGATTGCAGAGGGTCATGGGATCAGTTTCTACCGCTTGCAGAGTTTGCTTATAATAACAGCTACCAATCGAGTATTCAGATGGCTCCATATGAGACTTTGTATGTGAGGCGGTGTAGATCTCTAGTTGGTTGGTTTGAGACGGGGGAGGCTAGGCTATTGGGGACAGACTTGGTGCAGGATGCTTTAGAAAAGGTGAAGGTAATTCAGAAGAGGCTTCGTACAGCGCAGTCGAGACAAAAGAGTTATGCTGACAGAAAGGTTCGGGATGTGTCCTACATGGTTGGTGAGAAGGTCCTGTTGAAGGTTTCACCCATGAAGGGTGTTATGAGATTTGGGAAGACGGGTAAATTGAGTCATCAGTTCATTGGGCCTTTTGAGGTGCTTCGGAGGATTGGGGAGGTGGCTTATGAGCTTGCTTTGCCACCTATCTTGTCGAGTGTGCATCCGGTATTTCATGTTTCTATGCTTCAGAAGTATATTGGGGATCCGTCTCATGTTATGGATTTTGGTACGGTTCAGTTAGATGATGATTTGACTTATGATGTGGAGCCAGTAGCTATTTTGGGGAGTCAGGTTTGAAAGTTGAAATCAAAGGATATATCTTCAATGAAAGTGCAGTGGAGAGGTCGGCCCGTGGAGGAGGATACCTGGGAGACCGAGCAGGAGATGCGGAGCAGATATCCTCACCTGTTTGAGGCTTCAGGTATGTTTCTTGAATAGTTCGAGGACGAATGTTTGTTTAAGAGAGGGAGGATGTAACGACCCAGCCGGTCGTTTCATAAGTTACCACTCCATTTCCCCTATTTCTGCTTCTTATTGCTTTGTTTATCGGTTCTATATGTGATCGGGTTGGTTGGCTCGGGTTCGGAGAGGTTTTGAGAAGGTTTGAGACACTTAGTCTCTTTTGAGGAAGCTTAATTTGGAAAAGCTAACTGGATGTTGACATATGTGTTAATGGGCTCGGATGTGAGTTCCGATGGTTCGGATAGCTTCGGGAGGTGATTTGGGACTTAGGAGTGTGATCGGAATGTATTCTGGAGGTACGGAGCAGATTTAGGATTGAATTGGCGAAATTGAAATTTTGGCGTTTTCCGGTTGATAGGTGAGATTTTGATATATGGGTCGGAATGGAATTTCGGAAGTTGCAGTAGGTCCGTTGTGTCATTTGGATGTGTGTGATAAATTTCAGGTCATTCGGAAGTGGTTTGATAGATTTTTTGATCGAAAGCAGAATTTAGAAGATTTTGGAATTCTTAGGCTTGAATCCGATACGAATTTGGTGTTTTGATATTGTTTTGAGCATTCCGAAGAATGGAACAAGTTTGAATGATGTTATGGGATATGTTGGCATGTTTGATTGAGGTCCCGGGGGCCTCGGGTGGTCAATCAGACCATTTCAAACTCGGGTGGTCGCGAGGTTATGCCATATTCGCGTAGAGGAAAGTTGAGCAGCGAGGCTCATGTTGGTTTGTTCTTCGCGTTCGCAGATGGGGAGTCGTGTTCGCGGTGAGTAATGGAGCTAAGTCCTCGTGTTCGTGAGTTGGGAGTCATAATCGCGATGAAGGAAATTTTGGTCAACATCAGTTGTGCTTCACGAACGCGAGGCTTTGACCGCGTTCGCGAAGAAGGATTTGAATGCCTGGGCAGAATTTTTAAATAGCCATTATCCGCGATTTTAGGGCTAACTTTCACCATTTTTGGGCGATTTTGAAGCTTTTTGAAGAGGATTGAAGAGGGATTCAAGGGGGAACACTTGGAGGTAAGATTTATTGACTTAATAATCGATCCTAATGTGAATTCTACCTAATTAATCATGAAATTTAAGCCTAATATTGAAGAACTAGGGCTTGTAATTAGAGACCTAGAATTTGGGATTTGAGGGATCATTTGTGGTTGGATTTTGGTGATTTTTATATGAATGAACTCGGGGAGTAATAAGAAGTCTATTGATGTAATTTTTATCGGAATTCGAGACGTGGGCCCGGGGGTCGGGTTTGGCCAACTTCGTGATTTGTGTTGTAATTTGATTTCTTTCGAGCGGGCTTTGTTCCCTTAGCATTTTTTTGATGGTTTTGCACTGATTTTGGTTATATTTGGAGCATTCGGAGGCCAATTCGAGAGGCAAAGACATCGCGGGCTAGAGTTTAGACCGGATTGAGGTGAGTAATGATTGTAAATGTTGTCTTGAGGGTATGAAACCCCGGATTTTACATCGTTGTGCTATACTGAGGTGACGCACATGCTAGATGATGAGTGTGGGGTCGTACACCGTTGGGGATTGTGACTTAGTCCATCCCGAATGACTGTTTTACCGTGTATTTGACTGAAAACTGATTGCTATCATCATGTTTTGGGCTGAATGCCATATTTGGCCTCGTGCTAACTATTTGGACCTTTAGGGATTTTTACTGATATTTCCTCACTGTTTTAACTTTATACTTGTACTCAGTCATGCTATATTCTACTGTTTTCATAACTCAGCCATGTTTACTCTATTTTAACACATTAAATGATATTCTAAATGATAATTTAAGTTGAGCATCATGTTTTACTATTGCCCGAGTGGCTTATAAGATTCTGACTGAGTAAGGCCTAGGGCATGTATTGTGAGGATACACTGATTTATGATTATGAGGCCGAGAACCTGAGATTGTACGTCACGAGGTGGCTTATTGATATGAGGCCGAGAGCCTATTGATTATGCCATGAGATGGCTTGATATTGCGCTTGGGCCGTAAGGGGCCCCTCCCAGAGTCTGTATACCCCCAGTGAGCGCGGGTACCCATTGTGATATGAGATATAGCCCGAGGGGCTGGTGTTGTTCCATGATATTGCCCGAGGGGCGGATTCTGTTGACATTGTGCCCGAGTGGTGAATTTTATGTAGATGCTTTTCATTTAACTGTTTAACTATTAAAAAGGTGTTTTAAAGAAGCTTCTTCTGAACTAAGGCGTCTTTATATGTTTTCACTGTTTCATTGCTTTTACTAGTTTTACACTGCTTCTTTATAGCATGTTGATATGGTTTTGCGTGATTTCTTATCGCTCAGTCTTCATTTATTATTATTACTCACTGAGTTGAAGTACTCACTTTACTCCCTGCACTCTGTGTGCAGATTCAGGCGCTTCGAGTCCCGCTAGCGAGTGTTGATTTCTTCCAGCTCAGGCGAATTTGGAGATTCACTAGGTAGATGCTCGGCGTTCGCAGCCCAGTGCTTCTCCCCTATCTTATTTACTCTGTTTTAGTTCTATAATAGACTATGTATACTTTTCATGTCTTTATTCGGATAGTAGATGCTCATGACTGGTGATACCCCGATGTCGGGCTATGTCTATTCCGCAAATTTGTCTTATTCACCTTTACTTTGGGGTTATTATTATGTTAAAGACTTAATTTTTATTATTTTAACTGCTTAAAATGATTTGGGTGCGTGTTGGCTGGCCTTGTCTTCACGAGAGACGCCATCACGACCGGATCCGGGTTTAGGGTCGTGACATTGTGAATGTTATCGGTTCGGCATATCGGTTATTGGTTTATAAATATGCTAAACCGATAACCGAACCGATAATATATCGGTTATCGGGTATCGGTTAATCAGTTATCGATCCTTATCGGTTCGGTTGTCGGTTTATCCGATAAGAATAAAATATATCCAAAAAATTCATGTTTTTATTATAGAAATCGTGATCATATTGTTAAAAGAAAGAAGCTGAATTTTTTCTCTTAAGAAAAGAGGGATTAAATTTCAACTTTAGAAAAGAAAACTTTCTTTACATTTGAATATCTCAATGAATTATCTCCAGTTTCAAAGTTATATAAGTTAGTAGGAGTAAGGAATAAAACATTCAACAATCTAATCTTACTAACTATCTCCTGCCGGCAGACATAATTCACAAGAAAATAATAAAATCCTAATCTTGTAAATACTAAAGAATCAATGCAACAAAAGAAACCAATAGAAAAACTAAAAATCTAAACAATTAATTCTTTAACGTTTAAAACTAAAAATCTTAATTGAAGAATTAAGATGAGAAATTCAGAAAAGTTTAAAACTTACTCTAAGGATTAAGGTTTGAAGATGAAGAGTAACTGCCGAGAGAATTGAGAGAATGAAGCAATAAAGTGGCTTTATATACTTAGTGGGTAAAATTATAATTTTGTTAAAACTTATTGGGTTATCGGTTAAACCGTTAATAAAATCGGGCAAACCGACACCTGAACCAATAACCTAATAGTCAAATAATATTAAACCGTTATCGAACTATTTACCCAATAACCCGATATCGATAATCCAATAGTATTTTATTGGTTCGGACTATCGGTTATACCCGATATATGCCCGGCCCTATATGTTAGTTTGGAAAAATAATGCAACAACATAGAAAAGAGGGGAGAGATTTTTAAATTTTTCATTTTTGAAAAATGAGGCAAAGCCTCTCAATTTATAAACATAAATTTATAAATAAAGAAAGAGTGAAATGGAATGGTGCAATCCAAAAGGTGATTCCACACATCTTTATAGGGGAAAAAAACAACATAAGATTTGTTAGATTGTTTAGGATTCGTAGTATACAACCCAAAATTCTTACAAAGTATTATAATCCAGGAATTCAAATAAGATTAGCAAAGTTGGCAGTTGGACGCACTATACTCGCACCAGCAAAAGGTGACCTTACTTTCTTAGTTTATGACTTTACATGCTTAGCTTTTATTATACTTCAAGAATTTGTGCTTATTCCAAGTATCACTATGGGACAAACACTAGATATACTTCTAGTTTTTCAAAAAATGGAGAAATTCAATTCTATTGATCTTACGTCTTTTGAGAACTCTAAATTCCGGTTTAGGAAGTGATCAACTTCCAATCTCAAAAAGTCAAATGTACGAATAAAGTTAACTTTATTTATATCACTCCACTATTCCTTGGACGCGTGATCACGCCCAACTATGCCTTATAAAAAGAACCATGCAGACGTTGCAAATATAACCTGAGTATTCTGCCCAGAGTCGAATCCACAAAGAGTTAACCTATCAATCACTATCTTTAGACCCACTAAACTCTCGAGAACCAATTTCCCCAAACGTTTGAATCACAGTTGATGGTGTCTTTAATAACTAAAACTGCAAGTAAATAAACAGTTGTAAACTACGGGTGCTAAGGTTGTAAACAATAATGAGAAAACGCTAAGGTAATGACTTCCCCTATTGATGGAATCCCTTCTATTTATGCTTCATACAAATTGACCAACACCTCTCTATCAATCATGAACTCTCATCTTACCGTAAATCTCTCCCGAGTAATCACAGTAATATACTCAATGCACTCTCCCGAGATACACTAGCTAGCTCCAATTAACACGGTTTACTTTAGATTGCACTCAAGACTTCGTTATCCCTAATCTCCCCTTTAAACCCGCAGTTATAGATCCCTCTTATACTTTGGGAGTGGTGTTGTTCAACAATAACCTAAATATGCACTGTTTCCCGAGTTATGCACACTAAATAGGCACAGCTAATTGAGGATCCTGTCAATTAACTACAACATGCACAAAGTTGAACAAATAAAGATTGAGACTAGCAATTTGTATTCACATAAACAAGAAGTTCATCCCCCAATAGGTTTCACCAAAACCCTAGATAAAGGATTTAGCTACTCATAACTATGGGTAAACAAACTAAAACAATATTCATCATAAAACTTGCAAGAAAAATCAAAGAAAAGAAGAAAGGTGTTTTGGGTGATCTCTCACAATTGTTTTTCCTTGCCAAAATACTCTTCAAAATCAATACATGCCTCTCTTGGGCGAAGTCTAGTGTTTAAAATAGGGTTTTGGGCTAAAAATCCCGTATTTTGCACTTTAGTCCATGAAGTTCTCCGTCTCCACCGCGGTCGCGGTCAAACCGCGGCCAAACATGCTCTCTGATTCTCACTTTGTCTACAGCCATCTTCTACCGCGGTTCTGCCGCGGTCGCGGTGGAACCGCAGTAGTCCTCTTTCAGTTCTGACCTGAGCTGTTTCGCGTGGTTTACTTGATGAAATTTTATGATCGGCCTCTTTTTTTTTATATTTGATCCCAAAAGTACTCCATAGCCTTCTCTGGTCATATATAACCTGCAAAGCATGAAAAACACTAATAAGAGCATTTTGTTATCACTTTTATCATCCAAACTATACAAAAAGGTGGTTATTTAGGGCCTAACTATAGTTAAATTCACCTATTATCAACACCCCACACTTAAACCTTTGCTCGTCCTCGAGCAAGTTAAACCACACTTCTTGGCCTAATCGTTCGATGCATTACCCAATTTTATTTTTTATGCCACACCCGCCATTTTGAAGGAACAACCTAAGCAGTGCAATAGTCATGCCTCAGATGAAGACTCTAACACCATGACACACTCATGCTCACTCTAGTTACTCTAACAGAGGTGAAAACTCACCTTTTCTTCCTGAGTCACATGCCCTCACATCATAATTCTGAGAGAAGTTCCACACACATAAAATTCAAGCAACAAGGAACCAAAGATAGGAAGAATTCACTCACTCTCAGCAAAGAACATTCACATGTCACACAGACACACCATAAGCTTGCCTCTAGTGTAGTACTCTACTAATCGAGCTATTAAGTCAAAGATCAAGAGGTCTTTATTTGGTTGTAATGTAGGCTAAGGGACGAGTAGGATATATTTGGATATAGTGACCAACCTCTCTAAGCACTTTTAATATACACTTCCTTTTATTTCAATTTCCATGCTTAGCCCACTCGTTCTTCCACATTTTAGTTCATAGGTGACCCCCACTTTTCTTTAGGTGCAACTGTTTTTTTTGGGAAAATCCATTGCACCATTCAAGTATTTCTTTCCTGATTCCCCTTTTTCCTACTTCCTTACCACCTTACACTTTGACTTTTGTATGTTCTTTAGTAATTCAAGTGCTTCTAGGAGGTACAGGTTCAAACAGTCAAACTATTCAAACATAGGGATATAGGTCATTATAGGGTTATCAAAGAACAGGCTTCAGGCTCAAAGGGGTTAACTATAGCAATATATACAGGTGGATTCACAAATATACAGGCTACACAAAGAAATGCCTCAATCATCTCTAAAACCAAACAGCTTCTATTTTGCTTTGCAAACACACAGGGAAAGTTCTAGGTATGACATGCAAGCACAGAATACAAGTAATATCTCACACACACTTGGCATGTAACTCATTTCGAATCAGTTTATCAACACACTCATACGAGCGTTCAAGCAAGACAGGATGTGCAAAATTAAGGCATAGATTTACGAGTCTACAAACGAGCCTAGACGTCACACCCTCATTTTCGTTTTTGTTATTCTCAGGTGTGTACATCAAGGGTTGCATTCTAGCCTTCACCCATTTTGGTCCTAAAACTAAAAACAAAAAATCTACCTAACTCGGATCAAGGAAATCCCTTGGAAAAGAACCGTGGTCAAAAGAAAAACCAAGGGAAAATTATTACACTACCTAAAAAAGAAAAAAGAAAATAAAATAAAGAAACTACATGGACTACTTCCCTCAAGAGTACTGTCCAAGTGGTCCGTCCTCAGGAAGAGTCCTCTATATTTTTTTTTAAATCCTACTTTGACCCTCAAGAGACTCGTCGACAAGTGTCCGTCGTTGGGCCAAGTCAGTTACTTCTAATGTGAGTACAGTCAATTATACACAACAACACCAATCGAATACTACAACATACACCATGTCTATATACACTACAATACATTACCCGAGCAAGTCTCCCACCCCACACTTAAAAATTATGGCATGTCCCCATGTCATATAAAAAATAACGAGCAGAAGGGTAAGAAGAATTCCCTAAGCCTCAATCAGAGTCGGAGATGGTGCTGGGTCCACATGGAAAGCTCTTCCCAAAGCACGAAACCAGGACATAAATCGGCTCTTAGACCTGGCCTGCCGCTGAGACATGGCATCCATACACGTGTGTAGGCCCTCCACCGAGGTGCGAAGATCCACGAACTCTTCCTCCATAGTACGCAACATAGGCTGGGTAGACTGTGATCTGGATAAGCCTGCCCCAGCATGGGGGCACCGAGAGGGTCCGGCACTATCATATGATCTCCTGGATGGTGCCATAGGAACCGGGTCATCATCCTCATCATCGATCTGAATGGTGGTGCGTGCACCCCTGCCCATTCTGATGCCCGAAGCTTTGAAAGATGCTTTAGGGGGGCAACTCTCCATCAATAGGATTGGTGGGGACATTTTTCAGCAGACACAATGTAGTCACCAGGGAGGCGAAGTAGAATCCCTTTGACCTCAGCGGGGACCGTATGATCATTTCATCACCAATAAGTCTTGCCGCATCAAAATCTTTCTTTGTGACGAAGCACCACGTCAAGAGGGCTCTTTGGAAGTTCACGTCAGTCGTGTTGCCTGAGGGCAAGAACTGGCTGAAAATGATAGTGAGCCAATACTTAGCCAAATGGGTGAATGAATTGGAGTTCAGGGTGATATGGTCACGTATCCAGATTGGTTGCCCCCTGCGCAGAGTGCATCAGTCATAATATCCCAAGTGACTCCTGGTGCGTCCTGGTAATAGTCGACGTCACCAGTAAACCGGGGCAGCCGCAACACCTGTTGAATAGTTTCAACTGAGGCATCTACCCATTTGCCCCGCACAGTCACCTCCCGCAAAGTATGTGATGGGCAGTTCGCGTAGAACTCTCTTACATGTTCACTGTTTCAGGTTCATCAAATAATAACTCCATTTCCCTCCACCGGATTTCCTCATACATCTCCTCCTTTTCAGCACGGAGGGTTGCCCTGTCAATCGGAATCTCAGGGATGAAACTCTTTGAGGCCTTGGCATGAAAGTCGTCCTCTACCAATTCTGATTCGAACCTTGAGGCATCATATGTAGGCTGTTGGGACGTGCCTGCCGATCTCTTTTGCTTCTTACGAGCCATATGACCTGCAAAGTGTAAGCACGTGATTTTTGCCCTATATGAGAATTACTCCCAAAAATAAATTCAAAATAAAATGATTCTCCTTGGTGTGCAATTTTGAGAATTTTGTGACATTTTTGGATAATTATTCGTATTTGTCTGTGCATGTTTATTTGTTAAATTAATAAAAAATACAAAAATATGTCGCATTTTGCATGTAGGATTTAATTCTACAATTTGTTAGTAATTAAGTTTGTTTACAAAAAATGAAAATTACAAAAATAGGCATCTTTTGCATTTTTAGCATTTAATGTCCAAATATACAATTTTATGCTTAATTATTACTTAATTGTGCGTTAATTGTTATTGGGAGTTAATTTGCGCTTTTATAACTTAATTTAGTTCTTAATAATAATTTAAGTACTTTTATAATTTAGTTTTAGAAAAAAGGAGGTGTGACACAAAGAATACAAGAGAACCATCAAATATATCCTACATGTGCTAGCCGGATGGTTACTCATACTTCACCACCCGATGGCACCAAATAATATCCCTCATTTATTCCATTCATACACTATGCCAAACCCCCAACTAGTGAGGTGTTCCAGGTTACAACCTCCACAATGGCCCCACAACTTTCTTACAAATTCTGGCATACAACACCCCACACTTACTCCCTCAAGTGATTCACGTTAAATATAACACCACCATTCACCAAATACAACACCACCACAACCTAGGATAGGCATAAAATGCCTCAAAATAGCACCACAAGCCCTAAATTTTAGGCCAAAAAGGGACCTCTACCAAACTACACCGCAAAAATTATTTCTAGGCCTCCAAATCATCTAAACAACCCCCACAATTGAAGTACAAGAAAGACCCAACCATTTTAGCACCAACACAAATCCACAAGAAGCAAATACAACAATAAAAACAGAGAAAAAGCAAAAATTGAAAGAAAATCTACATTATTCCTACCTAGGGTTTAACTAAACTAGTTTAGACTAAATTACACTAATTAGAAGAAGAAATAGAATCAAAAAGAAGAGAACACTTACTTGATTAAGGTTGGAAGGGGTGGGTAGTGGTGAGAGGAGGTGTGGAGAAGATAACAATGACGGTTTTTGGGAGTGAGGGAGGGATTTGAGAGAGAAAGAGAAAAGAGGATTTAGGTTTTATTTTTTTTTTGGGGGGGGGGGGGGGGCGTTCTGTTTCTGAATAGGGAGGGGGAATAATTGTGTTGGGGTGGGTGCAGGGTTAGGTGAATTAGAAGGGAGGGGGGGTGAATTAAAAAAATTCTGCATACTTGGGCCCGACGGGGTCTGCCGCGATCGCGGTTGAACCGCGGTAGACGAAGTTCAGAGAGGGGTTCCCACCGCGGTTCTACCGCGGTCGAGGTGGAAATGCAGTGAACGAAGTTCAGAGGGGGTCTCTGATCGCGGTTTGACCGCGGTCGCAGTGGAACCGCGGTCTGGGCAGTTGTCTGATTTTTTTTTCTTTTTTTCATATAATGTGTTACACTTACAACAATTTCGTGGGTTGCCTCCCACGCATGTGGGCCTGATTTAACGTCGTGGCACGACGCAGGATGTGCGCATTTAAGGCTCGCTTGACCTCTGTGGTTCAGTCAGGTGCAGCCCAGACACTTCCTTTTTCTCGCTCATGCCCACATATGGCTTCAATCTTTGACCATTGACTCTGAATGTACGAGAGTCATTCTCTGTGGCAATCTCAACTACTCCTGAAGGGAAAACTTCAACTACTCGAAATGGTTTAGACCATCGTGACTTAAGTTTACCTGGGAACAGACATAGTCTTGAGTTGTATAGCAATACCATGTCCCCGGGTTTGAAATTTCTCTCAACAATGTTCTGGTCGTGCAGCCTCTTCATTCTCTCCTTGTACAATTTTGTGCTCTCAAAAGCAAGATATCTGAACTCCTCGAGCTCATGCAATTCAGTGACTTTTGACGTGCCCGCAGCTTCCATGTCTAAGTTTAGCTGTTTTAATGTCCACTACGCTTTATGTTCAAGTTCCATTGGCAGGTGGCAGGCCTTCCCAAATACCAACTTGTATGGTGACATACTAATTGGAGTTTTGAAGGCAGTTCTGTAAGCCCAGAGTGCATCATCTAGCTTCCTCGCCCAATCAGTTCTTGTGGCGTTCACAGTTTTGGTTAACACACTCTTGATTTCTTTGTTGGACACTTCAACCTGTCCACTATTTTGCGGGTGGTAAGGAGTAGCCACCTTGTGGCGCACATCGTACTTAGCAATCAACTTTTCAAAGGCCATGTTGCAGAAATGAGTGCCTCCATCACTGATAATTGCTCATGGTGTCCCAAAGCGGGTGAATATGTTCTTCTTTAGAAATCCCACCACCACTTTTGCATCATTGGTGGGTAACGCTGTAGCTTCCACCCATTTGGACACATAGTCTACATCAACAATAATGTACTTATTGCCATAGGAGCTGACGAAGGGACCCATGAAGTCAATCCCCCAGATGTTAAACACTTCCACCTCTTGAATTGGGTTCATGGGTCGTGGCGTTGGGAAATGTTCCCGGTCCGTTGACATTCATTGTAGCCCTTCACCCATAGGTGCGCATCTTTAAACACTATCGGCCAGAAGAATCCAGCCTCTAGCACCTTTGCCGTTGTCCTAACCCCTCCAAAGTGTCCACCATATGTCGATGCGTGACAAGCCTACAAAACAGAAAATTGCTCTATCTCGGGGACGCATCTCCGGATCATATTATCAAGGCATATTCTAAACAGATAAGGTTCATCCTAGTAATACTGACGGCTTTCACGAAAAAATCTTTTCCTTTGGACCGATGAAAGGTCGTGAGGAACTATACCACTGGCCAGGTAATTAGCAAAGTCTGCATACTATGGCGCTTCCTGATGAGTGGTGGCGAGCAACTGCTCGTCTAGAAAAGTTTCCAGTATTTCCTCAACCTTAACTACATTTTCAGCTCCCTCAAGTCGTGATAGATGATCATCGACTTGATTCTCAGTGCCCTTACGGTCACGAATCTCAAGATCAAACTCTTGCAATAGCAACACCCAACGAATCATGCATGGCTTAGATTCTTTCTTTTCTATTAAGTACCTGAGAGCTGCATGGTCAGTATATATAATTACCTTGGACCCTATCAGGTAGGATTGGAACTTGTCAAACGCGAACACTACAGCCAACATCTCCTTTTCAGTCACAGTGTAGTTCAACTGGGCTCCACTCAGCGTTCTACTAGCATAGTAGATTGGGTGCATCAGTTTGTCTTTCTGCTGGCCCAACACTTCTCCCACTGCATAGTCACTAGCATCACACATTAGTTCGAACGGTTGCTCCCAGTTGGGGGCAACAATGATGAGTGTTGTGACCAGTCTCTTTTTCAACCCCTCAAATGCTACCCTGCAATCATCAGAAAACAAAAATGGTGATCTTTTTCTAACAACTTATAGAGAGGATTGGCGATTTTGGAGAAGTCTTTTATGAACCTCCGGTAAAAACCGGCATGTCCAAGGAAGCTTCTGATGGCTTTGACTGAAGTTGGTGGAGGCAGCTTTGCTATTACATAAACTTTCGCGCGATCCACCTCTATTCCCTTGCTTGACACCTGGTGCCCCAAGACTATGCCTTCTTGTACCATGAAATGTCACTTCTCCCAGTTCAGAACCAAGTTAGTCTCGATGCACCATTTCAGCACACACGTCAGATTTATCAGGCACTCATCAAATGAATTCCCCACCACTGAGAAGTCATCCATGAACACCTCTATTATGTCCTCAACCATGTCAGTGAATATGGCCATCATGCATCGTTGGAATATGGCAGGTGCGTTGCATAGACCAAAGGGCATCCGTCTAAAGGCATAAATGTCATACGGGCATGCGAAGGAGATCTTCTCTCTGTCCTCCGGTGCAATGGAGATCTGATTGTACCCTGAATACCCATCCAGAAAATAGAAGTGTGACCTCCCTGCCAATCTATCCAACATCTGATCAATGAAGGGAAGTGGGAAGTGGTCTTTCCGGGTGGCTAGATTCAACTTTCGATAGTCCATACAAATTCTCCAACCTGTGACGGTTCTTGTTGAGATCAATTCATTGTTGTCATTTGTCACAACCGTCATGCCACCCTTTTTAGGAACACATTGCACTGGGCTCACCCAGCTGCTTTCAGAGATTGGGAAAATAATTCCCGCATCCAACCACTTTATCACCTCCTTCTTCACCACTTCCTTCATGTTGGGGTTCAACCTCCTCTGATGTTCCCTAGAAGGTTTGTGCCCCTCTTCCAGCAGAATCTTGTGCATGCAGTAGGCAGGGATGATCCCCCTGATGTCTGCCATAGTCCACCCCATGGCAGTTTTGCACTCCTTTAGTACCTGTAAAAGTTTTTGAACCTGCACATCTAACAAACTAGATGATATAATAACAGGTAATGTGGAGTCAGGTCCCAGAAATTCATACCTGAGGTGGGCTGGCATTGGCTTTAACTCCAGCTTTGGTGGTTCTTCAATGGATGGCTTAGCTGGAGGAGTTTCTCTCTTTTCTAAGTGCAAGGGCTCAAACTCTAGATTTCTCTCCCAAAACACTCTACCTTCCAATACAAACACCCATTCCGCCAAATCCTCACCATTCGCTTCATCTAAGTTCATCAAACATGCAGCAAGGGGGTCCTCAATTGTCAACACCTCATCATCAGACTCTACAATTACATCCACATCATCAATAAGAGAGCAATTGGCGAACTCGCTTGGTTGCCTCATAGACTTCTGCACATTGAATGTTATTTCCTCATCATTGAGTCTGATTTTGAGCTCCCTAGTCTCACAGTCAATCAGAGCTCTCCCCGTGGCCAAGAATGGTCTTCCTAAGATTATAGGAATCTCTTTATCCACTTTGCAATCCAAGATCACAAAATTTGCAGGGAACACAAATTTCCCCACCTGAATAAGCACATCATCAAGGATACCGAATGGACGCTTCACAGTCCTGTCAGGCAGCTGCAACAACATGGAGGTGGATCTAGATCTCCCAATGCCCAACCTCTTATAAATAGCCAGGGGCATAAGATTAATGCTGGCCCCTAAATCACAGAGCGCCTTAGCAAAGGCGAAATTCCCAATAGTGCATGGAATTGTAAAGCTACCTGGATCAGACAACTTTTCAGCAATAGGTCTCATCACCACTGCACTACAGGTCTGAGTAAGTGTAACCGTAGCCAAGTCTTGAAAATTAAATTTCCGGGACATCAAGTCCTTCATCATTTTTGCGTACCCAGGCATCTCCTTTAAAGTTTCAATCAATGGAATATTTACCTAGATTTGTTTGAGTATTTCAAAGAACTTTTTATACTGCTCCTCCTTTTGATGCTTGGCCAACCTCTGTGGAAAGGGTGCAGGAGGTCTATTCTTCCCAATCACTTGAGACTTCTGTTTATCATCTACTATTTCAACTACTGGCTCAGCTGCTTTCTTGGTCTCCTGCTGAATGTTCTTTTCTTCCTGAGCAGGCTGGACTGTCACCTCTGTCAGTATCATAGACTCATCCAGCTCAATGGGCACTGGAATGAATGTCTCAGAATGTATATTTTCTCGAGCTCTCTCTTGTTCTACATCTAGATCTCTTCCATTACGGAGACTCACCGCCATCAGCTGCTTTGGGCCCTGATCTTTTGGATTAATCTGGGTGTCTGCAGGTAATGTCCCCTGAGGACGATTGTTCAGAGACATTGAAATTTGGCCCAATTGCACTTCAATATTTTTGATTGATGCGTCATGTGCATCTACTCTTTCATTTATTTTTGCATTGGACCCAATAACCTGCTGCATCATTGCTTCAAGTCTCATGAACCCATCTTCTTGCCTTCCACCATGTTGTTGCTGAGGTGGGGGATACCCTTGCTGCTGATTGTTGTACCCATGTGACCTTGGATAAGGTGCCATATTGTTGGGCGGTCTCATACCTCCCATGCTTCTAGCGTTGTACTGTGGCTGAGGTGGTCTGTATGGCTGCTGAGTTTGCTGACCCCAGTTCTGATTTCCCTGTCTTTGGCCTCTATAGTTTGACACATAGTTCATGTCTTCAGGGTGCTGATGATGATGATCATGTTTTGCATTCCAAGGATTACCAACTAGCTGACTAATGCAAGATGTGCACAAGCCCCCATTGGTAGTATCTACAATGTGCACTTGCTGTTTCTGCCCTGATTCCTCCACCTTTTTGGTGAGTATGCTCATCCGTGTCAAGAGGGTCGCCACATTTTCAGCCATGGAATTTGATGGGTCAAAAGGCACTGAGTGCACCACTGGAGTGATAGGTTCATTCCTCGTTGTCCACCCCGAATTCTGAGCCATTTTGTCAAGCAGACTCTGACCTTCTCTCCAAGTTTTGCTCAAAAATGCCCCACCAGCTGAGGCATCTACAATTTTCTTCATGTTATCTGACAGTCCCATGTAAAACAGTTGTCCCAACATCTGATCTGGAATACCATGGTGTGTACATATAACCAACATTCCTTTAAACCGGCTCCATGTCTCATGTAGTGTCTCCATTGGTTTCTGTTTAAAGCTCACGATCTCATCAATTTGTTAAGCTATTTTGTTGGGCGGGTGGAACTTGATGTGAAATTGCTTGACTAACTCATCCCAAGTTTCTATAGAGTTTATGGGGAGTGAGTTTAGCCAGACCTGAGCAGCTCCTATCACCGAGAATGGAAATAATAACAACCTGATTGCTTTCGGAGTTACGTTAGGTTGCCTTTGAGTTTTGCAAATTGATAGGAAGTTCTTCAAGTGCTGCTGAGGATCTTCGGCTGGTGTCCCAGAAAATAGTCCCTTGTTTTGCAGCAAGTGTAGCATGTTGTTCGTAATCTGGAATGATTCAGCTTGTATCGCGGGCACAACAATGGCAGTGGCCAGATTGTCAGTTGTGGGTTGTGCCCAGTCATATAGTGCAGCCTCAGGCATAGGAGGTGCCATATCTCTGACGTTTCCGTTGACGTTGTCTACGTCACCCATGTCAATTTCGAGTTTGTGTGTTTGATGAGGTTGTTGAAGTCTTTTGTTGGCACGGTTCAATATCCATAATGTTTTCTCGGGGTCTGAGAGTCCTTCAAGTAGTTCTCCAGTCCTCGTAGAGATTCTAGGCATACACCTGTGCAACCACGTCAACAACCGTCAAAAATTTCAATCAAAAATTTGGTGTAGAGAAAACTGACTATACTAAGAATTTTTGTATTTCTATCAATGGTAATTGATAATTCCGTTAACTCCCCGGCAACAGCGGCAAAATTTGATCACGCCCAACTATGCCTTATAAAAAGGACCCTGCGGACGTTGCAAATATAACCTGAGTATTCTGCCCAGAGTCGAATCCACAGAGAGTTAACCTATCAATCACTATCTTTAGACCCACTAAACTCTTGAGAACCAATTTCCCCAAATGTTTGAATCACAGTTGATGGTGTCTTTAATAACTAAAATTGCAAGTAAATAAACAGCTGTAAACTAAGGATGCTAAGGTTGTAAACAATAATGAGAAAACGCTAAGGTAATGACTTCCCCTATTGATGGAATCCCTTCTGTTTATGCTTCATACAAATTGACCAACACCTCTCTATCAATCATGAACGCTCATCTTACCGTAAATCTCTCCCGAGTAATCACAGTAATATACTCAATGCACTCTCCCGAGATACACTAGCTAGCTCCAATTAACACGGTTCACTTTAAATCGCACTCAAGGCTTCGTTATCCCTAATCCCGCCTTTAAACCCGCAGTTATAGATCCCTCTTATACTTTGGGAGTGGTGTTGTTCAACAATAACCTAAATATGCACTGTCTCCCGAGTTATGCACACTAAATAGGCACAGCTAATTGAGGATCCTGTCAATTAACTACAACATGCACAAAGTTGAACAAATAAAGATTGAGACTAGCAATTTGTATTCACATAAACAAGAAGTTCATCCCCCAATAGGTTCCATCAAAACCCTAGACAAAGGATTTAGCTACTCATAACTATGGGTAAATAAACTAAAACAATATTCATCATAAAACTTGCAAGAAAAATCAAAGAAAAGAAGAAAGATGTTTTGGGTGATCTCTCACAATTGTTTTTCCTTGCCAAAATACTCTCCAAAATCAATACATGCCACTCTTGGGCGAAGTCTAGTGTTTAAAATAGGGTTTTGGGCAAAAAATCCCGTGTTTTGCACTTTAGTCCCTGAAGTTCTCCTCCTCCGCCGCGGTTCTGCCGCGGTCGCGATCAAACCGCGTCCAAACATGCTCTCTGATTCTCACTTTGTCTGTAACCATCTTCTACTGCGGTTCTGCCGCGGTCGCGGTGGAACCGCGACAGTCCTCTTTCGGTTCTGACTTGAGCTGTTTCGTGTGGTTTACTTGACAGAATTTTACGATCGGCCTCTTTTTTCCATATTTGATCCCAAAAGTACTCCATAGCCTTTTCTGGTCATATATAACCTGCAAAGCATGAAAAACAGTAATAAGAGCATTTTGTTATCACTTTTATCATCCAAACTATGCAAAAATGTAGTTATTTATAGCCTAATTATAGTTAAATTCACCTATTATCAACGCGCATTGCGCGTCTATCCCATATAATTAATAAAAAATTATATCGCATGGTACATAATTGGTAAAGCGCTTTGAATCATGATTGTATTTATAAGAAAAAGATTGCACTTAGAAATTATTTTTAATATAATAATCTAAATATTTAAGCTAAGAAAAATAAAAGGAGAAGATAATATATTAGCTCAAAAAAATTATTTGATTTTTTAAGAACGGTAAATCTCAGCTAAAAAAAATTATTATACACTGAAATTAAAAAGCTTAACTTTGTAAAGTGAAGAATTTAGATACATGGACCTTACTAAATTCTTTGTTAATCCCCAAGTCAAATTTAATGTTACAAAACTAACTTTTGTTATTAATATTGAAGGTATTATTAAAATAACTTTTAAGGGCATAAAAGTTCAATAGTAGTATAAGATTATCTTATTTTTTCACATTCAACTTTTGATCTTCATGCTTATAATATAGTATGATAAAGAACGTAAAAGATTTAATCCCTCCGTTTCATTATGACGCAGTTTGACTCGATACATAGTTAAAAATGACTACTAAACGTATAATTTTAAATATATTATAATATTTATATGCCTATAAAAGTTACATAATATTTGTGTCAAAAAAATTTTATTAAGAAAAAAATAAGTAAAATTAAAAGTATAAAATTAAATTATTTTTAAATATAAAATGTGTCCTTTTTTATGGAACACACTAATAAGAAAAGTATATCACATAAACTAAAACGATTATATGTTCCTATCTTTTTGCAGTTGTCGATAAAGAAAATCTTATTTTGATTATTCAGGTCATAATCCAAAACCACTGTTCAGACTGTAAAGGATGTAGCACCAATAACAAGACATAATTGTTCATATTAGAAACACAATTGGATTTTCAACTCTTTTCATCCAAATACTTATAATAAGATTACAAATGGACAGTGGTTCATAACTACTTAGGTTGACCAGTATCTGTCCCACACTACTTAGGTTGACCAGTATTAATCAAATTTAAAACTTTACGCTGTATAATATCTGACAAGAACGAAATCATTAGCCGAAAGAGTAGGCGCCGGTTTGTTGGAAGGGATAAAAATAACAATCTTAAGATAAGATGTGGAATTAAAGATTTGCTTAAATTCTTGATTTTGATATAACTAATCATGGAATTATTTAGATCACACCATTTTATATCAGAATTCAATTTGAGCATCCTGAAATAAATATAATTATTTAGTAAATATATTTTTTTGAGCATCCTGAAATAAATATAATGACAAAATTATTTAGTATCCTGAAATAAATCTTTACTCCTAAGCTAATCCCTTTAGGAATTCAATTACCTCTAATATTTCTCGATGGCCTAGTTGATAGTTAACACATGAACAATTTAAAGGCAAGTTTAAACTTGAATTTGCGTTTGGTAGGCTAATAAGGGACTAAGCACTCTGGGCAAAATTTTCCATTTTGAAGCTTTAACGCAAATTTCTAATTAAAAGTCAAGAAATTGCTCAAATTCAAATTAAGGATGAAGCGGTCAAATCAATAATAAGAATATCAGGGTGGACAATAGATTGAACTGGACGATAGGACTTTACAAATTTTTCTCCCGTTTAATTCTCCTATTTTGTTGAAGCTATTGCTCCTTTGATAACTCGATCTCACAATTTTGGATTTGTAAGTACAAGGTGCTGACCATCGGAGCAACTCTCCCCGATCAATTAAGATCATGCTTAAAAAAGTAAAATCCCTTAGTGGTATTTAATTTTGTTTGATAGTGAAAGAATTTTACAGTGATGAGTGCGAAGAGGAAGTAGTAATTATCGCAACGTGTCACATCGTAACTTTCTTTCCGCCCACTCCTACGAGACTCGAGTCCGGAAAAAAGCAACCATTCTCTTTCTTAAATTCGCCCCGCCCTTTCCCATCTTCTCCACTTTATATATCACTACACTGACACTCTTTTCTCCACAACACATCAACTCGAAACCTTTCCCATTTCCTTACAATTCACGAACAAAAATGGCTTGTGGGTTCAACTCAGTTACGGCTCTATTATGCCTTGTTTCATTCTGGATTTTCACTTTCAGTTTCACGTCAGCAGCACACCAATCGGCCCCTGCTCCAGCAGCAGATTGTAACAACCTGGTACTCAACTTGGCCGACTGTTTGTCTTTCATAACCAACGGCAGTACGGAGAAGAAACCAGCGGGTACTTGTTGTTCTGGACTGAAAATGGTGTTGAAAACAGACGCTGACTGTCTCTGTGAAGGATTCAAGAACAGTGCTCAGTTGGGTGTTGCTCTTAATGTCACAAAGGCCTTATCCTTGCCTTCCGCTTGCCATGTCTCTGCTCCTTCTGTTACCAATTGTGGTTGTAAGTTATCGGCTTGCCCCATCTATGATCTCTTTCTTTCTTAATCACATTCACATGCATAATATATTTGTTTTGTTATGGTGATTTCTCACTTGCTCTGTGATTTTATTTCTTTCCCCATATTCTATCTATCTCCCCGTCTCTCTTTTTCTGTTGTCTCTCAGATTCTGAGAATGTGTTTTATCTAGCATCTGCAGTTATTTATGGTTCTCATTTTGTACGGAAAAAATGTTTATACATCACTTTTACAAAATCATTATTCTGAGTTATTTTCCCTTATTTGGTTTGGGCATAAAAATAATATCCATACAATTAATAGTAGTGTTGGATATAAATATACATGTTTTTATCAAATTCTTGCATATTGAAGGTTGACAACAACAATGTCTAATTGTTGATTGAACATTTTATATGAAATAGCAGTCTGGAATATTTGTTAAAGACAACAAGTTATTTAATTTTAGTGGAAAATGAAGAAAATATATACTAAAGGCAGTCCGGTGCACTAAGTTACCGCTATGCGTGGGATCCGGGGAAGGACCGGACCACAAGGGTCTATTGTACGCAACCTTACCTGTTTCCGCAGGAGTCTGTTTTCACGGCTCGAACCCGTGACCTCATGGTCACATGGCAACAACTTAACAGTCACGCCAAGGCTCACCCTGGAAGAAAATATATACTGTAGTACCAAAATTCAAAGTAACCAAACAATGATTTCATTAAGTAAAATATTTTCCTTATTTTATGCTTCAGGAGCGAGACACATTTATGTTTTCCTCCTGTATCTCTTCTGTTATCTTCTATACATTCTAGTTTCTTTTTTTGGGATTCGAATTTTTGGCGTCTCTGTTGACTAATTGCTTTTAAGAGGCCGTTAACAGCTTTTTGCTTAATGAATAACCAAATTTTAAACTTAAAATTAGAGTAGTGTTTGCAATTCATTTCGAGATTTGGGTTGATATTTTAATTGAATAATTTCCTTTGTGTTTTCACAGTGAGTATTGGCTCTGGAGCTGCACCTGGTATGTACAGTTTAAGCTTCTTTTCTGATTTTAATTTCGTTTCTCTACTTGCATTTGCGGTCTGCTTCTTTGGCTAAATAGAAAATTGCAATGTGCTTGAACAAGATTAAATGCCACACTAAGTCCTCAATATTTGCGAACATGAGTGAAGAAATAATCTTTTTTATGATACACTTTATATTTCAGATTCGTAGGGCTTGACCTCTAGATGTATAAACAACAACAACAACATATCCGGTATTATTCCACACCGTGGGGTCTGGGGAGGGTAGTGTGTACGCAGACCTTACCCCTACCTTGTGAGGATAGAGAGGCTGTTTCCAATAGACCCTCTAGATGTATACATGGTAAGTATTCAATTTATCCAAAAGAGATTCCTTTTCTCTTTTTTTCTTTTTTGCTTCGAGTGTAAGTTTAAGGTGATATGCGCTAATTTTTCTCTTTTTAAGTTCCGAGGGGCCTAAATTTCGTGTGTATACAGTTCATACAAAGTTGATTGGTATGTTAAAATGGACCCAACCCTAAATATTTTCACATTAGTCCATTCAGTTGAAGATTGGTTTTGCACTAGTTCATTGGCTAAATTCAAGATTTTTTCTTAGGTCTAAATCCGATATCCTTTTTTGTTCCATGGTCGATTTGACAACTTTGGCTTGAAGTTGGAAGTTGATTAATTTGTCTGTTGAAAACACTTTGTATTGAACAAGATAGTTGGGATAATACTAGAGTAAGAAATTTAAGAATGAATTTTTTTTTAATAAATGAAGTTTTGATTTGGGAGTTTTTGTTAATCTTGTAGTAGAACTAGAGGGGAAATTTTGCTTATTTTTCAGGAAGTGTATTCTGTATGGATAACTTGAATAAATAGTGTTTTACTGCTTCTTCACAAGGTTCCATTTTGAATCATTTAATGCACCATGATTAACCTGGATGTTTTGAATGACGCACATTTATATTGCATTGACATATGAGCAATCCTTTAGGCTTTGACTGCAGGAGTGGGAAAGTTTTTCTTGAGGACATAACTAATTGTAATCTTTTGGGATTAATATATGCTATATTTCCAGAGGTTATAGGAAGTACGTCTCAGTTGCCATCATGGCAGATGATTCCTTTCAACTTTCTTGTTTCACTTTTCTTTTTAACTTTTGTTGTTGTGAAGCCTACACAATGCGATGAAAGTATGTTACTTTACATTTCAAACTTGCTTATCCTGGAAAATGATCTCGCGTTTGGGTTGCAACGATGTGACCTTTCAGGATAGTGGATTCTTAGTTGGTATACATCTGTTCTCTCAACTTGCGATAACATCTCCTCCCACTTTTTTTGTGTGAACAGAACATCAATAGATTCTCAATATGTCCTTCTAACCATTTCTAGGATACAAGTTTGCCTTTTCTCTCTTCTCAAGGTTGGATCATCTCTTGCCTTCTCACTTGAATTTAGAATGTTTATATCCATAGTGAACTGCTGTATAATTTTGCAACTCAAGAATTAAGAAGAGTCAAATGGATTGTGTTACAATGAAGTTCTACTAGTTTTACCAAGTAGATGAGATTTTTTATTTTTTTAAACTTTTTAATGTTTTTTGTTGCAGCTCTTTCCCCGACTGCTGTATCACCAAGCGCGACAGCAGGTACACCAAGTACTGCTGCAGGGACCAACGTGGTTGCTCCAGCACCTGCTCCGGGAAGTTCCGGTTCAGCTTCACTTTGTAGATCTTTTGGGCCGCTGGCTCTGACCATAGGAGCTGCATTTTCCTCTTTATTCTGAGCAACATTTTCCTGTAATGTTTCTGGTGTAGATGAGATCTACACAGCAACTCAGGTTGGTTGTAATTGGGCCCCAGATTTCTTCTTTAAACAAGCAACTGATGCTAGTGGCCTTATTTAGCCATAATTGCATCCAATTATCGCATGAAAGCTCTAAGTCAACTTTAATAATAGTATGTTTAGTCTGTTAGAGTAATAGCTGTTCTTTATTTGTGACAATATCCTATTTTGAGAGTAAGTTTGATGATTGGAGTATCTCATAATTATCTGGATAAAGGGTATAAATAAAGCTAACATGCTATTTCACATTCCATTTTAGGTAGGTGTTCCATAAATTTAGGAATGGCAATGGGTCGGGGCGGGTTTACGCTTATGCGGGGTGGGGTGGGTTTAGGCTTATGCAGGTGCGGGCGGGTGTAAACATTTTTTAAAAACTTGATGCGGTTGCGGGTGAGGTACTTTTGACTAATACTATCGTGAATTTGCTGCTTTTCTCACAAAATTATGATTCTTGCATTGGCTATCAGTCATATATAATTGACTGTTTTTTAATACTGAAAATGTTAATTTGACAGGAAAGAGTTAAAAATCTGAAAGATGATTAATGGACTTTCATAAATACAAAATCTTATTTTTATTCAGCTGCTCCAGCCAAAATTCACTAAAATCTTATTTTTTGTATAAAAACTCCGCAATTCACCAAAAATTCTTGGATAGTATAGATATGTAGGGGATTACAGTGATCTTTTGACAATTTTTAACTGAATATAGATCTGTTTACCTTGAAAATGGTAATTACAATTAGATTTGATTTTGTGGTTCTAAAAATACGTGATATGTTTTTATGCTAGTTGTTAGGTAATAGATGCTAAGTATGAGACTAGAAAAATAAGATAAGAACTTGCAATTAGTGTGTTTAAGCAAACCGAGTTGCTGAGAATCAGGGCCTCGAGCCTGACTATACGGGACCTCGAGGTCGAGCTGGATACTAAGTTAAGGACAGCCGATGAAGGACTAATAGTTTTGAGAGCTTGATGAAGGCTCTTTATGGTCAATAACGAGCACTAAATGAAGAACAATAAATAGAACACAATAAATGTAAGCAATAAATGTAAGAAGTGAAATCAAGAGAATATGTTTAAGATAGAGAGCATAAAATGTTCTTGTATTGAATGTTGTGGGTGATATTCTTGTGTTTTACAAAATGACAAAGATCCCCTTTATATATGAGAGGGTATCCCAACATAGTACAAATGCATTCATTACAAAGATATATGACTGGCACAACCATTTAATGCCACGGTACGGGCTTGTACTAGCCTAATAGGCTTGGTTAGCTTTAGTCACGTGCCTTGGGAATCTCCCACTCGTTCATCATAGCCACTGATTTACTCTGCCCCGAGGTCGAGCATATTGGAAACCCTCGGGGTAGAGCCTCGAACCTGGCCTCGAGCCTTCCAAAAACGGGCTGGGGGATATCATAATGATCATACAATCGGGCACTCCGATTTTAGCCGTATACAGATAGTCCCCGCGTATCTTAGAATGAAAATGGTAAGAAATGGTCTTGAATTCTCGCCTATTCGATAGTTACTACCATGACGTCAGTCCATTAGAGCATTAAATGCCATGACTCAAAAGCCGCGCATGAGTCACTATTGTCACACCTCCTTTTGTCACCTACACCTCCGGAAGGGTGTAAAGGTAAAGAGAGTTTTTCCAATTAAAGGACAACCGAAACGGGATTTATTAGAAAGATTCAGAGTCGCCGCTTGGGAGATTTATGGTGTCCCAAGTCACCAGTGAAATCCTGAATTGAGGAAAATATGACTCTGTTTAACAGTCCGCGAACCAGAAATTCGGGTAAGGAATTCTGTTAACCCGGAAGAAGGTGTTAGGCATTCCCGAGTTCCGTGGTTCTAGCACGGTCGCTCAACTGTTATAATAGGCCTAATTATCTGATTTTAAAATACTTTTAAACCTATGTGCCTTTTTTCTAACTTTTGGAAAACCGCTTTTACTTATTTAAAGAATTAATTCAAGGTCATTTAAAACATACCGCAAGCCACACCACATGAAATGCACCCGTGATTCACGACACGCTCTATTTAACCTTGTTGGAAATTAGAACCGGGTCACATGAAATGCACCCCCGGGTTTTAACATGTTCACCTCTACTATCATTATTCAAAATTATGGTAGGGTCACATGAAATGCACACCCGAGTTTAGGAAAGTAAAACTATTAAAAGAACGCGCATAAAGCAACTAGCGCAATTAATTATTCTCCCGAAACTTTGAGATTATAGGAAGGCCATAGATCATAAATATAGTGTGTGAGAGAAAAATGTGACTTTCAACTTCCATGAATTTCCAGCAAACACGGTCATATTCACCCAAAAGAGAACTTAACGACTTATTAACGTTCTGCTAGAATTTAGCAAACCAAACCGCTCGTATACAATCAAAACCAAACAAATATCCTTAAAAGCAAAAAAACACTAATTTTAGTTTTATGTCCAATAACCCAAATGGCTCACCTTTGAATTAATCCACACGGTGAACTTTTCATTTTACAAGATTATACAACACATAAATAGTGCGCACTAATTTCCATAAACACATAAATATTAACATAAACACATTATCAGAAACTTTTCATTTTATGGCAAATTAACCTTATGCGTTGATGTGTTAATCATCTCATATAGATATTTGGGATTATAAATTTTCCATAAGAAACGAAAATATGAAACACTTAACAACCAACAAAGTGCTTTCTACAAAGAAACGAAACATATCCTAGTAGCAGACTATCCACAAAGTTCCCTGATAAACTTATTCAAGCAGAAGCGTCAATTATACAATGAAAATATCACATCAAGGGATGCCTCCCAGAGCAGAAAATGACAGAAGCTCAAAAACACATCTATGGAAGTTCAAGATCATCATTAAATTGAAGCAAATAAACTAACTATTCCAAAGAAGAAAATTGATCAAACGATGCATTAAAATCATGAATAATACTTGTGAACAGAATAATCAGAGGCAAGAAAACTGACCAAAAGTAAACAGAACCAGCACCGGAGCTACGAACGTTAACCTCGACAAATTTACGACCTCTCCGGACCCGAAACTCGCCTCACCTTGACGTATGAACGGAACGCGGCAACTTTCTACACGACTCAAACTTACAAACGACTCCGAAATTTCAGCTGCCTTACGCTCGCTCCCTCACTCCGTTCTTGTGCGTGACTGTGTGTGTGCGTGTGTTCGCCGGCTTCAATGGTTGTCACCGGTGACGTCGTGCCTCTGGTTTCCGACGAACATCGGCTGGTTTAAGTTGTTTGGTCGCTGGTTTGTGTTGTCATTTGCCGGTGAGGCAGTAACGTAACGAGAGGGGTGAGGTGAGTGAGGTCACCGGATTTCCGGCGAAGCTGGGTGGTGTCGCTGCTTCTTCTTCAGGCTCCTAGGGTTTTCTTCTATCGTTCCAGCGAAGAAGATGATGAAAGCTACGTGGGGGGAGGGGTCGTTCGATGAAGAAGAAGATGCGGGGAGGGTGCTTGTATCGTTCTCTGTGCAGCTGCGTTTTCCAGCCTTCTTCGTTATTATCATGCGCAACTGCCTTCTTTTGTTCCCAGCCTCTTTTTGCTTTTTTGCTTTTTCTTTTATTTTATAGTCTAGGTTTTTTTGGTAGGGTTTTAGGTTAAGGGGTATAAGCCTAAGAATTATGGGCTTGGCAATTATGGGCTAAGTCCAAAATTAGGCCTAAAGATGGGTTGCTCGAGCCCAAACTCTATTCTTTTGTTGCGAACGAGATTAAAAATACGGGCCCATTTGTTAATTAATCCTACTATTCAAATAATTATTAAAATAAAACTAACCATTAAAACAAATCTATTTTTGGTATTTTCAAATATCATATTAAAATAAAAATACGATACTATTGTTGTATATATTTTTTTAAGACTTTTTTTTAGATTGAAAATGACTACAAAACATTAATGAACCTATTTTTGTGATTTTTTATTTTCTTGTAATAAAATAAAGTAAAGGAGTCAAAATTACTTAAAATATCTATATTATGCCTAAATTAAATATTTTACGCTAATATATAAAAAATCTGGGGAGGGTCAAAAATCACATGTCTACAGCTGCCCCTCTTTGACTGGAAACGTACATAGTTTTCAGACAAAGACTGACTAGACAGGTTTTTGACCCGACCCTTATTTGGAGAGACTAAAACTAAGAGAAAAGGGGAATGTGACCGAGCTCTGGTATCTGAGCTGCCTACATATCCTTGGCTATAAAGAAATCAGGCCACATGTAGTTCAGAGGTGAGTGAGATGATGGAGTATGCCGAGGTGAAGAGCCGGTCGAGGTGACGTTCCGCCGAGGTTCCAGTCCGCGGTCCTGTTATTACATCAAAATCAAAAGAAATGAAAAAGACTAGCTAAGCCTGTCAACTACGAGTTACAAGATTCCTATCTATAAGTCTTCTGAAGCTTGATCTTGAGTCTTGAGTGGTTCTTCATGCAGACTTTAGATTTGAACTTTGACGCTAGCTAGTTGCAGGTGCTAGTTCATCCTTCTTCAGCTTTTCGGATCAAAACCGGGCATGCAGTGCTTGTGACCTCGGCCATGTCTTGAGCAACTCACATCCTTCATCAACTTCTGAATTGCATTCTGTATTGATTTCCCCTTTTTCCAGGTAGGCACCTGATTGTTGAACTTGAACCGTCTTCACTTGTTACTTGACATTGTTTTCTCTTGCACCTTGAACCATTTTCCCCTGAAACTTGAACTGTCTTCCTTCGAAACTGCTTTCCCTTGAAACTCGAGTTGTTTTCCTTCGACACTGCTTTCCCTAGAAACTTGAATTGTCTCCCCTTGTTCTCTAGGTGGGCGCCTGATTACAACAAAACCGACAAAACAAAGAAATTTTTTCTGCCCCAGTTTGCACTAGGAAGATTTGTGAGTTGTTAGAAAAATTGTAAACCACTTGTACTATTGATGCAATGATGAAATTAAACTAAAGAATAGACTAGGAAAACTATAAACTAAGCTTGTCTGAAGTAAAAACTGAACCTATTCTCAAGGCGGGGCCCCTGACTGCTAACTTGAAATGTATTCCCTGCTCTCCAGGCGGGCTCCTGACTTCAACTTGAAATGTGTTCCCTGCTCTCCAGGCGGACTCCTGACTGCTGCATTTGAAAGTATTCCCTGCTCTCCAGGTGGGCTCCTGACTTCAAAATAGACAAAACAAAGAATTTTGAAAACTAAAACTTATATTGTATTCCCTTGTTCTCCAGGCGGGCTCCTGACTGCTGACTTGAAAGTATTCCCTGCTCTCCAGGCGGGCTCCTGACTTCAACATAGACAAAACAAAGAATTTGAAAGCTAAAATTTAAATTGTACTCCCTTGTTCTCCAGGCGGGCTCCTGACTGCTGCGCTTGAAAGTATTCCCTGCTCTCCAGGCGGGCTCCTGACTTCAACTTGAAATGTATTCCCTGCTCTCTAGGCGAGCTCCTGACTTCAAAACAAAGCAAACAATTTGAAAACTAAAACTTTAAATTGTACTCCCTTGTTCTCTAGGCGGGTTCCTGACTGCTGCGCTTGAAAGTATTCTTTGCTCTTCAGGCGGGCTCCTGACCTCAACTTAAAATGTATTCCCTGCTCTCCAGGCGGGCTCCTGACTTCAAAATAAACAAAGCAAAGAATTTGAAAACTAAAACTTTAAATTGTACTCCCTTGTTCTCCAGGCGGGCTCCTGACTGCTGCGCTGGAAAGTATTCCCTGCTTTCCAGGCGGGCTCCTGACTTCAACTTGAAAGTGCTCCCTACTCTCCAGGCGGGATCCTGACTTCAAATAGACAAAACAAAGAAAATTTTCTGCCCCAGTTTGGTGGTTGGGGACAGATGTGATTGTAAAACTAAACCATATTACCAAGTATTACTCAGGATTTGAAAGCTAGGTCCCATTATTCAGGGGGGTCGTGACAACTCTTAACTAAACGACGATTTAAAATCTAAGTTATATCTTCTACAAGTGTGACTTCTGCTAAATTTTACTATCTAAGAGGATCTTTAAACTACTCCCCATTATCCAGGAGGGTCCTGAAAATCAAAAGTCCAATCTTATCTTAAGAGTGACAACTTTTATGGCTGAATTATACTACCCTACAACAGACTTTACGCTAAATGTTGTCATCTAATCGAAATCTTAAAGCTAAGTCCCATTATCCAGGAGGGTCCTGAAAACTCCTAATTGAATCCTATCTCGAACATGCAAACTTCTAAGCTAACTTATATTCTTTTGGGATACATTTATGCTAGATTATGCTATTTTTGAACATTTAAACTAGGTCCCACTTTCCAGGAGGGTCCTGAAAATCAAAAATCAAACCTGTTTGGTGACTGCCTTTCTCCACGGAGGGTTTCTCCGAAACAACCGAAATCTCCTGCCCCTGTTTTAATCAAAGAAATATTTTGTCAGTTTAAAATGTGGTGGTTGGTTTGTGGCCTTGACTTTGAGGGCGATTGCTCCTTCACTTCTCATGATAACTGATTTCCCCTGGAGGACCTTGCTTGCTTATGGACTAGCCACTTTCTCTGCCGTCCTTGTCATAGAAAATACCCCTTCTCCGTTCAGACCCAATTCCCTTTATCTAATGCATTGCTCATGAACTGACATTTACCAACCTTTGTGTTTCACCGAAAATACCTTTGATCCGTCCACCTAACACCCTCCATCTGTTATATCGTGCTCTTGTGTTGACGTGTACTGCACCTTTGTGTTTATCATGAATTCCAAAGCACGTTAATTTCCATCCACTTAGTGCACATACTGTTCTTTCCTGATTTCAATCTCTGGCCTTGGCCTTGAAGTCTATTGTTTTCTCACTTGTCACGATAACTTTGATTTCTACTTGGAAAACCTCGCTTGTCACTGGTTAACCACTTTCTTTGCTGATCTCATCACAGAGAATACCTTTGACCCGTTCACCCAACATCCTCTATCTGTTGCACTGTTCACGAATTGAAATATACCAAACCTTTGTATTGCTCATGGGCTCCAAAGCATGTTGATTGTTAGCAACTTAGTGCGCTTGTTGTTCTTTCCTAACTTATGCCACTTTGATGTGCTGGCCAGATCCCATTTTGTGCAATTGGAAAGCTGGCGGCAAATTTTGAAGTCATTTCTCACTTGTTCTGACAAAACCGACTCAGAAAGAGGAAATAAACAAGACAAAAGGAATAGAGTAAAGGAAAAAGGAAAGAAATGGTTCCTAACAAGAAAACTACAAAGTAGAAACCTATCAGATGTGGATACCAACTCTAATGACCATGACATGCACCTGTGGCCTATTCTGTTGGGCAAGTCTGATGTTCAACTCCTGTTACACCCCTAAACCGTGAAACTAGGCTTCAATGCTCCAATTATCCGATCTGATTCACAATCTTTATTCGACTTGTAGTGCCCGAAGGGTTTTCACCATCAAGCCTCTCTCATTTTGTTCTTTCTGTCAACTTACCGTCGCCTTACGGTGCCCGCGAGGGTTTTCACCAATAAGACTCTCTCATTTTCATTATTTTTCTGCTTGGACCAGAGTGCTGCCCCTGATATGAATTACCTCTCCTTGGTTGACTTGGCATCTCTCGAAGACTGATCGGAAGGTCTTTCTTTGGACCGTAATGTGGGCGTTTGGATGGGATTAGAAAGAAAGGATATCAAAGGCTCAAAACAATTCACATGGGTTCAAAATTACAACTTTCAGAATCAGGTTTCTTGCAACAACCACAACTTCTGCCCCAGTTTCTTGCTTGGGGACTTTTGGATTTTTGTTTGATGAGACCGAACTATGAGGCTGCCTACGTATCCTTAAAAGGAATCAGGTCAAACGTAGTTCATGACATAGGAATTGCTCTGTTGTTGTGATTTTTCTTTTCTTTTTCTTCTTTTCTTTTCTTTTCTTTCTTCCTTTTTATCTTTTTGTTGTTTTGTTGTTTATTCTTTCTTCTTTTCCTCTTTTTTCTTTTTCTTCTTTTCTCTTTTTCTTTTTCTTTTCTCTTTCCTTTTTTTCTTTTTTTTTCTTTTTCTTTCTTTCTTTATCTTTCCTTTTCTTTCTTTATCTCTTTCTTTCTTCCTTTTCTTATCTATCATGTTTGTGTTTATGATATTCGCTACTGATTCCGAAAGAGGGGTATGAAAGAAAATAAATAAGGCTCAAAAGGGGTGACGAGAGATAAAGTGTTTAGATAGCAGAACAAAATGTCTTCGTCATTCCAACCTTCAAAACCTGCCAAGTACAAACAACACAATTAAACAAATCAAGGAAAACATTCATAACATCTTTTGGTTGCGCCAGACTTGATGACTGTACCTTACACATTCGCCTTCTACATTTGTTATATACAAAGCACCATTGGACAACACTCTCACTCTCATTACCGTGAACGGCCCCCTACAAATTTGGGGCAAACTTGCTTTTATCTTCAAATTGATGCGGCAGGATGCATTTCAATAGGAGTTCTTTATGTTCTATCTACCCCAATTTCACACAATTCGGGCTTGAAGTGAACTCAAAATGCCTTTACTTATTTCCCTCAAATGTCCTTACATCTTCAACATTGTTTCATTGCTTCGTGATTAAACAACAACAACAACAACAACGACCCAGTATAATCCCACAAGTGGGGTCTGGGGAGGGTAATATGTACGCAGACCTTACCCCTACCCCGAAGGGTAGAGAGGCTGTTTCCAGGAGACCCTCGGCTCAAAAAAGCAATAGGAGATGATATATTAGTACCATAGAAATGCGTAATAAAAATAACAACAATAACAACAACAATATATAAAAGATACGAAATATGGACTACAGTATACAAAATACGAAATACGAAATAGATGGCTGGTATAGTACACCTAGAAGGGAAAGCCCTGCATCAATAGACGACCAATGGCATTCCTAGTCTAACTCCTAACTGGATAGTCACCCTCTATTGCGCTGTAGAAATATTCACACTCTTCCCTAACCTACAACCTTAATGCTCGACCTCCATAATTCCCTATCAAGGGCCATGTCCTCAGTAATCCTAAGTCGCTCCATGTCCTGTCTGATCACCTCTCCCCAATACTTCTTAGGTCTTCCTCTACCTCTCCGCATGCCCACTACAGCCAGTCGCTCACACCTCCTCACCGGTGCATCAGTGCTCCTCCTCTGAATGTGCCCGAACCATCTGAGTCTTACTTCTCGCATCTTGTCCTCCATGGGGGCCACACCCACCTTCTCTCGAATATCTTCATTCCTAATCTTATCCATCCTTGTATGCCCGCACATCCACCTCAACATCCTCATCTCTGCTACTTTCATCTTCTGGATGTGTGAGTTCTTTACCGGCCAACATTCAGTTCCATACAACATGGCAGGCCTAACCACTGCTCTATAAAACTTACCTTTTAGTAACGGTGGCACTTTCTTGTCACACAAGACTCCCGACGCTAACCTCCACTTCATCCACCCCACCCCTATACGGTGTGTGACATCCTCGTCAATCTCCCCGATCCCCTGCATAACCGATCCAAGGTACTTGAAACTACCTCTCTTGGGAATGACTTGAGAGTCAAGCCTCACTTTAACTCCCGCTTCCGTCGGCTCAACTCCAAATTTGCACTCGAGGTATTCCGTCTTCGTCCTACTCAACTTGAAACCTTTCGACTCAAGAGCATGTCTCCAAATCTCTAGCCTCTCGTTGACGCCGCCTCTTGTCTCGTCAATTAGAATAATGTCATCAGCAAATAGCATGCACCATGGAACCTCCCCTTGAATATGATGAGTCAGTGCATCCATTACCAGGGCAAATAGGAATGGGCTGAGCGCAGACCCTTGGTGCAACCCCGTAATAACTGGAAACTGTTCAGAGTCGCCTCCTACTGTCCTAACCCGAGTCTTAGCTCCCTCATACATGTCTTTAATCACCCTAATATAGTTACTCGGGACCCCTTTATCCTCTAAGCAGCTCCAGAAGACCTTCCTAGGAACCTTATCGTACGCTTTCTCCAGATCAATAAACACCATGTGGAGATCCTTCTTCTTATCTCTGTACTGTTCCACCATCCTCCTAATAAGGTGGATAGCTTCTGTGGTAGATCGTCCCGGCATGAACCCGAACTGGTTGTCTGAAATAGACACCGTCCTTCGCACTCTCATTTCTACCACTCTCTCCCAAACTTTCATGGTATGACTTAATAATTTGATGCCCCTGTAGTTGTTAAACTTTCATGCTTCGTGATTAAACCGACTTTTAAAACCCGACTGAGAATTATGCATGCATGTCACATCACTAGAGTCAACAGGAAAAGGACTATAAAAGGAAAAAATAACTAAACAAAAATGACTGGAAATAACAGAAAACAGAAACTTGCATTAGACAGATGGTGAAAGGGTTTGGACAACAAAATAGACAAACTAGACTGGGGTTACAAACCTAGAACAAACCTAGAAAACACTAAGCAGGCTACTGGACTAAACAAACTAGGCAAAATAAGAGGACATAAGGGTTTGAGTCACAAGACAATATCTGGATTACAACCCTGAAATAACCCGGACAACATAAATGACAACAAAATAAACCACCAAAACTCCCCTGGCTAACCAAGACATGAGCGTCTTTCCAATTGCCAAGCTCAGCATCTTAGCCACTGCATTCTGCATCAACATTACTAGGACCTTCACAAACTTCCATCACATTGTTCTTAACAAATTGCTTTTGGATTCCCTTTGCTGGCTCATTCTTAAGATCAGCCTCTAATAGAACTGAAAACTTTGTAGCGCGTGGACCTTCGAGGATCTTAGAAGAATTTTCATATTCCTTTTCAAAACAAATCATACTCACCATATGCGTCTCATTGCGAGCAGGCGATGGACTTTGGCTAGTGTCTACTGCATCTGGATTTTGCATGACAATGTCACCTGCATCAATAAGCTTCTGAATTGCTTTCTTCAGATTCCAACACTTCTCTATGTCATGCCTCAGGGCATCTGAGCAATATGCGCATCTTTGAGAAAAATCAAACTTCTTTGACAGAGGGTTTGGCATTTTTATCTGGATCGGCTTCAATATGTCCAATTGCTTCAACTTTTGGAACAAACTGGCGTATGACACTCCCAATGGGGTGAAAGCCTTTTCTTTTTTCGGCAACCTCTCATTCTTAAATGCTTGATTGGGCTGAAAACCTGATCCAGGGGGTTTTCTATAGGCTCGTGGGGGTGGATAGGCATTTTGTGGAGCTGGGTACTGAGAGAGTAATGTGCGATTTTGGGAGTTCCGTGGAGAGAAGTGGAATTGGGGAGGATCATATGGTGCATCAGGATATCCCCGGGGACGATGTCGAGGCTGGAAGTGTTGATTGGGAAAGCCCATTGGATCATCTTTTCTGTTTCTCTTTCTTCCACCCAAGCTTACTGGGATGTTTTGAATGTATTTCGAACAACTCATGATTTTACCTGATTTGATTCCCTCTTCTACCATCTCCCCCATTTTTAACACATCATTGAAAGGCTTTCCCAAGGCCGGGATCAAATGACTGAAGTAGGTGGCCCCCTGGGCTTTTAGGAAGAGCTCAACCATTTCTTCTTCCCCAGTCGGGGTATTGACTCGAGCAGCCTGCTCCCTCCATCTGAGTCCAAATTCTCTAAAGCTTTCCTCCGGCTTCTTTTCCATTATAGATAGGGAGGGGCGGTCTGGGGTAACACCTGATCTGTATTGAAAGTATCAAACAAAATCTTGAGCCATGTCACCCAATGTAGGCCACTTACCAATATCTTGACGATTATGCCATTCCAATGCTGCCCCAGTAAGGCTCTCACTGAAGTGCGCCATCAACAAATCATCTTTATCGCCAACACTTCTCATTTTATTGCAATAATCCCTCAAATGGGCTACCGGATCCCCACACCCATCATACAAGTTAAACTTTGGCTCTTTAAACCTCGCAGGCAGATGAACGTCGGGGGACATAGACAATTCTTTATAAGACATGCTACCCTGGTCTCCCGTTCCTTGCTTGTCCATTGAAGACTATTCTATGCCTTTCAGCCTCCTGGGTATCCCATCTCGCCCTTTTCTTCCTGTGAACTCTTCATTTACAACATGAGACCCATCCCGCGGACCCTGCTTGTATGAGTTGGGAACCTTGTGGGCAGCCTCTGAGGGGTAATATTGGGCATCGTGAGCTTTGAGTGGGTATTCATTGTTGGGGATGGTGGATAAGACAGGAGGGAAATTTTTGGGAAAGGTAATTGGAAGACGAGTGACAGAGCTACTAGGGTGGTTGGGAAAGCCATGGTAAGCGGGTGAATCTGGAGAATTGGGGGATTATCTGGCACTGTGACCGGTATTTGGGTAAGGGTAGCATTTAGGAAGCTAAGAGGTGGCGGGGGTGGTGCCTTCCCAGTCATTCAAGCCTGATACATGTCCGCCATGTGTTGTCTCAACATCATTACCTCTTCAGCCAACCCATTATCCTGTTCAACCAATTGCTTTCGGGCACCGGTATCAACCAACTCAGTTCTGTTGTTGTTTGCCATTGCCTTGTGACTTTGTGTTGTAGAGAAGAGTTACCACTTTAAAAACCACAAACCAACCAACCTTCTGCTATGAATATAACAAAATGAAGCCATCACGTTAGCGTTAGGGAATTTAACATAAGATAATCTCACTTTATGTGCAATGCACCTAGCCACAGTTATCGGTTCTAAAATGACTTCGAGGGTACAAAGGCCAGTTGACATCATCCCAATTTGTTCATTTCAACCTCTCTTTTCTTTGCTTTTCTAGCACTTGTTGGCTTGCCCATTTTCCTTCATTTCTCTTTTTGTTTTTTCATCATCCCCTTTCATTCTCTCATATCTCACATCTCACGATTTCACCTCTCTTTTTTTCTCTTTTCTTTTTTTTCTCTTTTTTTTGTTCCTTTTCTTTTAACAGTTTAAAAAAATGATTCGATCGAACCCTATGTAGGTTGCCTATGCATTATGACGCCGCATGAATCAGATCTTTGCGTAGTTTTGGAAGATCAGGAATAAAGGAAACAAACTGACGTTCTCTTTATTTTTTTTCAATCCGCTAGGCAAGCGCCTAGGGATAGTTTTTTTATTAAAAATAGAAAAGAAAATACAATAATTAGGAAATTGTCATTGTCTTCCTTCAATGAAAGGAAATAGACTTTGCACTCTAATGTAACGTACTATAAAAATTGAGCATAATACTCAAATTGATATCACATTATGCCTACTAAAACTTTGTAGTTGTCAAAATAGCCCAAGTGAGTCCATGTCGACGTTGTATCTACAGTCCAAAGCATCCCAGTTGTAGAGTTAAATTTGATTTGCGTGAATAGCCCCTTTTCAGCAACTTCACATCGACTCCACCAATTTGGTAGCTTGGTACTGTAGCATACGACACTGTAGCATCTGGCACTGTAACATACAACACTGTAGCATACGGTACTGTAGCATACGACACTGTAGCATGTCACTATAGCATGTCACTATAGCAGACGTTAGCTTTTGAAGACTTCAGGCTTGCTTCCCAAAGCACATGCCTTCCTCTTGCATGTGCCCATTCTTTCTCCAAGTAGCATGCTGTGATTCTTCCAAGGATCATGCTTTGAGGCTTGTGTATACCAAGATTGGGAGATGATCCATGTATTAAAAATTGTACCAACTCCTCCACCCAATGTTAGCTTTTTTAAAATTCCAATAGGGCCTTGTTTGTCCAGACCATTCAGCCGATTTCCAGTGGACTCCAATCCTCCTTCCCATATTTTATAATAGGCGTGCAAATTAATACTAGTATGGGATTTATTTAATGCTCATTTGACTCCTCGAAATCCCGCCAACTCCACATGTAGCATGCTTCCTTCTCGATCATCAACAATTTGCAGATTCCAAGCTTGCAAACTCATGTGATGGTGTGAGCATCACCTCGATCCAGCGTTACCATTCTCTATTTCTACCTTTATGACTCTGACGAGAAAAGGAAAATAAAAGAAATAACTCTTTTTTTTTGTTTTTGAATTTTCTAGACTTAATGTTCCATAACCTATTCTAAACTCAAGTTTGACGAGCATATATTTTTTTTTTTGAAACAAACGCTCCATGGGAAATTATTAAGGAAAACCCTAGAAGAGAAAACAAAAATATTTTTTTTGATTCTCTCTTTTTTTAGGAAGAAGATCGAAAGAATAAACTATTGAATTTTCATTTGATATCCTAACGCAAGATTTCGCAGCAAGCAATGAAAAAGGTAAAACATAATGTTTTTGGATTTCAATTTTGATTGCCTAAAGGAAAAATTCTAATGATAAACAAAAGATAAAGTATGCTTTTTTTCTATGTACAATATCCTAAAGTTCTAATGAAGATAAAAAGAATTTTTTCATCCTTCATTAATTTCCCCAAAGAAACACCTCAAAAGAAAATCTTTTTGGTTTTTGGAATTAACACCTTAAAGAAAGCATTTAAAGAAGTACTAAAAGATTTTTTTTTCCATTTCTAGAATTAGTATTCTAAAGAAAATTTATAACGAAATATAAAATGCAATATCTCTTTTTTTTGGATTTTTACTTGTGACACATTTCCAAGTGCAAAATAAGAAATACAGTAACAAAAGACTATACAAACTTAACTAGACAATACAAACTCTAACATCACCTAAAAGACTAAATACTACTATACAAGACTAGAAAAATAAAACAAAAACAATTGACTCAAAAACATAAAATGGCTCCTCGAGCAGCTCTTGAATGTAGTGATCCCGGGGTATCTGTCATGTTTAAACTTCGGTAAATAAATCCACACAAGTATGAGAAAACTTTAAATCAACACTATGTGAGACAATAACACTCCCTACTGGACACATGAAAGACATGGTTGAGGCTATTTTTGCAAACTGACTTATTTGGCCAAAAAGTGGCTAGAAGTGCAAAATTTGGCTATGACCCCGCAAAGCCAAGAGCCTAAGATTTACTAGGAAGACCGGACCCTATGTGGGTTGCCTACGTATCCCGCCCCGAAAGACGAGAACCAGGTTTGCGTAGTTCGGGCAGATTGGATACGGGCGAGAATAAAAACAACTGACATATAGAAAACACATCTTTTCTCTTTTTTTTTCTTCAAAAAATGATGAAACATGTAAAATCTCTTTGGATTTTCTTTTCTTTTTTTTCATTTTTTTTTTGCAAATTGATAAAAAGTGCAAAATCTTTTTAATTTTCAAGCTCTTTTTTTTTTAACAAAAATGTAACAGAAAACATAATTGGGCCTTACTCTCTTTATCCTCACACTTCACCCTTTCTCTTTTTTCCCCTTTTTTTTCCTTCCCTTTTTTTTTCATTCGCCCTCAATTATCATTGGTCCGCCAAATGACCCTTTTACCCTAGAAGGAATACAACATGTAGCACACATGATGCATCAAGATGGTATGTTATTTTGGGTACACCTGTCCTAGACGGACCCAACCCCTGTGTTGAGTCCCCAAAGTCAAATGCACGTGATGCAGACAAACGTTCCTATTAGGGATCCGGCATGAGGCTGTGTTTTTCTAGGTTTAAAACCTGGGTTTATTTGTTCTAGACTTGGCTTACCCGAACGGACAGCTCGAGCCGAGGGGCAGCGTACCGGGAATACAGAAGCTTCACCGGCTTTGCAACTTGTCCGAATCTCGTTCTAAATTTGGAATATAACTCTAACAGAAAAGAAGTCACACGAAGTGCACACTTCTTCATGATTTAAAAGACTCAGAGAGAAGAGGATTTTGCACCAGTTTATATACAGTTCACAGAATGTCAAAGCGGTAAAAGCAATTAATTAGCACATTAGGCCCAAATCATGTAACAAAATTAGATAATGGATAAAGCCAACTATAACAATTATTCTAAGCTCGAATTCTTGAACCCTGAACCAGAGATTCTGGGTTCGATCCCCAGCAGAGTCTCCAGAGCTGTCACACCTCCTTTTTTCACCTACACCCCCCGAAGGGTGTAAAGGTAAAGGGAGTTTTTCCAATTAAAGGACAACCAAAACGGGATTTATTAGAAAGATTCAGAGTCGCCACTTGGGAGATTTATGGTGTCCTAAGTCACCGGTTGAATCCCGAATCGAGGAAAATATGACTCTGTTTAACAGTTCGTGAACCAGAAATCCGGGTAAGGAATTTTCTTAACCCGGGAGAAGGTGTTAGGCATTCCCGAGTTCTGTGGTTCTAGCACGGTCACTCAACTGTTATAATCGGCCTAATTATTTGATTTTAAAACACCTTTAAACCTGTGTGCCTTTTTTCTAACTTTTGGAAAACCGCTTTTACTTATTTAAAGAATTAATTCAAGGTCATTTAAAATATATCGCAAGCCACACCACATGAAATGCACCCGTGGTTCACGACACGCTCTATTTAACCTTGTTGGAAATTAGAACCAGGTCATATGAAATGCACTCCCGGGTTTTAACATGTTCACTTCTACTATCATTATTCAAAATTATGGTAGGGTCACATGAAATGCACACCCGAGTTTAGGAAAGTAAAACTATTAAAAGAACGCGCCTAAAGCAACTAGCGCAATTAATTATTCTCCCGAAACTTTGAGATTATAGGAAGGCCATAGATCATAAATATAGTGCGTGAGAGAAAAATGTGACCTTCAACTTCCATGGATTTCCAGCAAACACGGTCATATTCACCCAAAAGAGAACTTAACGACTTATTAACGTTCTGCTAGAATTTAGCAAACCAAACCATCCCTTAGCTCGTATACAATCAAAACCAAACAAATATCCTTAAAAGTAAAAAAACACTAATTTTAGTTTTATGTCCAATAACCCAAATGACTCAACTTCGAATTAATCCACAGGGTGAACTTTTCATTTTACAAGACTATACAACACATAAATAGTGCGCACTAATTTCCATAAACACATAAACATTAACATAAGCACATTATCAGAAACTTTTCATTTTTATGGCAAATTAACCTTATGCGTTGATGTGTTAATTATCTCATATAGATCTTTGGGATTATAAATTTTCCATAAGAAACGAAAATATGAAACACTCAACAACCAACAAAGTGCTTTCTACAAAGAAACGAAACATATCCTAGTAGCAAACAACTATCCACAAAGTTCCCTGATAAACTTATTCAAGCAGCAACGTCAATTATACAATGGAAATATCACACCAAGGGATGCCTCCCAGAGCAGAAAATGATAGAAGCTCAAAAACACATCTATGGAAGTTCAAGATCATCATTAAATTGAAGCAAATAAACTAACTATTCCAAACAAGAAAATTGATCAAACGATGCATTAAAATCATGAATAATACTTGTGAACAGAATAATGAGAGGCAAGAAAACTGACCAAAAGTAAACAGAACCAGCACCGGAGCTACGAACGTTAACATCGATAAATTTACGACCTCGCCGGACCCGAAACCCGCCTCACCTCGACGTACGAACGGAACGCGGAAACTTTCTACACGACTCGAACTCACAAACAACTCCGAAACTTCAGCTGCCTTACGCTCGCTCCCTCACTCTGTTCTTGTCCGTGACTATGTGTGTGCGTGTGTTCGCCGGCTTCAATGGTGGTCACCGGTGACGTCGTGCTTCTGGTTTCCGACGAACATCAGCTGCTTTAAGTTGTTTGGTCGCTGGTTTGTGTTGTCATTTGCCGGTGAGGCAGTAACGGAACGAGAGGGGTGAGGTGAGTGAGGTCACCGAATTTCCGGCGAAGCTGGGTGGCGTCACTGCTTCTTCTTCAGGCTCCTAGGGTTTTCTTCTATCGTTCCAGTGAAGAAGATGATGAAAGCTACGTGGGGAGAGGGGGTCGTTCGATGAAGAAGAAGACGCGGGGAGGGTGCTTGTATCATTCTCTGCGCAGCTGCGTTTTCCAGCTTTCTTCGTTATTATCATGCGCAACTGCCTTCTTTTGTTCCCAGCCTCTTTTTGCTTTTTCCTTTATTTTATAGTCTAGGTTTTTTTGGTAGGGTTTTAGGTTAAGGGGTATGGGCCTAAGAATTATAGGCTTGGCAATTGTAGGCTAGGTCCAAAATTAGGCCTAAAGATGGGTTGCTCGAGTCTAAGCTCTATTCTTTCGCTGCGAACGAGATTAAAAATACGGGCCCATTTGTTAATTAATCCTACTATTCAAATAATTATTAAAATAAAACTAACCATTAAAACAAATCTATTTTTGGTATTTTCAAATATCATATTAAAATAAAAAAACGATACATTGTTGTATATATTTTTTTAAGATTCTTTTTTTTTTAGATTAAAAATGACTACAAAACATTAATGAACCTATTTTTGTGATTTTTTGTTTTCTTGTAATAAAATAAAGTAAAAGAGTCAAAATTACTTAAAATAACTATATTATGCCTAAATTAAATATTTTACGCTAATATATAAAAATCTTGGGGAGGGTCAAAAATCACATGTCTATAGCTGTTAATACGACTATCGAGAAGCCACGAACCACTAATGGTTCGGCCCTTCCGCTACCCAAACAATGCCCATACATCCTCTATAAATACCTCAATTGCCTTGTTATTCATACTTTTACAACATCTTCAATCTTATAGAGCTAAGTTTACCATCTCTTACATTCCTTTCCCTTTTGCTCTTGCCTCCTCACTTCCTTTCTCAAAAACCTTTTTATAGCCATGGCTAGGACCTCTAAAACAGTGTTTCAGAAAAAGGGCACCGCTTCTTCGTCTCGGTCATCCAGGGGTAAACCAAAAGTACCTCCAACTATCGAACAATGTACCCCTACCAAATTCGATACCACATCCGATTTTTTCGTTAAAAATCCTCCTGCTACACCAGGCAGATGTGAGGACGTGTCTTGATATATCAGCATGGTGACCGATACACACAGGGTGAAGGACAACTACCAATGGGGGGCAAAGTGTTAGTTGAGATTCCCAGGCTTGCTGAAAGCATAGCAGACCATAAGGCTGGCTTTCTCAGTGTATATATATACCCCTTTACTCTAGGTCCCGTAGATTCTTCGGACCCTTCTCCCCCGTCAATAAATCCGGTGATTCTCGACTTCTGTCATGAGTATCAGGTGACACTTGGCCAAATCTATCCTTCATTCTGTAGGATAGTCTATATGCTCCGATATTTTTCTAACCAGGTCGAGTGTCACGACCCATTTTCTGAACAAGCCGGGACCGACACTCGATCACTAAACATGACCGAGCGAACCATCTCTGCTTATCAAATCTATTATAACTGTAAACTTTACATGCAAAAAGGCAATATTCTAACCAAATACTTTTGATTAATTTAAACATTTAAATAAATCAACTCCAAAGCTTTATTCATAGTAATCAATGAAATACTGCTAAGTTATTATCAAAAACATTTGAATCTTAACCCAACGACTATATCTATGAAGCCTCTACTGATAAACTGATGCACTGCTCAGGACATGAGATTTCCTGGCCAGTTCTCTAAGTAACCAAGAAATAACTAAATAAAGATGACTCTAAGGAATACTCCACGAACAAAAGCGGAGCTCACCAATAGCACTGGAAGAGAAGGAAGTCCTAACTCGTAGCCTGCTCGCTTGCAAATCCGGTTCCTATGTTGTACCGCAGACCAACGTAGGTTCCCAAAAGAGAACGTCAGTACCATCCATTGTACTCAGTGAGTCTCAACAACAGGGGCGAAACCTTAATAACATATACATTATGAGCAAAGGTTCTAAATACATGTAAAACATAAAGCTTATAAGAATAATTCTAAATAATTGCATAATGCTAGTTTATGAATATTCTAAAAGAAATTCTTTTCTTTTTCTTTCTTATAAAAAAAAACTTCACTTTATACTTTGGAAGTTCCAACTATCCTGACTTAATTCTGTCTCAGTCACCGTGTGATCGGCACGGGTTCGATCCCAACGTGATCAAATAGGCGCAATCCACGAGGTGCCACTCACTTCATGGTTCTCAGCGCTCACGTATCATACCTTAGCATGACTAAGTAAATTCTCAGCAACGAGACCCTCGGCTCGTGTGCTCCCTACTTTGGCACAAGTAGTTCAGGAAGTCAACGCCTTGGTCAGGACCCTCGGCATGTACGATGACCCCTTCTCAAAATAAAGAATACTCCCAAAAGTTTTTTCTTTCTAAAACTTTTTCTTGTGACTTTTCAAGTCTAAATCTTTTCTTTATAGAACATCATGTACATGCTCATGCTGGTATCCTTAAATGTAAAGCATGGCATAAGAATGAAATAAACATGTAAAAGTATTTCTAAAGATTCTTTCTTCTTCATAAATTTTCAACATGAAAATAACATATAAAAATAACACAAAAATCTGAAAATTTAAGCACATATATCATAATAAATCATCTAAACTTTTGCTAGAACAATTCTAAATTAATAGGTACTCACTCGCTCCAATTAAGTAAATATAAACTCTTTTAAGCAATTCATCAAACACCTAGTATGCGTGCTTTTATGAGTTAAACCACTTTAGTAAAGGGTTATATCAACTCACCTCAAAACTTCTCGAGCCAATACGTAGACCCCAGTCCAATTTATACCCGTCAAATAATTGATTCTACAATAACTAGTGCATTTGGATTAATTTTAAAGTTTCACACCTAAACATGGGATTTATTGTTGATACAGAGGAAGAAGGAAATTAACTATTCTATTCTTACCTAATACTACTTTAGGATAATTGACAATAGGGAATTTTATATACCTGAGTTCAAGAATTAATGGTTTGTAAAGAACCCTAGGATTTTCCATTGCCTGCGTGAGTAAGTAGCTCGATTTTGTGGCTCCCTGTTTTGTAAGCAACTGAGCTAGCGTTCTGTTTTTTTTCGTCCAGCCCTTTGTGTTATAATAGAGGGGGCGGTGCCTAACCACTTATTCCATCAAATTTAAAAAATACAAACCCAGCATATAATGGTTTTGGCCTTTTGCCTTTTACGTGAATGGTAGTGTTGTTTTCCAACAGCCCATTTTATGGGCTTTAGGCCCCTTTTCCCTTTTTAATTTTTTTTTATTTTTATTTTAACTTAACTAATAATTAATGATACCCACTTTTAATAATTAAAAATTTTAGTATTTTTCTAATTGTATATCCAATTTATATATATATATATATATATATATATATATATATATATATATATATATATATACATATACATATTTCACTATAGGCAAGATAAAAATAATTAAAATAGTAATAATTTAGTTCTATAGTTAGCGTGTCTCGAAACTTTTATAAATTTGAGGAGGGTTACAATCTTCCCTCCTTAAAAACATTCGTCCTCGAATGTCGCTAGGGCCTTATTCTTAAGCTAACAATCATCCTTAGGTCCTTGAACCTCTTAAATTTTCTTAGCACTACTCATTCTTCTAAGGGACTCAAAATTTTGGCTAACTCCCTAAATTTTTAAAAATTTCGGCAGAGTTTCCCTAGTAAATTGGACTATCCAAAAAGATTTCCCTGTCACAAATACCACAACTACACCAACAACAGCCAAAGATACCATAACATGCCATTCATAGGCACCATACACAACTCATAAATTAATTACTCACACTCTGGCAAGGAGGTACCACAATAACCAATAAGAATCTAAAGCACAACAACTTTAGCACAAGTAAATCACATTAATGAATTAAATATACTACAACATAAACTAAAGTACTACAACAACTAAGTATAATTTAGGAGGACAGAAACACTTTCTAACTTGTATTTAATAAATGAAATATAACTGTCAAACCAAACTTAGGTTCACATACCTTTTTCCTCAAATAAATATGGATATTTCTTTCTCATATCTTCCTCGACCTCCCACGTAGCCTCTTTTGAATCATGATTACTCCACAAAACTTTTACCGATGCTAAATCTTTTGTTCTCAACTTTCTTACTTGCCTATCGAGAATTTCTATAGGTACCTCTTCATAAGTCAAGCCTTCTTTAATTTCTATGATATCGACAGATATTATATGCGACTCATCATGAATATACTTTCTAAGCATAGACACATGAAAGACAGTATGAACAGAGGACAACTCAACGAGTAACGGTAGCTTATAAGCCACGTTTCCTTTCTTTTCTAGAATTTCATAAGGTCCGATAAATCTAGGGCTAAATTTCCTTTTCTTACCAAACCTCATAACTCCTTTCATTGGTAAAACTTTCAAAAACACCTTATCACCAACTATGAACTCTTACTCACGATGCCTCTTGTCAGAATAAGACTTTTGACGACTCTGAACCACTTTAAGTCTTTCTCTAATTAGCTGAACTTTCTCCAAGGCCTCACAAACAATCTCCGGACCAATCAATGACACCTTTGCTGGTTCAAACCAACCCACTGGAGACCTACATCTCCGTCCATACAAGGCTTCATAAGGAGCCATACTAATGCTGGCCTGATAGCTATTATTGTAAGCAAATTCTATAAGTGGCAAGTGATCATCCCAGTTACCTCTAAAATCTATAACACACGCACGCAACATATCTTCGAGAGTCCGAATGGTCCTTTTTGCCTGGCCATCGGTCTGTGGATGAAAAGCGGTGCTTAAATTGACCTTGGTACCTAATCATTTCTAAAATGCCTGCCAAAAATGCGCCGTGAACTGAGGGCCTCTGTCAGATATGATTGAAACTGGAGTACCATGCAATCGGACTATTTCTTTGATGTACAACTGCGCATACTGCTCTGCGGAGTCTGTCGTCTTTACTAGTAGCAAATGCACGGACTTTGTCAGTCGGTCTACAATAACCCAAATTGAATCATGTTTACAGTATGTGTGAGGTAGACCTACTACGAAATCCATATTAATCATCTCCCACTTCCACTGTGGTATCTCTATATCTTGAGCTAGGCCACCAGGCTTCTGATGCTCGGCTTTGACTTGCTGGCAATTTAAACATTTAGCCACATGATCTGCTACTTGTTTCTTCATGCCTTTCCACCTATACAACTCTTTCAAATCTAGATACATTTTGGTAGCACCTGGGTGGATAGAGTATCTCGAACTGTGAGCTTCCTCCATTATGGCCTTCCTAAGACCATCTACATCAGACACACATAACCGATCATTCAACTTCAAAACTTCGTCACTTCCTAGAGTGAAAGTAGTGATTTCTTTGCTTCTGACTCCTTCTTTTAATTTCACTAAGTACGGATCTTCGTCTTGCTTAGCCTTAACATGCGCAACAAGGGAGGATTGCGCTAAGGCATAAGCAGTTATATCTCCTTCTTTGGTCTCATCCAATCTAATTCCATCATTTGCTAGTTTTTGAATTTCTCGACCCAAAGATTGCCTTTGTATTGCAAGATGGGCCAAGACACCCATTGACTTCCTACTAAGTGCATCTGCTACCACATTAGCTTTGCCCGGGTGATAAAGGATATTGATGTCAAAATCTTTCAATAGCTCGAGCCACCTTCTCTGTCTTAAATTTAGTTCTTTTTGCTTGAAAATGTACTAGAGGCTTTTATGATCTGTAAACACTTCAGAATGCTCGCCATAAATATAGTGTCTTCATATCTTTAATGCAAACACCACTGCTGCAAGCTCCAAGTCGTGTGTGGGGTAGTTCTTTTCATAATTCTTTAACTGCCTGGAAGCATAAGCAATAACTTTTCCATTTTTCATAAGAACACAACCGAACCAACTCTCGAGGCATCACAATACACTGTGAACCCACCCGAACCTATCGGCAAGGTTAATACAGGTGCAATGGTCAACCTTTTCTTTAACTCTTGAAAACTCTGCTCACAAGCGTCTGACCACTGAAACTTAACTACTTTATGAGTCAACTTATTTAGTGGAGCTGCAAGTAAGGAAAACCCCTCTACAAACCTTCTATAGTAGCCAGCTAACCCCAAGAAACTGCTAATTTCGGTTGGCGTTGTCGGCCTAGGCCAAATCTCGACTGCTTCTGTCTTCTGAGGGTTTACTTTTATTCCTTCCATAGATACCATGTGGCCTAAGAATTCCACTGACTGTAACCAGAACTCACATTTTGAAAACTTGGCATAAAGCTTATTCTCCTTCAAGGTCTTCAAGGCTATTCTAAGGTGTTCTGCATGATCTTCCTTGCTCTTAGAGTATACCTAAATATCGTCTATAAACACGATAATAAAGGTATCCAGGAATGGCTTGAAAATTCTGTTCATGAGGTCCATGAATGCAGCTGGAGTATTTGTCAACCCGAAGGATATCACTAGAAATTCATAGTGCCCGTAGTGAGTTCGGCTGTTTTAGATATATCCTCTTTTCTGATTCTCAACTGATGGTACCCCGACCTCAAGTCTATTTTTGAAAAGTACTTTGCACCCTGAAGTTGATCAAATAAATCATCAATTCTTGGCAGTGGCTACTTGTTCTTAATGGTAACTTTATTCAACTACCGATAGTCGACACACATTCTGAGAGACCCATCTTTCTTCTTGACAAACAGGACCGGGGCACCGCACGGTGAAACACTCGGTCTGATGAAGCCCTTGTCAAGAAGGTCTTTCAACTGTTCTCTCAAATCATTAAGTTCTGCTGGAGCCATCCTATAAGGAGGTATAGATATGGGCTGAGTGCCTGACATGAGATCAATGCCGAAGTCTATTATTCTTTCGGGAGGAAGTCCGGGAAGATCATCTGGGAAAACTTCTAGAAATTCTCTAACAACTGGCACTGACTGAAGAGCTGGTGGTTCTGATTCTGGATTAATAATGTGAGCCAAATAGGCGAGACACCCCTTACCGATCATTCGTTGTGCCTTAAGGTAAGAAATAAACTTACCTACAAGCGATGCTGAACTACCCTTCCACTCTAAGACTTCTTCATTTGGAAATTGGAACCTGACTATCTTGGCATGACAATCTAACATGGCATAGCAGGAAGACAATCAATCCATACCCATGATTATATCAAAATCCACCATTTCTAACTCTATGAGATCGGCTTTTGTGTTGCGACCTTGGACTGAAACTATACAACCTCTATAGACTCTGGTGACTTTCACTGACTCGCCAACTAGAGTAGATACTAGGAATGGCTCACTAAGTTGTTCAAGTTCTAGTCCGAGATTAATTGCAAAGTATGGAGTCACATATGAAAACATTGAACCTGGATCCATTATGGCATAAGTATTATGTGAACAGACTAAAAGTATACCTGTAATAACTTCTACAGATACCTCTGCACTCTGACGATCAAGTGTAGCAAACAAACGGGGTTGTCCCCCTCCCTGAGTAACTCGGTCTACACCTCTGCCTGTTCCATGCCTGGTTTAATTATGAGAACCACGAGCCTGAGGTGGTGCAACTGCAGTAGCTGAGGAACTAGAAGGACGACTTGATCCACCACTGAAATTACATCGCAACTTTGGGCAGTTGGCCTTTCTATGACCAATGTCTCCACAATGGTAGCAACCATGAAACCCGAGCTTGCACTGACCTGAATGTTGCCGCTTACATGTTCCAAAAGACCTTGTTGGTGTGAATATTGCTCAGCATGACTCAGGCTATGCGAGGATGATGTCCTAAACTTCTGATTCTGGCGAGACTGGTTTCCATAACTCTGAGAACGTTTGAAGGAAGACCCACCACCTGACTGGTGACTAGACTGAGCTGGTGCTAATGACTCCTTATTAGAGGAATCCCTTCCATCTCCGCTGGATATACCATTAAACCTGCCCGTTGTCCGGGCTTTCTTGTTATGCTCCTTTTCTTCTCTCCTTTGTTGTCTGTCTCTTTCTAAGTGCTTGGCGAACCCCACGACAGAGGAGAAAGCTGTCATTCCTACCGCTGCAGCTGATGTCGTATACTTAATATGGTAAGCCAAACCGCCAACAAACCTGCGAATCTTTGCTTTTTCTATCTTAACCATGTGAGGAGCATGCTTAGCTAACCTTATGAATTCCATGTCGTACTTTTGCACACTTTTATTCCATTGTTTGAGTTGTTCGAACTCTGTAGCCTTAGCTTCCCTATCCTCTTCTAGGATAAAATTAGCCATGAAAACCTCTTCAAATTCTTCCCAAGTAGGCGGACCATTATCTTCATCTCTTTCCTTTTCCCACATCTCAAACCAAGCGTCAGCTATATCTCTAAGCTGGTAAGCAGCTAGCTCCACAGCTTCATCATCAAATACTTTCATCACTCAGAGGGCTTTCTTGACACCCTCCAGCTACAACATCGGATCTTCATCAACTATAGAACCATGGAACACTAGATGACTCAATTTCAAAAATTCATTCACTCTTGAGGACTCAGGATTGTTCTGTCTATTTGATTGAGGGGTAATCTCATCTCTTCTCTCGTTCTGGTTGGCCATAAACGCTTTAAACATCTCCATAGCACTGTTGACAGCATTAAACATCTGACCCACCTCGGGAGATATAGTTGCCTGAGCCGGAGCTGCTGTTGGGGGAAGTACTGGATCCTAGGGTACTGGATCATCATGCTCTACCCCTTCTTCTTGTTCAACCCGGGGTACTTGGACCCCCTTTGCAGATTTTCCCCTTCTTTTCTGAGTCGAAGCCTTCTTAGATCTACCTTGATCCACAATAGTAGCGATAGTTTCTTTAGCAGCATCCCGAGTGTCAGTGTCAGAGTTATGAGTACGAGCCATTTTTTAGAGGTAGACTCTACTACACGATCTAAAGTATGATAAAAAAGAGACTTTTCCTAAATGCTTGTAGCCTCCTGTTTATAAGTATGGCACACTTCATACACATAAACAAGAATCTACTAACATGACCTCTTAGACCCTTAGGACTCCATAAACCTGAGGCTCTAATACCAAGTTTGTCACGACCTATTTTGTGAACAAGCCGGGACCGGCACTCGATCACTAAACATGACCAAGCGAATCATCTCTGCTTATCAAATCTATTATAACTCCAAACTTTACATGCAACAAGGCAATACTCTAATCAAATACTTTTGATTAATTTAAACATATAAATAAATCAACTCCAAAACTTTATTCATAGTAATCAATGAAATATTGCTAAGTTATTATAAAAAACATCTGAATCTTAACCCAACGACTATGTCTATAAAGCCTCTACTAATAAACTAACGCACTGCTCAGGACATGAGATTTCCTGGCTAATTCTCTAAGTAACCAAGAATTAACTAAATAAAGATGACTCTAAGGAATACTCCACGAACAAAAGCGGAGCCCACCAATAGCACTGGAAGAGAAGGAAGTCCTAACTCATAGCCTGCAAATCCGGTTCCTACGTTGTACCGCATACCAACATAAGTTCCCAAAAGAGAACGTCAGTACCATCCATTGTACTCAGTGAGTCTCAACAACAGGGGGCGAAACCTTAATAACATATACATTATGAGCAAAGGTTCTAAATGCATGTAAAACATAAAGCTTATAAGAATAATTCCAAATAATTACATAATGACAGTTTATGAATATTCTAAAAGAAATTCTTTTCTTTTTCTTTCTTATAAAAAAATACTTCACTTTATACTTTGGGAGTTCCAACTATCCTGACTTAATTCTGTCTCAGTCACCGTGTGATCGGCACAGGTTCGATCCCAACCTGATCGAATAGGCCCAATCCACGAGGTGCCACTCACTTCATAGTTCTCAGCGCTCATGTATCATACCTTAGCATGACTAAGTAAATTCTCAGCAACGAGACTCTTAGCTCGTGGGCTCCCTACTTTGGCACAAGTAGTTTCAGGAAGTCAACGCCTTGGTCAGGACCCTCAGCATGTACGATGACCCCTTCTCAAAATAAAGGATACTCCCAAAAAGCTTTTCTTTCTAAAACTTTTTCTTGTTACTTTTCAAGTCTAAATCTTTTCTTTATCGAACATCATGTACATGCTCATGCTGGTATCCTTAAATGCAAAGCATGACATAAGAATGAAATAAACGTGTAAAAGTATTTCTAAAGATTCTTTCTTCTTCATAAATTTTTAACATGAAAATAACATATAAAAATAACACAAAAATCTAAAAATTTAAGCACATATATCATAATAAATCATCTAAACTTTTGCTAGAACAATTCTAAGTTAATAGTTACTCACTCGCTCCAATTAAGTAAATATAAACTCTTTTAAGCAATTCATCAAACACCTAGTATGTGTGCTTTTGTGAGTTAAACCACTTTAGTAAAGGGTTATATCAACTCACCTCAAAACTTCTCGAGCCAATACTTAGACCCCAGTCCAACTTATACCCGTCAAATAATTGATTCTACAACAACTAGTGCATTTGGATTAATTTTAAAGTTTCACACCTAAACATGGGATTTATTGTTGATACAGAGGAAGAAGGAAATTAACTATTCTATTCTTACCTAATATTACTTTAGGATAATTGACAATAGAGAATTTTATATATCTGAGTTCAAGAATTAATGGTTTGTAAAGAACACTAGGATTTTCCATTGCCTGCGTGAGTAAATAGCTCGGTTTTGTGGCTCCCAGTTTCGTAAGCAACAGAGCTAGCATTCTGTTTTTTTTCGTCCAGGCCTTTGCGTTATAATAGAGGGGACGATGCCTAACCACTTATTCCATCAAATTTAAAAAATACAAACCCAACATATAATGGTTTTGGCCTTTTGCCTTTTACATGAATGGTAGTGTTGTTTTCCAACAGCCCATTTTATAGGCTTTAGGCCCCTTTTCCCTTTTTAATTTTATTTTTTTTATTTTAACTTAACTAATAATTAATGATACCCACTTTTAATAATTAAAATATTAATATTTTTCTAATTGTATATCCAATTATATATATATATATATATATATTTCACTATAGGCAAGCTAAAAATAATTAAAATAGTAATAATTTAGTTCTATAGTTAGCGTGTCTCGAAACTTTTATAAATTTGAGGAGTGTTACATCGAGAGTATAACCTTCACCCTCAATCACTTGGTCAGGCTATATAGTTCCCGTATCTTTCGTGATTTGATCAAGCTTTATCATCGATCTGCGAGGACATTCTTTTCAAGCATCGATGAGGACAAGGATAGGGGGTGGATGAGCCAGTTTGTCCGAGTGAGGACCTCGGACATAATCCCGGTCAATTGGATGTCATTCCCAGAGGAATGGAATATGCAGCGTAAGTGCCCTTACCTCGAGCATGTTTTATTCTCCTTTTGTCCCCTTTTGAATAATGATCTTCTTTTGATTGTGCAGACACCGCTTGGTACCTCGGCACGATTCCGAACCTATCGAGATGGATTAGACAGTTGAACTCCAATTTTCCTTATATCGAGCGTTCTTGGCGCGATTTGGCCAGAACGTGGTGGCATGCCAAGAACCATGGTATGCTTTTTACCGTTATCTTTGCTAGGTTCCCTTATGAGTATCCTTTTTGGTGGAAAGCTTGATGCATCATGCTTGTGTAGGCATCAGGGATGGAGTTTCAATGAGGCCGGCCCCTGCTGGTGAAGAGGGAACCTCGAAACCCAGCAAGGGTAAGAAGAGGAAGAAGGAACCTTCGACCGAGTCTTCAATTAAGATCGACACCACGGTCTCGGCTTCGGCTGTTATGGCAAGTCCTCGTACCGAGGATTAATGTGATGGTGATGAGAAAGGCCCCTTGGTAAAAAGTACGAGGCAAGGTGCAGATGCTTCACAAGTTGTTGGGCAGAAAGCCGCCGAATCAGGGGTGGTCGATATAGACCAAACCTATGTTGAGGAGACCCTTGAGGAGGGTGCGGGAACAGTCCCCGAGTTCCAAGTCGGACATGGTACAATCTGCGCCAGTGTTCCTGCTGTTGGAGACTTTGGAGGGCCTGAACCTGAAGTTTCTCGGGGGCATGATGAGATTCTTAGAGAACTTAATGCCCTGGATGGCTTTATTTTGGGCCATTCGTACTCACCGGGGGAATTCAGGGATGTATAGGACTCGACTACCGCCAGTATCGGGGCTTCCCATAGGGGGAAGATGTGCTTGAAAACCTCCTCGATGGTGTTGATAGGACATTGACCTCGATGCTCCCATTTCTTTTGAGGAGGCGGAAAGGCTTCAACAGCTGGTGAACATTTTTTGACGCATTTTTGGTGTTTCAAAATTTTTTGCCCTTGTAAATATATTATTGGCAATATAAGAAAATTTTTCTGCTTCAAGTCTTCGAATTTATTCTCAACGCTTATGTAAAGTTAGTCTGTTGAATTTTGACATTGGCTCTTTAGAGCCCATATTTGGAGTAGTCGGGACCCTCAAGATCGGGCACCATCTCGAGATTAGGTCGATAGCTTTTTAGAATCGATGCTTGTAATAACAAAAATTTTCGGGGTCTCAATGACTCCCGGGCACTGTGTGGTAGTATCATTTATGTGCCACAGTTGTGAAGCGACCGGGGTGGTTCCACCGGTACATTTCCCCAAAAATGGCACTGACATGGTTAGAATTAATTGGCCTACAGGATAGGCGAACAGTCGTTACTTGCTCTCTCTCTCTCTATATATATATATATGCATTTTCTTATCTCTTATTTGAGGACTCTGTTACTTTGAGTAACTATCCCTCTTATAGAGCACTTTTCTGTGCTAGTTCTCTTACCATTCCAAAAGCTTTCGCCCAAGCCTTTACCTTCCATGGGTGTTGTGTTCAAACCCGTTCACCAGGGAGAGGAGAGTTCTGCCTCCGCTTCGCGCTCGGTCGGTGGTACACTGTCGGTATCTAGTGAGCTACCATCGAGATGCTTTGTCACAAGGAGGGACTTTGCGTTAGAGAGACCCCCCAATGTTCAGGGTCATCGGGAGTATGCGTCGAGGTTTATTTCCTCAATAGGGGAGAAGCACTCGAGGTAGTTAGAAAAGACTGCGGATGGGGAAAAAAAGTGGTACTGTAGGTACCTTCCCCGAAAGAGAGCATCATGGCTCATGTCGAGGGTTTTTTGAACGTATATACGTACCCCTTTACGTTGGTCCCCCTTGATAGAGTCGTGCTCAAATTTTGCAGGAGATGTCGGGTTACCCTGGCACAGGTTCACCCATCATTTTGGAGGATAGTGCTGATGGTAAGGTATTTTGCAGATAAAACCGGGCTTGAGTTCACCCTCAGTCATCTTCTTAGACTGTACTGGCCCTTGCATCATTGAGGCTTGATTACTCTGTGACGTCGATCCACTCGGCCCTTTGTTGTTAGTAATGAAGAAGATGGGGACCGAAGGTGGATGAGTCATTTCGTCCGAGTGCGGACTGTCGATATTATCCCCATAGAGTTCCTTCCATTTCCAGAGAAATGGAATTTCACACGTAAGGGGTACACCTGTGTTCTTGTTATTTTTGCCCATGGTGAAGGCGGACTCTTTAAGTATGCTTTACTTTCCTTTTCTTTTTGCAGCAATCCCATGGATACCACACGAGCTTCCCGACCTGGCGGATTGGTCTTGGAAACTGGAAGCTTGCTTGACTTACGATGAGTGTAAGTGGAGAGATCTGGCCAAGGGTAGACGGGAGGCAAAACATCACGGTACGTGGTGTGTGGCTTGCTTCCTTTGAAAGGTACTTTTTTTAAGTGTACTAACTCCGTCATCGCAAGCATTAGAGATTTTTCTGAGATGAGGCCGTGCCCCCTCAGGGAGGAGGAAGAATCATCGGCTTTGGGGTCGAGGACTGATAACAAACGGAAGGAGTCCTCGAAGGACGAGAGTGCTCTTAGCGAGGCAAGCCCTGCTCAAAGGCTCAAAGAAGATGTATCTGCTGGTCCTGCGGTATCTGAGGCTTCTAGCCTTAGAAAAATGGTTCCTCTCTTGCTGCCATTTTCATTTCATGCCGAAGGTAATTCGAGGGATATAGGTGTTTAGCCGCCGTCCTCGCACCCCGTCGAAGGTACTTCGGGGGATGTTTGAGATCAGGAGTCGCCTAAATCAAGCAGGTCTCGAACAACCGTGTCCCTAGCGAGATATTTTCAACTGGGGCCGGTAAGACCAGGCTAGTAAGTGCACGCTCAACCTTCGAGGAGGCTCAGTGGCTTTGTTCTGCGGTGAGCTTTGGTCGATTTCATTGATCTTCTGATTTTACATTTTAATTTTCTCATTGAGCTTCTTTTTCATAGGCCTTTGACAAACTCAAGTCCGAGCTTCTTCGTTGTGAAGCCCGATTAAGGAAAGCCTTGGATGGGGAGAAATCCCTCAGGCTTCTTTGTGATGAAAGGGAAAAAGAACTGAGGCACCTTCGGTACGAGGCGAATCGAAGCCTGAACTATGAAAGCCACCTTGAGAAACAGGTAACTTTTGCTCCGAGCGAATGCATGCTCCTTCTTCTATCCTTAGGGATTAACATTTTGATACCTCAGTTGCAGGGCAAGGCAGATGATTTGGAACGCCATTGGGGCGAGGTTGTTTAGGCCAAGCATGAGCATAACGAGCTAAGGGCTCAGATAGATGCCCATGTTGCGGCCAAGAAAAATGCTCTGGCCAAGGTTTCTACACTTGAGGTGCAGCTCCGAAACGCTCGTGAAAACAGCTCGGTTCAGACGAGCAAGATTGTAAGGCTCGAGTCCGACCTTTTGGAGATGAAGGCCGAGGTTGTGGACCCCCAGGCTGAAGCTAAAGAGATTCGGCCTAAAGCCGACAAGAAAGTGGCCGTCTATTTAAAAGACGCTGCCGAAGCTCGGGCTGAGCTGAGAGGGGCTTCTGATCGAGAGAGCAGAAGCAATGAATATGCTCGGTGTAAATCTCGAAGTGAAACACTTGAAGAGACTAATGTTAGGGGCTTCGATCTCTCGGAAGAGATAGCGCAGGCCAAGGCGGATGAATACGACGCCAAGTTCCTTTTGTCCAATGCCGAAGATGATGGGGAAGAGGCCGACGGGCCACAGTCCCCAAGGGAGACATAGACTAGGCTTTTTCTTTTTGATTTTTTGTACAGGGCTCTTAGAGGGCATCTGCAAATGTAGCCTTGCATTGTTTCATATATGCATATCTAAAGGAACCTTTCGGTTTTCTCCTTCCACGAATTTCTACTCACTTATGTATGCCTTTCTTTGTCTTGAGTTTTGATGTTTTGTAAACGATTAGCCAGACGAATTGGCCTTTGAGTAAAAACCCTTAGGTTCACGATTCGGCCCTAGGGCTTGTTTGGCTGGCTCGTAGGCTCTTACGCATTTGCCCTTAGGCGCTTTTAGTTAACTGTTTCGGGCTCAGTCTCCGAGTCGAATTTCGACTCAAGCTCATTGACCCTTAAGTTTTTTAATTTTAAGCTGGCTTTTAGGCTCTTACGCGTAGCGTTGGTACGACCTCTTAAGTTTTTGAATTTTTATGCTGGCTCTTAGCCTCTTACACGTAGGGTCGGTACGACCTCTTAATATAGGCTGGCGATAGTGGATTTTACGCGTTTGGTCGGTACGACCTCTAATGCGGGCTAGAGACAGTGGCTCTTACGCGTTGGGTTGGTACGACCTCTAATGTGGGCTTTATTTTTCCCTAGCTAAACACTTTTTTGAAGTTTTTGTGATTGCCCGACTCTTCAACGGTTCGATAAGAACCTCGATTGTGAGCCGTTATGTAGCGATAAATGAGCACCTCGGGAGGTTTTGCTCGATGGCTGAATTATTTTGAAGCCTTTTGTTTGGAGCTGATATGATCGAAGCTCTTTTGCTTATAACGAGGGTAGCCTGATTAACTGGTTCTTTTTGAAGTTTTTTTTGAAGTAATTGAAGGTTTGTGATTTTTTAGCGATGGTCGGGCGTCCTCGAGTCGCGTTAGTTTGGCTGGTACAGCCTTGTGACCGTAGTATTTGTGTTTGTCCAGAGCCTTTCAGTCCTCGAGTGAAGTATTTTTGACGTCTATATCAAGGGTATGCCTTTTTAGGGGTCTTATAAGTTCGGATATATAGCCTTAACTTTAAGATCGGGATTATGGCTTTTGTAAGGTCTTACAAATTTTAACATGCCTTGCCTGAGGTCTTATAGATAAGTTACTTGGTACAAGTATGGTTTATCTTGTTTGAGGTCTTATAGATAATTTACTTGGTACAAGTATGGTTCATGCTTTGCTTGAGGTCTTACAGTTTTGGTGTTGCCTTATAGAGGTCTTATATTGTTGATAATGCATCGTGCAGGTCTTACATTTTCTAGTATTGCCGTATGGAGGGACTTCGGACTTGAGGTTGGCCAATTGGGGTCTTACGGCCTTGAGTTTCTGATTGCTCGATGGGATGATGGTCGACGACAGTCCCCGAGACGTCGAAAGTTTTTTGGCTCTAGAGCCATTCTTTGTAAACTTGGTGTTGCCTCAGTGAGGGCTTACGATTTTGAAGTTTCCGACCCGGAGGTCGTATGGCTTCGAGTTTTTAACATCAGTCCCCGAGTGTTTGGGAAATTTCTGGCTCTAGAGCCGTTTCTTGTAAAAAATAGCAGACTTCTTTGAAGCGTAAAACATTTTGATGGAGGAGGAAATATTCTTTGATTACTTGGCATAAGTATACATGTTTTTGCTGTCAAGGGCTCAATTATTCTATGCAGACATGGTTCATTTGACCGTTTGGCCCGATACATCATTTTCCTACTGAAACCCTTTTCGGCTCATCTTGACTTCTTCGAGAAGGTGATCTTCTGGAGGGATGACCACCCAGATTTTGAGGTTGACTGAAGAGAATCCTTAAACACTTGTGAAATTTTCCTTAGGTAGCATATAGATGTTGCCTCATTAAAAACCTTGTCGGTAAAACCCTTCTTGGGATAAAACCCGATCAAAGGAAAAGAGTGCAACGTATGCTTTAAAACCTTAAGGTCTTCAACTGGACGACGCTTCAACTATTTTGATCAGACATCTGCGCAAAGGTTAGTGTAAGATGTAAATAAAAAGGGAGATGGTCATACCTTAGTGTCGATGGCGCTTCGAGCCTCGATATGCCTTCAATGTTTGCCCCGGGGGTGCGACACAGTCCTTTGCTTGTTTTATTCGGGTATAGCTGAGAATGTGTCTTGTCAGTGCTATTTCACTGTTTGCTTATCCGGTGTCTCCTTCGATGTTGAAGGCGTCGATGCCGGTGCTACATCGTGCACTGCGAACATCTCTCTTGCTGTGTGTTGTTCTCCGTACACGGTTTTTACTCTGTTCTTTGTCGGAAACTTCATCATTTGATGAAGGGTTGATGGTACTACTCTCATGTAATATATCCATAGCCTTCCGAGCAAGGCGTTGTACCTCATATCTCCCTCGATGACATGGAACTTGACATTTTGGGTCGTGCTAGCCACGTTAACCGGGAGGGTGATTTTGCCTTTCATTGTTTTGCTCGCCATGTTGAATCCGTTGAGGACTCGAGAGGCGGGCACGATCTGGTCGAGCAGTATGAGCAACTCCACGACCCTTGACTTGATAATATTGGACGAGCTACCTGGATCAACAAGTATACATTTAATTTGAAATGTATTTACAAGAAAAGAGATTACCAGTGCATTGTTATGAGGCTGAGATAGGGTCTCGATGTCCTTGTTGCTGAATGTAAGAGCGTCCTCGGGTATGTAACCTCGAGTTCGCTTTTCCCTGGTAATGGATATTTTTGTTCTTATGATAGTGGGTTCCTGTGGGATGTCGATTCCTCCCATGATCATGTGGATGACATGTTGCGGCTCATCTGTTTCATTCTTCATGTTCGCCTCTTTTTCCCGGAACTGATTTTTGGCTCAGTCGTTGAAAAACTCCTGGAGGTGCCCTTTATTGAGTAGCTGGGCTACTTCTTCTTGGAGCTATCTGCAACCTTAGGTTCTGTGATCGTGTGTGTCGTGAAATTCGCACACTAAGTTGGGGTTCCTCTGTGATGGATCTGATTGCACAAATCTTGGCCACCTGGTATCTCTGATTTTACTGATGGCAGATACGATGTTTGAAATGTCAACGTTGAAGTTCTACTTCGATAGGCGGGGTGCCCCCGTCGTTCCTGTATGTCGGTCGAATCCGACTCTGCTCACGAGTCCCCGAGGATTTTGACCTCGGTCTATTCTTCGATCATTTCGGGGTATGTTACGCCTTGGGGCGTTTCTTTTATCTTCAGTGTATGGTTGGTACCTTTCCTTATTTGGCTTTGGCTCCTTTTCCAAGAGTCTGCTTGGATATACCGAGCCAGGACGAGAGGGCTCCCAATTGGTCGTCCTCGACCCTGATCTTTGATTGGTATCGTTTGTGGACATCCGACCAGGTCACGATGGGATATTCAACCAAATTTTACTTCAGCTGCTTCGAAGCCACCGAGCTTCGTTCATTCAAACCTTGGGTGAAATCCTGCACTGCCCAGTCATCGGAGATTGGTGGTAATTCCATCCGCTCCATTTGGAAGCGAGATACGAACTCCCGCAACATCTTGTTTTCTCTTTGTTTGATTTTGAAGACGTCTGATTTCCTTGTAGCCACCTTGATGGCACCGGCATGTGCCTTTATGAAAGAATATGCCAGCATGGCAAATGAGTCTATTGAATTCGGAGCTAGTTTGTGATACCACATCATGGCCCCTTTCGAGAGTGTTTCCCCGAACTTTTTTAGCAGGACGGATTCGATCTCGTCGCCCCTCAGGTTGTTGCCCTTCACCGCACAAGTGTAAGCAGTGATGTTCTCGTTGGGGCCCGAGGTCCCGTTGTACTTCGGAAGGTCGGGCATTCTGAATTTCCTCGTGATGGGCTTTGGAGCAGCATTTGACGAGAATGGCTTTTGCACAAATTTCTTTGAATCAACACCCTTCAGGATCGGGGGTGCGTCCTGGATCTGATCGACCCTCGAGTTGTATGTCTCTACCTTTTTGTCGTTGGATTCTATCATTTTTTTGCCCGATTCAATCCTTTTGTGAGGTCCTCGAGCACCTTCATAATAGCAAGGTCGGCTGTTGACCAGTTGTTACTCGATCTTTCTAGTACCTGTTCGGCTTGAGAAGCCGTTTTCGGTGCTGCTGCACTTGGAGTTTTTTGGTGGCTTTGCAGTTGAGCAATTGCTAGTTGTTGTGCCTGCAACATCTCAAAAATAACGTGAAGGCTAACCTCTTGTTACTCCCGAGCTGGGGTTTTCTGGGCTTCTTGTTGGTCTCCTTGGCATACGCTCCTGTTAGTGTGGGAGCTTATATCGACGTGTTGGGCATCGCATGAGACCACATCCGCAGGGATTGGCTCTGGTGCATCCTCAGGGTTTAGTGGTGGTACGCCAATACCTGGAACAGCTATACCATTCTCTCCATGGTCTTCAAGACCGTTGTTTTCATATGAATTCACTAAGTTAGACATTTTGACCTAAAATCAAAGATTCTTGGACAAGAAAAAGCGTGAAAGATAACTTGCGTTATGTAGTAAACCAGCAAGAAAACAATCACTGTTATTTTTAGCCCCACGGTGTGCGCCAAACTGTTTACCTTGAAAATGATAATTACAATTAGATTTGATTTTGTGATTCTAAAAATACGTGATCTATTTTTATGTCAGTTGTTAGGTAATAGATGCTAAGTATGAAACTAGGAAAATAAGATAAGAACTTGCGATTAGTGTGTTTGAGAAAACCGAGTGGCTGAGAATTGCGGCCTCGAGCCTGACTATACGGGACCTTGAGGTCGAGCTCGATACTAAGTTAAGGACAGCTGATGAAGGACTAATAGTTTTGAGAGCTTGATAAAGGCTCTTTATGGTCAATAACGAGCACTAAATGAAGAACAATAAATAGAATACAATAAATGTAAGAAGTGAAATCAAGAGAATATGTTTGAGCTAGAGAGAAGATAATGTTCTTGTATTGAATGTTGTGGGTGATATTCTTGTGTTTTACAAAATGAAAAAGACCCCTTTTATATATGAGGGGAAATCCCAACATAATATAAATGCATTCATTACAAAGATATATGACTAGTACAACTATTTAATGCCACGGTACGGACTTGTACTAGCCTAATAGGCTTGGTCAGCTTTAGTCACGTGCCTTGGGAATCTCCGACTCGTTCATCATAGCCACATATTTACTCTGCTCCGAGGTCGAGCATATTGGAAACCCTCGGGGTCGGGCCTCGAACCTGGCCTCGAGCCGTCCGAAAATGGGCTGAGGGATATCATAATGATCATAAAATCGGGCACTCCGATTTTAGCCGTATACAAGATCAAACTATTGTTTTCTCTTTCTCATAATTTTATGTATCTAAATAAGAACGGGAAGCTTTAGACATAATATAGTAATAGAGAAATAATTACTCATTAAAATTGAAAATTTTTCCTATGCGGGGCGGGGCAATGCGGGTCGAGGCGGGGCGGATTAAAAACTGAACCTGCACCGCAACCGTCCTGCCCCACCCCACTGCCATCTCTACCCATAATGTTTAATAAAAAAGACAATTCAATTCACATGCTTACTACATGTATTTTTCTGGCCTAAAAATTAGAATGAGTTCTTGCAGTTGGAATATCTCGTTATGATTGCGAATTACATGTGATGAACCAACTCTGATCATAACTGAAAATAAGATGTTAAGTTACTACAGTGAGCATAGATGGGGAACTATATATGAGCAAAACTAAAAGTGAAGGATTAAGTTACTTTCTTGGCTGTATACGAGGGACTAAATTCAAGTGGAAAGTTGGGGAAGAAAGTAGTTCCCTTGGAAAAGATTCAATCCAACCACATATTTCTCTACAACTAACTTGTTACGATGTCACCTCAATTAAAGACCCCATTATGGTATGCACCAATAAGACCATAACCTCCCAGATTCTAGACCTATGAGTTAACTTTCTCGTATGAGCATTCGATACATGTGTAAATCCCTGGGAGAGTGAAACACTTGATTGAATCTTCCTTTTTTTGTTTTGTTCCAAAGTCCCAAACTTATGGAATTATGGAATCTTATTTATGTAGTGAACCAATTAGTTAACAAACTAACTAAACTAGAAGATATGGTATTGATAATTCAACAACAATACTATGAAGTTTACATGTTTTTAGGTTGCATAACAGATCATTAGAAGTCAAACAAGAAAGCATATTGTGCATTACTCAATCTTCCAACACATTTCTCATACCCAAGTCAACACACCAAAAATACAAGGTAAATTAGTTATGCAGTACTCTCTCTAAAACATTGTATGTGAAAGAAGTACCACCAAAGGAATACATGGAGTTGAAAAAAATAAAGCAAATTTACAAACCCCCCCTCAACCATCATATAGACACCTTGAACTTTCTTAAGTTAAACATGTGATTCTTTGATACTAACATAGTTCTTTTGTAAGTGTTTTTACTGTATTTGTCAAGATTCAGGGCTCCATTTTTGGGGCAAATGTCATGACAGCATCTGCCACAGTGAGGAAAATGTTGTCTTCTCCAATCATGTCTGGAAAACCAGATGCATGAAGCTTGTCATTTACCAGTGGCCCTGGATTTGCCAGAACAAGCTGTAAACATATCAAAAGTGTACATAAATATATTAGCCCTTCAAAAAGATTGGTACAAATGTAAAATTTATATACTATTTTTAGCTTACTTGAACATCTCTTTTATGGAGGGACTTAAACAAATCCTCTAAGGAATGAATTCCACTTGTATCTATATCAGTAACAGCTGCAAGAGAGCAAGAATCAAGTTACTCAATGAAAACCTCAGGGACAGAAAATTCGAAGAATATAGTTTTTGGAAATTCCTTACGCGACATTTCAACTATCAAATACTGGATCCTTTGTTGGTTAGTTTCTTTCAGCATTTCGTCTTCATCAGTTAGCCATCTTAGTATCCTGCAAAACTTTGATTTTAATATGAATCCAACTTATATCGTTAAGCTAATGAAGTAGCAATTAGTACCTGTCCCTCATATAGTTGGAGTTAGAAAAGTAAATAGCAGAATCAACTCTCACAATAAGAATTCCAGGGACCCTTGTTGCTTCTGGATATTGCTGTATATTTCTGTATACAGTAGTCCTAGGGACCTTCCCAAGAACAGCAATCCGAGGCCTTGTAACTTGGAGGAGGATTTTGGCAAATGATATAGCAACCTAATAAATGATAATGTTGCCTTAGTATGATGCAATCAATCCAAGAAATTAAGATAAAGAAGAATTGTCCAGCTTTTTTACCGCGATCAAGAGACCTATTTCAACAGACTCGAAAACCACCCCTAAGAAGGCTCCCATGCAAGCAACAAAATCAAACTTATCAATCTTATATAGGAGTTTCATTGCATCGATATCTATCAACCCGATAACTGCAGATATGATGATGGAAGCCAATATAGCATTCGGCGTGTACTTGAACAATGGTGTGATCAGTTCTAAAGTTAGTAACACGACACAAGACATGATAATGTTTGAGACTGCCGTATGGCATCCAGCCATATAGTTGACTGCTGAACGAGAAAAGGATCCTGCGCAACAATTTCAAGTTCATTCGCAATCAATTTACTGAGAAATTTACATAGCATAGACTTGTTTCGCTGTGGTTTGCACCTACCTGTAGCCACATAGCAGGACGTCATCGAGCCAACTATATTCATTGTTCCTAAAGCTACCATTTCCTTGTTTCCATCCAATTGGTAATCCTTCAATGCTGCAAATGTTCTTCCAATAGCAGCAGCTTCCTATAATTCAATAAGTTTGTACAATAAAAATAAACTTTTTGATGCCTGGCCTAGAAATTACTATTAATGTGATGCGAAGCATAACTTACAGTTAGTGCGATCAAACCAGAAATTGCACCAATTTTGAATCCTTTGGTTAAATTTTCACCACTGAAATAAATTTTCTTCAGTGATGGTGGATTGATCCCTTGTTCGATGTGTCTTACCTTGATGTTATAAAAAGATCAAATGTAAGGCACAAAAGAAAGAAAAAAGATAAAAATAATATTGCAATAACATGAGAATTAAGAACTATGATAATATAAAAGAACTCACAATTTGGACACCATGTTTTTCAGCATGGAAGATAAACACAAAGAGCGTCGAGAGGATAATGGATATCATTGGAGCAATTGCAGGCACCCAAAAGTATTTCTTGTTCTTTTTTCCCTGTTCAACAATAAAAGGCAAACAAAAAGCAATAATAATTGGCATCAGATCAACCATGATGGTAACATAATTATCTGTACTTATTTTGATTCTTACGATAAACTTGGCGACTAGAAGGAAAGCCAAGAAAGATACACCAATCACAATAGTCTGCCAGTTCCACTGATCCAAAAGAGAATGATAGTTAGCTCTATTAACAAGTTGAAAAAAACAAAAAAGGGAATGCATTGAGATTTGTCTGACCCCATGATGTGCTGCAGCAAAAACTGATTTCATAACAGAAACAATATCAGTTTCCTTTGTGAATTTCTTTATGCCAAGCAGACCTTTCAGCTGTTGAAGGCTGATAGTAATGGCTGCTCCAGCCATGAAGCCGACTATCGCAGCATGAGACAGAAAGTCAATTAAGAAACCCAACCTAATTAAAGAGAGAAAAAAAAAAAAAGAATACAAGTCAGCTTATTCTAGTGCTAAAATGCCTTGTGGAAAGAATTGAGATTAGTAACATACATGTTAAAGCATGTAGCCTATATCTAATATTATTTCTATGTATCCATTTGTATGTAACATCTATTTGGACAGTCAAACAGTTTTCTCTTACTATGAACCTTTTAAGGATAACAATTACTAAGCTTCAGTTGAATTCAGCTATATGTATCTTCACTGGAACCCTTATAGGACTATTTATGTACCTGTTTTACTATGGCATTTTAGTTGAAACAGAATACAGATTCAACGTCCTAATTTACACCGAAAATTAAAAGGTCTGACACTCATAATCTGAGCCCCTTCAAGGAATAGTAATTGTTGCATATTCAAGGAAGCAGAATATAACCTGAAAAATCCAAGAATGAACTGAGTAATGCCTGCAAAAAACGTAGCAGTGAAAGCAAGGCGCTGATACTCGAGTTTTTGTTTAACAGGATCTAACTCTGCCTGAAGCATGCTTCCAAGCAAGAGTGACACCACAGCAACTGGCCCTATTGCAATATCTCTGGAACTACCCATGAAGGCATAAACCAAGGGTGGCACAAAGCTACTGTCTGTAATAAGCAAAATGAAAATTAATCTTTCAACCTGATAGTAATAAAGAAGGGGAGCACCAGAGGCAAATCCAGAATTTAAAGTTGGTGGATGCCAAAGGCGGATCCAGGATTTAAAGGAAGCGGGCGCATATTTGCATTCAACCAGAATTTGCTTTGTATATAGGGTGTCACTACTAATATATTACTAATTTTTAAAGACATGTACAAGTAGATATAGAGTTTTTACCAAACTTCACGGGTGCACCACTCATTCTATTAGGTCTGCCTCTGGACTGGGTGCTCTTACTATATTTATATATTTTAGTATATATTGGTGGAGCCAAAAGTAATGAGTTTAGCTGAACCTACAGAATCCCGTTCTAAATCTGCCTCTTGGGGGTAGGGCTAGAGGCGGATGGAGCTACTATATTGTGGTTTCAACTGAATCAAATAATTACAACACATATTATAGATATCTAGTGAAGAACAACCAAAATTTCAACATATATTAAACAATGAACCCACAATTTCAAACACAGGATGAGTTAGTCCGTCAAGTTTAAATTCAGAATCCGCCACTGATTAAGGATGGTAAAAGGGAGAGTGAACTTACATAGCCCATATTGAGGATCCAAATTTGCAAGTTTTGCATAGCCAATATCCTGAAAGGCCAAGCTTAGAAACATTAATCAATTAACATGGCAACAAAAAACACAAACTCCAAATAATTAATGACTAATTATTTACCTGAGGGATACACAAACTGGCTATAGTAAGGCCAGAAATAAGGTCACCTTTAAACTTGGAGAAATTATAAGACCTTCCCCAATCAAGAATGGGAAAAACAGCTTGAATGCCAAGAAGCAATTTCTTTGTCTTAGATTGGTCCTTAAAATGTCTCAAAGGATCATCATGAAAAAATGTTTCCTTAACAGTTTCAGTAATTTCCTTGAGTAAATTTGGTTTTGGAGGAACTCCAACTTTGTGAACATAAGGCAAGTTCCTTGAGGAAGCCACTCTACTTATGTCTGTATCCATCTCCCCAGAATAGTCACTAACACGATGACTCATTCTTTACCTACAAATATACAAACGGAGGATGAATAAATTTTCATACAAGAAAGGACAAGCAATTAAAATAATAATCTACTTTGGTTTTGTCAACCTTGTGGGACGACAAAAAATTTGAATTGTGCTACGTTTTATTCACAAACATTGGTTCAGTCTAATAACGACGCTCCAACATAGACTCCAGGGGGGTCGATGGAACCAGAGGCGAAACCAGGATTTGAACGTGTACTTTTTTGATTCAATCAAAATCCGCTTTGTATATAGGGTGCACACTATTAATATATCACTATTTTCTAAAGACATATTTATGTATGCATGGGTAATATTAGTAAGTTGTGAACCCATAATTGAAAAAGTGAGAAATGTTGAATCGGCAGCCAATATGTTGGATCCACCACTACTTACCAAGAATGCAAAAAAGTTTTTAAAAGTATGCATTTATCTAGGAATTAAAACAAGCACGTCTAAAAAATGTACCTAGGGAAGAAGGATGATGAGGAGTTTAGCAGGAGAGATACTTACGAAAAGGGAAAAGGGAACTGTTGCTTATATAGGAGTTTTCAAAAGTCAACTGTTGTATTGATTCAAGAATACAAATGAACTTGGATCGTATTTATTCCAAATACAGAGGGCCGAAAAAAGGGCTGACCCAAGATTTTAAGCATTTAAACAAATGCAAATTTTGATTTATTTAATACACAATGATTGTATGATATACAGGTAATCTAATATAAACTTTATCTTGGGTGATTAAACGATAGCAATGGCCTCCCCAGAGTATTGACTTAAATATTTGAGTTATATCTTCAACTTCAATTGGTATATAATACTCCAAAAAAAGTCTTCTCTGGCTTGTGACAAGATAGTTTATTTTACAATTTACATTCTGGATTGGATAAAGCTAGACAACTTCGGTTGGCCACGCCCGAAACTGAAATAGTGTCATTTTTGGCACAAAATAAGTTTCTATGGTTTAAAAAAAAGTTATATTTTATACATAAAATGCAGTATAATACTGTATTTTACTTTAACGGAAAGTTAGCCGTTAAAGTTAAATGCAGTTTTATACTGCATTTTATTAAAAAAATAATTCTTTTATAGGAAAAGGCATTAAAATACTGCGTTTTCCTTAAACGCAGTATTGTACTGTGTTTTCCTATGAAAAAATATAGGCCCCCTACTGCGTCCCTATATTTTATTATAGGAAAACGCATTACAATTGCGTTTAAGGAAAACACAGTATTGTAATGCGTTTTCCTATAATAAAATATAGTGCCCCTTCTTCTTCCCCACGATCACGACAGATCCATTTTTTAAAAAACAATCCCCACCACTGCTGGTCCCCCCTACCCCCACCCCCCGCGAATTAAAAAAAAAATTTGGGCCCCACCCGTCACACAAAAAGCGAAGAGTGTAAGTCCTGCACACAGCACAAGCCTTGGATTCCTTCTTTCGGGTTTAAAAATTCGATTTGGATCTATTTCGAAAAACTTAAATCGAGATATTTCGATTTTGTTTATGTCGAAACCTGTAGAGCATATGCATATTTGTTTTGTTAAATGTGTTTCCACGTTGATTTGTGCTATGTTTGTGTTTAAATTTGTATGTTATTTTTACCCGGATTGAATTATTAGCCTTGGAACAAAAAATAGTTAAGACTTGATAAATAATTTTTATTGTTAATGTTATGTTTTTATTTGCTTAAATAATAAATAAATATTATTTATTTAGTTTGTTGTTTATATGTATGTTATGTTTGTTGTTTTTATATATAATAGTGGCCTTTTAGCGTAGTATAGAGCCTTATGGCGTAGTAAAATATAGAGCATTTTAGCGTAGTAAAATATAGAGCCTTTTAGCGTAGTAAAATATAGAGCCTTTTAGCGTAGAGTCTCTGTAGTTTAGGTATGTACTAACTACAAACTCTATCCAATTACACTTTACAAAATTAATTATTTAATTTATAAAAATAAACTTACAAAACTAACAAATTAATATATGTTGTCAAATTAACTCAAATATCGAGCATTGAACCCATAGATAATTACTCAGTCCAATTCAATAATTAATTATTTAATTTATTAAACTAATAAAATTTTAAACTTATTGAAATTGACACACATAATAATTAAGGATAACTTGGTGCAATCGGGCCTCAAATATCGAGCCTGAAACCCATAGATAATTACTAATTAAGGATAGTTTGGTGCGACCGGGCCTCAAATATCGAGCCTGAAACCCATAGATAATTACTCAGTCCAATTAAAAAAATAATTATTTAATTTATTAAACTATCAAAATTCTAAAAATGTTGAATTGACACACATAATAATTAAGGATAGTTTGGTGCGACCGGGCCTCAAATATCGAGCCTGGAACCCATAGATAATTACTTAGTCCAATTAAATAATTAATTATTTAATTTATTAAACTAACAAAATTCTAAAAATATTAAAATTGACACACATAATAATTAAGTATAACTTGGTGCAACCGAGCCTCAAATATCGAGCCTGAAACTCATAGATAATTACTTAGTCAAATTAAATAATTAATTATTTAATTTATAAAACTAACAAAATTCTAAAAATGTTGAAATTGACACACATAATAATTAAGGATAGTTTGGTGCGACCGAGTCTCAAATATCAAGCCTAAAACCCATAGATAATTACTTAGTCCAATTAAATAATTAATAATTTAATTTATTAAACTAACAAAATTCTAAAAATATTGAAATTGACACACATAATAATTAAGGATAGTTTGGTGTGACTGAACCTTAAATATCGAGCCTGGAACCCATAGATAATTACTCAGTCCAATTAAAAAAATAATTATTTAATTTATTAAACTAACAAAATTCTAAAAATGTTGAAATTGACACACATGATAATTAAGGATAACTTGGTGCAACCGGGCCTCAAATATCGAGCCTGGAACCCATAGATAATTACTCAGTCCAATTAAATAATTAATAATTTAATTTATTAAACTAACAAAATTCTAAAAATGTTGAAATTGACAAACATAATAAATAAGGATAGTTTGGTGTGACCGGGCCTCAAATATCGAGCATGGAACCCATAGATAATTACTCGGTCCAATTAAAAAAATAATTAATATTGTTTAAATTACAGTAGGCGACATGGACTTGCCGCCTGTGCATCCTGGACCAGCCTAGGATCAGATATTAGTGTTGCAGGGGGACCATAGGTCCTCCTATGTATGGGAGACACATCTATTGGATCAGACTCTCCGCGCCAGGAGACTTGACGATTTGTGGGACTTCTTGAGGCAGAGACATTTCCATCCTCGCGTAGTCGAGCGCTTAGAGGCTACGAGCTTCCTTACAATTTTTCGGATTGGCGGATGCAACTCGATTGGCCTCTCATCACGGCGTTGATAGAGCGGTGGTGACTGGAGACGCACACTTTTCACTTGCCCACTGGAGAGGCCACTATCATGCTTGAGGATGTTCAGGTTTTGTATAGACTGCGTGTAGATGGACTGGCCGTTGCACTACCCCAGTACATGAGAGCTATGACGCATCTCCAGTTTTTGGATTTGATGGGGCAGTATACTGGTTACACACCACAGGGTGAGGCTGCACTTAGAGGGGGCAGTCGCATTTCTGTGACAGCTATCAGAGAGCATATGGAGGTATTGCACCCAGGCATTACCGGCGAGATAGAGGCTATCCATATTGAGTGGTACACGAGGTTGGCGCTGCTCCTTTTTGGGGGTGTCTTGTTCCCGAACACTTCGGGAAATCTAGTGAGTATGTGCTTTCTACATCATCTGCAGTAGCTAGATGAGTTACCCCGGTATAGCTGGGGTGCTACTATTCCAGCATACATGTATAGGAGTATGTGCCGGGTGAGCATGGGCAGCCAGGTGGACATATGTGGATTTCTGCCGCTTCTACAGATGACAACATTTTCGAATACTCTGTTCATTACTCCGAATTCTATATGGTCAAAATGACTCTTAAATTTTACATCAACCTTTTATCTTAGGTTTGGGCCTGGCAGCGGATCCTGCCGTTGCAGCCATCTCTACCACCACTAGAGTCGGGTGTAGCACCTCTGTTTCTCCCTCTAGCTATGAGGTGGGTTCTCCGGTGTGGGAACTACCGAGGGACTTATGCTCATCATAATCTCTCCCTTGTCATAGATGTGTTAGATATGCTGGTGGCCGGACAGGTAAATATGTACCTAAACTTACTTATTATAAATTCACTTGTGTTGCACATACTCACTTTTATGTTATTATTTGATAGTTCATCTGGACGCCATATAGCGACGAGTTGCTAGCTCAACTGCCTGATTATTGCTCAGTCGACCGATTGCTTTGGAGCACTTCCGTCCCAATGATCTTCTTCGATGTGGTTGAGCATCATGCCTCAGAGCGTGTGCTTCGCCAGTTTCACCGTCCCCAGCCTATACCGGGGAAGCCTGCATGGGTGCCTACACATTATCAGCGGGATGACCGTACCAGGGTGGACGATGCATTTGTAGGATAGCTAGAGCAGTAGGTCCATATTTGGGACCAGCGAGAGTACCGTATTCCGCCACCACCTTCACATATCCAGGAGGCCACTATTGAGCTGCATATGTCATGGTACCGCCGTCACACCCGACTGATGATCGGGAACCCAATTCATGTACTTGGCGATCGGTACAAACCATACGCCGGGAGGCACGAGGCACTGGTATGTTTTTGTGGCTTATTAATATCTTATAATTGTGATATAATGTTATTTAATTAATATTTTAAATGTTGTGCAGGCTATTGGGCATCACATGTTCTACCAGTTGGGACAGGAGATGTAGCAGCATGGCGATAGTGCTGCAGTCGTTGAGTATGGCCGGGAGGTGGAAGAGTTGGCTCGTCGGACCCTGTATCAAGCGAGAGATGGCGCGAGGTTGGATCACGAAGCTGAGTATGCCGCGCCAGAGGAGTACCATTGGGGTAGGGCATTAGGGAGGGGTGCCCTACGAGGCAGAGTTGTCCCGCGAGGTAGGGGTGCCCCACGAGGTCGCGGGGGATGCCAAGGAGGTGGTCCCCAGCAAGGGAGCGTTGAGGCACCTATCGACCCACCTGTTGAGGCACATGATGAGGATCTTGGAGATGATCAGCCGGGTTATTTCCCTCAGCTAGATGAGCCTTCCAGCAGCATGCCGTCGTACAATCTTTAGTTATCTCTGCTAGCATCGCAGGTCACCCCATCAGATGCATTGTTAATCACGGGTACATTCGACAGAGATGTAGACCAATTCTTTTTCAGGCCCATCTATTGTAGCTAATGATCGGCCGACCCGGGACGTGGATGGCGGGCGCAGGTTGAGTTATGCCTCATTCCTGGTGGTTGATCCTGATCTACCACAGGCGCATGCATGTTTTTATTACTGTAAAATTTCAATTTGATTTCTTTTCCTTAATGAATTGCCATTAATTAATTTTTAATTTTCTTATTAAGGCTTCGTCCCAGCCCATCACAGAGGCTACTGTATGCGCTGATGAGGACACCACGGATGCATATACTTAGGAGGCCGACGAGACCACGGTGAGAAAACGTTTTTGACTTAACACGTAAAATACTAATATATATATTCACATGCTAAGCTTAGTACTTGTTTTGTAGGTTGCTGACGGCCCGACAACCACTTTTACCAATCCTACCAGCTGTACTGTCGACGCTGCTGCGCATCCTCACATAAAGAGGTGACTTGATGATGATGATCCCGATAGTGTACCCGGGCGACAGGGGATGCGACTCAGGCTAGCAGCAGCACTGAAGCACACAGGCTGCAGGACTCATTGATTTACTTATGTTTGTACTTTGTGTAAATATTATATTATGTATATAATGGCAACAATTTTATTTTAACTGCGATTGAACAACGATTTTAGTTTAATAGTACAACACAAACACAAACATATTAGACCTAACACAATATAAACAATACAAGTAATGAAAACACTTGACAAGGGAAACATAAAGATACACTACTGCAATCAACACGTACATGCCATTGTTTAGTCACGATCGCCTAGTATTCTCTGCTCCAACCACTCTCGCTGGTCTTCCAGCTTTTTTTTCTCTTCTTCCACCTCCTTGAGTTTCGCCTTCAACTCCGCAATTTCTTGCTTGGATTGGCGGTCTCTGTCCCACTGCCCCGTACACGCATTATGAAGATGATACAACTTGTCTTTGTAGTATTCCTGCTCACATGGTTCATCAATCCATACCTCAAAATTGCATATAGGTACGTCGGTTTGCCTATAAAACTTATTCATACATACCCAGTAGCGGCGTCCAGCTTCTTCCCAACAATCGTACATCATGCATTTGTTTCTGCATTCGCACCTTGGGACATAAAGGGGTTGTTGAGACATTTCTTAAAGAGAAACTTTGGTTTTATGCAAATATTTGCTATCGGTTGTTGTTAAGTGTTGAAAATAACTAGAATGCGCCCGTTATTTATAGGCAAGATTTCACATAAAACGTAGTATTATACCACGCTTTACATATACACAAAACGTAGTACTATACCACGCTTTGCATATTAATTTTTTTGAAACAAAACAGCCTTTTCACATGGTTTTCAGCTTTTTCAGAACGACAAGACAACTCACAAAACGTAGTATTATACAACACTTTACATATTAAATTTTTCTGCAACAAAATAGCTTTTTCTGCAGTCGTTTCAACTTTTTCGTTTCAAATTTTTTGAGAACGACAAGACAACTCACAAAACGTAGTACTATACCACGCTTTACATATAGTTTTTTTTTTAATTTTTAGATTGGTCTTCTTTAGTAACATCAATTAGTTGAATATCTAGCAATTCTATGAAGAAAGTACTACGTTATGTAAATAACTGGAACAATTCTATTTTAACAACATTTTTATTGTAACAAAAAAGAATTCAACAATTTTATTTTAACATGACAACACAAACACAACTGATAAACCTAAAGATACACATAACAAAAACAAACAGTACAAGTAATGAAAATACTTGACAAGGAAAACATAAAGATACACTACTACGCTCAACACGTACAAGCCACTGTTTAGTCACGACCGGCTAGTACTTTTTGCTTCAACCACTTGAGATGGTCTTCCAGCTTTTTTCTTCTTCTTCCACCTCCTTGAGTTTCGCCTTCAACTCCTCAATTTCTTGGTTGGATCGGCACTATCTTTCCCACTGCCTCGTACATAAATTATGAAGATCATACATTCTGTCTTTGTAGTATTCCTACTTACATGGTTCATCCATCCATACCTCAAAATCACATGTAGGATCGTCGGGTTGCCTATAAAACTTTTTCATACACGCCCAGTAGCGGCGTCCACCTTCTTCCCACCAATTGTACATACTGCATTTTTTTCCGCAATAGCACCTTGGGACATAAAGGGGTTGTTCAGACATTTATTAAAGAGAAACTTTGATTTTATGGAAATATTTGCTATTGGTTATTGTTAAACGCAGAAAATAACTAGAATGTGCCCGTTATTTATAGGCAAGATTTCACATAAAACGTAGTATTATACAACGCTTTACATATTAAAGTTTTTCTGAAACGAAACAGCTTTTTCGCAGTCTTTTCAGCTATTTTCACAACGACAAGACAACTGATAAAACGTTGTATTATACCATGCTTTACATATTAAAGTTTTTCTGCAATGAAACAACTTATTTGAACAACCATATCAAAAGGTCATGTTAAAAAATAAGATGTAGCAAGATTGTGGAACATAATTTTATTTGATAGATATTGCAACATACACAAGTACAGACATGTATTACAAATAACAAAATGAAAACAAAAAACTAAGGGTATCATTGATAGTTGGGTACATTCGACGAACTTGCACCAGTAGCTGGATTACCACCACCACGCACACCACCTGAAGGACATTTACGATGGTCGTGTCCTGTTTGCGAGCATATGCCACATTTATGAGCATAAACGGTGTCACCAACATCTATTTGGTTCCGTATACGCGTTCTCTTTTGCACTTGCTGCTTGCGCAAATAGTCCTTGTTACACACCATCTTAAAAGGTTTTGGCGGCCAATAATACTCAGCACTTAATGGATGCAACTACCCACTATACGTGTCTACATATGCAGCAACATTGTATTGCCTATCGATATAGTTGGTTGCCCCAAAACCAACTTGTTGAAAGCACTTCAAGGCATGTGCACACGGCATGTGGTAGATGGTCCATTTCCCACATGAATACAACCTTCTGGCTTCATTCACCTTCTGTAGATTATTCCCACGGTGTCCGCGGATAGAGGTCTTAACTTCTAAAACACACCGGTCGTGATCGTACTGTAAAAATGAATGCCAATGTGCTCGCCTCCTGTACCTTTCAAATCTTCTCATGGGTATTGGCATAAATTGAAAACCCATGTCCATCAATGCCGACGTAGTTCCATGCCTTTCAACTAACCTCTTCGCACTCTGTTTGAATATCATGCGGACCATGGCAATGACAGTCAATCTATGGGAAGACTTCAACAAGCCATTGAACGACTCAGACACATTTATAGTCAGGGCTCCCTGTTGCGACTAAACACACACGCAAGTATACGCGGTCGTCAAGTAATAAACTGACTAAAAGTCGGATGTCGATCCCATGAGGACTTGTGATTAACTATTAACTAAATTAGACTATCCTAATTATCTATACAATAATTAAACCTAGAAGTATTTGATTCTAAACTAATTAAAATAAAAAGAAAATAAATAATGAACTCTGAGCCAAAGGATAGAAGATTTTTAAAATATCAATGTAATGAAAACGATCTAGGGTTATGGGCTATCTAACAATCCTATTATATTCTTCTATTGAATTGACTAACTAATTTATCTAGTTTATTGGTTGACAGAGTTAATATTGCTCATAAGAATCTGTCGAGTTCTTACTCGCCCATTCAAGCTAACCTAACGCCTATATGTCTATGGAGTTAGAATCAACAAGAACGCATTTATAATTCATGTACCAAGCAAGGCAATTAGGTATATGTCTATCCTAACCGCGAATCCGTTCCCCGATGCCGAGGTTCAAGAACTTGCTCTATTTAATCCTAAATGCAACCTAGAATTCCCACTTTCGAGTTCAATTCAAGATTCGTAGATAGTATTCAATTGGTGATCAAGCAATCAAATAATTAAGTGCATGATTGAATAAATAAACCAATATTATAAACTAAGAAATCAAACTCAATATCCGAATAACAATAGTCATGAAAGAACCACAACCCTAGAACGTGAAGTTTAGCTCCACATAGACATGGTAGAAAAACAACAACTCATATAAAGAAACATAAAAATTACTAAGTTTGGAGGAAGAAACATGAAACCCGATGAATTCCGGCCTCCACGACGGCTCTATGCTTGTGTTTTCCTCTCAAAAATGTCCTCATTGCCTATTGCCTCTCTATTTCTTGCACTAAACTATGAAAACTCTTCCTGATTTAACCTTGGGCGAGCTTGACTTTATAGAGGTTAAGTGGGTTTCTCTCCAGATTTCCAATTTTACCCTTAAATAACGTTTTTCCAGACCGGACATGCACGAGCTCGCGCATAACTTCGCGCGTTTCTTCGCGCATGATTCTGCCTCGGCCTTTCTTACGCGTGAACTCCTGCGCGCCTTCGCGCGTTTCTTCGCGCACCTGGAGCTTGTTTTCGTCCATTTTTTCATCTCGTCCTTGCGTGCACTCAACTCCGAGGGGTTGTTCTTGCTCATAAATCATTCCAATATCCTCTTGAAAGCATCATATAGGCTCCTCATCCTGCAATGTATACATATCACAATTAAAGCCTATTTTTCATCAATTAACCATAATATGTCATTGGAATATAATCAAGCGGAAGCATACACAATAGCTAAATCACCTAGATTTCGCCTATTATCAACACCCCACACTTAATTCATTGCTAGCCCTCGAGCAACCAACTATACTCTCTAGAGAATCCTTCACTCCACCATTTCCCTTAACGCATTACACCTAGAATAATGTACATGTATTCCACCTAGCAGTGAACAATCCTAGCCCCAAAGTCGACTCTCAAGTGCCATGCACTATTCACACTTCCTCAAAGTACTCTACATAGAAGTCAAGACTTGCTTTTCCGTCACGAATCATATGCCCTCACAATTACATCAACACAAACTGAGTTCAATTCACCACATTCAATTCATATACTCACATATATACAGGAAATCACTCACTCTCACAAAAGAGGTCACATGCATGCAACTGGTACCATAAGCTTGCCATTAATGTAAATCTCTACTAATGTAGGCTAGCTCGATCCAAAATCAATTAGGACTTTTTCATGGTTGTAATGTGGGCTAAGGGACGGGTAGGATGTATTTAGGAATAGTGACTCAACCCCTAAGCACTTTAACACATCACATGAGCAATTTTTAGCGCAAATTCTTCAACCCACTTCTCATTCACACACAATATCATCCCACAAATACTCCCTTCTTCTTTAAGCACTCTATTAATTCATTCCCACTAGTTGGAACAAGACACAATGTAATCATCTCTTTTTTTTTGATTTTTTTTCCAGTTTATTCTTCTTGTCACTCAATTTCTGCTAGTGGTGTATTCGTTTACAACATAAGTGCACCTTTCATCCTTTTATTGGTTCCACTCAAAAGCCACCCCACACTTATTTCCTTCTTACTTCTTTTAGCGCTCCTCTCAGAATTGAAGTCCTTTAAGAGGTAAAAGGATAAAAACAATGTCAATTAAGAACAAAAAGGTATAGGTTTGTAATGCGGGTGCCAAACAAAAGTCTAAAGGCTCAAAATGGTTAACTAGGGACAAATTTTATTTGTGATAAGCAATTAAGCTCAAAAAGGTCAAAGAAAGCCTAACATCATTTTTCAAACCGAGCATCACCTAAGATTTCGCTTCAACTCACATACCAGGAAAGTTCTAGACACAAGTACAATACATGGACTACACAAAACTTACCACACATGGCATAAGACTCATTCCAGATCAGCTCATCAAGACACTCCATCACGAGCAGTCAATTCAGTAACAAACATACAGATTAAGGCACTTTCAGTGAGATTCAACAATTAGGACTAAGCGTTACACTCTAGGGTCTATTGTGTTCAGGTGTGTCAACGCTATGGGTTCTCTTTCAATTTTATAGCTAGTACCCCATTACCCTAATCTACAAATCAAAAAGAAAACAAAAATAAAAACTACCTATGCCCGGTTCAAGCTAAACCCTTGGAAAAGAACCGCGACTTAAAGAAAAACCAAGTGGGAATTGCTACACTACCTAAGAAAAAAATAAAAAATCTTTTTGTTTTTTTCTCTAGACTCACTTCCCTCAAGAAATCGTCTAAAAGATCCGTCATCAGGAAGAGCCTAATTTTTCTACCTTTTTCAATTTTTTTTTTGATTTTTCTTGTTTTCCACATAAAAAAAATTAATCTACTAAAATACTACACAACTATGAAGAAAAGAAATAAGAAGCTAAACTACTAAAAAGCTAAGTATCCAAAGGAATTCTCCCACCCCACACTTAAAAGAGTGCAATGTCCCCAATGCACAAATAAAGCAAAAATAACAAGCGTGGACAAGAAACTCCCTGAAAGGCCAAAGGCCGAAGCACTAGCAGCTCACGAGGTACTTAGACTTCTCCCAAGGATGGTCCTTTGTGCGGATACCTCACACTAGTTCCAACCAGCTGGCTCGCATTTGCACACTTTCAGTGGCTTTTCTTCTATGCTCATAATCCTACAAAAAATGCTACAAAGATAGAAAAATAAAATAAACAAAAATAAATAAAACTAAAAGAAAGCAGTAAAGCTGGGTTGCCTCCTAACAAGCGCTTAATTTAACATCGCGGCACGACGTGAACCACTTTTTGCCTCCACCTCGAACTTATAAATTGAGCCCCCAATTTGGATTCAAGCTTTTTGCTATTCTCTAGGGGTGGTGAGACAAATTTAACAGGGCCAAGCAACCAATGTCGTGTTCTACACTTTTTGGCTTTCAAATAAGGTATGTAATTATATCTCTCTGGCATGATAAATTTCAGAATATAAGCACCCAGGTCCACGTACATTGGCTCCCCTAAAGGCTCATATGACTCGATTTCCATGTCATCATCCAAACACAATGTTGAAAAATGTATGTAATGAGGAGCAGTACGCCCCAACTCTAGAATTGTATCACTAGTTACATCCTCATATGTACACATAGTAGAGTCTTCAAATATAACATTATCTACTTCCTCACATGACTCTAGAGTGCTTTCCTCAACATGGACATCATTAATAAAAGTACGCTCGAATGATTGACTCTCCAATTTTAGCTCCTCGAATTGGCGTATAAGCTCCTTTTCAGTTTCACACAACGCAGAACTATTTTGTAGGGCATTAGATGCATCAACCTTTGCAATCAATTGAGCTCCCAAGTCATGAATAGCAGTGCCAAATTTTTCGATCTCTTGTCCTATTTTAGCTCTTCCTTCTATTAGGCCTTGTATCCCATCTGTAATTTTCTCACGTTGAGCCTCATATATCTCAAATCTTTCAGCTTGTTCCACCAGCCAAGTTTGACTCAAAATCTCCTTTTTTTCAAAATTTTCCTCTTGCTGGTACTCACTATCTTCATTCAATTCTTCTATATTGGCCTTCATTCTTGTGATTGTTGCCCTCATTCTTTTCATATCTTTTTTGAGTTCATCCTGTTGCTCTGCTACTTGCTTTAAAATATCCCTAATATATGCATCAGGTTCCATATCTTGTACTTCATTACCCCTATCAAACTCACAAACATTATTAGAATGATCATAATAAGGGCTCAGAGAAGGATGAAAAGAATTATGACAATCATCCCAGTGGCCATCTTGACCACCACATATATTACAAATATTCCACTCAAAGGATTGAGATTGTGCGCACAACTCATTTCCGGGAACATTCTGACAATTTTTCCACCAGTGCGGTCCTCCACAATATGGACAAGGATCATCAAAAAAAGAATAACCATCATTCAAATAACTTTCATTCCAAGATTCCATGTTAAAATAAATAAAAAATATTAACTAAAATAAAACAAAAAAATGAATAAATAAAAAAAATTCAATGTCTAATCTAGAAGAATAGTTAATTTCTAAGTCCCCAGCAACGGCGCGAAAAACTTGTTGCGACCAAACACACACACAAGTATACGCGGTCGTCAAGTAATAAAGTGACTAAAAGTTGGATGTCGATCCCACGAGGACTTGTGATTAATTATTAACTAAATTAGACTATCCTAATTATCTATACAAGAATTAAACCTAGAAGTATTTGATTGTAAACTAATTAAAATAAAAAGAAAATAAATAATGAACTCTGAGCCAAAGGATAGAAGATTTTTAAAATATCAATGTAATGAAAACGATCTAGGGTTATGGGCTATCTAACAATCCTATTATATTCTTCTATTGAATTGACTAACTAATTTATCTAGTTTATTGGTTGACAGGGTTAATATTGCTCATAAGAATCTGTCGAGTTCTTACTCGCCTATTCAAGCTAACCTAACGCCTATATGTCTATGGAGTTAGAATCAACAAGAACACATTTATAATTCTTGTAAATCAACCAAGCAAGGCAATTAGGTATATGTCTATCCTAACCGCGAATCCGTTCCCCGATGCCGAGGTTCAAGAACTTGCTCTATTCAATCCTATATGCAATCTAGAATTCCCACTTTCGAGTTCAATTCAAGATTCGTAGATAGTATTCAATTGGTGATCAAGCAATCAAATAATTAAGTGCATGATTGAATAAATAAACCAATATTATAAACTAAGAAATCAAACTCAATATCCGAATAACAATAGTCATGAAAGAACCACAACCCTAGAACGTGAAGTTTAGCTCCACATAGACATGGTAGCAAAACAACAACTCATACAAAGAAACATAAAAATTACTAAGTTTGGAGGAAGAAAGATGAAACCCGATGAATTCCGGCCTCCACGGCGGCTCTATGCTTGTGTTTTCCTCTCAAAAAACGTCCTCCTTGCCTCTTACCTCTCTATTTCTTGCACTAAACTATGAAAACCCTTCTTGATTTAACCTTGGGCGAGCTTGACTTTATAGAGGTTAAGTGGGTTTCTCTCTAGATTTCCAATTTTACCCCTAAATAACGTTTTTCCGGACCGGACACGTGCGAGCTCGTGCATAACTTCGCGCGTTTCTTCGCGCATGATTCTACCTCGGCCTTTCTTATGCGTGAATTCCTGCGCGCCTTCGCGCGTTTCTTCGCGCACCTGGAGCTTGTTTTCTTCCATTTTTTCATCTCGTTCTTGCATGCACTCAACTCCGAGGGTTTGTTCTTGCTAATAAATCATTCCAATATCCTCTTGAAAGCATCATATAGGCTCCTTATCCTGCAATGTATACATATCACAATTAAAGCCTATTTTTCATCAATTAACCATAATATGTCATTGGAATATAATCAAGCGGAAGCATAAACAATAGCTAAATCACCTAGATTTTGCCTATTATCACTCCCCATCGCCTGCCGCCATTAGCATGCAATGTCCACATGTGAAACTCATGTCCCATCAGCCAAGAATAGGCTCGTGGATCTAACTGGCGGATCGCTTCGATGTGCCTCATGAATTTGCACTGCTGGTGCTCAGTTGCATCCATCCACATTAAGTCATGCAAGGCCTTGGTAGGATATTTCTTCTGGAAATTGGCCTTCAGGTGCCTCACACAGTAACGGTGGTATACATAGGGTTCCTGCCATTCAGGCAAGTGCCGTACAAAACTTAAAATACCACTATATCGATCAGATATTAGACAAATACCTGAACGTTGTTTGACAACGTGCTCCTTCAAGTGGTTCAAAAAAAGCATCTATGTCTCTTCGCTTTCGTTGGCACAAATGGCAAAAGCAAGTGGAAATATTTGTCTGTTGGCATCTACTGCAACTACAATCAAAAGCTTAATATCATACTTTCTATAGACATGAGTACCGTCTATGGAAATTACAGGACGACAATGCACAAAACCATCAATTGCTGCTTTAAATGACCAGAACACATAGTTGAAAATATATTCGGGTCTATCCGGACTCTGCTCACGCCTCCATTCAACAACACTCCTAGGGTTAAAGTGTTGCAGTACGGCCATGTACCTGGGCAGAGATGAAGAAGACTTATCCCAGTCGCCATAAATAAGTTCAAAGGCACGTTTGCGACTGAGATATGCCTTTCTTTTAGTTATAGTACAACCATACTCCCGGTGGACGGCTGTGATACACTTTTTAATCTTGAACCTAATGGATACTTCCAAATATGGAATCAAGACTAGAGAAATCAAGTCCACATCCACGTTGAAGTGATTCTCATTAAATATGTCCATTTCACATCTGTGGGTGCTAATAAATTTACCCACTTTCCACAAACCTGATTTCTTCTTGTTGGCACACAACATCCAGTGACAACCCGTAAAGTTTCTACGGATACAGTCTTCTATACCTCTATAGTTGACTCACTTACCGTCATCTCACGACACTCTCTTACACTGTAGATTTTTACAACCCTAACTAGGCGAGCTTTATTGGGGAAATACATGCCCTTTCCCAGCACCGCTGGTCTAGAATCATCCCACATCGCTGACCGAATTTTGTCATCATCCCTTGTGAGGGCATCCACGTCCGACATACTTGGCAAATTATCAAGGTACGGAATATTCCGCTCATGAAATGGCACGTGGGACTTGTACACTCTTGGTCTAGTGGGAGGTTGAAGAGCATGCTCCCTCATCAACTCAGGTTCGACATCTACTTCCTCCTCGTCATCACCCTCATCAGGGAAGGGTATGTCATCTCCAAACTCATCCGCATTGTTGTCATAATCACTATCATCTTCCTGACTCTACGCATATGCCAAATCACGAGTCAGTACATCGTCTATGGGCAGCTGTGTGAGGTCAGGAACACCAAGATGCTCGTTTTCACTGCACAAAAAGAACAAATGATAAGCTACCCAACTAGATAAATACTTTACATATAGCTATATCACTTTATTTACAAGTTGTACTGTCTTGACGTTTCATGATGGATATTTTCTTGTTGGTGATGACTCCCGGATGGACTACCGTGGTCCAATACGCCAGAACTACCCATATTCCAACTAGGGGCGGGGTCATAACTTGTAAAATTCATATCCGGATGGTACCCCCTATGAAAAATATGATTGTTAATACAAATCCAATTAAAACATAAAATAAACATCGCTAAATCGTAGAAAAATTGAAGTTTACTAGTCGTTTTGTGGATTATATAAAGTCAAAAAATTATTTTGTGGCTGCTCATTCGCCGGTGGTGACAAGTTTAAATCAAGACATGCTCTTTCATCAGCAATCTGTCCGGCAAAAACTGCTCCAGAATAACCACCCGATGACTGGGGGTTATCCCTACTATGCACGCCCTTATTATTGGGAACATCTTCAACCTTGACGTACATTTCTAATAATTTTATTACAATAAATTTCCTGTATTCATCCGGAATCCGCAAAAAATCTCTAAGAGTTTCATCATCTTCGATGTTAAACTAAGAATAATAAGCAAACCCCTGTGGAGTCAATGAATATGGAAATCTACCGGTTACTTTAAGGTTAACCGAACGTTTTCTCACACTCATTTTTTTTACGTAACAACGATACCAATTTATCGTATTCCATTATAAGTGGCAATTTAACATTACACTGTGAAGGTGAGCTATACCTCACAGAGTTATTCTTCAGCACAACCTCACCCCCTCCCCAATATAATGAAACCCTTATTTTTTGGCTCTTCAGACATTATAAAAAAATGATTGATAAGAAGAAGAGAGAAGTATGAACGAAAATTTGAAATAAAGTTTTGAATGGATTTTCATAAAATTCAAACGCCTTTAAATAAGGCAAGTCCGAGCTTGCGGTGCAGAATTTCTTTATGTAAAACGCAGTACAATACCACATTTTATGTATTTGAATTATTGTTATGTCAGTTATCCACAAAACACTTATTGGTGGGCCCAAATATTAGTGTAAAACGCAGTATAAAAATATATTTCAGTGTAAAATGCAGTATAAATATTAGTGTAAAATGCAGTATAAAAATATATTTCAGTGTAAAATGCAGTATTATACTACATTTTACACTAAAAAAATAAATATTCTCTGCATTCCTGCAGAACTTTATTAAGGTGGGCCTATATTTTTTCATAGGATAACGCAGTACAATACTGCGTTTAAAGGAAAATGCAGTATTGTAATGTGTTTTCCTATAAAAGAATTAATTTTTTAATAAAATGCAGTATAATACTGCGTTTAGCTTTAACGGCTAACTTTCCGTTAAAGTGAAATGCAGTATTATACTGCATTTTATGTAGAAATGTAACTTTTTTAAAAGAAATAGAAATGTATTTTTGCCAAAAATGGCACTATTTCAGTTTCGGACTCATGCCCTATGCCATTGGAAGTGCTTCCAAATTCCCATTATTGTGTTGATGGACGTTGCATATTGATCACCACTTCGTACGACAAAACCAACAGTACACCTATTTTGAGAAGAAAAAAATCAATGTTGCAAGGCAACTTAATATTTGATATTACAGTCAAACATCTCTATAACAACCTCATTTGTTCCAATAACATTTGACGTTTAGATAGCGAATGGCTTTTATAGCGAATGGCTGTTATACACCTATAATAACATTTGACGTTTAGATATTTTTTGGCTGTTATAGATAAAACTTATCCAATCTTTTTTTAATGTTACATATAAAAGATAAGAAAATTCTTCAAATTTAAAATGTAAGGAGATATGCATATTTCACTAGGTATATATTGAAGAAAGCTAATACATTACTAATAAATATATTAATTAAACATAAGAAGATTTAAACTCTAAGGCACACATTTTAAAGCTACTAAAATAAATTCTTTCAAGATTGATGAAAGAACTTTGTAATTGTAGTTGTTTCATAGATTTCATTCTCTTACTACCGATATAACACTTGGATTAGTGAAGATTCGTGTCCAGATTTTCAACAAAAAGGTATCCAATGAAAAATATATCATGTGCGGATCTTCAAATCTTATGTCTTATGCAAGATAGAAACTTTGTTCAATGGAAAAGATTGTGATCATATTTTTGAAATTATTATTAGTAATCTTAAAGATTATATATAGCTATTATAAAGAGATAATTTTACAAAGAGCGTTCAGCTATAAATATGGTTGTTGCTGTTATAGGTAAAAAGCTATTATAGGTAAAATATAACTTAAAAAATTAGCTCTAAGAAAAACATCACTAAGTATAGGTTGTTTTTAAGTAAGTACGAGAAATAGAGGTTTTCAAATCAAGTGGGTACACCCACAAGTTTTTATATCTACAGTTAAGTCCTTGTAATTAGTTAGTGAGCTGGCAACTACACTGATTTATGTGTACTCGTACAGAGCATTTGGAAATTAATGAAAAAATATTATTCTCTCCTCTCATCTTATTTCTCCCTCTATCTTCCTCTCCACTCGCGTTGTTAGCGTTGTGGCCGATACCACAATATTTGGTATAGCCCTGCGATCTCGGACCACCACGACAATGACCGGAGCTACCAGAAAATCTCAAAGCTCCGACGAGCCAATCCGAAAAATTGAAGCTCAACTTCAAGAGTTTATGGGAGACACTAACAAAAAGTTTGAGAAACTAGAGCTCGAACAAAATCAGGTTAAAACTGCTTTAATAGAGACTAAAGCAAGTTGCTGGAGCATAGAGGAAACTGGCAAAAGAATGGAGCAGTTATTCATTCAGCGGGAAGCACAACAAAGGTCAGAACCACTAGCTTCACAACGATCTTACCTAGTTGCAGCTACTAGCGCGCAAATTGGCTCCTCAAAAGGTACCGAGTCTATTTCTGGCCCAATTCTAATGAAATATAGAGAAGTGGAGTGATGAAGCAGAAGTGGTGTGGTGCAGAACATTAGCTGTTAGCACTGTTATCACTAGCACTAACTATGATTAGCTGGCATAGTCATTAGTTAAAATCAGTTTTAGAGTTAGTTAAAAGGTCATGTGATGTGCACGTGTGTGAGCTGAGAGAGGTCTGTATATAAGTTATGTATCAGCCTTCAATTGAAAAATGAGAAACGAGTTTCTTCTTCCTCTTCTACTCAATTTCTCTCTAAGAAATTCCTAATTACTCAGATCGCATGGCTCAATTTAACATGGTATCAGAGCGGGTGAATTGAGGAAAACACATGCACTGAAATAGATCGAGACCTACAGAAGAACACAAAGCATAGTTCGTGTAATTTCCTAGCTGATTGCAGAGGATCGTGAAGCTCGATTTTTCACCAAAAATGGCAGGAAATGAAGTTACTTCATTAGATCACAATCATCCACTGCATCTTCAACCTGGAGATTCGCCTGGGCTTAACTTAATACAGCTGAAGCTCACAGGACCAAACAAATACGCTTTGTGGAGTAGAGCAATGAAATTAGCTCTTCGAGGCAAAGGAAAACTAGGTTTTGTGGACGGAACCTGTGTTAAAATCATGTACAAGGGTGAATTAGCGGAGCAATGGGAGAAGTACAATGTTATTGTTCTATCATGGATAGGAAGCACCGTTGCAGAGGAATTGATGGCCAGCATTGTGTATGCATCTAATGCTAAGAAGGTATGGAGTGAATTTGAGGAGAGATTTGATAGATCGAATTTAACTAGGATATTTCATTTGTGGACTGAAATTCCCACTTTGAAGCAAGAAACTGAGTCTGTTACTTCGTATTACTCTAAAATGAAGAATTGTTGGGATGAGTTAGATGTCTTAACCCCACTTCCTTCCTTTGATTGTAAAGAATCCCTGCCTTATGTAGTCTATTTGAGATCACAGAGATTGCTGCAGTTCCTTATGGGACTTAATAAATCCACAGTAATATAAGAAGTAATCTACTTGCAAGGAGACCTATAGTGTCTGTAAATGAAGCCTATGCAATTATTTCTTAGAAGGAGAGTCAAAGATTGTTAGGTGTAGTAGATGTTAACAAAGATCCATTGACAATGTTAGCAGGGAGAACCTACCAGAGTCCTAAACCTAAAAGGGCTGGAGTTGGTATAATCTGTGAGCATTGTGGTTATAAGGGACATTTGAAGGAAAACTGTTACTAAATTGTTGGTTACCCACAGGATTTTAAAAGCAAAAAGAAAGGATCACAAACCAGTGGATTCAGACCTTATTTTTTTTGAAGAAAGTTTTAAGGTAGAACAAAATTCAGACGAACACAAGTTAAAATAACAAAAATACGAAAATCTAACTCGCAATGGTCCGAGAATCCTGAAGAATATTCTTGAACAAGTTGGTCCATAAGACCATACCTTTTTCCATGACTATAATATCTATCCAACTTAAGGTAGTAAAGAACTTCTCATCGAACAATCTCCAATCGAGAGATTTATTTGGGACCAATATCCTTCAGGGCACAAATCTGCTCCTCACCCATGGCTGACATGACAGACACAACAAGGTCTTTTCCCTCAGCAAAACCATCCTTGATCTGTGTAAGGAGGTTGTCATCAGTAGGAAGCCTAAGGTCATCCTTGGTGTTACCATTCTCAGTGAGCAGACTCACAAATCCATCTTCAGAGATGTCAATAAGCTGATAATCTGTACGATTAACATGTCAGAGATAGTTGAGGCAGCTTGCCATGCAGTAGCTCAAATGGTGTTTTTCCTTGTAACACTTTAGAAGGCAGTCGATTGATCAGATAAACAACAATCCTCACACAATCTCCCCAAAACTTTATAGGCATTGAACTCTGAAATGCTAAGGCTCTAGCTACCTCTAGAATGTGTCTGTGCTTTCTCTCCACAACTCCATTTTGTTGTAGAGTGTATGGACAGCTGCTTTGATGAATTATACCATAGGAAGACAAAAGATCATCACACTTGAGTTAAAGAACTCACTACCATTATCTGATCTAAGGATTTTAACAGTTTTATCAAACTGATTCTTTATTAAGGCAATGAAGTTTTTCAACACTACAATCACCTCACATTTAGATTGGATCAGGCAAATCCAAGTGTATCTACTGTAATCATCTACTATGGTAACAAAATAGTTTCTTTTATTATATGTAGGTTTCCTGTAAGGTCCCCACACATCTAGATGAAACAGTTTAAAAATACAGTTTGAATTACTGTCACTAACAGGAAACTTTAGTCTACTTTGCTTTGTCAGAGGGCAAATTTCACAGCAGCTTAACTGTTCATTTTGACATCTGTAATATGTTGCATTGCTCCAATAGAAGGATATCCAAGTCTCCAATGCCATAGCTTTCCACAATCATCATCCTTATGCACTGCTGCTCCAATTGTAGTTTTTATTCTTTCTTGCAGTATGTATAATCTTCCTTTTCTTTACCAATCCCCAGAACCTTCCCATTGAAGAGCCCCTGGAATACACAAAAATCAGGAAAGAACAAAGCCACACAACAAAGTTGTTTGGTTATCTTGGACACTAAAAGTAGATTAAACTTGAAATCTGGCACATGAAGTACATTCTCAAGCTTGTAGCTTCCCAAAATCACTGCACCTCCTATACTTGTGATTTCTACTCTACCACCTATGGGAACTTGCACTCTATTGTTATTTTGGATTTTTTAAGGTTCTAAAGGTGGTTAATAACTCCTTGTATGGTGTAATATGGTAAGATGCCCCTATATCTATTATCCATTCATAATCAAAGTCATTGGATAGCAGTGAGGTCATACCTGCAATGTTACCTGTTATATTATCTACATTATCACTAGATGTTGGTTTGTTCAGCATGTTCAGTATCTGCTTGTATTGTTGTTTATTGAAGAAACGACCTTGTGTTTCTGATGTCTTCATGCTCTCTCCTGCTACTGTGGAATTAGCATCTGAAGCAGTCCAACAACATGAAGAAGGTGGGACTGCTCATGGCAGGCTAAGCAGAACAACTAGACCACCAATTTGGCTCACTGATTACATCACTACTGGAAAATCAAAAGCCCACTGCTCTTATCCTATATCCGAGCATGTCAGCTACACTCATCTTCATCCCAATTATCAAGCTTACTTGGGATCTTTCTCTACATCAACTGAGCCTAAGTCATTCAAAGAAGCTTCTCAAGATCCTAATTGGATTTTGGCAATGCAACAGGAAATTGATGCACTGGAAGGGAACAAAACTTGGGAGTTAGTTTCATTACCTAAGGGAAAGCAAACTATAGGTTCAAAGTGGATTTACAAGATTAAATACAAAGCCATTGGTGAGATTGACAAGTACAAGACACGACTAGTAGCTAAGGGATATACACAAAGAGAGGGTCAGACTATTATGAAACCTTCTCTCCTATTGCAAAAATGGTCATTGTTAACAGTCATCAGTGTGGCAGCCTCGAAGAATTGGTGCCTATACCAAATGGATGTCAACAATGCATTTCTTCAAGGGGATTTATATGAAGAAGTCTATATGGAGTTGCCATAAGGCTTTCACAGGTAGGGGGAGTATAGGGTATGTAAGCTCTTGAAATCCTTGTATGGTCTCAAACAAGCATTGAGGCAATGGAATATCAAGCTCACATCTGTTTTGGTGGAAGCAGGATACTGTCAAAGCCCTCATGATCATTCTAATCTATGTTTTTGATCTTCTTATTACTGGGAACAACAAACACCTCATTGAAGAAGCAAAACAAGTTCTACATAACAATTTCAAAGTCAAGGATCTTGGAGAACTCAAATATTCCTAGGGATTGAAGTGTTAAGGTCAAAATAGGGAATACTTCTCAATCAGAGAAAGTATGCTTTAGAAATGATCTTAGATGTGGGCCTTAGTGGTGCAAAACCAGCTTCCACACCAATTGAAGCAAGCGCAAGACTCACGACTGTAGAATTCGACAGATTGACTGGAGTAGTTGATGGCCCTATACTCGAAGAAATGTCAGGTTATCAAATATTGGTGGGTAAATTGATTTATCTTACTATCATACGTCCAGAAATCTGCTTCACTGTACAGGTCCTTAGTCAATTTATGCAGCAGCCCAAGAAATCACACTGGGAAGCAGCCTTAAAGGTGGTGAGATATATTAAAAGCAGCCCAGGTTTGGGAATTTTTCTCAGCCATAAGCTAGCCACTCAATTGACTGCTTATTGTGACTCTGATTGGGCAGCATACCCCAATACTAGGCGATCAGTCACAGGTATGTGATTAAACTAGGTGATTCTCTGGTCTCATGGAAGACAAAGAAGCAACACACAGTCAGTAGAAGTTCTGCTGAAGCTGAATATCGGAGTATGGCAACAAGTGTGGCAGATATTATATGGTTGGTCGGCTTACTGCAAGACATAGGTATGGTAGTTTCCAAACCAATTCAACTTCACTCTGATAGCAAAGCAGCTATCCAGATTGCTGCAAACCCCACTTTCTATGAGCGTACCAAACATATAGATATTGATTGTCACTTTGTTCGGGAAAAGGTAAAGGAAAGACTTATTGAGACCAACTACATTGCCACACAGTCTCAACTTGCAGACCTTCTTACAAAAGGTTTGGGAGTTAGTCAACGCCATCTTCTTCTCTCCAAGCTAGGAGTGCTCGATGTCTTTTACCCTCCTGCTTGAGGGGGAGTAATGAATATAGAGAAGTGGAGTGATGAAGCAGAAGTGGAGTGGTGCAGAACATTAGCTGTTAGCACTGTTAGCACTAGCACTAACTATGATTAGCTGACATAGTCATTAGTTAAAATCAGTTTTAGAGTTAGTTAAAAGGTCATGTGATGTGCACGTATGTGAGTTGAGAGAGGTCTGTATATAAGCTGTGTATCAGCCTTTAATTGAAAAATGAGAAACGAGTTTCTTCTTCCTCTTCTACTCAATTTCTCTCTAAGAAATTCCTAATTACTCAGATCGCATGGCTCAATTCAACAAATTCCCTTCTCAATTTCACCTCTCCCCACACCCCCATCAACCCTTATACCTAACCCAAGACATTCAAAAGGTATAGTGCTATCGGCGATCTCTGTTCAACTTCAGGGATCGAGTGCTGCAAACCCTACCCTAATATTATCTCAACCCTTAGACATACCACCGAATCATCCTTCAAACCATAATACTGACCCCTTGGTATCAAGTACAGTACAAATCCCCATCCCAAACAATTCGAGCTCAAATCTTAACCCTGCCATGCTTTCTACCCCACAAAAAACCCTTTAACTCAGATTAACCATATTGTACCTCTAAACAAACCCAAAGCTAAGCTTCCCTTTTCGGATAATGACGCCACAAATTCTCAAGGCTGGTTGAGAAGGTGTAACAAATTTTTTCGCATTTACCAAGTTTCGAATTATCAGAGGATTGACTACATAGATTTTAATGCAAAAGAGTAGATGGACTTGTGGTTCAAAAACTTCTTGCTAGACAATGATGGTATTTTGAATTGGGAGCAATTTTCTGTAGAAGTTTGTAGGAGGTTTGGCAATCTCAGACCTCTGGATGATATCGATGAATTTAGAAGCCTTAAGCAAACAGGGAGTGTTGATGCTTATCAAGATAGGTTTGAAGAGATGAGGACTCATATGAGGATTGTAAATCTATCATTGAGGGAGATGTATTTTATTTCTAGCTTCGTGAAAATTCTTAAACTAGATTAAGCCATTGGTGAGAGTAGCAAACCCTTCTTCCGTGATGGATGCTTATGAAATTGCCAAGTTCCATGAAGAGTCTTTTAATGCCCAGAACAAACAGCCATAAACCACTTTCTCTTATCCAAAACCTGTACCAGCCCAAACCTCCATTTAACCATACTCAAAAATACCGAAGCCAACCTCACAAATAGAACAACCAAAAGAATCCTTCCTATGAGTTGCTAAAAGAAAAGAACCTATGCTTCCGATGCCATGAACCCTATTTCTTAGGCCATCAATGTAAACCCAATTATAAATAGCTTAATATATTGGACACGATAAATATAAATGAGATTGCAAATGGAGAGGAATTCCATGATGTTGCAGTTGGGGAATTCTAAGATGTCGAGGAACAGTTGGAAGTAGAAAATAGGGAAGTGTCTCTTACTATGATGTATGGTGGTTTAAATACCCTAGTACTATTAAAATAGTTGGTACAGTGAAGAATATTTCACTCATTATCCTCATTGATAGTGTCTCTACACATAGCTTCATTAATCCTCAAATTGTAAAAACGTTGAGGCTACCAGTGATGTCTTGCAAAAGACCTATGCTTGTGTCTATAGCTGATGTAACCACTATGAGATGTGAACAACTTTGCCCCAACTTTTAGTGGTGCATACAGAAAAAGGAATTTTGGTGTGATATGAGGTTGCTGAAGGTGGGTGGTTGCGACTTGGTTTTGGGAATGTATTGGGTGGATATATTTAGCCCTGTCGTACTACATATAAGACCTCACAATATTTCATTCTTTAAGGAGGGCAGATTCATTACTCTATTAGGCAAGGAAGATAAGGTTGGATTGATCTCAATAGAAGGTAGAACCTTGCCCAAACTGCTTAAGAACAACTTATGCGGTTGTTTTGCCCATCTCTCTGTCATGGAAACCAAGCCTGATAGTGGAAAACCTTCCCCTACAATGACTACAATGCATTCTCAAATGTATTTGAAGAACCCAAGTCTCTTTCCCCTAGAAGGAATTGTGATCATCGTTGATACACAATTTTTTCTCATATATTTTTTAAACATGTATATATGCTTTCAAAATAGTACATATGTAGTTATAAGCATGCATAAGTTTTTTTTATAATTTTTCTACAGTTTTAAAAGCTCCAAATCAATTTATTTCTCTTCTTTTCATTATATAAATATCCAATAATTATCCTTCAAATTTACTTTTGTAATGATTTAGCCATCCAAATTCATTATTTATGCTAACATAGTATAGAAATATTTTTTGTGCATTTTTCGTAATTATATTTATATTTTAAGCTAAATTACACATATTTGCAATAATAGCCATTACCAATGTATAATTATATTATTTATGCATAAAATGATCTTTTATATTTTTAAAATATTAAATAACTATTTTAAATTATTTTAGTACCCAACGATATTTTGCTACTCATTTATTATTTTTTTATAAATTATTTAGTTATTAAAAGTGCCTATTTAAAATTTGGCCTTATTTTATTTCAAATTTGGCCTTAATTTTGACCCAATACCCAGCCCAATCTCAACCTAAACCTACCCTAGGCTCAATACTCGTCTACTTGACCCAATACCCGGCCAAATCCTTGTCGTTGATCATTTTGATCAACGGTCCAGATTCATCTTTTCCTAAATTAAACTAAACAACCCCCCCAAACCCTCTCATTTCTCACCACATAGCTGCCCTAAAATCCCTTTACTCTCTCAAATTCTCTCAAACCTAACCTTAATCGGATCTCGGCGTCACTCATCTATGGATATCTACGGTGGTTTCTCACCACCCCCAGGCCTCTAATGACCTCTCTTGTATTGGTATCACCATCTCCAGGGTCCTCAAGGGACCAGGGTTAGTTTGCTTGCATCTACGGTCCTTTCTCTCCTATTTCAAGTTGTTCCGATGTGATTCCGAGTAAGAGCTTTCTATATTGCCTTAGATCTATAGGTTTCTGAGCTTGCTTCTTCACCTCTATGTTGTTCTTCTTGAAACCCTAATTTCTTCTAAACTTCTTAGATCTGTACAGATCTGAGATGTTTGGACCTATTTCATATGATATTTACAAATAACCTTCTGATTTTTATAAGGATCTTCTAATTTTCTAATGGTTTTCCATTTTCCTAAACTAGGGTTTCCGAAAATTTCTTTTCCAAAACCAGGGTTTCCGAAAATTTATTTTCCAAAAATGTTTGATAGTTTTGAGTGTCTGATCTTTTGGTTCTTATGTGTCTTGACTGGTTTCGTAAGGTTTGCTTTAACCTTAACTCGTTTATACTAAAAGCCCTAATTTTTCTTCTACATTCTTTGTTTGGTTTCTAAGTACTTATGTACTGACTTTGTTCTTGCCTTGGTTCTTGTGATATTTCTTTAGCCATTTAGATGTCCCGTGGCTTTCTTATCCTAATATGCCTCTACTGAGTTTCTTAGTTCAACTTTCCTACTGATTCTATATGTTTATATTCATTCTGACTATTCATGTTAAGACTGTATTTTTCTCCTTAAATCAGTGTCGTTTTCTTGATTTACCAATTTATTTCGTTAAAGTTATGTGTCGAATCCTAACTATTCATTTCTTGCCTTATTTTGTCTACGATCTTGCTGACTCTTTATGTGATTTTCTCTTTGATTGAACCCTTGACTATTCTGAAGTTCTTATTTCCTGGTTTGATTTGGACTCTTTTCCTTAACAAAACTTTTGACACTTATTTCTCTACTCGGTTTGATTGAACTCCTTGCCTTAATTAGTTTTTCCCTTGCCTTATTTGTTATTTACTGATTCTGATTTATTGTTTCCTTAATAGAAACTTCTGTTCATTTATCCCTAATTACCTACTCGATACCCAAACCTTACTTGATTCTTTTCCTAAATATCTGTCATGCTTTTACTATTGATTTGATTATCCCTTGATTAAGGGAGAGACCTACTGATTTTGCGTAGGTGATTGATTTTATGAATTTCCCTAATTGCTACTTAATTGATCTCTTGCCTTATTTTGTTAACTCTTGATTACTATATAAACTCCCTCTTATTTTAACTTCAGATACGAATAATAGTTCAAAAAACTATCACTTTACACATTAAAAGGCTCTCTCTCTGCTCTTTTTGCTACTTGTGATCCCTGTTATTCTAGCCGGCTCCAAGCCAAGGCTGGGAATTGCACAATACCTTGCTCACATCTTGTGTTTTCTTTCTTTAACTAGGTATGCTTCTAATTAATTTTTAAGAATCTAAACCTATGTGTTTATTTACTGTCTTAGTTTATATGGCCTGAGTCCATTCTTACTTCTGTTTACTGCTTACTCAGCATGCCTAATACTGCCTCTTCAAACATGTGATTAGCATATTTCCACTTTACTTGCTTGTTTGCCATCTTGTTTAATATGTCTACATATGTAACTAGCCTGTTTGACTGATTATTGTTTATCTAAACTCTGCTTATATGTAACTAGCATGCCTACACTTGTTAACACTTGCCTAGCATGTCCATTTAAATCCTTGTTTATTCTGCCTTATTCCTGCTAAGTTACTCTCTCCAGAGTGGCTTCAACATGTTTCTGCTGTGATCCTTTGCTGCATGACCTGGTTCTATCTAATCTACTAGTTCCATAGAACCCCCTTCAAACTCTATGCATCCTGTTGTTTGTATGCTCCATTAAGGTGCACTCTCTATATTCCCAATCCTTCTTCCCTTGTGTGAAAGCTACTTGACAAAGTTACTTCCTAAAGTTTGTTTGTTCTCTATCTTGTGTTTTGATTGCAAAATTATTTCTTTACACATTCCCTCAAACTGTTTTATCACTAATGGTTTTCAGAAATTCTTTTCAATCCTAAGACCTTTCTTTTAAACTCTTTCAAACCATTTTGCACTTCCACTTACTCCTAGAATACTAGGACCCCTATTTCCCAACTCCCGTTGTTTAAATAAATTTAATTTTGTTTATATATGTGTAACTTGTTCAAACCTTTTCCCTTGTTCCATTACTTGAATCATACATGTGCTTAGAATGTCAAAATATGCGTTTTACTTGCAAGTACGTGTTAAAACTGTTTATTTGTTAAAATGATTAATTCACATAGTTTAAGTTCAGCCGGACCCACCGTTATGGACCGCGAGGGGCACCTAACACCTTCCCCTCAAGGTTATTTTGAGCTCTTACCCTAATTTCTGGTAATGCAAACTAGTCCATGATTTAATTCGTCAAGGTGTCCTAACGCACCATAATCTGTTAGGTGGTGACTCTTCAAATATCCAATTCCCAAAAGAAAATGAGTTATTCCCCCCATGAATGTCGAAACTCGGACTTCCCCATCAAAAAGGGAAAAAAGGGGCGCGACAGTGTGGCGATTCTACTGGGGATATTTTAGGCTCTTACCATAATGAACTTATCTTTTGTGAATTAGTCCAAGCATGCTCTATCCCACGTACCCTTTCCCCTTATTTGAATTTAACTGTCTATTTTCAAGCATTTATGATTCTTTATTCCTAAAACTGACTTGTCTCCTTGTTTTCTTGTTTTGTAACTGTCTCTTCAATTATTTATATACTGCATTTATTATTTTCTTACGTGCAAATACTTGACAACATGCTCTTTATTACTGCATAAATCATGTTCAACATCATACTCCACTCGTGTGCAATTAATCCTATAGTAACGCTTGATGAGTGTTTTTCCTCTTCCTATATATCACCCTTTAAATTTGGAAAGGCATATTTGCGGTAAAACTGGTCGATCAGCGGTGCATTCGATGGTTCCGTGCCTTTCCCCCTCAAGTTGTCCACTTGAGGGTCCCAGTCTAGACCTCTATAGCAACCCTACTCTGATTAAATTGTACATGCATCATGGTCAAACCTAGCCAGGTTAATATGTTGTCCAAATACTAGCCCTTTAAGACAAACCTTGTCCAAAAGTCCATCGGGTTTTCCATAATCCCAATGGACGTAACCGTGATTATGTGCATTAATTTGGAGAAATAAGTACCAATATGCTAATCATTACGGTATAAATAGATGAACCTGGAGGGGGAAAGGTCCTAACTCTCTTTGTTTTGCAGAAAATGAGGCACGAGGTCCCCAGATTCGGTATGGTTAGCACACCCTCACTTTTGCTAGATTGGTGGAGGGATCTTCCTTCATGTGACCAAAACCATGTGAAACGAGTCCTAGGAAACTTGCCTTCTCTAATGGATCTTCAGCTCAACAAAATGCTGATCGAGGCTGCAACTATGTTTTGGGACAAGGAAAGGGCTGTGTTCCATTTTGGGAACATAAAAATGACACCCCTTCTAGAAGAGAGAGGAGGATTTGCTGGGTTGCCTTGGGATAGCCCTAATATGTTAGCACCTGAAAACCGCACTGCTAGAGGATTTCTGAAAATGGTGGGGCTGAAGAAGAATGACAACTTGAAATGACTAAAGTACTCCTACATACCTTTTGAGTTCCTTTATGAAAGATACAGCCACAACAGTTCCTACCGTATTTTTGACGATGAGTTATCAATCACTTTTTTAGGTTGGATTCATCATAGGGTCTTCGTGTTTATCATGTGTTTCTTGGGCATGCTGGTTTCCCAATCCAAGGGGATATGATCCATACTAGGCTGGCCATGGTAACCAAAACTCTGATGGACGGGATCGAGGGGGAGACATACACTATCGTCCCTATGATTGTTGCAGACATGTACCGGGCTTTGGAGCGATGTCAGAAGGGGTTCAGGTTCTTCGAGGGTTGCAACTTGCTGCTACAAGTCTGGTTGTTGGAACATCTCCAAAAGGGGCAATGCCGTCAAGACTTTCCGAGAAGGCCGTGGAATGATCATATAGCCTTCCATCATCCCAAAAGAATGAATTATATTCCAGACATGTTTGCTCAGCCAGAGGACAGTGCAGGATGGGTATTGTTTTTTGAAAATTTGACTGAGGATCAAGTCTAGTGGATGTTTGAGTGGTTCCCTACCGATGAATTCATCATTAGATCCAGGGATTTTTCCGCACTTGGTTTTGATCGTGTTGAGGGGCATATACCCTTACGCTCCTCTCAGGGTTATGAGACAAGCATGCAGGAGAAAAATCATACCATGGGTCGCCAAAATGTGTCACTTCAGAGCCAATTTCCAAGGTGACGCCATCCCATATAAGAATGAAGCGCAACACATGTGGACCTTGAAGATTATTGTGGAGAAGGATACTATTGAGCCAAACTGATATCACACAGGACACTCATACCTTTACCCTTTGTGGTTGGAGGACAACATAACTGGGGTCGTTGAGCCAAAGACCGGACCAGGAAATAGGGTTATAGACGAGGTTGCTGAAGCAGAGGTGAAGTATAACAAGATGCAGAAAAGAGTTCGAGAGTCTGAAGCCGAGCATATGGCACTGCACAAGGCTAATATGGATATGATTAATGAATGGCTGGAATACTTGGAGTACAGTTTAATGGAGTTGGAAGGGAAGATGAGAAAAAGGGTCACTGACTGCCAAAATGCTAAAGGAAACGAAGGAGGGCATCTTGCAAGGGCATTCCTGCTGCTGAACCTGCGCGAGTTGGGAGAGTTGATCGACAAGAGCATCCAGTCTGGAGAGGGTCCTTCTGGGACCAAGTAGAGTAGATTTACTTTCTTTCTTTTCAAATGTAATAAGGCAAAGAGCTAGTAGTGACATTGTCTTATTTAGTTTTGTTTTGGTTTGTTTATTTTTACTTTAATGAAATGAGGCAATTATTGGCACTAAATTGCTCTAAATTTATTTGTTGCTAGGCCTATATCGAGCACAATGAGGCTCCCAAATTAGGACATGAATTTACATTCCCCTAATATGTGTTTAAATATTGCAAACATTTCAGAATCCTTACTGACTTATTTACCTTTTTGTTTTTCTTTATTTCTTTATTCACATCCCCTAAGGTTGGTTCGCTCATACTGGCATCATCAGCATATCACACCAAATCTCGAGGCCCTCCTCCACCTCCTCCTCCTTCTCCAAGTAATACAAAAAGCAAAGGAAAAGCAAAAATGGACGATTTAAGTGGTATTCGAAAGGAGAATGCTGAGAACGCAGAAGCTTTAGATGGTCGTAGTACCCCGACACCGAATGATCTAGTCTTGAGGTTGGAACAAAAGATATCAGAGCTACAAGGAGAGCTTGAGCAGGTACTCAACTTGGAAAACTTGTCACTCACCCTGGATGTCCCCGACATCAACCAAAAAAAACACAAAGAACCCAGCACCTCCTCAAAACACACCAAACCAACATCCGCAAAACCCTCCTACACTGCATCAAACTCCGTCACAACACCATCATTAACCAATTCATTACCCACCAACCACCACTTATCATACTCCCCAGAATACACCACAACCCATTCCCGACCCTCAAAACTCTACCAATGACCACCATTACACCCAGACACCGGGCACTCACCAAAATAATCCCATATACGTGGAGACTGTGCCTCACTCTATCCAACCAATATCCTATACACCAGAATCTTTTGAGAAGGACCTGCTCATTAAAAACATAGTTGAGGAACTCAAGAAGCTGACAAGTTGAGTTCAGGGTGTCGAAGGCGGCAGGGGAATAGAAGGTTTGAACTATGAAGACCTATGCATACAACCAGATGTAGAACTGCCGGAGGGATACAAACCTCCCAAGTTCGAGATGTTTGACAGCACAAGTGATCCCAGGGTCCATCTGAGGACCTATTGTGACAAGCTTGTCGGGGTCGGGAAAGATGAAAAGATCCGGATGAAACTCTTTATGAGGAGTCTTACTGGAGATGCTTTGTCCGGTACATTAACCAAGATCCCAAGAAATGGTCCAATTGGGTGAGTATGGCGTCAGATTTCATGGACCGGTTCAGGTTCAATATAGAGAATGCACCAGATGTTTTCTACATCCAGAATCTTAAGAAGAAACTCACCGAAACCTTCCGCGAGTATGCTACTCGTTGGAGGTCGGAAGCGGCCAAAGTCAGGCCATCTTTGGACGAGGAACAAATGAACAAGTTCTTCGTCAGAGCATAAGATCCGCAGTATTATGAAAGATTGATGGTCATTGAAAACCATAAGTTCTCTGATATCATCAAACTTGGGGAAAAACTTAAGGAGGGCATCAAAAGTGGGATGGTAACAAATTTTGAGGTATTACAGGCCATAAATAAAGCATTGCAATCAGGCGACATATCGAAGAAAAGAGACGTTGGGGCAGTAATGGTGGCTCAAGGCCCGAAATCTCCACTTACATATCAAACACCTCCACCCACATATCAGACAACTCTATCCACATATCAAGCACCACCACCCACATATCAATCCTCATCTCCCAGATATTCCCAACCAACCACTATTCATCATACCTATAACTCCCAACCATCCCATTTCTATTCACCTCGAACTCGCCAAAACTTTCCAAGACCACGACCAAACTTTGATCGCAAGCCACGCAGACAATACACTGCCATCACTGAACCCATCGGCCAATTGTATGAAAGGTTGAAAGCTGCTGGTTATGTCACCCCTATTCCTGCTGCGGCATTAGAAAACTCATCCCAATGGGTCAACCCAAACAAAACCTATGCATACCATTTTGGTATGAAAGGGTACACCATTGGCTAGTGCCGAACATTGAAAGACAAGATCCAAACGCTAATGGACAACAAGGTTATACAAGCGAAGGAAGCCATACCCAATGTCCGCAACAACCCTCTCCCTAATCATAGAGGTAGTGGGGTACATGTGATATAGACGAATGAAGAGTGGGATCCTAAGGGGTCAATTGGGCTTATTCGGGAAGGCGATGACTTTAAACTTACAGTCACACTCACTCCCATCGTAGTACAGATTCAGTCACCAATCGAAGTTGAGATAACTACAATAGTCCCATTTGAGGTAGAGGTAGCTCCACCTGCGGCCACCCTTATTCTATTTGAAGTAAAAAGTGGCCACACCCCTCACGGTGAAGGTATCAACCGCACCTCCTTTTGACTCAAAAGCAATACCTTGGGATTATGTTGCCAAAGCTCGACGAAAGGGGAAGGCAAAATGGAGGAATTCGATGCTGCACAAGGAATGACCAGGACCGGAAGAGTCTATACACCTGAATACTTGGGAAGACCAAGTAAGGATGCCACTACCAAGCAGCCTGTCATTAAAATAGGGCCAAATGGCCTTTGGAGGAAAATACAAGCAAAGGAGTATTCTGTCATTGATCATTTGACAAAAACACCAGCTCAGATATCTATACTGTCACTATTCTAAAATTCAGAGGCACATAAGAATGCTTTGATGAAGGTGTTGAGTGAAGCCTACGTGCCCAACAATATCACATGCGGAGATATGACCAATATGGTAGGGAAAGTGCTGGAAAGTCATAAGATAATCTTCCACGAAGACGAGTTGCCGCCTGAAGGGTTGAATCACAACAGAGCATTGCATATCACAGTGCAATTTGAAGACAAGTTCATTGCCAGGGTCTTGATTGATGGAGGTTCAAGCCTTAATATTTGTTCGTTGGATACTCTGAAAATACTAGGCAAAGGTTTCCATGAAATAGGGGCAGAGAGCATGAATGTGAAAACTTTCAATGGGTCCCAAAGGGCCATGATTGGGGAAATTAATCTTGGTATACAAATGGAGCCAACTTGGTTCGACGTGGAATTTCAGGTGCTCGACATATCAACCTCATACAATCTTTTGTTAGTCCGACCATGGATACATGCCGCTGGGGCCATGGCTTTCACACTACATCAAGCCGTGAAATTCGAATGGAACCATTAGGAAGTGATCATTCATGGAGATGGGAGTAACCCTATTTACACCAGTCAGACCATCCCGGTTATTGGAAACAGAAGAAGGGTAGGAGGAGAAACCTATCATCACATCGAACATGTCAATGCCATTGAAAAGGACAAATGGTGGAGTAGAAAAATAGAAAGCATACTAGCATGGTCCGAGTATGAACCCGGCAAAGGGCTTGGAAAGAATCTCCAGGGTATTACTAAACCGATACGGCTCAAGGGTCATGGTACTACCTTTGGGCTCGGATATCAGTACATATGGCAAGAGTATAATGATTGGTCGCCTCCATCGCGCGGACCTTATTACCCTCTCGAGCAACCGGTGCCGCATCTGAATCAGACTTTTCACCAAGCTGACACAATATGGGGAACTACAAAAAAGAAGCATTAGCAGGGCTGAGGAATCTGTTCTTGGAGGATGAAGACATAGACTGCAGTGCAATAATTGAGGAGGAGGAGGAAGAAGGCCTCACTATTCAGATTGTGGAGAATGGAGCTATTCTCAGGAACTGGACCGCCATACCATGCCGGGCCTGCCGAGTCCCTGGGTAGCTTGGCAAATTTTATTCCTATTGCCATTCTAGGCATTTACAATTTTCAGTAATTTGTTTTTAAGATTCACTTGTTTCAAAATAAAGCTCGATTCATCGAGCCGTACTCGTTTGGATGTTTTAAGTATTAATCAAATGCATTGCTCTTTATTATTTATTATTATCTTTCATATTTTTCTTTCTACAGCGTTATTGTTACTTTTCCTATTAAACTGGTGGTTGTGACATGTAATGAGGCAACACAACATGAGAATAGTGATTTAGATGAAGAAGATGAGATACCTGAGGAAGTTGTCAGGGAAATTGAAAACTTTGAGAATAAGCCTAAGTCCAACCTGGACAAAACCGAAGCAGTAAACTTAGAGGATGCCAAGACCATCAAAGAGACTCGTATCAGCATTCACTTATCACCAACAGAGAAGGAAGAGTACGTTTGTTTCCTAAAGGAATATGAGGACATTTTCACATGGTCATATGATGACATGGCCAATTTAAGCACATCCATAGTGGCTCACAAGTTGCCTACTAATCCCATGTGTCTGCCAGTAAAGCAGAAACTCTAAAAGTTCAAACCAGATATGAGCCTAAAAATCAAGGAGGAAGTTACCAAGCAGATCAAAGCCAAAGTTCTCAGGGTGGTTGAGTACCAAACCTGGTTAGCCAATATTGTACCAGTTCCGAAGGACGATGAGAAAGTCAGAGTATGTGTTGATTATCGGGACTTAAATAGAGCAAGTCCCAAAGATGACTTTCCACTGCCAAATATACACATCCTGATCGATAATTGCTCCAAGCATGAACTTCAATCCTTGGTAGATTGCTTCGCGAGCTATCACCAGATCTGGATGGACGAAGAAGACGTAGAGAAAATCGCTTTTATTACACCATTGGGAGTATACTGTTACAGAATGATGCTATTTGGTCTAAAGAATACTGGGGCTACTTACATGAGGGCCATGACAACCATATTCCATGATATGATACACAAACAAATAGAGGTGTATGTGGACGACGTCATTATCAAATCCAAGAGGGCCGCAGATCACATAGCAGACTTGAGAAAGTTCTTTGACAGGTTAAGGAGGTACAATCTGAAGCTAAACAATGCAAAGTGTACATTCGGGGTTCCCGCAGGAAAGTTATTAGGATTCATCATCAGCCTTCGAGGGATCAAGTTAGATCCATCTAAAGTCAAGGCTATTCTGGAGTTACTACTACCTAGGAGCAAAAAGGACATGATGAGCATCTTGGGACGTCTCAACTATATCAGTCGCTTCATAGCACAGTCCACAGTCATATGTGAACCTATCTTCAAGATGCTGAGAAAAGTTGGACCGAGTATTATCAGAAAGGCTTCAACAAAATTAAGGAGTACCTATCCACACCACCAGTTTTGGTCCCGCCAAAGCCAGGGCGGCCTTTGCTACTCTATCTATATGTATTAGTTGAGCCTTCGAATGTGTTCTGAGACAACATGACGAGATAAGAAGAAAGGAGCAAGCCAAATACTACTTGAGTAAGAAGGTCACGCCTTACGAAGCACGGTACTCTATGTTAGAGCGCACTTGTTGTGCTTTAACTTGGACGACCTAGAAGTTGAGGCATTACTTCTGCGCCTATACTACATACCTCATATCTAGGACGGATTCTTTGAAATACATATTTCAGAAACCCATGCCAACTGGGAAGTTAGATAAGTGGCAAATATTGTTGAGTGAGTTCGATATCGTCTACATAACTCAAAATGCAGTCAAAGGGCAAGCATTGGCAGATCATCTTGCTGAAAATCCAGTGGGAGGAGAATACGAACCCTTGAAAACGTATTTTCTTGATGAAGAAGTGTCATTCGTAGGGGAAGACATTACTGAAGCATACGACGGTTGGATGATGTTCATTGATGGAGATGCAAATTTCAAAGAAGTGGGCATTGGAGTAGTTTTGATATCAAAAACCGGTCAACATTATCCAGTATCTACTAAACTCAGATTTCCCTGCACCAACAATATGGTAAAGTATGAAGCCTGCATACTAGGACTCAATATGGCAGTCGACTTGAATATTCAGGAACTGCTGGTAATCGGGGATTTAGATTTGCTTGTGCACCAGGTACAAGGAGAGTGGGCCACCAAGAATTTCAATATATTGCCATATCTGTACCATGTGCAGGAATTGAGAAAGATGTTCACAACGATAGAGTTCTGACATGTGCCTAGAATTCAGAATGAGTTTGCCGATGCATTGGCCACTTTGTCATCCATGATACAACATCCGGACAAGAATTACATTGATCCCATCCCAGTAAGAATCCATAATCAGCCGGCATATTGTGCTCATGTTGAAGAAGAAACAGATGGAAAACCTTGGTTCAATGACATCAAGGAGTATTTGGCGAAAGGGGAATATCTAGAGCATGCGAACCACACTCAGAAACACACACTCTAGAGATTGTCCAATCACTTCTTCTACAACGGAGGAAACTTGTACAGGAGAACTCCCGATTTGGGATTGCTAAGATGTGTCGGCGCAAAAGAAGCTTCTAAGCTACTTGAGGAGATACATGCTGGGACCTGTGGCCCGCACATGAATGGTTTTGTCTTGGTTAAGAAGATACTTAGGGTTGGTTACTTTTGGATGACCATGGAGACGGATTGCGTCCAATATGTCCGCAAATGCTACCAATGTCAAGTGCACATCAATATGATAAAATTACCGCCAATGCAACAAGCTTTCCTTGTCCATTCGCCACCTAGGGAATGGATGTCATTGGTCCAATCGAGCCTATTACTTCAAATGGGCACATGTTTATTCTGGTAGCCATTGATTACTTCACAAAATGGGTAGAGGCTACATCTTACAAAGCTGTAACCAAGAAGGTCGTCGTAGACTTTGTCAAATATCATATTGTTTGCCGATTCGGAGTTCCCGAGTCCATTATTACCGATAATGCTGCCAATCTCAACAGTGATATGATGAAAGCCATGTGTGAAACTTTCAAAATCAAACACAAGAATTCCACAGCCTATAGACCTCACATGAATAGAGCCATAGAAGCCGGCAACAAAAACATCAAGAAGATACTAAGGTAGATGGTAGAAAACCACAAACAATGGCACAAGAAGCTACTTTTTGCTCTGTTGGGATACAACACAACGGTTCGAACATCAACCGAGGCAACTCCTTACATGCTAGTTTACGATACCGAGGCTGTCATCCCAGTCGAGGTAGAGATTTCTTTTTTAAGAATCATACAGGAAGTCAAACTCTGAGATGCAGAATGGATAAGGAGCCGCTATGAACAATTGGCTCTCATAGATGGAAAAAGGATGAACGTAGTTTGTCATGGTCATCTTTACCAGAATAGAATGTCTAGAGCTTTCAACAAAATGGTCAAACCAAGGCAATTTGCACCAGGACAGTTGGTGTTGAAGAAGATCTTCCCACACTAAGATGAAGCCAAAAGGAAATTCTCTCCAAACTGGCAAGGTCCTTACATGGTTCACTAGGTGTTAACAGGAGGAGCACTCATACTCGCAGAGATAGATGGAGAAATCTGGCCAAAACCAATCAATTCAGATGTAGTCAAGAGATACTATGCTTAGATTATTTACATTTCCTCATTTGATGTAATTGAACTACGTTTGACATGATTCCCATTTAAGAGGGGATACGTAGACAACCTTATAGGTTCGGTCATATCATAATAAAATTTCGATTTCCCCCAAGATCAGAAATTGGGGCAGAATTTTGAGGAGGACCCTCAAAATTCCGGAGCAAGTCCAGCCAACGCCATCGTATGTCAGACGGTCGGAAATCGGTTAAGAAACTTGGGCAGAATTTTGAGAAGGATTCTCAAAATTCTGAGGAAGGATCAACGAGGCTCGTTACCCGCAAACAACTGAAGGATAATCTACCAAACTGGGGCAGAATTTTGAGGAGGACCCTCAAAATTCTAACATGAGGAAGCCGCAATGTCTCTGAAATATGTTATAGTCACTAGTTCATCTAAAATACTTGATATTTCACTATGTTTTCTAAAATAACTCTATTTTTATTAATAATTGCATATTTTTCAAAAACTCTATTTCTGTAACAGCCAGGTGTTACCCAGGGAAACTCGAAAAGGCCTCCAGAACGGACAAAGTAAGGCCAGCAGACAGAAGCACGAACCAACCTCCCCCTCCAAGAACATTTGACGTAGCGATAGCAATCGCAAATATGAATACACAAAGAAAAATCACTATCAAATAGGTCATCAAACACCGAATATATCTCCAACTAAGAAACCTACTACTCTTATTTGCTACTCGCTCTTTGAATGGGGATAAGCCTTGTCCCGCATATTGCATGAGGCTAATCCTTGCCTCCATACTTGCATGAGACTAATCCTTGCCTTCATACTTTCATGAGGCTAATCCTTGCCTCCATACCTGCATGAGGTTAATCCCTGCCTCCATACCTGCCTGAGGCTAATCCTTGCCTCTATACCTGCATGAAGCTAATCCTTGCCTCCATACCTGCACGAGGCTAATGCTTGCCTCCATACCTGCACGAGTCTAATCCCTGCCTCTATATCTGCATGAGGCTAATCCCTTCTTCCATATCTGTATGAGGCTAATCCCTGCCTCCATATCTGTATGAGGCTAATCCCTGCCTCCATATCTGCATGAGGCTAATACCTGCCTCCATATCTGCATGAGACTAATCCCTGACTCCTTGTTTGCATGAGGCTAATCCATGCTTCCATATCTGCATGAGGCTAATCCCTGCCTCCATATCTGCATGAGGCTAATCCCTGCCTCCATATCTGCATGAGGTTAATCTTTGCCTCTATATCAACATAAGGCTTATCCTTGCCTCCCTGTCTACATGAGGCTAATCCCTGCCTCTATACCTGCATGAGGCTAATCCCTGCCTCCACGCTTGCATGAGGCAAATCCCTGCCTCCATATTTGCATGAAACTAAGCATTGTCCCCCCTCGTATAAGTATCGCTCTATTCTAGTACTATCTATTTGCTTTTCAATCGGGCTAAGCTCTACCTTTCATTTCACAAGACTAAGCCTTGTCTTGTTAACATTATATTACTATATTTCATGGGCTGAAATATCGCCAATCTATCCAAAGGCGTCATAGTCTAAAAGGCATCATCCTCATAGCCGGAAGACACCATGCCATGGCCTGAGGATCCCTCGAATTTGCATATCATTATTCAAAGGTGTCATGGTTCGGAGGCACCATCTGCATGGCCCGAGAACACCATTTCATGGCCTGCGAATACCTTACTAAACAATTCATGGCCCAGGACATCATGGTCCGAGGATGTCATCCTTAACCGTCCAAAGACAACTTTCATGGTCCAAACGGAATCTGCTTCATGTTTAAATTTCCACATAAATACATGTCGGTAGCATCTCTTCATCTGCAGGTTACCAGTAAGCAACCGCTATCCTAGTAGGAGCGACCTCTCTCCAGTTATTTCAAACTATCTCAAACTTAACTGCTTACCATAACCGCTCTTGCATCTTGTGACCGTTCTTGTAGTGACTTCATCGACATATTCCGCCAATGAACCCAGAACTACACGTGGCCTAATTCCTGTAAAACCAGGGATATGTAGATAGCTCAAAGATCAGAGTACGGCCTTTATCCTTCAAAACATCCCATCCGGTCAAAATTGGCCATAATTTCTTTACCCGAAAACTCTTTCATCCTTCTTGGGTAAAGAGGGGCAACTGTTGATATCCAATTTTTCCTTATATATTTTTTAAACATGTATATATACTTTCAAAATAGTACATATGCATTTATAAGCATGTATAAGTTTTTTTATAATTTTTCTACAGTTTTAAAAGCTCCAAATCAATTTATTTCTCTTTTCATTATATAAATATCCAATAATTATCCTTCAAATTACTTTTGTGATGATTTAGCCATCCAAATTCATTATTTATGCCAATATAGTGTTGACATATTTTTCGTGCATTTTTTGTAATTATATTTATATTTTTTAAGCTAAATTGCACATCTTTGCAATAATAGCCCTTACCAATGTATGATTACATTATTTATGCATAAAATGGTCTTTTATATTTTTAAAATATTAAATAACTATTTTAAATTATTTTAGTGCCCTAAGATATTTTTGGTACTCATTTATTATTTATTATAAATTATTTAGTTATTAAAAGTGGCTATTTAAAATCTGGCCTTATTTTAGTTCAAATTTAGCCTTAATTTTGACCCAATACCCAGCCCAATCTAAACCTAAACCTACCCAGGCCCAATACCCATATGCCTAAACCAATACCCGGCCAAATCCTGGCCGTTGATCATTTTGATCAACGGTCTGGATTCATCATTTCCTAAATTAAACTAAACGACCCCTCCCTCCCCAAAACCCTCTTATTTCTTACCACACAGCCGACCTGAAATCCTTTTCCTCTCTCAAATGCTCTCAAACCTAACCCTAATCAGACCTCACTGTCACTTATCTACGGGTATCTACGGCGGGTTCTCACCACCCCCGGGCCTCTAATGGCTTATCTTGTACTAGTATCACCATCTCCAGGGTCCTCAAGGGACCAGTGTTAGTTTGTTTGCATCTATGGTCCTTTCTTGCCTATTTCAGGTTGTTCTGGTGTGATTCCGAGTAAGAGCTTTTTATATTGCCTTAGATCTATGGGTTTCTGAGCTTGCTTCTTCACCTTTATGTTGTTCTTCTCAAAACCCTAATTTCTTCTAAACTTCTTAGATCTGAGATGTTTGGACCTATTTCATATGATTTTACAAATAAACTTCTGATTTTTACAAGGATCTTCTATTTTTCGAATGGTTTTTTATTTTCCTAAACTAGGGTTTTCGAAAATTTCTTTTCCAAAAATGTTTGATAGTTTTGAGTGTTTGATCTTCTGCTTCTTATGTGTCTTGACTGGTTTCTTAAGGTTTGCTTTAGCCTTAACTCATTTATACTAAAAGCCCTAAAAAAAATCGACATTCTTTGTTTGGTTTCTAAGTACTTGTGTACTGACTTTGTTCTTGTCCTGGTTCCTGTGATCTTTTTTTAGCCATTTAGATGTCCCGATTCTATATGTTTATGTTCATTCTGACTATTTTTTTAAGACTATATTTTTCTCCTTAAATCATTGTCATTTTTTTGATTTACCAATTTGTTTCGTTAAAGTTATGTGTCGATTCCTGGCTATTCATTTCTTGCCTTATTTTGTCTACGAGACTTGCTGACTCTTTACGTGATTTTCTCTTTGATTGAACCCTTGACTATTCTGAATTTCTTATTTCCTGGTTTGATTTGGACTCTTTTCCTTAAAAAAACTTTTGATTCTTATTTCTCTACTCGGTTTGATTGAACTCTTTGTCTTAATTAGTTTTTCCTTGCCTAATTTGTTATTTGCTAATTCTTATTGATTGTTTCCTTAATTGAAGCTTCTATTCATTTACCCCTAATTACCTACTCTATACCCAAACCTTACTTGATTCTTTTCCTAAAATATCTATCATGCTTTTACCGTTGATTTGATTATCCATTGATTAAGGGGGAGACCTACTGATTTTACTTATGTGACTGATTCTGTGAATTTTCCTAATTGCTACATAAATGATCCCTTGCCTTATTTTGTTTAACTATTGATTACTATATAAACTCCCTCTTATTTTAACTTCAGACACGAACAATAGTTCAAAAAATTATCACTTTACACTCTAAAAGGCTCTGTCTATGCTCTCTTTGCTACTTGTGATCCCTGTTATTCTAGCCGGCTGCAAGCCAAGGCTGGGAATTGCATAATACCTTGCTAACATCTTGTGTTTTCTTTCTTTAACTAGGTATGCTTATAATTAATTTTTAAGAATCTAAAATTATGTGTTTATTTACTGTCTTATTTCATATGGCTTGAGTCTATTCTTGCTTCTGTTTACTACTTACTCAACATGCCCAATACTGCCTCTTCAAACCTATGATTAGCATGTTTCCACTTTACTTGCTTGTTTGTCATCTTGTTTAACATGGCTGACTATTGTTTATCTAAACTCTGCTTCTATGTAACTAGCATGCCTACACTTTTTAACACTTGCCTAGCATGTCCATTTAAATCCTTGTTTGTTCTGCCTTATTCCTGCTAAGTTACTCTCTCCAGAGTGGCTTCAACGTGTTTTTGCTGTGATCCTTTGCTGCATGACCTGGTTCTATCTAATCTACTAGTTCTATAGAACCCCCTTCAAACTCTATGCATCTTGTTATTTGTATGCTCCATGAAGGTGCACTCTCTATATTCCCAGTCCCTCTTCCCTTGTGTGAAAGCTGCTTGCCAAAGTTACTTCCTAAATTTTGTTTGTTCTCTGTCTTGTGTTCTGATTGCAAAATTGTCTCTTTACACTTTCCCTCAAACTGTTTTATCACTAATGATTTTCAGAAATTCTTTTCAATCCTAAGACCTTTCTTTTAAACTCTTTCAAACCACTATGCACTTCCACTTACTCCTAGAATACTAGGTCCTGCCCCTCTGGTATGTGTACTTCTTAGAGATCCTTGAGATTTCTTTGAACTCTGGCATATCAGGGCTGGCATATCCACACTACATAATAATCAGTTGTTATTTGAGAAAGGTCTAGGTGTGAGTACTGCCCGGGATCCTTGAGGTCCTTAGGGAACTCTGACACACCTAGACATAGAACTGTCTATGAATTTTGGGCATTTGAGACTACCGTAGGTTTGGAAATTATTTGGGCCTACTTTAGGTTCCATATAGATTAATTTCTATTCTATTTATGTAATTTTTATTCAACTCATTGGTCTGTAATAATTATTGTAAACAAACAGTGGGATGATTAGTGAAAAAAGGGAGGGTAGTTATATATTGTAAAATTGGGTAGATATCATGCCTATAGGATCCATGTTGATTCAAATGTGTTAGTTAGATAACATGCATATAGGATCTGCTTTAGTTTAAAATAAGTTATGTTTGCTTTACTTCCACACAATTAGAAGCCATATCTAAATCAGTTTTTAATAACTAGATAACATGCCTATAGGAGTTAAAATCAGCTTTAATAGAAATCATGCATATAAGGGTTTCACTTTGATTAAATGAATGTTGTTTGTTTCACCTTATGCTCAATTAGAAATCATGCCTATAGGACTTAAAACCACTTTAGTTAGAAAAATAGTTTAATTCATGTGTATTAATTCTGAATTGGTTTAATTAACTAATCTGTACACTTCTTTAATAAGTTTCAACGCTGCCTTAATAATATTGCTAGAAAGCATGCCTATAGGATCCAAACTGCCATCTAAAACTGTTTGCTATTTAGTTACATTCTTAATCAGTAATAGATATCATGCTCCTAGGACATCACTATTCTACGACTAGGCAAGCCCGTAGGGCGATTAAAATTTTGCAAACTATAAAACTGTGCCTTGTTATTTGAGACTGCTCACACTCAACAAGCTTAAAAGAATCAGTAGGCAAGTAGGATTCAACTTTTTGACACTTTGGACCTAATTCAATACTGCATAATCTTTGCTCACCTAGATATCATGTTTTAAGGTTTTCTCATAAATACTTGAAATTGTTGTTTAAGACGTGCACTTACTTGTTATGTTTGTGGAGGTAAATGTGAGCCATTAATTGTTTCCTCTTTAAATACCGTCCTAATTGTTTTTGATTGATGCCTAGACTTTTATCCTTTAAAAACTTTAGGATAGTCTAGAACTACCTAAATTAAAGGTCATAAATACCTCCAGGGCCACAAGGAAGGGACGGGTAGTGCACGCATAGGATATCTTTCAAGGTTGCTAGAACGCTTTAGGCTTTGACCAATGGGAGGGAATTGGGTAGTAATGAATATGATGACTACGTGCTAATGTCACGTGTAGCCCCTTGTTGAGGAGTATTTACCGGGCATTGTGTGGGTATGATCCTGTAGGCTAACCAACCTAGGACCCCTCTTTCCCAACTCCCGTTGTTTAAATAAATTTACTTTTCTTTATATATGTGCAACTTGTTCAAACCTTTTCCCTTGTTCCATTACTTGAATCATACATATGCTTAGAATGTCAAAACATGCATTTTACTTGCAAGTACGTATTAAAACTGTTTATTTGTTAAAATGACTAATTCACATAGTTTAAGTTCCGTCGGGACCCACCGTTGTGGACTACAAGGGGTGCCTAACAAGTAACACCTTCCCCTCAAGGTTATTTCGAGCCCTTACCCTAATCTCTGGTAATGTAAACTAGTCCATGAGTTAATTGCTCAAGGTGCTATAACACACCATAATCCGTTAGGTGGCGACTCTTCAAATGTCCAATTCCTATATGTTCCCTTATAATAATAGTTTCTAAATGCACAAGTATATTCGTCTATATAACACATATTACATATTGCTAATTTTGTCATTAGATTTCTATTTGTAGTCTTTTCTTTATTTTGTTCTCCTACTTCTGTTGTCATACTACTAAATTCATTTCTTATTGCTATTTCATATTTATTCAATATATCTGTAACTGTTGTTGCAGCTGTACCATCAAGTTTTTTATTACTTCTTAATGTATCTAAGCTTTCACTTGTTAAATTTTGCAACCATGGTTTTACCGTTCCTATGAGTGTTCTTTCTATATATCCTGGCATTTCAGCTATTACTATTTTATTATCTATTAGTTGTTTTGAGATATATCCTATCCACAATTGGATTGTTTTATTTATATCTGCTACACAATCTAGAGTTATTTCCTATTTTTTGTATCTTCTTCCTAAGTTGGAAAATATTATTGTAATTTTTAATTCTTCTGGATTTTCATATGTTTTTTCTTCTAGTGCGAACTCTTCTTTATTCATCTTTTATTCTTAAGATAGCAAATATATTTATATTTTGTTTTAGATATTGTATCAATTAATCCAGATAGCTTAGTTTTGTCTATTTTTGTAATACTTAGATATTCATATTCTAGGTATAGTTTCTTTCTTATTTTGTTTGATTTTTTAGTTATTTTAATCTACATATTTTCTGTAATTGACTCATTATTCACAATTTTGCTCTGATACCATAATTTTGAAATGATATATTTGTAGTTGATCATTAATTTGAATATAAGTCTAGTTCATATAAATCTAAGATATCTATTTCGTCTGATAGAATTAGTTATGTATATCCTTGTTCCATTATGTTAATTATTCAAAAGAAATCAAAATATCGTAAATTTTTCTTCTAATGTCGTTATTAAGTTGGTTCATTGTAATCATTATTATTATCTAGTAAATAAGTGTGGTTGCTCATAAGATTATTATTTTTCCTTATTCTTATCATGTGTTTACTAAACATATTCCCTCTAACCTCTTTGTTTATCATAGAGTTTATCATTTTTTAATAAGTTATACTGAACAATCTTTTCTGGTCACTACCATGTTTTTCTTGCTTCAATCATTTACCCTAACAGCGCCTCAACTCTGTCTACTCCCCTAAACGGCTTCATTGCCTACCAGTTTCGACCTTAGGATGACATAGTCTGGGCTTAACTACTCTCAGCATTATTAGACATGGCAAACTTTCTCAAGATGTTCTTTATAACAGTACTATAACATGATAAACAATTATGATATTCGAGAGATTATTAGGAATATAAAAGTTTAGTTAGACATGATTATGAATAAACTTACCTGATCTTGTAACTCGTTTGAATGTTCCATAGTTGTTAAAGAGACTTGTATATAACTCAGATATTTCTTATAAGAGAGAGAAGATAAGAGAGAGAAGGTGAGGGTGTGTCCTCTCTTCCTCTGATTTACAAACTATATATAGAAAGCTTTAAATGACTCTTACTGTTTACAAACGACTCTTTACATACTCAAATGACTCTTACTATTCACAATCGTCTTTTCATGAACGACCTTTATTGTTCATGAATATGACTCGTACTATATAAATTACTCTTACTATTCACAAACGACTCTTCATGAATGACCTTTACTGTTCATGAATATGACTTGTACTATTTACTTTATGACTTTTTACATTGTCTGTTTGCAATAGCTGTCTTCTTTCTTTATCTTTAGGCTGATATCTTCATTCCAGTTGTACTTCTGGTACATGATTATCTTCTCCGTTGCATTTTGAACATATATGATCTGGGTATTTGTGTCCTACTAATTTGCAGTATCTTGTCAATAATTCATTGGAAATAAATCCTTTCTTTAGTGCTCTTGTAGTTGGTTGTATCTCTGGTTTTAATAATGATAAAATCCATTTTTGGACTTCATCCATATCTCCTTGTCGTAGTTCTCTTGAATTCGCATATATCATTAGTTGATCTCTTGAGTAGTATCTCCAGATAGCATTTTCTTGTAAATAATTGTTGGCTAGCTCTTGAATAATAGTTGCTATTCCAATTATTCTTTTGTTGGCGTAAAAACCTGGTATCTCGATTTTTGGTATTTCTGGTTGTTGTTCTATCTCTTCTGGTATTATCATATCTCGTGTCAATCCTATTTTTACAACCTGTATAATAGGTTTTATTTCATCGTATAGTATCTCAGCTGGTGCTGTATAGAATTTTATAAAAAATAGGTTTCTTTTTGTAATTCTTTTAAATGTAATAAATGCTTTATATAGCTCTGGTATTCCACTTATCTCTTCCCCATCATAGGTATATACCATGCTAAGTAATCCGTAATTGTAACATGTTTTTACTAAATTGGCTCTAGTTTTTGGCTGTGCAATAAGTCTATTATATCCTTGGAGTTTTGGGGTTATATAGTCCTGTGTTGGATCTGTTGTAGTAGTTGCTCTGGAGTTAAGGTTTAGAAATGTTTGAATTTTGTATATATTTTCAATGTAGGTCTGGGTAATTTGGTTGTATATTTTTTTATTTTGGTGTAGGCTGTTGGCATAGGTTGAGGTTTGTGGTGTCGTAACTATTGTTTCTTTTGGCCTTTTCGGAGTAATTGGTTTATCAAATATGTTATTTAAATTGACATTGGTATGTGGCTTCTTGTTAACTTGTTTACTTGTACCTGCAGCTGTATATAAACAAACTTTGCTATGAGTTTTTTGGAGTTTCCCAACGTCTCCTTCTAACTCTGGAAGTTTTGAGTCTTCCGATCGACTTAGCTCCGCATCTTTATAGTCATGCTGCTGACTTGGCTGGCTTTTCTCTAGCTGTTGTAATCTTTTTCCCATACCATCCATATGTAAAGATAGAGTAGTAAGAATTGCAAATAAATCTTTTGTTTCTTGGCTTTCATCAGTTTGGGTACCTTTGTCTTGATAGGTAGTCTGCAATAACATTCTTGTCAGTCCTTATTACTTCAATTGTAAATGTAAAATTTTGTATATTTAATACAAGCCTTCTTATTTCCTTTGTAGTTACTGAATCTTGTACTTTCCGTGTTATCCACCATTTTACTTGTGTATTATCTGTTCTCACAATAAACCTGTTATAAACGATATATGACTCAAATGCTAACAAACATTTATATAATCCAAATAGTTCTTTCCTATTTATCTCCCATTTTAATTGTGGTTCCGTGTATGATCCTGAATAATATCTACAATGGTGTTCAATCTTTTCATTATCATATTTATATTTTAGAACTCCTCCGTAGCTGTGGTCACTAGAATCAGTTTCTACTATGTATGTGAGCTGTCTTTTTTCATCTGGAAAATATAGTTTTGGTAATTTTTTACACATATTTTTGATCTTCTTTATATGTATTTTATCTTTTTCGTCAAAATGGTATTCTACATCTTTTTTTAATTTTTTCTGTAATGGTTTTAACTTTTCTGCTAATTTAGGGATATATTCTCTTACTTGGTTAACTAATCCTAAAAATGATTGTAACTTCTTTTTCGTATCAAGTGTTTCGTTTAAGTTAATTATTTTTTGTACTATATGAGTTTGCATTTTTATTCCATTTTTATCTATTTGTATACCCAAGAATTCTATTTGATTTTTCATTACTTCTGCTTTCTTTTTACTTAAACTAATTTCTGATATTTCTACAATGTGTATGAATTTTTCTAGTAGTTTTATATGTTCATTCTCTGTTCTAGAATATTATAGTATATCATCTATATATATTATGCAATTTTCTAATTGGTTAAAGTAGTTATCCATAAAATGTTGGTATCTACCTGGTGCATTTTTATATCCAAATGGTAATACGTTCCATTCGTAAAATCCTTGTGGTACTGTGAATGTTGTTAACTTTTTAGATTCGTCTTCTAGTTTTAAATGGTAAAATCCTGATTTACAGTCAAATTTACTAAAATAGTTATATCCTTGTATTTGTCTGATTTTTAGTATTTTATTTGGTATCGGATAATTATATATTTTCGTTTTTGCATTTAAATTTCTATAATCTACAACCATACAACTTTTTCCTCGTTTTTGTTCGCTATGCTTATTTACTATAAATGTTGGGCTAGTGTGTTTACTATTATTTTCTTGTATATACTTATTGTCTAATAATTCCTGTATGTGTATTTTAAATTCTGTTAGATCATTAAAATTGTATTTTAAAGGTTTTTGTGTTATTATACTATTTTCATCTATTAGTTCAATTTTTATTTTTGTTTTATGTTTTCCCCAACCTTGTAGGGGATTATCATTATATAGTAGTTCTAATTTATCTTGGAGTAGTTTTATCTTGTTTATTGAGAAAATGATTATTTCTATATTATGATTGCTTTGTGTCATATTTTCTAATTTCTGGGTAATTTTTTCACTTCCCTTAATCCAGGGTGTTGTTTTTCTCAATTTATTATTTACTCTTTTTGCTCCTAATCTTTGCTTACACGGAGTAGTAAACCACCAATGTGTTTTTATTATAGTATGTGGGAATAACTTATCTAAAAATGGCATTCCTAATAATATATCTTTATTTGTGAATTCATAACTATATATTTCTTCTATGGTTAATATTTTATCCCATATTTGTATTTTTAGATTCCTTGCTTTGTATGTTATCATACTTCCCTCATTGTTAAAACCTGTTACTACTATGGGGTTTTTAGCTTTTCCCATTTATTTTCTGGTAGACAATTATGTTTACACATGTTAGCTTCTGCTCCTGTATCCATCATAGGTGTATAATATCTATTATAATATCCTTCTACTATTATCTTGGCAAGTATATATATTTTTGGCATTATATTAAGGTTCTTTTGATTATTATCTTTTTATTTTCATAACTTATTGTTAATTGCCTATCTTCTAATTTATATGGTTTGACTTTTTCTAACCATTTTATTCCTAGTGTAATGTTTTTATCTCCTTGATATATTTTAAAATTTATTAATATTGGTATTCCTCCAATAATTAATTCCTTTTCAGTTGTTTCTTCATTTTTTCTTAATGCTTTTGGTAATTCTAAATTTTGTTGTTCTATTGTCACTATCTCTTGTTCTGGTATTAATTCTCTTATAACATAATTCTCTTCTTGTCCTGTATTTATTAATATTAAATATTTTCTTTGGTCCATTATTCCTGTTATATAATAATGATGTGGGTTTATTTCTTCTATTTTTTGTTCTATTAATTTTTGTGGAGTTATGTAATCTATTCTTCTTGATGTACTTATTCTTGATGATGTCTCCGGTATCTCATTACTTGTTCGTTTTGACGTGCTCAACCTTTCTTTTACTATTTCTAAGTCTTCTTCTATATCCATTTCTTTATAACTATAATCATTGTTGTCTATAACTGATACTATTCTTTTGAACGGATTTTCTATTTTAATTTTATTTATTTTATTTTTAGCTGTTATCTTATGTTTTGTTGTTAAGACATATAGATTTTTACATCTTGCTGTGAATATCTTACTTCCTGGTGCTAGTTCTATTCCAGACATTTTCCAGTATAGCACTAATGATTTATCTATATTTTTATCATCTATTTCTACTGAATAGTTGGCACTTATTATGAATTTAAATTTTTGGTATATTAAGTTACCTCTTACTGCACTTATTATACTCTTTTCTATAGGTTGTACAATTCTATCGTCTGCCAAGTATATTTCTATAGGGGTATCTATTCCCTCTCTAAAACATGCTTTTATTAGTATCTCTGTTCCTCCTAAATGTACGTATTTTATTGGGTTTTTTGCTTTTATATCTTGTATTTCTTTATTTAATAGTTTTTTATTTAAAATAGGTATTCTTGCTTTACCTTTAATGTATTTACAGTCTATTATATGTTCTATTTGGCTTACTACATAGTATTCTGCTTTTTGTCTTTTAAACCAATTCTTTATTGTTGGTACTTCTAGTATTTTGTCTATGCTTAGATCCAATTCTTTTCCTTTTATTTGTTCAAATATGGTGGTGTCAAATATTATTTTTTGTTCTGAAGATTGTTCATCTTGGTGTTCTTCTTGTTGTGTGGTTTGTATATCCTTTTCAGTCATAATTCTCTTCGTCTGATTCCTCTATTATATTATTATTTATATCCTTTTCATTTTCTGATAATTCATATATACTGTCTTCACTTCCTAATTCATAATCTATATATTCCATTTGTGTATATTTATCATTGTCTATTATTATTTCGGTAATTTGTTTCTTCTTTGGGTTTTTTGGTAATTTGCAATCTTTAGCTAAGTGTCCTAGCTTTCCACAATTGTAACAAGTACATTCTGTTAGTTTTTTCTTTTTTCTATATGGTTTTTTATGTTTGTAATTTTTTACATAATATCTTCCTCTTGGTTTCTTATACTTATATTTGGATTTATATCTTTTTCTCTTTCCTTCTTTTTTGTAATATTTATCTGTGCAGCCAAATTCGGGTGCTATTCTATTTTTGCAGCATGCCAAATTTTTTATTAATATTTTATCCATTTTGATATTTTCTTTATATTTTTCACATAATTCTATAAACCAGTTTTGTAGAAATTTTATTCGAGCTCCTAGAGTATCTGCTAGTTCTGCTTCATTCCAATTTTTTTATTATTTTTGAGCTAAAAGGTTCTGGTAATTTGGTAAAATATAATTTTCTTATTTCCTTACTTTCATCCGGACTATATGTTCCCTTATAATAATAGTTTCTAAATGCACAAGTATATTCGTCTATATAACACATATTACATATTGCTAATTTTGTCATTAGATTTCTATTTGTAGTCTTTTCTTTATTTTGTTCTTCTACTTCTGTTGTCATACTACTAAATTCATTTCTTATTGCTATTTCATATTTATTCAATATATCTGTAACTGTTGTTGCAGCTGTACCATCAAGTTTTTTATTACTTCTTAATGTATCTAAGCTTTCACTTGTTAAATTTTGTAACCATAGTTTTACCGTTCCTATGAGTGTTCTTTCTATATATCCTGGCGTTTCAGCTATTACTATTTTATTATCTATTAGTTGTTTTGAGATATATCCTATCCACAATTGGATTGTTTTATTTATATCTGCTACACAATCTAGATCTAAAAAATTACATTGTTTAGTTATCTGTCTTGGTGTCCATTTCCTATTTAGCCTTTTATCCCATAATGTTTTGTTCCTATCATATGAATCATAACTTACTCTGTAATAGGTTGGGTTTAGTTGTCTTGGATTTTTTACTCCTGATGTGCTTGGTTTATCCTCGGTCATTTCTCCTGTATTTATTTCTGGATTTGTTTTTATCTTTTCTGTTTTTTCTATAAGTTCTGTGTACGTCTCACTTGTTTCTGAATAGTCTTCTCCTAGATCTTTGTCGTTATCACTTTGGTCATTTATTTCGTTTATGCTTATATTTGGTGGATTATCCTGTACCTCTTCTAACTGTAATTTAAATTTTTCAATCTCATTTGTCAGTCTTAGCTCTTGTTCTTCTTCTTTACGTTTTTCTTTTTTTTTTAGTTTATTTGTATATAGCTGTTTTAGCATTTCTAATTCTTTTTCTAATTCTGTTATTTTAGTGTTCTTTACTTCCTCTATCTGTTGTATTTTTTCTTTAGCTTGCTGTTGTATTTCTTTAATTTCTCGTTTTTTATCTATTTCTTCGTTTTCTTTTGTTATTCTAACCATTGCGGTTAAACTATCTTCTAGTTTTACCGTTTCTTTTCCTAACATTAAGTTTAGGTTATTTCCTATTTTTTTGTATCTTCTTCCTAAGTTGGAAAGTATTATTGTTATTTTTAATCCTTCTGGATTTTCATATGTTTTTTCTTCTAGTGCGAACTCTTCTTTATTCATCTTTTATTCTTAAGATAGCAAATATATTTATATTCTGTTTTAGATATTGTATCAATTAATCCAGATAGCTTAGTTTTGTCTATTTTTGTTATACTTAGATATTCATATTCTAGGTATAGTTTCTTTAGTTTCTTTCTTATTTTCCTTGATTTTTTAGTTATTTTAATCTGCATATTTTCTGTAATTGACTCACTGTTTATGGATATTTTTTACGGATTTATACTATCAATTTCAATGTTATTTTCCATGATTTTACTTCTTAGAGTAAATATTTATTTATCAGTTTCATAGCTACCATTGACAATTCCACGGTAAGTTTGGACTCACATCTCAATGGATTTTATTGAATCATTACCTAAATCAGAAGGGAAAGATACCGTGTTAGTAGTAGTGGATAGACTCACTAAGTTTGGCCATTTCATTACTCTGTCACACCATTTATTACTGTGGTGAATGTGGTGAGAGATTTTATTGATAACATATATAAATTGCATCGTTTCCGAGTTTCAATAGTGTCTGATAGTGATAAGATCTTCCTAAGCTTGTTCTAGAAGGAATTGTTGAAGTCCTTGAATGTGAATTTGAACCATACCACTGCCTATCACCCTCAATCGGATGGGCAAACTGAAAGGATCAACATGTGCTTGGAGACTTATTTGAGGTGCATGACTATCCAACAACCTAAAGACTGGAATCAATGGCTCTCACTAGCAGAGTACTAGTACAACACTAATTATCACACAACCCTGAAGATGATACCTTTTGAGGCCTTACATAGTTTTCAACCTTCTAATTTCACCTTCAACTTGGTAGGCCAAACTAATATTGAAGCAGAAATAGAGATTTTCAAATCAAGTGGGTACGCCCACAAGTTTTTATATCTAAAGCTAAGTCCTTGTAATTAATTAGTGAGCTGGCAACTACACTTATTTATATGTACTCGTACAGAGCATTCAGGAATTAATGAAAAGATATTATTCTCTCCTCTCATCTTATTTCTCTATCTATCTTCCTCTCCACTCTCTCTGTTAGCGTTGTGGCCGATACCACAATAATCACATGAATTTAAATCTTCTGAAGGAGACAGTGACTCTCATGAACTTTTAGCTTAAATCAAGATTCTAAAAGGCGATAAAAAGAGGCGAGACGCATTTGGTCTAGGACGGGGTGAGGGATGGGCATTAAACCCCATGAGTTTTAAATGTTGCTAATTTATATATTTAGCTACTGCTTTCTTCTACCGATTTTTCTGGCTTCCAGATTATTGCTACTATCTTTCTGGCCCTACTCGTTGATATTACTTGTTTCTACTAATTTTCCATCTTTCTTGAGGATCTATCGAAAATGGTCTTTCTACCTTTCCAGGATAGAGGTAATGTTGCGTACGCACTATACTCCACAGACCCCACTTGTGGAATTCTATCGGATTGTTATTGTTGCTGCTAACTTATATATTTACAGAAACATGAGTAACAAAAATAGAGAGAATTATGAAAAATACTTTTAAAAAAAAATTTAAAATTAAAGTAAGTGTTAAGAAATTTAACATATATTCTAAACTAATACAATTATTAATAATACGACGTCCTAACAACTCAAACTGTAAAAGAGAATATCAATCTTGGGGAAAAATGTACAAATAAACAATCTTAAATACCGTGATCGGAGTTTTTTCCTTGAAAGACTATTCATTTCATTTTGAGTTTTTTTTTATTTGAGAGGCAATCAAGTTTCAGATAAATTATAAAATGACTTTTGCTCTTACTGGAATAATTTAAAGTTACATGATACAACTACAATATTCCGAAATAGGGTAATGCAGATTTTGAATAGCATTACTATTTAGGTAGTTCTTTCGGTATTTGCAAATGATTATGGGGCAGACATTATAGGAACTACTTTCTCAAGAAACATTACGGACTGCAATATTCTTAAATGTAGCAGTTGATTACACCTTATTTGTGGGCAGCAATAATGCTCCCCAAACTCATATTTCTTTTTGATTATATATATATATGTTCAACAAAAAAAAAAAGACCTCCAACGTTCCGTGCTTCCAACGAGTAATTAAGTTACCAAACAAGTAACATACTATAATTCATCAATAAAAGTATATTTATGAAAAATATTTATTTGTAAGTGATTCCTCACTAACACTTAGCTATTATGTCAATTAACACAAGTTTCATACCGTATAGTAAAAGAAAAAATTGTTGTCAAACTGATAAAATTGGTGTACAGATCTAGCTAAAAAACTATTGCGTGCGATCGATAAGGTAGCTATCTAGAGTAGACATGAAGAAACAAGAGAGGAAAAAGAAGGAGATATTTTCATTATCTGTTTAATTTCTCTATTAAGACAGATTGAGTTAGTTATATACAATATCCATATGAGATTACTTTGGGCTTTGCTTGAATTGACTCAATGTCTGCACTACAAAGCTAATATCGGGTCGTGCGATTGTTAAATATAAGGACTTTCCAATTAACTTCTGATATGCAGTCAGCTAATATTGGATCTCCTATTCTCCCCACAGGAGCACCATATTCTACTATGTTAAGTTTTTGATTCAACTGTAGAGGTGTTAGAGCAGGTTTAGACTCACTCAAACCTACTTTTGAGATCAATTCAAGTGCATATTTTTTTGATTCAATAGAATCCCTTTTTGTGATCTTAGGACCTCAATACCAAGGAAGTACCTCAACTCTCCCAAATCTTTCACCTTGAATTGACTTTGCAATCTTCTTAGCATTATTGACTAACTGAGGATTGCTTCCAGTAATTAATAGATCATCCATATAAACTAGTATGATGACCATATCTGATCCTTGCTTCTTTCTAAAGATGGAGTGATCAAATGTACTCTGTGTATAGCCATGTGTGATCAAGGCATCATCGAGCTTTATGTTCCATTGTTTAGATAGTTGTTTCAATCTATAAAATGACTTTAGTAATCTACAAACTTTCCTCTTCCCCTGTCTATGAAAACCTTGTGGTAGGGCCATATAGACTTCGTCATATAAGTCACCACATTATCGACATCCATTTGATGCAATTTCCACACTTTTGTTGTAGGAATGCTGATAATAGTTCTTACAGTTACCATATTTGCCATTAGAGAGAAAGTATTATGATAGTCTAGGCCCTCCTTTTGATTGTAACCTTTGGCCACTAAACTGGCCTTAAACCTCTTCACTTCTCCATTTACTTTGTGCTTTATCTTATAGACTCATTTTGATCCAATAACCTGCTTTCCTGGCAGTAACTCAACAAGCATCCATGTGTTATTTTCTTCCAATGCATTTATTTCTTCTTGCATTGCCTCAATCTACCTGCTGTCTTATGTAGCTTCCTTAAATGAACCAGGTTCAGTATATACTGAAAATGCCTTCAAATAGGACTGATATCCTACAGTGAAGTTTGAATATGACAGTCCTTGTGAGATTGGATATAGACTATTGCCAGTAAAATTCCCTTTTGTCACATAGTCTTTTAACCATATAGGTGGGCTAGCATGCTTGTTGATTTTCTGGTATCAATGATATCACCTCCTTCAGGTGAAATGTTTGCAACTTCTTCACATGCATCTGGAACTAAAGGATCTGGATCAAGGTGGTGTGCATCTGCTTTTCATGGTCCTGTGATGACAATTGATCAACATTGTCTGTAGGCAATTCTTCAAGGGGCTGATTTTGTGGTTCTACTTGTGCAGTAACTGGTGATGCATTGTCATCTGGTGTAGGGACATTGTGAGAATGTGGTTGATATTGTGAGACATACTAATAGGTATCAACTCAGGAGGATCTTGTAGGAATATGTCATCTAAGTCTGAGATCATTCCTTTGAAGGGAAATACATGCTCTCTGAATATGACATCCCTTCTCACTAAGAAGGTCCTGCTCTCCAAATCATACAACCTGTAGCCCTTTTGAGTCTCTAAATATCCTATCAGTACAGTTCTCCTAGCTCTTGGTGCAAATTCGTCTCATTTTGGTAGAGTGCTAGCAAAACACAAGCAAACAAACACTTTGAGATGGTCAATCTTAGTTGGTTTCTTATAAAGAACCTCATAGGGTGACTGTCCTGATAGAACAGAAGTTGAGCACTTGTTTATCAAGTAAATTGTTGTCTTTACACAATCTTCCAAGAATCTATTTGGTAGTGAGCTCTTAAATTTCAAGGCTCTAGCCACTTCCAGTATATGCGTGTATTTTTTCTCCACCACCCCATTTTATTGGGTGTGTATAGACAACTACTTCGTTGCACAATCTCTAATGAAGTCAACAACTCATTACATTTTAAATGGAAGAACTAAGTTCCATTATTTGACTTTAAATTTTTGACATTCAAACCAAATTGATTATGTACCATGGTAAAGAAATCTTTCAATACAACAACTACTTCATATTTAGACTACAACACGCATAACCAACTATATCTGCTAAAGTCATCCACTAAAGTTACAAAGTAATATTTTTTGTCATATGTTGGTATCGTGTGAGGACCCCAACAATTACATGTACAAGTTTGAAATCTGATCTATTTTACTGGTACTAAGCTGGAAAAGAAGTCTATTTTGCTTTGCTAAAGGACATATTTCACAGTTGTGCTATAGCTTGGTATCCACCTTATTCCTTCGTAGAGGAATATGCTGCATTGCAACAGATGAGGGATGACCTAATCTCATATGCCAAAGTGATGAGTCTTTCTGTATTTGCACTACACTTCCTGCTATAGCTGGGAATTCCTTATTGAGCTCTTTCTTCAGCAGATATAAACCATTGTGTTTTTATCAATCCCCAGTACCTTTCCATTGTAAAAACCCTGAAACACATAGAAATCAGGGAAGACTGCAGCACAACATGATAACTCCTTAGTCAGGTTAGAAACTGACATTAAGTTGAGTTTAAAATCTAGAACATGCAGTACATTCCTTAATGTTAAATCCTTTAACACCTTCACATTTCCTGTATGTGCTACATGATATTTGCCTTCTATAGGTACTTGCACACCATTGTTATTTTGGTTTTTAATCTTTTGTACATCTTCTAATGCTTCTTTATAGGGTGTAACATGATGCGATGCACCTGTATCTATTATCCAATCATAGTTAAATGCCTTGGATAAAAATAAAGTTATACCTGCCATTAGAGAATGATAGTCACCTAGATAATGATCTGGTTTGTTCAAGAGTCCCAATAGCTATTTGTATTGATCCTCTATATGGTAATGTCCCTATGTATGAGTAGTATTAGAACTCCTTCCATATCCAGAGGAGACATTAGCATAGCCCTTCACATTGGCATTCTGAGGTTTTTTTCTTACTCTTAAAGTCTAGTGGATAGCTTATGATCTCGTAACAATTCTCCTTTAAGTGAGATTTATAACCACAGTAATTACATATGAGTCCTAGTTTCCTTGTTTCCTTGAAACCTTGTTCCTAGCTAGCATAGTTAGAGGTTATCTGTCTGAATTTGCTACACTAAGTGTATATTGACTCTCTTCCTGAACTTCTAATGCATATTCTTGATTCAACATATGTGTTTTAAGCAAGATTCACTTCTTACATGACTATAGCTTTCATTTAAACCAACAAGGAATTGCAACAAGCACAAGTTCTCAAATTGCTCTAGAAAAAACCTAGATTCTTCACAATCACAGCCTGCCCCTGGCTCCATTTAGTCTATTTCATCCCATAAATCCTTCATCTTAGAATAATAGGATGTTATAGAGTCGGTACCTTGCTTCAATATTCCAATTGTTGTCCATAAGTGATAAATTCTAGTAAGGTTTAACTTGTTAAGACGTTCCTTAAAATCATTCCATATTTTCCTTGCGTTTGATACGTAGATGATGCTTGGCTTCAATTCAGTACACACAGTGCGACCTTTCCACGAAAACACCACAACATTACACTGTTCCCATTGATGCACCAATTCTTCTCTGTAAGAGCTTTTCAAACAAGTTCCATCTATGAACCCTAGCTTGTTTTTCACCAACAAAGACATTCTCATCTATCTACTACATAAGGCTTAGTTTTCTAGTCCTATAAGCTTTATTTCTATCAATGATAGTCTAGGAGTATCAGTTTGTAGCAAATATTGTGGGTGATTATAATCGATTTACAGATTTTCAGTTTCCTTCATGACTGACCAACTTAAGCTTTGAAAACGGCCGCCAATTAGAATTTTGATATCTACAATCTAATCTCAAATCGCCTGCTCTGATACCATGATAAAATCTGTGTATAGATCTAGCTAGAAAAACTATTGCATGCATCGAGAAGGTAGCTATCTAGAGTAGAGAGGAAGAAACGAGAGAGGAAGAAGAAAAAGATATTTTCATTATCTGTGTAACTTCTCTGTTAATACAGAGTGAGTTAGTTATATACAACTCTCATGAGCTCACACAACTCACATGTGTAAAGTAGGTAAAAAGACTAAAATACCCTAACATACGCACTTCACCCAAATCTGCCTCACACGATAACATAACTATAACTAACATATTAACTACCACAACTAACATGGCTTACTCCAATACTCCCCTCAAGATGGAGGGTGAAAGACAACCAACACTCCAAGCTTGGAAACTAACGAGCTATGTTGAGTAATAGGTAAGCCCTTAGTGAGCAAGTTTGCAAGTGAAGAGCAGAGCTAACATGTTGTGGTGCTCTGAGCGTAGACTTGATTTTCTGTCATACAAAGTGACTGTCTATCTCTATATATTTGGTGCGTTCATCAAATATGGGATTCTCATCTATTTCAACTGTTTCCTTGTTTTCACAGAACAATTGGACATGTTTTGAAATATGTATGCCCAGTTCTTCAAGAAGGTCTGACAACCAAGTCACTCCTGCTAACGCAACTGCCATACTCCTATATTCTGCTTTTGCTGAGCTCCTACTGACTGTTTGTTGCTTCTTAGATTTCCATGAGATCAGAGAGCTTCCTAGTTTGACAATATACCCTGTCATAGATCTTCTAGTATTAGGACAAGCAATCTGTATCACAATAGGCAGTCAGGCTGTCAATTAGTTTGGCCTGCAAATGAACTCCAAGACCTGGTGCTCCTTTGATGTACTTAACCACCCTTAAGGTTGCATCCATATGAGATTACTTTGGGCTTTGCATGAACTGACTCAATATCTGCACTACAAAACTAATATCTGGTTGTGTGATTGTTAAATATAAGAGCTTCCCAATTAACTTCTGATATGCAGTGATGTCAGCTAATTTTGGATCTCCTAGTCTCCCCAGATGAGCATCATGTTCCACTGTGGTAAGTTTTTGATTCAACTCTAGAGGTGTTAGAGCAGGTTTAGACCCACTCAAACCTACTTCTCAGATCAACTCAAGGGCATATTTTCTTTGATTCAGTAGAATCCTTTTCGGTGATCTTAGGACCTCAATACCAAGGAAGTAACTTAACTCTCCCAAATCCTTCACCTTGAATTGACTTTGTAATGTCTTCTTAGAATCATGGACTAACTGAGGATTGCTTCTAGTGATCAATAGATCATCCACATTAACAAGTTTGATGACCATATATGATCCTTGCTTCTTGCTAAAGAGGGAGTGATCAAATATACTATGTGTATAGCCATGTGAGATCAATGCATCAGTGAGCTTTATGTTCAATTGTCTGGATACTTGTTTCAATCTATAAAGTGACTTTAGTAATCTAAAACATTCCTCTCCCCTGTCTATGAAAACCTTGTGGTAGGGCAATGTAGACTTCCTCATATAATTCAACTTGCAAGAAGGTATTATTGACATCCATTTGATGCAAGTTCCACCCTTTTTGCTGCAGCAATACTGGTAATGGTTCTTACAGTTACCATTTTTTCCACTGGAGAGAAAGTGTAATGATAGTCTAGGCCCTCCTTTTGATTGTAACCTTGGCCACTAATCTAACCTTAAACCTCTCCACTTCTCCATTTGCTTTGTACTTTATCTTATAGACCCATTTTGATCCAATAGCCTGCTTTCCTGGTAGTAGATCAATCAGATTTCATGTGTTATTTTCTTCTAGTGCATTTATTTCTTGATACATTACCTCAATCCACTTGTTGTCATGTGCAACTTCTTTAAATGAACCAGGTTCAGTATATGCTGAAAATGCCTTCAAATAGGACTGATATCCTACAGTGAAGTTTGAATATGACAGTCCTTGTGAGATTGGATATAGACTATTGCCAGTAAAATTCCCTTTTGTCATATAGTCTTTTAACCATATAGGTGGGCTAGCGTGCTTGTTGATTTTCTGGTATCAATGATATCACCTCCTTCAGGTGAAATGTTTGCAACTTCTTCCTCACATGCGTCTGGAACTAAAGGATCTGGATCAATGTGGTGTGCATCTGCTTTTTCATGGTCCTGTGATGACAATTGATCAACATTGTCTGTAGGCAATTCTTCAAGGGGCTGATTTTGTGGTTCTGCTTGTGCAGTAACTGGTGATGCATTGCCATCTGGTATAAGGACATTGTGAGAATGTGGTTGAGAGGTATTGGGATTGTAAGGCATATCAACAGGTATCAACTTAGGAGGATCTTGTGGTAATATGTCATCTAAGTCTGAGATCATTCCTTTGAAGGGAAATACTTGCTCTCTGAATATGACATCCCTGCTCACTAGGAAGGTCCTGCTCTCCAAATCATATAACCTGTAGCCCTTTTGAGTCTCTGAATATCCTATTAGTACTATTCTCCTAGCTCTTGGAGCAAATTTGTCTACTTAAGGTGACTGTCCTAATAGAACATAAGTTGGCCACTTGTTTATCAAGTAAATTGCTATTTTTACACAATCTCCCCAGAATCTGTTTGGTAGTGAGCTCTGAAATTTCAAGGCTCTAGCCACTTTCAGTATATGTCTGTGTTTTCTCTCCACCACCGTATTTTGTTAGGGTGTGTATAAACAACTACTTTGATGGACAATCCCTAATGAAGCCAACAACTCATTACATTTTGAATCGAAGAACTCAATTCCATTATTTAACTTTAATTTTTTGACATTCAAACCAAATTTTTTATAAACCATGGTGAAGAAATATTTCAATACAACAACTACTTCACATTTAGACTGCAACAAGCATAACCAAGTATATCTGGTAAAAGTCACTAGAGTTACAAAGTAATTTTTTTGTCATATGTTGGCATCGTGTGAGGACCCCAACATCTACATGGACAAGTTTGAAATTTGATCTGTTTTACTGGTACTAAGCTGGAAAGAAAGTCTATTTTACTTTGCTAAAGGACAAATTTTACAGCTGTACTATAGCTTGGTATCCATCTTATTCCTTCGTAGAGGAATATGCTGCATTGCAACAGGTGAAAGGTGACTTATATGCCAAAGTGTTGATCATTTCTGCATTTGCACTACACTTCCTATTATAACTGGGAATTCCTTATTAAGCTCTTTCTTCAGCAAATATAAACCATTGTATTTTTTACCCATCCTAGTACTTTCCCGCTATAAAGACCCTGAAACACACAGAAATCAGGGAAGAATGCAGCACAACATGACAACTCCTTAGTTTAGAAACTGACATTAAGTTGGATTTTAAATCTGGAACATGCAGTACATTCCTTAATGTTAAATCCTTTAACACCTTCACATTTTCTGTATGTGCTACATGGCATTTGCCTCTTGCAGGTACTTGCACACCATTGTTATTTTGATTTTTTATCTTTTGTACATCTTCTAATGCTTCTTTATAGGGTATAATATGATGCGATACACATGTATCTATTATCCAGTCATAGTTAAATTACTTGGACTAAAATAAAGTTATACATGCCATCAGAGAATGACAGTCACTTGGATAAGATCTGGTTTGTTCAAGAGTCTCAATAGCTGTTTGTATTGATCCTCTGTAAGGTAATGTCCCTGTGTCTGAGTAGTATTAGAAATCCCTCCTTCTCAAGCTGAGACATTAGCATAGCCCTTCACACTGGCATTGTGAGGGTTTTTCTTACTCTTAAAATCTGGTGGATAGCCTATGATCTTGTGACAATTCTCCTTTAAGTGACCTTTATAACCACAGTAATCACATATGAGTCCTGGTTTCCTTGTTGCCTTGAAACCTTGTCCCCTTCCAGCTAGCATAGTTAGAGGTTCTCTGTCTGAATTTGATACACTAAGTATACTTTGACTCACTTCCTGAACTGCTAATGCATATGCTTTCATTTAAACTAACGAGGAATTGCAACAAGTGCAAGTTCTTAAATTTCTCTAGAAAAGGCCTAGTTTCTGCACAATCATAGCTTGTCCCTGGCACCATTAAGTCCATTTCAACCAATAAATCCTTTATCTTAGAATAATAGGATGTTATAGAGTCGGTACCTTGCTTCAATGTTCTTATTGTTGCCCATAATTGATAAATTCTGGTAAGGTTTGTGTATTGGGAAAAAAACTAAGTTTATATTAAAGATGACGTGGCATGACACGTGGTTTGGTTAAATGGTCAAAGCGCAACAATTGACTAAGAGGCACGGATGGAGACAGCCACGGGAAGAGGAATTTAAATAGGCACGAGACGAAGTGTAGATACGAGTCTCGTACCAATTCAAGTCATTTACAGCCAACGGATTAGAAGGCATTAAAGACAAAGATCTGATGACAGAAAGGAGTCCAAATTCATTATTAAATACCTGATACGTTAGAAAATTGATATTTAATAGGAATGATTGTATAACGGCTTATTTAATATCATTTATTACTCATAATTATATCATTAAAGCTGAGGCTTCATTCCTTTACCTAGAATTATCTATAAAAGGAAGAAGTATCATCATTTGTAAGGACACGAAATACTATTGGGAACTTATTGAAATACAAAACTATTTGCTGCTTTACCCTCATTCTCAAAAGTATTTTATTTTCGTCTCCTGATTATCAGTAACCCGAATTTCTTTTTAGCTTTGACCAAAGACTCAGATTTTTGGTTAAACAAATTGGTTCCGTTACCGGGAATCTGATAATCTTTTCTTTTAAAACTATATCTTGTCGATTGTCGTCACCATGTCAAACAACAACACCGACAATAACAGTAATAACACATTGGGAAACCATGAAAATCAATTTCATCAAAATCAAGATGACGTGGTTCCCTCCCCTCCAGATTCACCACGTCAATCTCGTGAAGGCACTCCTGTTACTGAATCCCGTGCTGATCAACAAGAACAATCTGAACACTTTGAAGGAGTTACAACTGAAGCTTTACAAAAGCTAATTGATGCACAGGTCGGCAAAGCTCTTCAGGCACTTGTTAGTCGATTGCCTGCTGCACCACCCACACCAACTCCTAATAATAATACATTGGAGAATCCCCATTCTGGTCTTGATAATTCTGGAAATGGAGCAACCCCCAGTGAACCACAGGAAGGACGACCAGGTAATTCAAATAATTCATATTTGCAAAATTTAGTACTAACCTTGCAGAAACAGATTAAGGAACAAAATGAGCGTATTGAACAAATCCCTGGAGTTCCGCCTGTAATAAAAGGAGTAGACATGGACAAATACTCACAACAACCATGGAAGCCTAGTGTTGCTCCCCTTCCAATTCCGAAAAAGTTCAAAATGCCTGACATCCCGAAATATGATGGTACTACAGACCCACGTGACCACGTGACTGCATTTACAACAGGCGTGAAAGGCAACGACTTGACCAAACAAGAAATTGAATCAGTACTGGTCAAGAAATTTGGAGAAACACTCACCAAGGGTGCATTAACCTGGTATTCTCTTTTATCTGAAAATTCTATTAATTCTTTTGCTGAGCTTGCAGATTCTTTTATTAAAGCACATTCGGGAGCACAAAAGGTTGAGAAAATAATGGAAGATATTTTCAAAATCAAACAAGGGGATTCGGAGTTGCTTAGAAACTTTGTTGATAGATTCCAGCGTGAAAGAATGACTCTACCTCGTGTGCCTGACAATTGGGCTGCAATAGCCTTTGCGAGTAATTTAAATGACAAAAGTTCTGAAGCCACGAGACGACTCAAAGAAAGCCTTCGAGAATTTCCTGCAACCACGTGGAATGATGTTTACAACAGGTATAGTACGAAGCTGCGAATTGAAGAAGATACCGTACCTAAGTTTCATCATGAAGAAAGGGGTGGTCCCCGAAGATCAGAAACCGAAAAAAGATCAGGTAAAAACAGGTACGATCCATATATGGGACCTGCAGGAAAAGACCCACGGTCGAAACAAGATAGCCAGCAATATGATCAAAAATCGAGGAACAGGGACTCTGGCTCTTCTTCAAAGTTCAGGAATGATCGGAACAGACAAGAATCACGAGATGATGACAGAAGTTTAAAGGCACAATTCGGCGGATATAATTTTAATGTCTCTACCTCCGAGCTCGTAGATGTTTTAAGAAGCATGGGAGATAAGGTACAGTGGCCAAAAGAGATGCGGTCAAATCCAAATAGACGCAATCCAGATCATTGGTGCGAATTCCACAATGATCACGGGCACAAAACTTCAGAATGTAGATTCTTGCAGAGTGAAGTGGATCATCTATTGAAGCAAGGGTACCTCACTGAGTTATTTAGCGAGAAAGGAAAACAAGCTTATATGAAAAACAGGCAAGATCCACCAAAACCTCCTTCACCAAGAGGACAGTGAATGTCATAAGCGGGGGTGAAGATATTCACGGCATAACCTACACAGCCTCCAACAAGGTTTCTAAGGTAACAATTACACACGGGAAACGGGTGCGGCAGGTCATATAAAATGAAAGTATTTCGTTCGATGACGCAGATACCGAAGGAGTGACAACTCCACATAATGACGCACTAGTAATATCTTTACTTGTACATGATACTAATGTAAAACGAGTTTTGATTGATCCAGAGAGTTCTGTAAATATTATATTACTAAGGGTATTACGTGAAATGCAAGCTGAAGACAAAATGATACCCAAGGCGCACACCTTGGCAAGCTTCGACAATTCAAGTGTAGTAACAAAAGGAGAGGTAATTCTAAAAACTTTTGCTATAGGTGTTGTTAAAGAAACTAAATTTCAGGTAGTTGATATGGAAATGGCCTACAATATGATCATGGGAAGACCATGGATACACGATATGGATGCTGTCCC